>NC_062220.1:126423201-127023201 GCF_902686445.1 Sciurus carolinensis
GAGCCGTATGGCTGAGGTTCTTCCGAACACTAAAAATGGAGCGACCATATGCTTCCAGCTGTCCCACCACTCGGCATGCACCCGAAGGACCTGGAATCAGTATACCACAGAGGTGCCTGCCTTTGCAGCACTGTTCAAAAGAGCCAAGCTATGGAGCCAACTGAGCTGTCCATTGACAGGTGAATGGACAAAGAAAACGTGGTGCTTGTACAAAGAAAACGTGGTGCTTGTACACAACAGAATACTATACAGTCCTGAAAAAGAAAGAGGTCTATCATTTGTGGCAACATGGCCGGAACTGAGGAACTACATATTAAGTGAAAGGAGCCAGGCACTGTAAGGCAAATATCAGGTGATCTCATCCATCTGTGAAACCAAAGAGGTAGTTCTCATAGAAGAGTAAAATGTGATCACAGGAGACTAGGAAAGGCCAGGAAGTGAGAACAGAGAGAAGTCACACAGCAACTACCACAACACAGTTTGATGGAGGGATTTGTTCTAGTGTCCAAAGCATGGGAGAGCAACTACAGTCTGAGAGCTGACTATCTGATTTATTTCAAAATACTAAAAAAAGGAGAACCCAAAGGTCCCGACACATAGAAAGGATAGTGACTTAAGGAAGTGCTAGTCAGCCTGATTTGATCGTCACACATGTATGCATGGATCGAATGATCATATCGTACCCCCAAAACCTACAATTTTTAATTGCCAGGAGGGCTTTGGCAACCCTGAGCTTTCCACGACTCACTCCTGGAGATTGAGATTTGCTGGGTCTGAATTTGGGAGTGAGAAGGACTATCCTGTAGAAAACTCTAGAACCCAGAGCAAGAAAATGCAAGTTCAGGAGGGAAAGAAGACATGGTTCAAGCTGAGGAGGACACCAAGCAACATCAGTATTTCTTAAAAGAGCCAGCAGCAGTCTCTGAAATCAAGAAAACCTAGAAAGAAATGCTGTGTGACCTTTAAAAGTTTTTTAGGACCGGGTATAATGGTGCACACCTATAATCCCAGCCGCTTGGGAGGTTGAGGTTGGAGGATCCCAAGTGGGAGGCCAGCCTCAGCAACTTAGCAAGGCCCTAAACAACTCAGTGAGACCCTGTCTCTAAATAAAAAATAAAAAGGGCTGAGGAGGTGGCTCCGTGGTGAAGCATCCCTGGGTTCAATTCCCAGTACAAAAAAAAAAAAAAAAAAGATTTTATTTAGGATCCCAAAGTCTCAGTTTCCTCATCTGTAATAATTTCTACCTAGTAAGGTTGAGAAAGAACTAAACGAGGTAACAGATGTGAAGCATTTAGCACATTCCTGGCTCCTAGCCAGCACTCCATAAGTCAACCCAAGGACAATGTTTCAAATATCACTATTGCAATGGGCACGTGGCAATGTCACCTCTTAGGTGCAGGTGACGCGGCTTACTCTGCTAATCATCGCCCTCCCTCTCTCTTGCTCCCTGGGTCTCTCCACTGGCCCTGGAGGTCAAGGGGATGAGTCTGGGAATGCTAGCTGACCACACAGAGCCCAGCGTAGCAGGGTTAACGAAGGCTCTAAAACTAATTGCCGATCACTTGGTTGTTCCACAATCAATGTCACGGCTAGATGGGCCCTTCTGTCACATCCAGTCAGGCTGCCGCTTGCCACTTGGAGGGGACCCAGAGCGGTTTTGCTGTGAGTGGTGGCCCAGCCGGGCGACTCTGGGGGCCCCAGCCTGGCTGCACCCCAGCTCTTGGCTCCGACCCGCAGCAGGGTCTCCGGAGCTGGGGGTCTTGACCTGTCACCTCCACCATTTGGTCTGCTCCCGCTCTTCTCAGGCCATAGTCGCTAACGATTGTCGCCACTGATCATGTCATAAAAGCCACCGATTTTTGAACAAAAGCACATCAAGTTAATTGGAAAATCCCGAGTCCACAGAAGAAGGAGCTGCGTCTCAGGAAGGTGGACGTGCTGGGCCGGGCTCCCTCCGCTGGCAGGACTGGAACCCGAGTCCAGTTCTGAAGCCTCCGCTCTTCTCTCCTGGCGCCAGAGGACCATGACCGGCCCTGCTGTCCCCCCCGTCCCCTGCCCCCTCCTCCTGGCTCGCGATCGCCCTGGAATGAACACCGGCTGCTCATCGATGCGACACCACAGCAACATTTGTCCCTGCCAGTCACACACTGCTGCGCCGGTACGGATCCAGCCTCTGTCGCCGAGTCCGCGACAGTAAACGCAGAAACCGACGCGGGCAGCCCTCCGCCGTCCAGGGCTCCGCCCGGGGTGTCATCTCCCTCCGCCTGGAGTGTCATCTCCCTCCGCCTGGACATCACCGCTCCTGACTGCACCCGCTTCCAGGGGCCGTGATGAGGGCGGAGAGAGGAAGAAAGGGCGACCTGGGCTGGCGCTTAGCCGGCCTCGCTAGAGGGGGCGCTGTCCCGGGTGCTGACGCGGGAGCAGGGAAGAGCAGCCCCATTAGACAGGCAGTACGACTGAGGCCCACGGAGAGGAGGCCATGACCCACAACCAGAAGAACGGGCTGAGAAGAGTCCACAAAGCTCACTGCCAGCAGGATCCCTCCTGGTCCAGACCCTTAAAAATCTCTGTCAGTGGTTCCCCAAGTCACCCACGTTCACCAGGGACGTTTTCAAGGGGAGGGCAGGTACTGGGGATTGAACTCAGGGACACTGGACCCCTGAGCCACCTCCCCAGCCCTATTTTGTATTTTCTTTAGACACAGGGCCTCACTGAGTTGCTCAGGGCCTCGCTGTTGCTGAGGCTGGCTTTGAACTCGCGATCCTCCTGCCTCAGCCTCCCGAGCTGCTAGGATGATAGGCATTGGCCACCGGGCCTGGTTCTGCTCAGGAACTTTGACTGTGATGGTGTACTAGCTGTGCTTCAGGAGAGACTCCGCCTCAGGTTTCGAATCTGGGTCTTTTTCCAGACAAGTGATACATGGTACTATCTTCTCCTGTGGTGCTGGACGGGGGCCTTAGCTCTGGGTCACCACACCATGGATGGTTTGGACAATCCACACCCTGTAGGTTGTCATCGCTAAGTTGTGAAGCTTGGTAGGTTAGGTATATCCAGCGCATTTTCAACTTAACAATGTTTTCGATCTACAATGGTTTTGCCACGATGTCACGTGAGCAGAGTTGGAGGAACTCCTACAGGTGCAGGTGGCTTTACTTTGAAGATAAACATGAGTCCCCAGGAGTTGGCAGAGCAGAGAAGGCCCACCAGGGCCAGGCCCTGCCTCCCTACCTCACCGGGCTATCCCTAGTCACCCTCCACCTGTGCTCTGGCTCCTTGTAAGTCCTCTTGCTCTGACCTCAGCCAGACCTTCGTGGGTCTTCACATATTCTCTTCTTGGCAGGTGTCCTTGTGTTGTGGACAACCTGTGCAACTGTACATGGCAGACTGTGTAAAGACCCTGTCCTTTCTGTCCTATTAGCACACAAACTTCTCTCTTTCTAAGCAGTTATACTGCTTAGAAATTCGATCGTTTCCGCTCTCCTGTCCACCCTCCACCTACACAACTAGACCTTGACGCTCTTGTGTCCTTGGTTCCTGTAGTCCTGATGCTTAACTGGGTCCCAGCGTGATCCACCCCAAGTCTTCAGGAAAAAGGAGGAAAGGAAAGGAAGGGAGGGCAGGAGGGATGGGGAGGGGGAGGGGAGGCTCTAAAGGCCAGCCTGCAGCCCTGGGGGCCACCCTGGCTCAAGATAGGGCTCCACTCCCCTTCAGGCCCAAGCTGACCGGTGTCTTGTCTTCTCTTCCCAAGATGCTGGACCCGAAGGAGAAGTCGCCCCTTCCGATCTTTACCTCCTGCCCGCGGAAGCCCTGGAGAGCAGCAGCCTGAGCAAAGAGAGCCCCGAAGAGGGAGCGACCACGGTCCCCTCGAGCCCCGCGCAGTCGGGGGAAGAGCTCCGGGAGGCGGAGCTGGAGGGGACAGTACCCTCCGCGCATCACCAGCCCCCGGCTCTGTCCCCGCTGCTTCCAGAGGAGGCCGGCCCGCAGCACAGGGTCGCCCCCAGGAGGAGGCCGCCGTCCCTTCAGCAGGGAAGCGCGGCCAGGACGCAGCTGCGGCCGCAGGCCACCTCCGCGGGGGCGGCCCAGAGCGCAGGGTCCCGGCCCGCGGACCCGGCTCTGCTGGCCACCGCCACTGAGGAGCCCCGTCCGCCCGGGGATCTGGAGCCTGTGGGGGCCTCGGAGCCGTCCTCGGAGGAGCCCCGCCGGCCGGAGCAGGAGGAGGGCGCGGGCCCCACCACGCCCGCGCCGCCGCAGCTGGCGCCCTTCACCTCGCAGCCCTGGGCGGCGCACACGCTGCCGCAGGGACGCGGCCCCGGGGAGCCCGCTGCGCCCCCGGCCGCCCCCGACGACGCCAGCACCACGACCCTGCTGGACAAAGGGGAGAACGAGCTGACCGGCTCGGCCTCGGAGGAGAGCCAGGAGACCACCACGTCCACCATCGTCACCACCACGGTCATTACCACCGAGCAGGCGCCAGGTGCGCAGCCCAGGGTCCGGCTCCCGGGCCCGCACCGCGCTCTCCCAGATGCTTAGCAAACCGGAGCCCCGCACAGTGGGGCTCCTGTCTTCCCTTAGCCTCCCACCGCCACCCCGCGCCCAGGGAACACTCAGGAAATCAATTTTTCTTTTTGCAACTGGGCGCGGTGGCCCACGCCTGTCAATCCCACCAACTTGGGAGGCTGAGGCAGGAGGATCACCAGTTTAAAGCCAGCCTCCACAACTTAGCGAGGCCCTAAGCAACTCAAGACCCTGCCTCCAAATAAAATATAAAAAGGGCTGGGGAGGTGGCTCAGTGGTTAAGCGCCCCTGGGTTCAATCCCTGGTACCAAAAGGAGAGCTTTCACACCTGTGCTAATCATGCACAAACTTTTTCCTCCGTTTTATCCCCTAATCCCTATGCTGTGACAATTCTTTACCTAGCGTTGGCACAGTAGTAAGGATTATCAATAATTATGTAAATCTAAAATAATCTAAATGACTTGAAGGACGTAGGAGGCTTCACAGGTTCTTTTGCAAATATGACACCATTTTACATAAGGGGCTTGTGCGTGCACAGATTTTGATATCTGAGAAGGTTCTGGAACCAGTCTCTCCTGGGGTCAAGGGACAGCTCTACAGTGCGTTTCTGTAGTCAAGGAAACTTGCACTTCTACAATTGGGTCTTTCTTCTATGGGAGAGGGTCCAGCTGTCCAGTAGGCGTGGATTCTGGACACAGCAAGGTGGCCGGTCATTCAAGAGCTTAGGCTCTGGGTGCGAATCCTGTTTGCTGGGTGAGTGTGGCCACCTGCAACCACTCTGAGCTTCTGATGACCTGGTTCTAAAACAGATCTGAGGCTCATGCAGGGATAAGTGGGTCACCCCTGTAGGTTGGGGAGAAAGGTCTCTAGCAGCACTTGGTGGTTTGGGTGTTTTATAGCTTTTATGGTGGTATCTGGTCCAGAGCTGAGGAGCGCCAACCGCAGCGGGAGGGATGGGAATCCCGCCTCCCCCAGAAGCCCCGCCCCCACAGCCCACCTGAGGGCTTTGCGCCTCTGGGTGTGGCCCCTGGGTCCTGACTTCAGTGTCCCCCTCCAGCCCTCTGCAGCGTGAGCTTCTCCGACCCCGAGGGGTACATCGACTCCAGCGACTACCCACCGCTGCCCCTCAACAACTTCCTTGAGTGCACGTACAACGTGACTGTCTACACCGGCTACGGGGTCGAGCTCCAGGTAACCTGGGACGGGCGCTGCAGGTCCGCCTCCTCCTGCTGGAAATCTCCGGCCGGTGGTCAGAGCCGGGCTCACGGTCATCGCCCTGAGCCGTTTGGTTCCCTTTTCCTCTAACCGGGGCTATTTGAGCTGGGTTTTGTCAGGTGAGTAGGAGTTCCTCACTGAAACATCAGGGAACCAGCATGAAGGCTTGGTGTCCTGCTTATCCACACAGCCACACGCAGGGAAGCCCCCTCTGGTTCACGGGTTCCTCCACATTTCTCCGTGAATGAAAAGAGAAACGTGGAGCTCACACCTCCACATGTTAAGTCTCATCTCTGTCAAAGCTGTGCAGCCTCGGGCAAGGAACTTCACCTCTCTGAACCTCAACTTCCCCTTCTGTAAAAAAAGAAATACTGTGACTAGTTTGAGGGAGGACGACACATAGCAAGGCAGAGAGAGCAGAGAGCATGGGGCCGGAGCCCCCAGAGACAGACACGCAGGTGGGACGAGTTGCCCGTTACCCTCAGCACGCTGAGCAGCCTGGTTCCCGCCTTCCCCGCCGGCTGCACCATCTTTTAAAGTCTTTGCAAAATGAACCTCAGACGCAGGCCTGGGTGGGGGGCGCTGTCCAGCCTATTGTCCCACAAAGGAAAGGAAGAAGGTGATGTGGGAAAAAGGGTCCCATGCCCTGTGGCCTCAGGCCCTTGGGGCCTGAGGTTGGGAATCTGGATGTGTTCCTTTTCCTAACAGCATAAAAGGCCATCCATAAAGACAGTAAAGAACCGCCTTTGAGCTGAGCTGAGCTCTTCCGCTTCCCGTACACCTCAAAACCCTCCCTGCAGGCCAGTTCTGGTGAGGAACTCCACGCTGGGGAGTCCCCAGGAGGTGTTCTGTACGGGAAGCATAAAAGCGAAGCACCCCCAACCCCTGGTCATGCAGCCCCCAGAGCTGAGCACACTCTGAGGGGTTAGTCAGTATTCACGGAGTTAAAACAGACTGGAGGAAAGCCGCAGTCCACCTGGTGTGGCCCTTAGTGAGCCCTTTCCTTCCTGTCCCCAAGAGACCCACGTGTCTGTCCCCAAGAGACCCTCTAAGTGTCTGATACAGTATGGAGCCTTTTGCCAGACACAGTGGGACTCAGTCATTCATTGGCACCAGGGAAAATGGCCCACACAGGGGGACATGGCAATAAACAGATTCAGTGGCTGGCTGACCTAAAAGAGGTCACGGATCATACCAGAAATGCGTAAGATACCCCTGGATAAGGACCCCCCTAGATGAACTCAGGGAATGTTGCAGAATCGTGGCAGAGGATCAGGCCTGCTCCTCTGGAGTCAGAGAAGGTCTCACACTTGAGGGCAATTTTGGTGGGGCTTTGATGAGTGAGTAGGAGTTCATCAAAGAGAAGAATGCAAGGCCCGAAGAAGGAAGGGCTGTGGGAGAGACCTGCTCTGCCTAGGCAGAGGGCAAGGAGCAGGGAACCCAGCCCCACTCTGGAATCAGGCAGTGCGAACACACACACACGCACCACTCCGTCTGTCCGTCCTCCCTGGATACCACTACAGCCTCTCTTGTCTCTCTCATCTAATCCTGGAAGCAAGATCACAGTTCTTTGGAAAAGGGTTGACAGCCCTGCAGATGGAGCCACCAGTCGGGAGGACACAGGAGTGGGCCTGAGACCCTAGAAACGAGACCCGCCCCCACCTGCCAGGTCAGGCAGAGGAGGAGAACACGCCCAATCACGCCCTACGTTTTTATTGAGCACCTACTATGAACCGGGCACTACTCCAGCACGGGGTGGGGTCACTGAGCAGCGGGATAATCCCACCCTCTTGGCGTTGACGCTGGTGAGATGCCCTCTCCTGCCTCCTGGGACTGGACCTCAAGTCTCTGTCCAAAGCCGTGTAGCTGCTCACCTGCTCCAGGGGGGTCCATCCAACCCCAGTACCCAGGAGCCTCTGCCAAGGGCCTCACCCAGGACGGCCACGGGCGCCTCACAGACCACAGGTCCCTTGCACGGCCTCTGCCCTGCAGCTTTGACTCTGTCCCCTTGACTCTTGGGGGAATAAGAGGACAGACATGCTCTGGGGCTCCCGCGGGCTGGAGTTGGGGGCCGTGGGGCCTCTCGGCCAGGGGCAGGTGGAGGCTGGCGGGTCCGGGCCAGCTGGGTGCCTGGGAGGGCCCGCCTCGAACAGGGCTGCCGTTTCTCTGCCGCCCTCCCGTCCGCAGGTGAAGAACGTGAACCTGTCTGAGGGGGAGCTGCTGTCCATCCGCGGCGTGGACGGCGCCACCCTGACGGTCCTGGCCAACCAGACGCTCCTGGTGGAGGGGCAGGTGATCCGGAGCCCCACCAACACCATCTCCGTCTACTTCCGGACCTTCCAGGACGACGGCCTGGGGACCTTCCAGCTGCACTACCAGGGTACGGCGGGCGGGGCCAGCGAGACGCAGGCGGGTGCCGCGGTGTCCCCTCCGCGAGCGCCTCGGTGTCCCCCCGCGTGAGCCTCGGTGTCCCCCAGCAGGTGCCTCCGTGTCCCCCCGCGTGCGCCTCGGTGTCCCCCAGCAGGTGCCTCGGTGTCCCCCCGCGTGCGCCTCGGTGTCCCGGCGCGTGCGCCTCGGTGTCCCCCCACGGGTGCCTCGGTGTCCCTCCGCGGGTGCCTTGGTGTCCCCCAGCAGGTGCCTCCGTGTCCCCCCGCGTGCGCCTCCGTGTCCCCCCGCGTGCGCCTCGGTGTCCCCCCGCGTGCGCCTCCGTGTCCCCCCGCGTGCGCCTCGGGTGTCCCTCCGCACCCACTGATTCCCAGACTCCCGGAGGCTGGGTCGGGCCGACAGACACCCTTCTCCAAATAATGTCTTCAGGAGCATCACAGGGGGCGTGCAATTCACCAAAGAAGCCACTCAGGTTGAATCACCGTGGTCATAATATTGTCGTGATCTATGAGCTTCTTTATTCACACATTAAATGACATCTCCTGACGTTCCTGGTAATGACTGCGATTTCAGAGAAATGTGTCAGGATATACGTTGCGCTATAAAGCCATCCGCCACCGCTCTTGGCGACAGAGCCGCAGGCTGAGCTAACAAGCTGACCCCAAGTTGCCTGCAGCCCTGATGGCCAGGCATCCCAGAGACCCGCCAGGGGTCAATGAAAAGGAGCTGGCCGCTTCCCCTATTCAAGGGGTGGTTCTGGGTTCCCTTGGGCTCCTGATGAAGAGCCTGCGGCCTCAGTGTCCCTCTGCCTGTTTCTAAGTCTCCTCCACCTGCTTTCTGTCTGATCCACTCCTGGCTCAACTCTTCCTCTCTCCTCCTTCCCTTCTCTTCTGGCTCTCTGTGGGTCTCCCTCTCCCACCCTCCTCTTTCCGTCCTCCTTTCTCCCCGCCTCCCTCACCTCCCCGTTTTCTCACCTCCTGGCAGCTCTGTAATGTCAGACCCCCCCCTTGAATATTGAGCAGTCACCAACATATCCAACTGGACAGTGGGCCCCTTGGCCACACAGCTGGATATCGGGACCCTCTGCGTTTATGTCTACTTGACCGGACGTCAGGAAGAAGGGTTCATTTTTAACTTTTCCCTAGATGGTTCAGAAGCAGGAGGATGATAGATGGAGGATTCCCCTCCTCACAGCTATGGAGATTGAGACCACCCCCTACTGCCATTGGGGATTCAAAACACGAGAAAAATAGTTTGTTGAAACCATGAACTTGAACTTCCTCCCCCAGACACATGGGGACTGAGGACACTGGTGTTCTGGGCCGCCATCTCGGAGCAGGGTTAGCAGGAACTTGAGGTCACCTTGAAAGAAGGCACTGGGCATGGCTCAGGCCCATCGGTGCCTCAGCGCCTGAAAGCCTACTGTGCGCTCTGTGTGCCCCACAGCCCCTCCTCCAGCACGACCTCGTCTTATCTTTACACCCAGGGCGGGACCATCATGCACTCCCCCAAGAAATGAGGAGCAGAGGGTCCAGGAGCGGAGTCTCAGGGCCACAGGGCTCTAAGGGAGAGACTGAGGATGGAACGCACCTGTGTCCCTCCCGAGACCCCTCCCCAGCCCGGGGCTTCCCTGGCTCCTCCCGCAGGGCACCGCCCGCAGAGCACCGCCTGCAGAGCTGGCCCCAGAGGCTGCATTTTTAGCAGCTAAGCAGGCACCTGAGATGGGCGGGTGGGACCAGCCTCCTGCAGTCCTGGCCACGGGACTCAGGCGAGGCAAGGGAGCTGTTTTACCCCCAGTGCTGCCCCTGGGTAGGCAGAGTGGGGGGCTGGGCCCCCAGAAAGCACTGCTCAGGGGACTTCGGTGCCACGCGATCAGTGAGTCACAAAACCCCCTCCACTTCACGGGCCTCCTCGGTTCTGCTCAGCGCACGGGCCCGGGGATGTGCGCCGCGGTCCTGAGATGACGGCCTCTACCTTGCCTCTCCCGCCAGCCTTCATGCTCAGCTGCAACTTCCCCCGCCGGCCCGACTCCGGGGACGTCACCGTGATGGACCTGCACTCGGGCGGGGTGGCCCACTTCCACTGCCACCTGGGCTACGAGCTGCAGGGCGCCAAGACTCTGACCTGCATCAATGCCTCCAAGCCGCACTGGGACAGCCCGGAGCCCATCTGCTCAGGTACGCAGCACAGTCAGACCCCACACCGGACGTGGGATCACACCTTATGTGATTTCCGAGCCCGACTTCCCTCACTGACCATGACATCTGTAAGGTTCTTTCAGATCACAGCTCATATAGGAGTCCCGTTCCTTTTCATGGCTGTATAATATTCCCTTGGCTGGTTTTACCGGCTTTCACGTACCTGTCCATTCTTTAGTGGACACAGGAGTGGCTTCCATTCTTTTTCACTATTGTAAATGAGGCTGCTGTGAGCATTTGCATGCAAGTTTTCATGTCGACGTAGTTCTCATTTCTCCTAGATAGTTACCCAGGAGGGGGATTTTCCCATGGCAGAGGTTTTACTTTTCCAAAAGCCGTGTACAGGGACGCCCATTCCTCCCTGTCCTCATCCTCGCTTGTCACATACCCCACGCTGTTGTCATAGCCATCATGGTGGGTGTGAAGGTGCTGTTCGGTTTTGTTTGGCGGTGCTGGGGATTGAACCCAGGGCCTCCCACGTGCCAAGCGAGTGCTCTACCACTGAGTCACAGCCCCGCGGTCCTGGTGTTCTTTCCATTTCCCTGACAACTAATGGCCTCCAGCTTCTTCTCATGCGCTTGTTGGTCACGTACATGTTCTTTGAAGAAGCGTCCTCTCAACCCCTCTTTACCCAGGGTTTACTCTGGCTCTTTGTTTCCTTCTTGTTGAGTTCTAAGAGTTCTTTACATATTCTGGATCCGAAATCCTTCGAATATAGGGGATTTACAAATATTTCTTCCACTTTTGTGGCTTTGTCTTTTCACTTCCTGATAGTGTCATTTGATGGAGGGAAGAAACGGATTTTAATTTTGATGAGGTCTCCTTTCTCTCTGGTTTCCTTTGTTGGTGTGTATTGGGTGTGATCGCCTCCGTTTTTTTAAAGTCCAGCTAACATGCGCTGAGCATCATGCCCGAGGCGGCAGTTGATCCCACATCCTGGGGGCCACTAGCCCCATTCATGAGTACATCTCATGGAGGTGAGGCGACTTGCCCACGGTGCCGGGTAGAGGTTGGTGAAGGCAGCGCGCCAGCGCAGCCTGGCGCCCTCTAGCGAAGGGAGGTGGACCAGCCGGGTCCTTCATCTGCAGGCGAAGCTGAGACTTCAAGATTCCAGCCGAACCCTAGGCACACCGGGCTCAGTCACTCCGAGCCTTTCCTCTCCACGTGGCCACTCCGCACACATCCGGGAGCGGCCTCCGTGTGCCGGGTACCGCACCTGGCGCCTGACCCAAGCCCTGGCCTCAGGGAGTTTCCAACCTAGCGCAGCAGGCAGGATGCCAATCAGCCAGCAGCCACCGAAGGTGGCGGTTAGAGACCGTGGCGCGGCCGGGCGGGAAATTAACTCTCACGGTGGAGCCATGCAGATGAGTGGGGACCAAAGGGACATCAGAGGTCGGGGCGAGAGCGGTTGCCATGGAGAAAAGGTGGGCGGGAGAAGGAGCGAGGGCGGGGCCAACCTGGCAGAGGAGGGGTGATGGGCGAGGCTTGGGGGCTTCCCCGGGAGCCCCTCCGAATCCAACCTCTGGAGCGCGCGGAGATGCCGAGGCTAAAGGCGGCGCCGCTCCAGGCAGGGGAACCGCATATGCAAAGGCTCAGAGGCAGGAAGGAAGCCCTGGAGTCTGAGAAGGCGAAGGAGGACCAGCGGGCTAACCGGCAACAGCGAGGCTGGGGCCGTGCTCGGCACCCACGTGGCTCCAGGCCCTCGGGGCCACCAGACGTGTGGAGGCACCTGCAAGGATTCAGGCACACAGTCGCCCTGCTTCTGTGTGACAAACAGGCGGTCGGAGGTGCTCACAGAGGGCCATGGCAACCAGGTGGGGCTGCGGCTCCTCAGGTGCTGAGAGTGTATCCATGGCAACCAGGTGGGGCTGCAGCTCCTCAGGTGCTGAGAATGTATCCATGGCAACCAGGTGGGGCTGCCAGTCCTCAGTGCTGAGAGTGTATCCATGGCAACCAGGTGGGGCTGCAACTCCTCAGGTGCTGAGAGTGTGTCCATGGCAACCAGGTGGGGCTGCCGCCTCAGGTAGTGAGAATGTATCCATGGCAACCAGGTGGGGCTGCCGCTCCTCAGGTGGTGAGAATGTATCCATGGCAACCAGGTGGGGCTGCCGCTCCTCAGTGCTGAGAGGCTTGGGGAGAGGAAGTGCCAGGCTGGAGTGGCAGAGCTGAGACCAGAGTCTTCTCCCCTGAGATTTCCTCCTCACACGTCCGCTGCCCGCAGTGAGGTCCTCGGAAACACACCGTCCTGAGCCCCGTGCAAAACCCAACGAATCCAAATCTGCATTCCACATGCCCTTGGGGTTGCTGTGCACTTCACGGTCGGGACAGCACCCGACAGGCCACCCTGACCCTGCGCCAGCGGGCACAGCCCTGACCATACCCAGCTAGCCAGAGAGCAAATCCCTTGCAGACCCTCAGGAGTCCTGGTGGGGGCAGGAAAGCATAGATTACCCCGATTGGCTGAGCACCTACTATGTGCCAGGCCCTGAGCCACGTACAAGAGGAACACCAGGAACAAACACGGGATTCCAGCCCCACAGACACTCACGGTCAAGTGGAATCCAAACCAGCAAATGAGAGCAGATGATGGATTATGACACTTAATTGTTGCAGTATTGATCCCCCAGGCCCTTCGGAGTTTTTCCTCTCTTTTAAACAAAGGGGAAAAAAATCCAAAGTACAGAGCAGTTAGTCTCCGGGCCGCTCTCGTGTTAATTTTTATCTACGTGGGAAATCAGAGAGGAATCAGGCCTCCATTTGTGCTAAGAAAGATGGATGGGGAGCCGAGGCTGGCAAGTCGAAGGCCAGCAGACATCAGTCGGCTTAATAAGGCAAAGAGGGGACCCAGAGGCGCCACAAGAGAAGAGGCTCGGAGACAGATGGTGCCGCCTCCCACTGGGGACAGTGTCCTCCATCTCTGTCTCCCAACCTCAGTGATGTCGGCCAAGCTTTGAGCTCTGAGCCAGGCACAGCACCATGCCCCATCTGTAGATATCAGCTCATTGATTTCCCTCTACCGTCCCGTGGGGAGGGCGGAATCGTTACTGCCACTTTACGGCAGGGAAACCCAAGGCTCAGAGACCGCAGGTGTCTTGCACAGCAGGTGAGTGGCCTTGGATCCAAGTTCAGGGAACGGACTCTCCAGGATGGGACAGAAAGGCTGATGGGGGAGGGAAAGGAGAGCTCTGTGCTCTGTCCATGATTCTGAAGGATGTGTGGGCCCTTTCTGGCAACTTCTTTGCTGGACATCACAGCAAAGTCCAGAGCAGAGAGGAGACCTATCCATCCACCCATCTCTTCTACTGAGATCCAGGACCAGTGGCGCACGCCTGTCATCCCAGCAGCTCGGGAGGCTGAGGCAGGAGGATCGCAAGTTCCAAGTCAGCCTCAGCAACTTAGTGAGACTCTAAGCAAACTAATGAGACCCTGTCTCAAAATAAAAAATAAAAAGGGACTAGGGGTGTGACTTAGTGGTTAAGCACCCCTAGGTTTAATCCCCAGTACAAAAAACAACAACAACAAAAACTATTCAGCCACATGGTCATTCATCACTCAATGAGTATCCACCACGTGCTCAGTATTGAATTAGCACTGATGGTACCAAAAGGAAAGAAATCTTAATGTTTCATTCAACAAACATTAATAAGGTGTCCACTATCTTCCATGCATCCTCTAGATCAGCAGAATATTACCGTGAGTAAGAAATGGGGTGCAGTAGTAGTTGCAATAACAGATTGCATTCCATCCCATCTGCTCCACTTGTGTCCTTGGGCTCTGTGTCCTTGGGCTAGTGTGTTACCACCTCTGGACTTCTTTTGCTCTTTTACAAAATGAAGGACTGTTGTTTATTTGATATTTATTGAGCACATACTACATACCAGGAACTCATCTGGGTACTGGTGATAAAAGAAAAGTCAAAATAACAATAATGGTGATGCTGATGGTGATGATAACGATGATATCATAGTCCCAGCTCTTGTGGAACCCACATCTTATAGAGGTAACAATGCAGAATGAAGGAGCAGCTTCCTCAGACAACACACGACAAAACAATTTCCTAGGAACCCAGTATCTAGGGCATAAGAATCAGAATGACTCCTCATTTGTGAACTGAGAAAGAACTGTGTAACTCTTTCTAGGGCACAAATCACTTTTTAATATTTCTTTATTACATTTTTATGATAAAAGTAATATATGGTTCTGCTAAAAAAAAAATCCAAGAAATACAAAAGAGCGTAGCAGATAGAAGCAAATCACTTTTATATTCATGGTCTCAACTGATCCTTGCAAACAGCTCGTTGAAATATGCATGACAGAATATTTTCCATCTTGCTTTTTTTTTTCCACTTAGAAAATAGTGAGCATTTTCTTATGTTCGCAAGTATTCTTTGAAAACACGGTCTTTGATAATCACCCGGGTAGAGCGTATTTATTTCACCAAACCCACGAGTGGATATTTGTGATGTGTCTTGGTTTCCCTCCGAGAAGCGAGGCAGCAATGAATACTTGCTAAGAACGCTAAATCCACGTGCAACTCTCTGAACCTGTTCGTAGGATCAGTTCCTAGAACTGTAATTCCAAGGTTAAAGCGCTTGAAGACTCTCCTGCCTTTTCGCCCAATTGCCCACCTGACAGATCCTAACCGTTTTTATCCTCACCAGTCAAGGATAAAAGTAACCATTTCTCATGACCTTTACCATGTCTGGGTTTTATCACTGCTTCTTATCTTGACCAATTAGGTGGATCAACACAGGATAAAGTTTAGATTTACTTTCCTTTTATCATTAGTGAGGCTGGATGCTTTTTGCGCTTCCTGAGTCACTGAGGACGGATGTCTTATCTTGTGAACTATTATGTCCTCAATTAACTTTTTATTTGGGGGGTTGGGGGTACCAGGGATTGAACTCAGGGGCACTCGACCAACCACCGAGCCACGAAATAGCCATCTCTATTTCGTATTTTACTTAGAGAAGGGGTCTCACTGAGTCGCTTAGGGCCTCGCTGTTGCTGAGGCTGGCTTTGAACTCAGGATCCTCCTGCCTCAGCCTCCCGGGTGCTACCCCTGCCCTGCTTGATGAAAGTTTTATAATTAAAAGTTGGGTTGCAGCCAGCCCCAGGGAAGAGTACCCGGATCTCAGTCATTCCCTCCCATGACACACACGTGTCGGGTTCCAGGTGGGGAGTGGGGTCCGTCTCACAGGATGGTCCTCCCGGAGGACAAGACTCTGCCCGCGACTCCTCCCACCGGGTCTCTTGCACTCCACCCTGGCTCAGGGGTAGGGATCAGATCGGGAGAAGGGACGCCCACGTCCTCCCTCTCTCTCTGCTCTCCGCCCACCACCTTCACCTTGGGGACCAGCCCCTTGCGGAGGAGCCGTGCACAACGCCACCATCGGCCGCGTCCTCTCCCCGAGTCACCCTGGAAACGCCAACGGAAGCCAGTTCTGCGTGTGGACCATCGAGGCCCCGGAGGGCCAGAAGCTGCACCTGCACTTCGAGAGGCTATCGCTGCATGACAAGGACAGGTAAGCCCGGGCAGGTTGGCACCCGCCCCGCGCCACCCCAGCCTGGGGACGCGGCTGGGGTTTTGGAGTCCGTGGAATGCAAGCGAGGGCCCTCCAGGGAGGGTGGCAGAGACCCCAGCGGCCATCGGCTGCCATCTCCTCCTTTTCCACATAGGTGACCGAGATGTGGAGGGAAAGGGACATGCCCAGGTCACGCAGCGGGCAGGGCAGGCGCGCGAGGGCCCCAGGTCCCCACCCTGCACGGTCCCCGCCTCCTGCCGCCCCTTTTTGCAGTCGAAGGAGGCGGGGATCCTCTCCCGGGCGCGCGCCCCTGCCCCGCCAGGTACTCGAGCCCGGGAGCACCGGCCAAGAGCGGAGAACTGATTCCTGGGTTGCAGGAGGTGGAGATGGACCGACTCGGTTTAGGGATGTGACAGGAATAGGGAGACGTTCGGAGACGCAAGCAGGAGAGAGCCCGGCCCAGGATCCGCAGTGGAACGCCTGCCTGCGCCGCGCCTTGTCCTGCAACTACGCGGGAACAGGAGCGCGTGGCGTAGGCGGCCGTGCGGGGCGGGGTTGCGCTGGGATCAGTCGAGGTGCTGCGACTGGTTTACCGGGAGTCGATGCTATGGGTGCCCAGGGGCTTGGAAAAGCGAGACGGAGTCGCCATGGTGGCCGACAGCGGGGTCTGAACACCGGGGACCCGGGGAGCCGCGCTGAGCACCCGCAACGAGGTCCATCCTCCAGGGCTGCTCCTGGGCTCCGCGCCCAGCCCTGCCTGCCACCCTTTGAGCCCGCCAGGCTGGCAGTGCCCCAGAGACTTTGGGTGGGTAGGAACCCAGCAGAACATGCAGGAGCAGTAAGAGGGGAGGGGATCTTCCACTTTGATAAGAAAAATAGCCAAACCGCGCTCAGTGGCGCACACCTGTCATCCCAGCGCCTCCGGAGGCTGAGGCAGGAGGATCGGGAGTTCAAAGCCAGCCTCAGCAAAAGCGAGGCACTTGGCAACTCAGTGAGACCCTGATTTGTCTCTAAATCAAATACAAAATAGGGCTGGGGAGGTGGCTCAGGGGTCAAGTGCCTCTGAGTTCAATCCCCAGTACAAACAAAAATTAGCTGAATTACCACAATGTTTCCTGATTGCAAGAAGTCAAGAACTCCACAAGACTCAGCCTAAGAAATGGGACTTCCAGCTAAACCTTGAAAAGAGATTGGATTAAGACAACCCAGAACTACAGAGAGAAGAGCACTCCAAGCATGGAGAACTCAGGGGTGGGAGGGCCACCAAGGAAAGAATCCACAGGTGTATTGGGGGAGGGGCATGGCAGAGGTTCTCATAGGGAACAGGAGCAAATAAAGCCAGGAAGATAAATTACAGTCACATTCTGAAAGTCTTAGAATGCCAGGTTACTTCTATAGGCAATAGGGAGCCATAGGAGGATTTAGAGTAGAGGAGAGACATGAAGAAACATTTTAAGATTATTTCCCTCCAAATGATGTCTTTCTAAACTTCAACCCCCATAATCTGTAGCCCACAAACTTGTTTGGGAGACTGTGTGCCTGCCCTATCCCTGTCTTGGAAGGTTCTAATATACATTAGCCAACAAAGGGGCTCGTAAGTCCTGCAGGAAGTAAAAATGTTTCGTCTTAGTTTAACCCAGCACTTCCCAAACCCATCTGACCACAGGCTACACAGGCTTTGAGATACTCTGATTGCAGACAGTCTAGAGCACAGAGCTAGATAAATGCTATTTTAAATGATTACTAAATCCAAGATTTTGAGATCTTAGGGTTTCCCTCCACGGCAGCCCGCTTTGCCAAAAGTTTCTTTTCCTTGAAAGAGGAGTCCTGACCACAGCCCCCAAGAAAGGCCAGAATCAGCAGCATCAGAGGACGGTGGAGATGCCCCTCCCGGGTCCTGGGGTGGCCCCTGACCTTGCCCACGGTCCCTTTGCTCTCCGCAGCCCTCCTGAACACACAGCAAAAGGAACAAACAGCAGCCCGAACATGCGTGCATCTCAGTGACATTAGAAATTCATCTGGGCAGCATAAAATAAACCAATTTTATGAGCCACGGTTAAAAAAAAAACTCAAAGGACTAAAATTGTGTGTTTACGACTCCATAAAAGAAATTCACCTAATCTGTATACTGTTTTTCTCCTCTGCTCTTGCATAATTTATTTTAAAAACACCCAGATCAGCAAGAAGTGAAGTGCCAAATAGCTTTAATAACAATAGAAACGAATCTCCAGCATTTTGTCTAACACGTCTTTGTTTTCGGGATGCTGTCTTTTGACCTATCCCCAGAGCCCCCCTGGAAGATCGCTGGGAAGGGTGTTAGCGTCCCTTCTTCCACAGCGAGGTGGGGGGGACACCGAGGCTGATGTAAGCCCCGCCTGTTGGGAGCTGGGGACTGGACATGGGGACTCCTGACTCCCCACCCCACTCTCTTAGAAAATGAGCATCTGGGACCGGGCTAGGTAGGGATCCAATTCTTAACGAGTGTGATTCACATACCCCCTCAGTCCTGGACACCTCCCTCCCGCGCCTGCTAACCCCCACACTCTAGTGGAAGCTTTAATTGTACCCATTTTATAGGTGAGGGACCAGAGGCTCAGAGAGGCAGAGGGTTCTTGTCCTAAGTCACACAGCTTGGAAGTTAGGCTCAGGGCTTCTGGTCAGCTCTGCCTGGCCTCTTTCAGCAGGGATCGTCCTCCACCCCACACACACCGCCAACTATCCCAATGACCTCCGCCGATTCACCTGATTCCTTAATCGCATCATGTACACCCGTTTTTCCACGAGCTCAGTATCCATCCTTGAGGAGACAGGTTTACTGAGATGCAGCAGCTTGTCCCGGCAAGGAAGAGGTCGAATCGGGCTTCTGGCCCAGGAAGGAGACCCCCCCACACACACACGCCACGCAGTGTGCTGTCCACCCAGGACTTCTCAGGGCCCCCTGTCCTTTCTCACTGCCAGGATGACCGTCTACAGCGGAAGAACCAACAAGTCCGCCCTTCTCTACGATTCTCTTCAAACCGAGAGCGTCCCTTTTGAGGGTCTGCTGAGCGAGGCCAACAGCATCCGCATCGAGTTCACGTCGGACCAGGGCCAGGCGGCCTCCGCCTTCAACATCCGCTTTGAGGGTGAGCGTTCCTGGAGGCAGCGGCCTCCCCTTCTCCCAGGGTGGAGGCCAGGGAGCTGAGGATCTGGGAGCAGGAACTCTGCACTCAGAGGCCAGCCTCCCCTTGGAGGTCCAAAGGCAGATCTCGGTCAATCGCTCCGCCGACCCCTGGCTCAGGCTAGTTGCGCCTCGGTGCGCGCGTGCGCCTTCCGCGTCACCCTCGCATGCTGATAGCGCGACGTTATCACCTCTGCTTTAGATAAGGAAACCGCCGCCTGAGGAACTCGGGTGACTTTCTGGAAGCCAGCACGTAGTACGATCGGAGCTGAGATTTTTGTCCTTAGACACTACTGTGTCCCACCCAGAAGGACCCTCATAGAATTCAGCCACCTCCTCCTCCAAGCAGAGTTAGCCAGGGCTTCCTGCGGGGACCCGGCCCTGGGGGAAAGGTTGCTCCGGGCCGTTCAGGTAGCCTTCTGATCGGACTTCCCCCAAGTCGTGGGCTTGATTGTGGGTCCATTTTATGGTCTCCTATGGCTGAAATCAGGATGCAGAAGTGACAGGGTCCAGGGAAGGAGACCGAGGGGTACAGGGAGGAATTAAAACGCAAGCCCTCTGCAGCCCCAAGCGCGGAGACCCTTGCTTGCGTTTTACGTATGAAATGCTTGAAGCTCGGAGAACTCGAGTTCGTGGCCCCTGGTTCTAAGCAGGTCCCTGCGAGCGCATTCGCTGTCTAGCGCTTTTCTCGACAGCAGGGGGCGTCCCACGGCTGAGCCGAGGCCCTGGGGGCGGCCCCACTCACCTGAGCTGCCCCGCCTCTTGTATCCCCACGCAGCCTTTGAGAAAGGCCACTGCTACGAGCCCTACATTCAGAATGGGAACTTCACCACGTCCGACCCCACCTACAACATCGGGACCATCGTGGAGTTCAGCTGCGACCCGGGCCACTCCCTGGAGCAGGGGCCCGCCATCATCGAGTGTATCAACGTGCGAGACCCCTACTGGAATGACACGGAACCCCTGTGCAGAGGTGAGTGGCGCCCAGGGACCCAGGAGCCATTTTTAGGATCAGAATCCCTTCCAGAGCCTACTGTCCTGTTGGTTCTTGGGAAATTACAAAATGAATAAATTACTTTTATAGTGCCTCTTTCTCCAAGCACAGGACCTGCAGTGCACAGTGTGGTGAGCAGATCACTACATGGATGTCAGCTCCCACATACACCCTCCGTTTGCGCAGTGCACAATGCACCAACAGTCCAGGGCAACCCTGAATCTCATTAATAATGATAATAATAGTCAGTGTGCAGCAATCACGTCTCAGGTGCCGTGCGGAGGGCTGCATGTGCACCATGATTCCATCCTCACTTCTACCCTGTAGACGTGATTGGCCCCATTTGCAGATGAGAAAATGGCATTTTGAGATGCCCAAGAACGCAGAGGGCAATTGATAGAGACCCGGATGGAACTCAGGTCTCTCTGATCTCAGAGACCCGTGCTTTAAGCCCCTCTGGACAATATTGGCTGTGTAGACCCCTCCTCTACTCGGGCTTCCAGTGGCCCACCCTCCCCAGCTCCCCCAACCTGAGCTCCTGGTGGCATGCGAGGTAATGAAGGGTGTCCTCCCTCCTGGCAGCCACCGCCGGTGGCGGTTAGAGTGGAATCACAGCCTTGCCATGGTGAGGGATGGATCCCTGTATTAAACGCGCTGGCTTAACAGAGCGGAATTTATGGGTGCTCTGGCCTCTGCCATGCCGAGAACCTTCCAAAGCGGTAAACACGGAGAGGGGTTTTAAAGGCGCCAGTGGCGGCCACGTGTCTGCTCGCAGCAGCTCAGAGCTGGAACCTGTCACAGCAACGTGGACCAAAGGGCAGGGCACCTACCCGAGCCGGGAGCTCTGTCACTCTGCGTGAGCCAGGGAGGCCAGCAATGCCGTCACCCCCGTTTTATAGAGGCTGGAGGCAGAGACCAGACCGGAGCCCCGGGAGTCGACTGTGCTGTTACCCAGCGCCTGCCTGGCCCTGGGGCAGAGCTCCCGTATGGATTCACCAGGACCCTCGGCTCTGTCCTTGGTCCTGAAAGAACTGGCGCGATCTTAGCTCAGCCTTAGCTCAGGCGGAGGAGGCAGAGGCCGCTGTCACGCCAGGGCTCCACCCACGTGGGCGGCGCCTGGCTGTGGTGCACCGGGTCCCGCCCCACCACGTGGCTTCCTTACAAACGGTCTGTCTTTTCCAGCCATGTGTGGTGGGGAGCTCTCGGCCATGGCTGGGGTGGTGCTGTCTCCAAATTGGCCCGAGCCCTATGCGGAAGGCGAAGACTGCGTTTGGAAGATCCACGTCGGAGAGGAGAAACGGATCTTCCTGGATATCCAGTTGTGAGTGTCCCCCATCCAGCCAGCCTGGGGGTGTCAGGGGAGTGTTTTCAACCCGTACTGACAAAGTATCTACCGAGGGAACTGATACTTTATATGAAAACAGACACAAATAATTGCACCCTGTAACCTTCATAAGCAATGTAAGGAAAGCGTCATGATACTACGAGGTTCTAGGTTGGGGGGTTGATAGAAAGATGAAGGCCAGAAGAATCTTCCCCTGGAATCTGATAGGAAAACTCAGAACTGAAGGATGGGTTGGAAGGAAACCGAATATGCAAAGGCCCTGTGGCAGGATCAGGTGTATCATGTCCAAAGGACTGAATGGCCAGTGTGGGCAGAGAGAAGAGGACACTATACCTCAGGCCCAGTGTCCAACGGTGGTTTGATCTCCTGTTGGTCTCCCTCCGGGTCCCCTCAGTCAGGGGTCTGGTGTGACTTCTCTGTTTCTAGAGTCTAATGTAGAACCAGATACTTAGCAGGTACTCAGGAAATGACTGCTAAATGGGAGTGTTTAGTGAATGGGCTTACCTGACCCTGAGTCCATTTCCTGTACTGCACGGGGTAACCATTAGATGCTCCATCCAGAATGTTCTCCCTATCTCCATGGGAAGCCAGGAAACCCCTACCCTGTGCCAGATACAACCAGCAATCGCCCTAAAGATAAATCTTGATCCCTGAGGCTGTTCTCACAAAGAACCCCACCTAGAGGGTAATGAGCCCATTGCCTGGATGAGGCTCCTGAGGCTCAGAGAGCCCTGGGCTGGCAAGTAGCAGAGCTGAGATCCAGGCTCTGGTGATTCTCAGCTGTGTGATTCCACCAACCTGTGCAGGGACTGACCCAGGTGGTGCATCCAGAGAAAGCCCAAGAGAAAGACTGCCAACAGACCAGGTGAGGGACAGGAGGGGCCCCGAGCTGCCGTCTGCAGAGTAGCTGCCAGAGAGCAGGACGATCATTTGCAGGCTTCTGGTGACTCTTTTGAAGCTGCTCCTTGAAGTCCCAGGGCCATCCTGGGACCACCGACTCCGGCTGAGTCAAAGACTCACAAAGCTGCTCCCTGGTGGACCTGGGACCAGGGCAAACTGGGAGAGAGTCCCCTCCTTCACCTCCAGCTGCAAGACCTCTCGGCGCCTCTGTTTCTCACCATCACGGGATCTTGAGACATTGGGTCCCGTGGCTACCAGAGCCTGCTGCTCCACCTCTTCCCCCACGCCCGCCTCCCTGGCCCTCGGGGTCTGGAACAAGATGCTCATCCGTCCAGCTGAGGCATTTTTTGTGTGTCTGCTCTGAACCGAGCTCAGCAGCAGGCTCCGGGAAGGTCCCCATGGCTGTAAGATTTCTCCTAGAACAGAGTGGCCTGGACCGTCTCTCTCAGGGGAGGATGCTGTGCACCCACCTCCTGCCGCAGTGGGCTGGGGACTGGCAGCTGGGTGCTGGACAGGACTGGCCTGGGGCAGAACAAGCCTGGCAGAGGATGAGGGAAAGGAAATGTCCCCCAATGCCAAGGACATCGGCAAAGGCCAGAAGTGGGAGAGTGTGGTCACTTAGTGACTAGGGAGGCTAGGGAGCAGTTACAGAGAGAAAGCATCCAAAGAAAGCTCTGGCGTCTTCTTGGCTGATGCTCCAGATAGAAAATTCCATGCTAAAGCTGCTTTCCCTAGGAAGCCTGCTGTGGTTCCCTATTGCCCTCATGGTAACTATGAATTTTTTTTTTCTGGTTTATGAATTTCTCTTGCTGGGGGCGACTGGCCCCCAGAAGTTACTGGATAAGCCACCCTGGTCTTCAGACTGAAGAACTCAGATCAGTTCCCGAGTTCTTGGCTTCCCTTGCAGAGGATCCCACCCAGCCCCAAGTCCCAGGAATCGTTGGAACCCCCTCCTTTCTGCTCAATGTGGCCATGCCATCCTTCAGGAAGCCGTCCAGACACATGGTTTTCCCCAAACCAGGCTGGCTCACAGGACGGAGGGCTGAATGAGGAAACAGGAAAATGGGCACCTGCCTTCATCCCTGCTGGGCATTGAATATTCAATTAACCTTCAGCTTGACCCAGGTTGGGTTTTATTCCCACCACTAAGCGTACACAATGGGGAACCTTGAGCATTAGAGCAGAACTCCCTCTCCAAAGCCAGGCCACAGACGGGAACGGCACAAGCCCCTTGCAGACCTTCTCTCTCTGGAGTATTTTGGCAACCCTGGGCATGAGCACTGGCTGAGAGAAAGAACCCCCAGCTCCCTCCCTCGGTGCCCTGGCCCTTCATGCCCCCAGCAACTCAGGACCCAACTCTGAGCCCCTCGGGGCTCCAGGCTCACCCACGGCATGCTGGCCAAGGTCTGGAGGCTTCCAGTCATGACTATTTGGGGGGATGCTCCTGGCTTCTAGTGGATAGAGACCAGGGATGCCACTCAGCATCCTGCAATGCACAGGAAGTCTCCCCCAACTAAGAATGAGCTGACCCAAAATGCCAACAAGTGCAGAAGTAGAGAAACCCTTAGATATGCTGAGACTTGCAGGACAGAGACAAGATGGGCAAAGACAAAGGAGAACAGTGTTCCATCCAAGAATAGCATGTATTATTCTTATAGGTCAATGATATTAAATTTTGCTGAGCATTCAGTACATTCTGGGTGCTGAGTGTTCAGTTCATCTTGGGTGCTGAGTGCTCAGTTCATCCTGGGTGCTGAGTGCTCAGTTCATCCTGGGTGCTGAGCACTCAGTACATCCTGGGTGCTGGGTGTTCAGTTCATCCTGGGTACTGAGTGCTCAGTACATCTGAGATATCTTCAAAACTAGCACATGCAAAGGATTCTGTTATTATCTTGATTTTGCAGATGAGTAAACTGCAGCTCAGAGAGACAGAAGAGAGACTACGATTGCATAGCTAGGACTGGTAGAGCTTGGATTTGAGCCCCCATGTTTGCCAGGTCCCCAGGGCCTTAAAAGGAGCTGAAGGAGGCCTGGTGTGTCCGGAGCTGAGAGAGGCATACTGAAGTAGGACAGCCAGGAGGCTGGTGGGATCCAGCAGGGACTTGAAGGCTGCACTAGGAAGTCTGGATATCCCCAAATTAGACAACGGGGCCAGGGTTTTGAGTATTTAAAGGGATTGACCCCACGCAGAAGGGAGCCAGGTCCTCAGGTCACCAGACCAAGGCGCTCTCTGGCCAATCCTGGCTCCCGCTTGGTGGAGTAGCATCTGGAGGCGGCGCCTCCTCCCTCCCACAGAGGGAGCCAAAATAGCTTCCCAGCCAGGGTTCCACCAGGCCCCGGAGCCGCTGGGATTAATTCATCCCGCCTGGTCTCGCTGACAGTTTTAGTAAACCAACGTGGGTCTGAGAGTAAAAATAATCCTGTCCTTGGGGCCCCTCCACTCTTCCAAGTGTTTGCAATTGTCATTTATCACACGAGCCACAGCCAGGGCTGGGCAGGGGCTCCTGGGGGCACCGGGCACTGCAGCCATGAGAACGGACGCCACAGGTGGCAGGGGACAGGGGCCTGGGCTGCCCTCCTGGTCCCGGGCAGTGACTGTCAGGGCCTGGACTTTACAGTGAGTCACTATTAAGGACCTACTGTATGCTCCGCCCCCGGATGCATAGTTACGTCCAAGAGCTAGCATGAATGCGAACATCTGTCCGGGTGGTTTCCTAAATCGAGCTGATGTGAGTGGAGATGATTGCAGAAGGGCATCTGCGATGGTGTCCTACGGTGGCCGGGAGGTACTCAGCCTGTCGTCTTGGGAGACTAAATATGGAGAATCCTTGAGTAGGGCAGATATTATGGTTGGCACTTTATGGGTTGGGAAATGATAGCCCAGAGAGGGGAAGCGACTTCCTGGGGCCACACAGCTAGTCGAGACAGCACACACCAGGGCCTTCGCTTTCACTGATTGGACAGGCTGTTTGGGGACCAGCTGCTCATTTCAGTGGTGACGCAGGAAGGTTCCAGGGCCTGGAGGAATTCAAAGTCCAGGAAGGGAGGTGAAGCTGGACACAGACAATCCAGGGGACCTAAGCAGGTAGCTGTGGCTTGGAGAGGAGGCAGAGGGTCAAGGCTCTCACCTCTGCAAGTTGTGGAAATGCCCCCGGAGGCTGGCTGACCTCCAGGAAGAAGCTTGAAGAGGCTCAGAGACCAATCTGGACGGGGGGAAGGCATTTTGGGAAGGGCCCAGAGGGTTCAAGGGCTGGAGCTTATAAAGAGTGGCCCTTCGCGTGGGGGCGGTACCCTGAGTGACTGTTCATTAGAATCACCTGCCTCGGATTAGTGTTGGAGGTGGAAAGGGGGGTGCAGGGCCTTGATGAGCCAGAGCCCCCCAGATGAAACCTTCCCCAAACCCCAATGCCTCCCCCCACCATCAAGGATCCCCCAGCTCCATCAGGAAGATGCCTCTTGCCCTAGAAGCCCAACCGACCTGAACCTTTTAAATACTGAAGGATTTCTTATATCATTTTCTCTTCCTCTCTCTCTCTCTTTCTCTCTCTCTCTCTCTCTCTCTCTCTCTCTCTCTCTCTCTCTCTCTCTCTCTCTCTCTCTCAAAATAAAGCAAGGGAAGGAGAATAAGGACCTCAGGAACCACTGGTTAAAACATCATAGAATGGAAAAGCTGGAAAGTGCCCAGAGAGGGGAGGTAACTTCCCAAGCACCACACAGCCAGTTAAGACCAGAAAGGCAACCTGGTGTGGCTGCAAAAGCTCAGCACAGGGGCCCCAAAACTTGAGGAAGCCACATGGCCAGGGAGACTGAGTCACTAGAGTCAAAAAAGCTGCACGTGAATCCTGATCCTGATGCTCAGTGGCTTTGTGACCTTGAGTAGTTTCTAAAGACAGTGCTGCTGGCTTCTTCTCAATGGGATATTTTATCCACTTTACCCCCACGACTGGCACCCCATCCATAAATAGGAGAGAGAGTAGGTCTGTTTGGCAGCATAAAATAGGCAAATAATAACCATAACTACCATAACCATATCTACCACTGTCTTCACCCCACACTCTGCCAGGATTCATGCTAAATACTCAGCATGCGTAATGTCATTTATGGGAATGATGGTCACAAAGATCGGGGCCTCTCATTCGCTGAGGGATTAAATGAGATAATACAAGGAATTCACATAGTGTGCCAGTCTCTGTATTATCTCATTTAATTCTCTGACCTGGTTCCAGGACCCAGGACAATGTCTATGTAATGCCACTGTGACTTCTTCCTGGTTATAGATGGGGAAATGGAGGTTGAGTGAGATGAAGTGGCTTGCCCAGGGTCACATGGCTATGAAATGGGACTCCAAGTCAGAT
Organism: Sciurus carolinensis; assembly: GCF_902686445.1. Classification (NCBI taxonomy): domain Eukaryota; kingdom Metazoa; phylum Chordata; class Mammalia; order Rodentia; family Sciuridae; genus Sciurus; species Sciurus carolinensis. The sequence goes on from NC_062220.1 coordinate 126,449,794, forward strand.
CTCCAGAGCCAAAGCTAATGGGATAACTGCACAAAAAAATGGTAGTGAGGTGTTTCAGAGGGAGTTAGTCCTAGTCCCATCTTACAGAGGAAGAAACTGAGGCTCAGAGAGATGCCCCCCATTTCCTGGGTATCACCTGCAAATATACAGGTATCTCTGGAGGGAATCCCACCCCAAGCTCCACCTTGCCTTTCTGGCCCCCGCGCTGAGCTCAACCTGACGTCTGCCTGGGCCCTAGTGCGGTTCTCTGACCAGGAAATGGAAGGACCTAATAGCAAGCCCTCTAAACACATGATGGATGGTTCCAAATATTCCTTTCCAGCTGCCACCAACCTGTTCTCCGCTAAGTTAATTCTAAGCCCTAAAAATGAAGTGCCTCGTCCAGAGGTACTCCCATCCTTCAAACAGAGATACAGCTGCTGAGGCTGCAAGATCTTCACCCGAAAGCCAGTCAGGGGAGGGAGATTCAAGAGCTGCGGGGTGGCATTAGCCCCAGGAGAACCCATTTCCAGAGACGAGCCGAAATCATGGAGAAATCCCCACAATAAAAATACAACTGGCTGGATCCAGATATTCTAGGCCAAGCATAGAGAGAGACAGGATTTGTCCAGAGTCAAACGTTCTAAGGGATCCACCAAGGAGCAGCAGAGTTCATGGGAGACTTGAGTATATTGTGTTGCTGATGAGGAAACCGAGGACCAGAGAGAGGAAGCAACTGCCCTCAGACACTGTGTCAGTCAGCTATTGCTGTGTAACAAATAGCCCCAGGCTCAGTGGCACCAAATAGCAAGCGTGTGTCATCGCTCGTGAGACCATAGGTCAGCAAGGGGATCCTTGGCCTCCCTCACGTGTCTGGGGGAAGCTACTGGTTGAACAGGGCTTCGTTTGGGCCGGCCTGTCTCGTGAGTTGGAGGTGAGCTGACCTCCAGATGGCCTAAGCAGACCCAGATGGGGTGGCCCCTTTGAGCTCCTTGTGTTTCTCCAAAAGAGCACATGGCCCAGCCCCAGGCCTGCCACACCCTGCAGCAAGTCCAAGGCCAGGGCCAGCCCAGGTGCAGATGCAGAAATTCCACCGCTGACGGAAGCGCTTTGAAGGCTCACTGTAGACAGCGGCTGAGCCGAGCGGCTGCACTCTCTCAAGACGCCGTAAGCCACTGAGGAATGGGGACAGAACTCAGGACTCAGGTCCCCTGGTGCCAGTCTGGAGCTCTGGATGGCATTCCTGTGCATCATGACCCTGTGCACCAGGCATCATGATCCCCATTGTGCAAATGGGAAACAGAGGCTCAGAGAGACAAAGCCCACAGCCAGGAAATGAAGTAGACAAGATGCGCCCAGGGCCTGGGACCTGGCACACGGAATGCTTGCAACGTGAGGGAGACACTCTGGAAAGATTCTGAGTTTTCTCAGGGAGAGGGAAAGGCCTTGGCCTGTAGAAGTCCTGGGTTCATGTTCCAATTCTTTTGCTGACTGGCTGTGTGGCCTTGGATAAGTCGCTTGGCTTCTCTGAACCTCAGGTTCTTAGCTGAGAGTTCCTGAGAGGGTGTGATGATAACCAAAGGCAGAAGCGCTTGCAAGGGATGGAGACCTTACACACACTCGGTAATTTAATTTGCAGCTTTAATGATGGCAACGCTTAATCTCTTTCACAGTCTGGGGTCTGTGCAAACTGAGCTCCATTGCACAGTCACACACACACACACACACTCACACATGCACACACACACATACACACACACTCACACACACACACACACTGATTCCCAAGCGCAGGCAAATGAAGAGTGTTCATCCACGGGTTCTGCCCAGGTCTCCCACATGACGGGTGACCTCTTTCCCCACCATTTGCAGGGTGGCAGGGGTGACGTGGGAAGCCAGTGCTGAGGGTGGCCTTCCCTGCCACACACCTGTAACTGCCTCCCCAGCCCTGGTGAGGGCAACAGCCAGGGGAAGGGGATCCGCTCCCTGTCTGAGCCGGGACATCATCTCTCCGGTGCGGACCTACAGGCTCAAGGCACCCGGATGCAATGGAGCTGACCTCTGAGCAGCCGCCTCTGCTGGTTTCCTGGGCCCCTGGCATGCCGGCACTTTGGCGTCCACCAGGGTTTACTGAGAGCCCGCCTTGCGCTGGCACTGCATGGCGGTGTCAGAGACGGAGAGGCAGCAATAACTCCCACGGAGGGACAGCCGGATCCGAAGGCTCCCTGCCAAACTGTCCCGACCCCAGTACCTCTCGCGCTTGGTGAATTCCCAGGACAGCCTGCGATTCACGCTCTGGGTCCCCTTGTTGCAGAGGACAGAGATCTCCGGGACAGACGACTCCCGTGGGACATAGGAGTGCCGGGTTCCAGCCCAGCTCTGTGATGCGGCCCCTCATCACCCCTCGAACCTCTTAGCAAAGTAGAAACGACGCCCCAAGGGTAGCACCACCCTGCAGAGCTGTGAGCAGCCGGGAGCAGCCAGACTGGAGGTGCAGACAGCGGAGGGTGGACAGAAACAGGCGACCCTGGTCCCTGATGACCCAGGCCTGGGGAAGCCCCTGGACGCCCTGCTGGTACCTCCCAGGGAGAACGCAGGCCAGCCTGGGCTTCGACTGTCCCCGAGGAGGGCTCCCACGCAGCCAGCGCGGGCTGCTGACAGCCGGGAGGGGGTGGCCCTGGGGCTGGGCTTCCAGGGAGCCTCTGTGCAGCCCCGTGGGCCACCCCAGCCTTAGCAGGGCGTCCTAGGTCCCAGCTGCTCCGGCTTCTGCTGGGGAAAGCTGGTGACACCCTGGGCAGAGTGCAGAGCCCGGGCCCCGCCCCCACGCCCGTGCCTGTGCGAGCGCCACCCGGCAGCTCCGCAGCACGCACGCACCTGCCGCCACAAGAAGTGCGACTTCCCCTGCCTCTCTGGAGCTCAGCTCGTGCACTCGGACCTGCGTCCCATGCACTCACTTCATGAGCTGGAGGAAACTCAAGAACTGTGGGCACAGCTGCGTGGGACGCTTCTGGAAGGGACCCAGCGATGGCCCATCTGTGGTCACCCGGGTGTCTGCAAAGCCCAGGCGAGACCAACCTACTTCTGAGTCCTCGTCATTCCCGGAGGGATCTCTTCATTGCTGTGAAGTGAGGGCGTGGAGGAAAAGCGAGGTCCCAGCCTCTCAAAAGAGGAAGGCATGAAGGGATTTGCCCCCGCCATTGAGTTCATATTTTTTTACAGTGTGAAGCTTCTGAATTTTTCATCTGAGCCCAGGTCAGGAAGCAATCTGTGCAGAGTCACAGATCCGAAAAGCAGCAGAGGGGGTGCCTCTCGCTGAGACCTCCTCACACCCTCTCATGCCCCGCTTACCGGCAGCAGGGTGTGTGGGTCCTCATAAATGTTTACGAAAAGAAAAGGGCAAAGATGCTCTTTTAGCTGGATCCTTGGCACTAATTACGTCACATACAGCTCCCAACAGTAGTATCTCCATTATACAGGTGAGAACACTGAGGCTCAGAGAGGTTAAGACGTTTCCTCAGGGTCATCCAGCTATGGACCCAGCCCATGTGGAATTTGAACCCAGAGCTCACTGCCTCCTGGGATGTGGGACAGCAGCTGGGTGGGGAAAGACTGACTTCCTCCTGAGTAAAGCCAGGACTGGGTTCTGAGCCTGATGCAGAGGAGCATGAGTGGACGGGGAGAGAGACAGGAAGGAGGCGTCGCAGAGAAGACAGCAGGAAGCAATCCGTCTGCATCAGGTTTCCTTTGAGGACTCAGAGATTGCTTTCCTCTGCAAAGTCTTAAAAGTGTGCAGTGTCTTCAAGGAGCCCTGGGGCCTTGGGATTTGGGCCTCTGAGGCTCAGTGTCCTCTGTGTGACACTTTCTCTGACCACTTTGCCATGTGGTTGAGGGGATCGGAGGAGAAAATAGATACAAAGGAACCCTAAACAGATCTGTGAAGGTCTTCAAGAAAAAAAAAAAGGCAAGTGTTTTATTGCACCTCGAGTTATAGGTTTGGGTTCTCTTTCTCCCCCTGATTTAAATCCTACGGTTATTTAATCACCATCTCCACAGCCCCGTAGGGATCCTGCCTTAAGGGCAAGATAGTGTTCATAGGAAAATCATTTGAGTTCTCTGAACCTCGGTCTCTTCTTCTGGAAAATGGAGATAAATTCATCCATCTTGATGCGTTTAAATGGTATTTCTCTCCCCTGGGCCAAGGCCTCTGCTGCTTCCCGGGTACAGGGCCCCTGTGGGAGCTGGCACAGGCACATGGAGTCTGGTGGTTTGCTGCTCTGGCTTTTCTAGAACTCAGATAGCAGGTGATTGGATTCCAGCCTCTGTGCACCTTCTGTGGAGCAGAAATAGGTCTCCCTCACCTGAGATTCTCGGAATCAGATTTTGGAATGTTTGAACCCGTCCCTAAAGAGATGTCTCACAGGACCCGAGTCTCAAAACAGAACTCGTTTCCTACAGCGCTCTACATGTGGCCTGAAGGTGATTTTATTTGATGTTTTTATATTTTATCTGCATTTTGGCTTCCACCCATTGCTTGGGACTGTCCTCTGTGGCGTCACAGGAGTCTTGGATGCGTGGTCTTCCTATTAGGCCGGCTCACCTGTGGTTCTTGTAGAGTCAGCCTGAGAGCAAGGTCACAGGCAGAGGGGACGTGCTGAGAGGGTGGAGTCAGGGGCCCAGAACGACCTTGAAGAATTAGTAAACCGTCAGCAAGCTGAGAAGCAGGGACACGCATCCCAGGGAGAGGGACCCCGACAGCCAAGGCATAGATGGCCACAGGCAGATCTAAGAGCTGCCAGAATCTGGTGTGCCTGATGCTTGGGGCTGCGGAAGTAGGCTGATACCCCACGGGGGACCTCCTGAGACAGACGGCTGAGATCCTGGGCTTAAATCTGTGGGCAGATTCTCACTGCGTCCACAGTCCAAATTCTATTACCAACTACTTCCCCTCCCCCTAAAAAAAAAAAAAGAAAGAAACTTGCCAATAAATTGGCTTGCCTTTTACACTCTGCTTACCCTGAGCAAAATAATGCCCGTGAAATTGTAAGTTTGATGTGAAAGGCATCTATTTATACGTTTTGTGAATTCGCATTTAAGTAAATGCAGAACCCATTTGCTCTTTTAGAACGTGTTTGCACAAAGGCCTGTCGTGAATTCCACTGGGCAAAACCTTTTAAAGGCCAGAGGGCCAAAGCAAGGGTCAAACGTTTGTTTGGAAGGAATAAAGAAAGGCGAGGGGGGCTCATCATTTCCTGCCACGCTCAGTAGTTTGGGAACCTCTCCTGCCGCCTCTCCCCAGCTCCAGGCTCCTGATTGGTTGCGATCCGATGTTGGGTATGACGGTCTGTGGGGCGCTCGGGCACACACTGCCCCCTGCAGGCGATGCGAAGAATTGCTTCACTGGAGGGGGGTTTGCTGGTCTGTCAGATTTAAATTTGCATTCGATTCTCATGGTGCTTCTTCCCTCTAGACCGCAGTGGAAGCAATAATGATGGTCCCTTGGGCTGTTCTTATCCTCTTTGAAGAGGTAATACATTCACACGATTCCAAATTCAAAGGTACAAAAGAGTCTTGTGTAAAAATTAAGTTTTCCACTTTCCCCCAACCAAAGCCCCCCTCTGCGGTTCCCCACCCCAGAGGCTTCCACCGTAGCTCATTTCTTATGTGTCTTTGCCTGACTCTTTTTCAAACAGATCAAAAAACATAACAGAAAAAGTGCTAGTTGAGCAAAATAAAGCCACCGAGACAGAGGAACGAGTTTAATATCGACGTGATTCCATTCTCAGGCACTGCCAATATAGACAAGACCATAAACAAAACAAAAATCATTTCATTATTACCCAGCAACGTAAAATGTTTTGAAGACAGGATCCTTTTTATACAGCGAGTCCTGTATTAAAATATCATGTTGGTAGGAAATTACCGAGAACATTACCTTGGTAGAAAAACAGAAGTTGGGAAGCACAGTCTGATTAGATCAACCTTAGCCATGAAGTCCTGAGCACGTGGTGTGCCCAGATCAGAGAAGCAGGGCATCTCATCCTGCAGAATTTTGGGGGGAGAGAGGGTACTGGGGATTGAACTCAGGGGTACTCACCCACTGAGCCACATCCCCAGCCCCTTTTTGTATTTTATTTAGAGACAGGGTCTCGCTGCGTTGCTTAGGGCCTCACTTTTGCTGAGGCTGGCTCTGAACTGCAGATCCTCCTGCCTCAGCCTCCCAAATCATCCTGCAGATTTTATTTGTAACTTTTTATTCACATTTTTGATACAGGATGGGACCCAGACATGCTTCCTAAACACACAGACATGTGACTTTCACAGGGCTTTGTGTGAAATAGTGGTTTAGCGCTTAGGTTTTGTCAGTGGCTGACCTAGGTGGGAGCCCTCTGTCTGGTTTCTGTCTGACCTTGGGCAAGTGGCTTCTTTATCAGAGTCCTCGGCCAAAGGCCTAACTCTGTGGATCTGTCAAATCAGGTCTGGCCACTTGCCCCAAAATCCAAACAGAAAAGTTAATGGTGAGGCCAGGCACAGTCCTGTCATCCCAGGGGCTCGGGAGGCTGAGGCAGGAGGATCTCGAGTTCAAAGCCAGCCTCAGCAACAGCGAGGGGATAAGCAGCTCAGTGAGATCCTGTCTCTAAATAAAATACAAAATAGGGCTGGGGAGGTGGCTCAGTGGTCGAGTGTCCCTGAGTTCAATCCCTGGTACCCCCCCAAACAACAATGGAGGTAGAGATGTCAAGTCTTTCATTGTGCTTTTAGTCACCCATTGGACGTTTCCAAGTGGAAGTCAGTAGGGATCAGAGCAAAGCTGGCCACCCAGCTGAGGAGGACAGGAAGGACACCAGAGGGGGACATGGGAGTCGAGGCCTTCTTCCGGGAGCTCCGACCCCGTTCTCACGGAAAGCCTGCGCTCTGGCGACTGGGAGGGGCTGCCCACGCCGTGGTCACCTTGGAAAACTGTGTCCTCTGGATGCTCCCTGAGGGGATCCTGCTGCACCCTAGCCCCGCCCCGTCCAAGCTGCCCACCTGCCAGCACCTCTCCAGGACCCTGGGGTCCCGGCTAAGCCGCCACCTTGGTTCTGTGACATTGAGTCTGGCTGACCTCCCAATTCAGACCTCAGCCAGGAAACCCGCCCTGTCCGGTGACCAGTGTCCCTGGGGTGACCTCAACACATTTCCATCTCCATTGCTCAGGGTGACCAGGGACCCTGGATGCACTCGGTGCGCCCGACACACAGGCGAGCCAGCGGGAATTCAGGCTTCTCTTTGGGTCGGGGTGAGGAGGCTGCTGCAGCCGCCTCTGTAAATGAATTAGAAGCACCTGTGGAAGAGGCAGGTCCAGAGGCCAACAGCAGAGTGTCCCTCGCTTCCTCTCCCTGCCGTCTCTGGGCGCACGCTCTCCGTGATCTCGCTTCTCAGCTGCGTTTTTATAGATCTTCTGGCCGCCACAGGTGCCGTTCAGTCTAATAATGGTGTGACTGTCATTCATTTTAAAACTCACCTTCCTGGCGGAGATTCTCCCGCTGGGGATTCTGCCGTGAGAAAGGCCAGGGCCGCTTCTTCCTCCGGGAAAGGGGCAGGGGCGCCTCTCGTGCCCAGAGAGGAGGGGAGCTGGGGTTTTCTCTCTGGCTGGGTGTTCGAGGGTCACCGGGCCTCCTGATCCTGGCTCTTCTTGCTTCTCCCATTGCTGGGGACACTTTTGAGAGGACTTGGCATTGACCGTCCCTTGCTTGGTGCTCAGGGAGACCCAGGAAACATCACTCTTCCCGGCAGCCTGTCCCTGCGGTGTCTTTTCAGAGGACGAGCAAAAATCTCTGGCTTCCCGAAAAGAACTCGAGGCAGGTGAGGGCCGTGACCGGGAGAGAAGCCTAATGGTGGCCGGTGGAGCCTGGGTGTCCTTCTAAGCCCTGTGGCGTGACCACCAAGTGCCCGTGGTGACTTCCTAGTGACGCCCCCTCCGTGTCTCCACCTGAAGGCCATCTCTGGCTCCGTAGGAGCGAGTCAGTGCTGGGACTGGGGACAGCCGGCGGCATCCCTCAACCCTGAGGGAGGGAGCGGGAGGAGAAATGCCCCAGGTCCCTCCCCCCTGCCCCGAGTGCCACACCAGCTCTCAAACTTCCTGCAGGACGGAGCTCAGCGCGCCCCGGGGCCTGGCTGTCCATGCGCGTGCTCCTTCCCGCCGTCCCGTCTCACTTCCAACCGACGCCCGTGTGGCTCCCACACAAGCCAAGCCGAGAGGCACGCGTCTTCACCAGACAGTGGAAATGCTCGGCGCCCGCAGCCTGTCCTGGGCTCGGGGGCCTCTGCTGAACGTCCAGGACAGCAGGCGTGCCTTCCGTAGCTGGACGCTCCCTGTGGACGAGGGGCATTCGCAGGGATCGGGCGTCTACTGACGTTCTGGGCGAGATTGTTCTTTGTTGTGAGGGACCGTCCTCTGCATTAGAGGATGTTTAACGATGTCCCTGGCCTCAGCCCACCATGCACCCATCTGGTGAGGACATCGTGTCTCCAGACACTGTCAAGGGTTTCCTGGGGGACAGAACTGCCCCTATGTGAGAACCACTAACATGAGTCACCTGGTGTCATTTGACATGAACAGTGATCCAAGAGGGAAGGATAATGGTGGTCATGGTGGTGGTGGTGGTGGTAATAGTGATGATGGTGATGGTAAAGATGGTGAAGACAGTGGTCATGTGGTGATAGTGATGGTGGGGACAGCAGTGGTGATGGTGGTGACGGTGGTGATAAGGATGATGGTCATGGTGGTGGTGATGGTGATGGTGGTGAAGGTGGTGGTGGTGGTGATGGTGGTGATGGTGGTGATGGTGATGGTGGTGATGGTGGTGATGATGGTGGTGGTGGTGGTGATGGTGGTGATGGTGATGGTGGTGATGGTGACAATGGTGATGGTGGTGATGGTGGTGATGGTGGTGATGGTGATGATGGTGGTGATGGTGGTGGTGTTGGTGATGGTGGTGATGGTGGGGATGGTGGTGATGGTGGTGATGGTGGGGATGGTGGTGATGGTGATGGTGGTGGTGATGGTGGTGATGCTGGTGATGATGGTGGTGATGATGGCGGTGGTGTTGGTGATGATGGTGGTGATGGTGGTGATGCTGGTGATGATGGTGGTGATGATGGCGGTGGTGTTGGTGATGATGGTGGTGATGGTGGTGATGGTGGTGATGGTGGTGATGGTGGTGATGGTGGTGATGGTGATGATGGTGGTGATGGTGGTGGTGGTGGTGGTGATGGTGGTGATGATGGCGGTGGTGTTGGTGATGGTGGTGGTGATGGTGGTGATGGGGGTGATGGTGGTGATGCTGGTGATGATGGTGGTGGCGATGGTGAAGAAGCCCATAATGGAACTGGAACATAATGACACAGCATTCAAATGAGACTTGATCAAATGTGCCCAGGTGCCAACAGAAACCTGGGATTTGATCCCTGACCTCCGGGCACCTTTCCTCCTCCCCAAAGCCCATGACGGACTAGCAATCGTAAGGCCCATTCGTAGACAAGGAGCTTCAGGAAAACCTCGTGCCCCTGTCAAGGGAGGAGGCTGAGGGTGGAGACGAGGCTTCCTGGCCTCCACGCCAGAGTGCCTCCCAGCTTGCGGCTCCCTCCGCTCCTGGAGAACAGAGTCGTCCCAGGGCGTCTGATGGAAGCCGTCTGCGCCCTCGAGGATGCTGCGATCGTATTTAGATCACCGAAGTGGAAGACAGGGTAAAGCCCAGTGCACGCCTCTGGGACCCCCTGCAGCCACGATCGGCTGTCAAGTGGCTAGAGAACAGCCGTCTCCCATCCCTGTGTCCACCCCAGCCGAGGCCAGCATCTTCAGAGAGACCGAGGTGCCCGCGGAGCTCGGAGACCCCAGGCCTGCCACACCGTAGGTCCAGAGCTGGCCCCGCTCCACAGTCCTGCTGTCCACTAGACTCTCAAGCAGCCCTTTCCTGCCACAGCATTTCTTGAGCACCTACTGTGTGCCGGAAGGGGGCGACTCCAGCATTTCAACATAGCAGGGGTTTGGGGGCCACGGTCTAGGTGGGAACCGGCAGGGGCCAGGAGGAACCCCAGTGGCTACGTTCTGAGGCCACGTGTTCGAAGCAGGCAGAGGCTGGTCTGAGAGGCTGACCTGGCGATGGCATAGAGGACAGCGATCGAGATCCTTGGGGGACAATTAAAATCCCCCTCCCCCGCTGGCCCCAGTCCTTGTGAGGAGCCCTGAGGTGCTTGGGGTGAATACAACAGAAGCCCCTCCCCAGGCACAGACCTTCAGCAGGCCCCGTGGGTGGGGGGTGTTTTCTTCTGACCACCTGCAACAGCAGCATGGCTGGGTGTCACCCTCCTCCCCGCTCCCAGCATGCCTGGTGGCAAACTTGACACTGGGCAGAGGTGACAGGGAACTGCCAGAGTCCCTCTGCGTCACTTCCAGGAACCTGGTCCAGGGCCATTTCCTGGAACATCTGTGCTGTGGCAGGGAACGGCCACTTCCTTTTAAAGCCCTTTGGCGCCTCCCCATCTCCAACGCAATGATGGCAAGTCCCTTGCTGTCTGGGCCCTGAGAACGCGGTGGGCTCCCCGTCCCAGGGAGGCTCCCTCAGGACCCCGCTCTGGCTCCGTCTGCCCTGTGCTTATCACCTTCCAGCCCCCTTAGGCTCCCTCAGGCTCTGGAGCAAGCGTCACCTCCCCCAGGAAGGCCTCCGAGATGCCCCCATCCAACTAGCTGCCCTCCTCTACTCTCATGCGGATCCTAACTCCTGCTGGAATCCCTGCTGTATAAATCGAGATGTATCCATGATACCTCTGGGTGCAGCGCGGTGCCTAGCACATAGTAGGTGCTCAGAAAATGTTAGGGAGGGGATAAGAAGAATGATGTAAGAGAGAATAGGAAATGCAGAGGGAAAAGAAAGGAACAAGCCAGGTGCCATAGCGCACACCTGTCATCCCAGCAGCTTGGGAGGCTGAGGCAGGAGGATCCCAAATTCAAAGCCAGCCTCAGTGACTTAGCGGGGCCCTAAGTAACTCAGCGAGATCCTGTCTCTAAATAGAATATTAAAAGGGCTGGGGATGTGGCTCAGTGGTTTAGTGCCCCAGGCTCCATGCCCAGTACTCTTCCCCGGCAAAAAAAAAAAAAAAAAAGAAAGAAAGAAAAGAAAAGAAAGGAACGGTACTTAATAGCTAAGATTGACTGATGTGGCCCGTGAACTATTTCACACTCTTTCAATCAAAGGCCAATTCTGTCCGCCACGCCTACGGGTCTCAGGCTCCTGGGTCTATTGAAGCACCTCCTGGGTCCCTAAATATTCCACCATGGACCAAATATTTAGGGTCAAGGTTCCTTCTTGCTCTCGAGTCTTTGGCGTGGGTGACCCTCCAGCGATTACGCTGAGACACCTCTGCCCCATCCTCGGCCACGCCCCTTACGCACACCGGGTAACTGGCTGGATTCCGAGGCATTTGCAGATTGCCAAGCCCTTCTGCGGAAAAAACAGAGACCCCGTCACCTGCCGGGCACAGAGCCCCACGCCCCGCGCAGAGGCGTCGCGGGACCCGGGTTGCACGCAGGGATGGCGAGGCCGGTGCTTACTGCCCGCTGGACTCTGCAATGAGACCCAGGCAGGCGGACGTCTCGCCGCTGTGTCTCCAGAAACCCGAGGCACCTGCAAATCCGTGCGCCGGGTTTCAGGAGGGAACGGCACGCTCGGTCCCCTCTGCGATCTGCGCCTGCGTCAGCTCCGCTACGCTTTGCAGCTTGGGGCCTGATACAGAGCAGGTCTTGAGAAGTTGCTTGTCCCCTTAAAAATCAGCCGAGCGCTCACTGACTGCCCTCCCTCTCTGCCCTCCCAGCCTGAACCTGAGCAACAGCGACATCCTGACCATCTACGATGGGGACGAGGTCACGCCCCACATCCTGGGGCAGTACCTTGGGAACAGTGGCCCCCAGAAACTCTACTCCTCCACGCCGGACCTGACCATCCAATTCCACTCTGACCCGGCCGGCCTCATCTTTGGAAAGGGCCAGGGGTTTATCATGAACTACATAGGTAGGTGTCTCATTTTTTTTTTTAAATAATGGTTTCCCTAGATCTCTCTGTTGGAAGGTTTTGTGCCTAGCGGATTTGTTAAAATATTCGTACAGTTCACATGTATGGTTTTTAAGAGTTTGGGCTCTCTGGTGAAGAGGACCAGGGTTTGAGTCTTACTACTGTCATCAATGGCTGTGTGACCAGGGGTAAGTTACTGACCCTCTCTGAGCCTCCTTTTTTGTCCTCTATAAAATGGGAAGAGTGTAGACCTCCCGGGTTGAGATTGCACGTCTCCACAACCTCGCCCCCACACCTGCACCTTCTTGTCTGAATTCAAAGCTCAGCTCTCCCTAAGGATTTTTCTCCCCCTGCCACCCCATCAGACAGGGACAGCTCTTTCTCTCCCACTTCATGTACTTTGGGACCTAGAAATGCAAGAGGCGTCTGCCTGGGTCCTCAGCAGGGCTGCCCACTGTCCCGCTCGTCTTGAAACAAAGCCAAGGAGCGACCCGCTGTGCAGTTCAAGCTTTGTCCCCTGCATCCCACGTGAGGGTCCTGGCGCTCTTGGCTCCTCCCACCTGTCACCATCCTCCCTCCGCAGAGGCTCCATCCTCTCTCCCTTCTCAGCCTCTACACCTAGGGGGCTCCCGGGCTCCATCCTGGCCCCCATCCTCTTCCCTATCTGGATTCGACCCCCGGGTGCTCTGGTCCAGAGGCAAACGGTTCCTGTGTTCCAGGGACCTGTGATTGACACTTCCACCCTTAACCGTGAACTCCAGAAACGTCCAAACCGCTCCCTACCAGCCGCTCTCTCGAAGGTCTCAAGGGCTCTGATTTAACGTGGCCAATCGAAAGGGTTTCGTGCCTTTCCCACCAACCACCCCCACCGGGCGGGGGGACCCGGGGCTCCTTGCGTCTGGGGCTGGCTCCTCTCATCCCTCCGCCTCTCAACTCCACTCCTAATTACGAGCTTAGGCACGTTCTACACCTTTCCACGGCTCCCACTAGTCCAGCAGCACAGAAACTGGGTCCCCATGAGGTCCCACGGAGCCCGGCCCTGGAAGGGACTCGGACCAGCACAGGACGTCTGGCCCGATCGCGTGGTCCAGCCCTGGACCAGGAGGACAAGGGGCCACTCCTCGGGGCTCAGCTCTCTTGGCTCTGGCAGCAGCCGAGAACCTGGGCGCCCTGAGGAATCGATCGAGACCGGACACCCGACACCAGGAAGGCGGCGGTTACGCCCGAAGGTTTCAGGAGGCACGACCCAGCCAGTCCCGAGGGCAAAGGCTCGTACCTCTCAGAAACCACAGTGGCTTCGTCATTCCCGGAGTGACACCCTGTCCACCTCCAGCGTCACCAAGGACCCCGGCTGGGACGACATTCCTCGGTTCCTTCGCCCCTGGGCTGAGGGGGTCACCTGCCCCCATCTCACCTGAATGGCCTCCCGGCACCTTTCCGGCCCTCTAAAGTACAAACCTCTCCCCGACCATCTCAAGAGACCTCGGGCGTGCTGACCTAAGGCCGGGCTTCCATCCTGCCCAGCGGGGAGCCGGTATTCCTTCTGACCTGCTGCCTGTCCCCCGCCCAAAGAGGCTAATGCGAGTATCGATCCTTTGTTATGCTTCTCAGGAGCCCGTTTAGCCTCGATCATGCTGCTGAATATCGTCAGAGTGAATTTGCAGCTAGATTCTGTGAGTCCCCCTCTCTGGGCGCATTTAGATTCTGTGAGTCCCCCTCTCTGGGTGCATCTAGATTCTGTGAGTCCCCCTCTCTGGGCGCATCTAGATTCTGTGAGTCCCCCTCTCTGGGCGCATCCGGGGAGCTGGAGGGGCAGCCAATGGGGCAGCTGGTGGCTGGCCTCGGACTGCATCCTCCGACCTCCCCTCCCCCAGCCAAAAGATGAGCTCCTGGCTGTGCCCCCATCTCTCCTCTGGTGCCGAGAGTCCATCTTCCAGAACCACGTCCAGCTTGATGGCCCACGTCCACCTCTCTCCCAAGCTGAGCCAGGTCAAGGAGGAAGTCTAGCCAGCTTCCATCTAGCCACATCGTCTTAGAGAGGAGTTCTTGTTAACCGAACTTGAAGCTTAGATTTGTGTGCCGTTTCACAGTTGGCAGGCGGACACGCACGCACACAATTTGATGTCGACTAGAAAGGCAGTATCTGTTTTCCAGAGAGTTTGGCTCACCCGGATCTCGACATCTCCTGTGTGCTGCGATCCTCACTGGGTGGACTCCTCTGCGAATGGGTGGACTCCTCTCCCGCGCTGGATGGAGAAGATGGGAGGGAGAGGTGGTCCCGTTAACACCGTGTCAAGGTCACGTGTGGAAGGGCAAGCAGGGGCGGTGGAGAGAGCTCCCCAGGAGCACACAGCCTGACCGATTTGGGCAAGCCGGGAGAGAGAAGAGCTTCGCCAGTTCTTATTACTGTTAAAGAAACACAGCATCAGTGTCCCGGGAATGGTCTCCAGAGTTGTGCGTTTCATCCTCGGGTGGATCGATTGTGAGTGACCACTTAGGTTAAAGACCGTGTTGAAATGCACTCAGGAGAGGCCGTGCCCGGAGTCAGGGGAAAGGGTGCCGCGATTGATTGGTGATGCCTGTCACGGGCATGGGAGAGGCCTTTGCCCTCCTGGGTCTAGATTTAACCAGACGTGGATACAGCTCTCGTTCCATGGAGGGATCTGACAGTCGGGTCAGGGACTTCTGGGGCCCCTGGAGAGTGCCGAAGCTCCTCATCTTACCTAAAGTCTTAAGCCCAGCTCTGGAAGGTGGCCACGACTTAATCTGCTATGGATGCTCCAGGAAAGACCCTGAGGCTACACACCCTGACCACCCCCCCCCCCATTCTCCTTTGCACAGACAGATGCGCTCGCTGGCTGTGCTTTGCCCCGTGCCTGTGGCCAAGTAATAAAAAAAAGCACGGAGGAATGAGCAGTGCTGTTTAAGGAGACTGGTCCCTTAGGACCTGTTCATTCCTCAAATCTTAGGGTAATAAGTCAGTTGTCAGCCCACTCCAACCAAAAGGCAGTGGCACTCAGGAGTGCTGGATTGAAGATTGGCAGGTCTCGGTTTGATTCTAGCGGAGTCCGGGGATTGATTAGTGCTGTCTGCCGTGACAAGAAGGGGCATCTCTTTTTGCCCAGAGGTTGGCCCCTGGTGCTCATCCTGACCGTGAACCTGAAATTGTGGCTTCAGACCCTGGGCGCTTATTAAGGTGCTCACAGAATCTTGGTCAGACAGGTGGATGGAGCCTGGGGTTGGTCTTAGGGTGCACACAGCACAGTGGTACCTGCCCACTGAGCCAGCTCACCTCACCCTTGGGGGTGACAGGGTCGCGGTTCTTGACCCCTGAGAACAACGAAGCCTACAGCCGGTGACGGATGTGGCAGGAGCCACGCAGCTTCTCCAGCAAGAGGACCAAGGAGGAGGTTTCCAATCTCTCACGCTTGGCAAAGTTAACCAGGGACGGAACATTCTAGAACCTCCAGGTAAGGTGGTTGGAGAAACAGGCCGATTGCCTGGGTTCTGGGAACTGAAGAACGGGAGGGTCCCGTTTCTACGCCAAAGCCGCCCAGTTAACCAACAGGGGCTAAGACTTGGGTCCCAGCTCTGCAGCAACCGAGTGAGTGACAATCCATGACGGAGACAGGAGGCCCTGCCGAGGGTGCGGACACGGGGCCACGCTGAGAGGCCAGGCCAGCGCAGGTTCCTGAGCGGAAAGCGTCGGCTGCCAGCAGAGCCGCATCCTGGCGTCTGCCGGTCCCCCTCCCGTCCCTCACGCCAGCCTCTCCAGCTGTGTTCCAAATGCAGGGCTTGGCTGATTCTTCAAAAGCCTAAAAATAGAGGCCCCTGTTTCCCCACCAAGCCGTTGGAGAAGCCATTCCCTGCCCCTTCCTCCAGCAGACACCCACGAGATCTCCACTCTCCAAATAGAGTCGTGATGAAATCCCAGGAAAAGCCATCGCCTGCTTCTCCCAACGACGTTCCCGCAGACAATGGAGGTGCTTCGCTTTCCCCAGACGCACAGAAGAACTTCAGATTAATTACACGGCATAATTAGCCCTCTTCTCCAAGGCTGGCGGTGCGCGCTGGCGCAGGAATAGCAACAGTGGGCTCCGGATGGCTACCCGAGCGACCAGGCTGTGGGAGTGGGTGGATCGAGCTCTGGGGGGCATTTTCCCTGGTGATATGCTATGCAATGTGAAGCATGTACCAGTAATTGTGTTTATTTGAATCGATAAGCATTTATCCTGATGCGTATTATCAATGCAGGTAGCCGGGCACGGGGGTGCACGCCTGTCACGCCAGCAGCTCAGGAGGCTGAGGCAGGAGGATCGCAGCCTCAGCAACTTAGGGAGGCCCTGTCTCTAAATAAAAAAATAAAAGGGCTGGGGATGTGGCTCAGTGATTAAGTGCCCCTGGGTTCCGTTCCCAGTACCAAAAAATAAAACCCACAAGTACAGGTATTACTGATTCACCAAATGCACCGATTGATTGCCAGATAGGAAGGGGCGGAACGTATTGGTTATCTATTGCTGTGTCATGGATTCTATCCCAGATTAGCCATCAGTGGGAATGATCTCATGATATCTGTGGGGCAAAGGGGCAGCCTGAGCAGGGGGGCCCTGCTTTGGGGTCTTCATGAGGTCAGGGAGGGTCCTGGTCATCCCCAAGGCCTGGCTGAGGATGGATGGCCTGCTTCTGAATGGCTCATCCGTGTGATTGACATGGCAGCGTGAAGCCTCAGTCGCTCTCCGTGTGGATGGCTCCAGAGGGCAGCTTGAGCATCTTCACCGAGCACCTGCTCCCGCCAAGTACTCTGTGTCCCAGCCCCACCTGGTCACCTTTGCGGTGGCCCCTTCCATGCTGGTGGGGCCCAGGAAGGTGCATTCTGGGAATGAGCAGGTCTTAGAATCGGCAGGGAGGTGGGCATCTTGAAGCACCCAGGACCCAGCGAGAAGCCATGTCCAGGAAGCAGCTGCACTAGGGTCCTTTCTGACCCTAAATCCTAAACCAGTTTTATCCAACCAAGAGAATGTCCGGTCAGTTCAGAGGTCATGGGGAAGGTTCATGGTAAAATCTCCCTGTAAAATCCTGAAGAGGATTCAGAAATGGGTTGCTTATTTCCAGAGGGTTTTTCTTCCATTTGTTCTTTCTTGTAATATTCAACGTGGGCACCCCGACTCCCCTCCTAAGAGGACGTTTCTGTTTTAAAGAGGTCTCAAGGAACGACTCCTGCTCAGATCTGCCCGAGATCCAGAACGGCTGGAAGACCACTTCCCACACGGAGCTGGTGAGGGGAGCCAGGATCACGTACCAATGTGACCCGGGCTACGACATCGTGGGGAGTGACACCCTCACCTGCCAGTGGGACCTCAGTTGGAGCAGCGACCCCCCGTTTTGTGAGAAAAGTAAGAATCCTCTTGTCTTCTTCCCCTAAGTCAGTGGGTGGCGAGTCCCCGTCCCCTCCCCCACCGCAGGAACGAGCTGTTTGACGGAGGCTCAGCTGCCCTCTCCCCCCACCAGCAGAGGCTGCGTTGTAGGTGTGGGTGACAGCTTGGCCTCAGGCGCCTTCAGGAGCCTGGAAGGCGTGCAGATGAGGGGAACGGATTGGATGTGAGGCAATAGGGAGTGGTGTGGACTGCGGAGAAACCAGCATGCAGACGCGGGCCTCTAAGGTAGCTGAGCCAGTGGAGCCAAACCCGTCTAAGACTCGAGTCCTAAAGCCCATCTCATGGAGCTGGCTTCCTCACCGAGCATCGCTCCCGTGCTCCCGTGCTCCCGGGCTCCTGACTCCTTCCACCTGCTCACTGTGACCAGGCTTGTGACGATGGCTGAGCCGAGGGTCTTGAAAGGAGGGATGGAGAAAGGAAGCGTTCCTGGTGTTGGCCCTGCTGTCTAGTTAGCAGAGGGAGGAGCGCGACTGAGAAGGGGCTTCCCACCTCCTGAATCGAGCTCTGGGCCCCAGCCCTCTTGCTGGGAATCCTGGGGGACACTTCCATAGACCAACGTGTCGTGAACATGACTCACATCAGAGTAGGACAGTAAGAAACGGTGTTGGGAGGGACGTGGGGTCACCTCTGGCTCCCGTGATAAACTCGTCTACGTCAAAGTAACCAGTTTCCAGAAACTTAAAAGAGGCTGCCAGAGGTTCACAGGATCAGTTAATGGGTTGTTCTGGGTGTCTGTACCTCTGTGTGTGTGTGTGTGTGTGTGTGTGTGTGTGTTCACTAAAAATAAAAATAGCGAGGAACGAGCCCCCCATTACCAGCGCATTAAAGTGGTGCACAGCCTCCTTGGTTCCCAAAACATGTCGAGGGTTTGGAGAGAACATTCCCCAGCCCTCTCTAGAAAGTTCTTCTTAGTGCCTTCATCTTTGCCCAGAAAAGAAAAGCTACAAATCCATTTTACCGTGAAGGGATTCATACAAACTGCCCAGCCACTATTTGGGGAATTTTTTTTAAACTCAGGAAAATGGACCTCTTTCCATATCGTACATGTGTCTACATCCTTCCTTCTTAATTGGTTTATTGTTTTACTTGTGTTTTGATTTTTTAATTAAAGAAGTACCGGATTCTCACTTCATCTCACTCAAACCCCGCCAAGGTGGCAGAGGAGTCCTTGCTTTGTTCTGGGCAGTGCTGACCCGGGAGCTCCCGCAGTGGCCGCTCATCCTGGCCGCTTCCCCTGTTAAGAGATCTGCGGTGGCCACACCTGCCATCCCAGCGGCCCGGGAGGCTGAGGCAGGAGGATCTCGAGTTCAGAGCCAGCCTCAGCAACTTAGCGAGGCCCTCAGTAACCCAGCGAGACCCTGACTCTAAATAAAATATTCTTATAAAGACCTGGGGTTGTGGCCCAGGGGTTAGGCATCCCTGGGTTCAATCCCTGGTACCCCCTCAAAAAAAGGTCTGCCTCGCTTCCTTTTGATACGAGTGGCCAGGTGACGTATAGCCTTATGCACAGACCTTTGGACCCCAGTGCAAATTCCCCGAAAAAGGCGTTAAACTCAGGTCCCCTTCCTCCTGGCCCAGTCTCCCGCCTCCTTTAGCTCAAGAGATGCGCCTTCTTCCCAAAGGGTAGAGAAGGGAATTGGGAGATTTTCCAGAACATTCTGTGACGCTGGCTCTGACGCCACCTGGTCTGATGTGCTTCCGCGCAGTCATGTACTGCACCGACCCGGGGGAGGTGGACCACTCGACCCGGCTGATCTCGGACCCCGTGCTGCTGGTGGGCACCACCATCCAGTACACGTGCGACCTGGGCTTCGTGCTGGAAGGGAGCTCGCTCCTCACCTGCTACAGCCGCGAAACCGGCACTCCCATCTGGACCTCCCGCCTGCCCCACTGTGTGTGTGAGTCCGTGGGCTCCCCGGGCCGCCGGGCGCAGCGTCATGACGCGGGGCTGGGCTGGGGGTGGGAGGAGGCGTTCTACGTTAGGGAGGGTGCTTTATTATCATGGCCCCCGCGCCCCAGTGGCCAGCCAGGGCCCGGGCACTCCTACAACAACATTTACGGTAAAGGTGCAAGGCACCTACCAAATTCCCTCTTCTTCCTCAAGGAGCATTACGGTTCTCATTTGAAGAATAGGATGCAAAAGTTCAGAGAGGGACAATTTGCCACCTGAGGTCACACAGCTCGTTCGCAGAGGAGGCCAGAAGTAAACTCGGAGCTTTTTTTAAGCTTTTCCCAGAGGCCCCTCTGGGCTCTCAGGGTTCACACCGGTACTTGAAGAAAGCATAGGGTCATGGAAGGGACAGGGCTTCCCATAGTGGTTGTGGGGTAGACACCATCGGCTACGCTGCTACTTTTAAATAGGGCGTTGTGAACGACCCCGCTGCAGAGGAGCCAGGCCACCGTCAGGAGACCACCCGGGGACTCCCCTTCCCGACAGCAGCACCCTGGGGACCGGCCCGCACGGCCCAGGGCTTTGGGGGATGCTCAGCCTCCAAGCTGCAGCAGGGAGGCACGCAGATGGCGGTCGCCACCGCACACTGAAAGCGCGGGACCCGTGTGGTGCGCATGTGACGTGCGCGCGTGTGCCTGTGTCGGTCTTGGCGAGCATGAGTCGGTGCGCACGCTGAGGCCCCGGGGACGTGTCCTCATGGCCTCCACGCTCCCTCCGATCCACACCCGGACCCTGTCCTGGAGGTCCGGGTCGCTCCCGCCAGCCGTAACCCTGACGGGCACGGACTCCCACGAGGACTTCCCAGCGCCACCCAGACGGTAGCCCAGCCCCTCAGCCGCGGCCCTGCCCCTTCCGCAGTCCCAGGCCTTGAACAGAGTCCACACCCTTCGGTTCTGATATGGTTGAACAGGTTCCTCGAGAAAGCTCCGTTGGAGTCCTGACCCCCAGAACCAGCAGCTCTGACCTTTACCAAAATCAGGGGCTGCCAGGCGCAGGGGCACACGCCTGTCACCCCAGTGGCCGGGAGGCCGAGACAGGAGGATCTGGAGGTCAAAGCCAGCCTCAGCAACAGCGAGGCCCTAAGCAGCTCAGTGAGATCCTGTCTCTAAATAAAATACAAAGTAGGGCTGGGGAGGTGGCTCTGTGGCTGAGAAGCACTGAGTTCGATCGTAGGTACCAAAAAAAACCCAAAACAAAAAAAAAAACTGGGCCTTTCTTTGTAGGCCGCACTATATTAGGGCAGGTGCTAATCCAATGACTGGTGTCCTTTTAAGAAGAGAGAGCCAGGCCCTGTAGTGTGTACCTGTGGTCCCAGCAGCTGGGGAGGCTGAGGCAGGAGGATCGCATAAGCCCAGGATTAGGGTCAACCTGGGCAACCTAGTAAGGCCCTGTCCCAAAGAAAAAGGCAGGGGGAGGGGGAATCTGAATGCCCATGGAGACTCAGCACGGGGACGGCTTCACACGAGGACAGAGGCAGAGACGGGAGCACATGGCCTGCCAGCCTCTACCAGAAGCAGGGGAGGCCGGGAAGGACGCTCCCACAGGTTTCATGGGGAGCAGGTCCTGTTGCCTCCTTGATTTCGGCCTCCCAGCCCCCAGAGCTGCTAGCAGGTGCTGTTCTAAGCCACAGTTAGGACAGGGATGAAGTTCTTGTTCCTCCTGGAGACCACAAGAGTCACCAGCACCGCATTAGCCACCCAAGCGGCAGAGACCAGCGACGCACGGATCTCACTAACGAGACGCAGCCTCCAGAGGTCACGCGGGCTGCTTGGCGGCTCCTCAATCCCCAGGCAGCCAGCCTCCCCACCTCGGGGCCGCGGATCCACAGCGCCGAGTGAGACGGCTTCCCTGACACCCAGCTAATGAGCGCTGCAGCCAGGTGGGGTGTCAGGAGACTCGCGGGCCCCGGGGAGAAGAAGCCGCCTGGCATGGCGGCAGGTGAGGCTGACGGGAGATGACCGGGGGCACCAGCGAGGTTCTGATCCAGCAGCCTGGCGTCCACAGAGGAGGGAGTCCCAGGCCTGGTTCTGAAGGTTGTTAAGAGGCGGTTGTGAGACAACCACAGCTTTAAAATGTCCCATCGACTGAACAAAGGAAATAGCCCCCACTCGATGACCTTGGGCGTGCCAGGCCTTCCCCACGCGAGGACATTTAACTCTCCCAGAACTGCACACGCGGTGTGCGCGTGTCTGCTTAAAAGTAGGCATATGAGGCCCAGAGAGAGCGAGTGGCTTTCCTGAGGTCACACAGCAGGAAGGGGAGCATCCCAAAAGCATCCTCCCACCTCATCACTCTGCAGTCCAGCCCCTGGACAAAGCTTGAGTACCACCACAAGTTCGTGAAACAGAGAAACATCTCCGTACACAGTTGCTGCCCAGGGCCAGAGTTTGGTCCAGCTAGGTCTCTGGCTCCTAGTTCATTTACCCGAGGCCACTTCAAGAACAGATGAGTTAGTTGTGGATGGAGAAAGAATCTGGGATTTGCAGTTGGACATCCCCCCACAACTCTGCTGGGTGACTTTGGGCAAGTAACTTGCCCTCTCTGGGCCTCAGAGTCCTCGTCTGTGAAAGGAAGTCATACTGTCTACAGAGCAGGGTAGGTTAGTCTGCTTTCTGTTACTCTAGCTGATAGCTGAGTCAAGAGGAAAGGCTTATTTTGGCGCAGGGTCCTGGGTGTTCCTGTCCACGATGGATTGACCCCATCATTTTGGGCCTGTGGCAGCACATCCTGGCAGAAGCACCTGGCGGAGCAAACTGCTTACCGCGTCACAGGGAAGCAAAAGAGAAAGAGCGGAGGGGGCTGTGGGCCCACAAGCTCCACAGGGGCACGCCCCCTTGACCTAAAGGCCTCCCACTAGGCTCCGCCTCTTAAAGGTTCCACATCCCCAATAGCACCAAGCTGGGGACCAAGCCCTTGGGCTGCGGGGGACCCTTGAGATCCAGAGTGGGTGATGGAAGCAGCTCGTGTCCCCTGCCCACGGCCACGTGCCAACCCAGGCTCCCAGCCGCGCCCCTCTTGTGAGTGCAGACTGCAGGGCTGACAACAGAGCAGTCCTGCCTGTTACACCTCAGGTCCAAACGCCCTGACCACCTGCTGTGTCTGGTGCTGGCTGGGGTTTGGGTCCTGGGCACCCCGCAGCTCCCGTGCCCCACGGGACGTCCAGAGGCTGCGGAGGCGGGTCCCTGGGTGGCCCTGCAGCCTCTTCCTTCCTCTCTCTGCCTCCTGGCCGCCCCTTCCGGGACTCCACCTCAGCTCCGGTTCAGAGCAATGGGCTCGGCCGTCCCCAGCCCGAGACCACTGCAACCGTGAGCCCCTGGCAGGAATTTTGGTGACAGCAACACACAGCTGACAATCACAGCTGAGGAGCCACTTGAAGACGGATGCCCCCGTGCCTCTTGCCCTTAAGAAGGGTCGGTGACAGCTGTCCTCCCGCTGGACATCAACCTGCCCTCCCTCCTCCCGACTCCGAGCTGACCTGTCACCGTTTCTGCTTCTGAGCGCAGCACCCCTGGGAAACCCAGCTTGGCAGAGACAGGGCCTCATCGGAGGACCGGAGTCTGTCCCCGGGTGAACTTGTGAATGACCTCGAGCTCGCAGAGCCATTCACGAGGGTCTGATGGATGTTGCTGTGTTCCCTCGAAAGTTCTGAGACCCTCACGGTGCTCCTGTGAGCGCCTGGTGGCACCCTGGGGTGCCCCAGTGCAAAGTTTGGGAACCATGACGCCAGCCCCCGGGATCAGGGCAATGGCTAAGCAGCCACCATCCGCACTCCCGTGGAGCCCAAGGCTGCCGGGTTCCGGGGAGGAGAAACAGGTCTCTGAAGGAAACAGCAATCGCCTCCTCCAGGAAGTCCTCCTTGATCCCGCGACTGGAACGTGGTCCCCCAAGGAACCTAGAGTCACATCCCTCCCGGCTGAGAGCTCATGGCATCGGACACACACGTCACTCACTGGGACTCTAGACTCACCGTCCCAGGCTCAACGGATGACCGATCCATCACCGTTACTGCCGTTGCTGCTGTTAGCAATACAACCTGGTCTTTAGGACACCTCCCCACTGCTACTGCGTCCCCTCCTGGATGGGGACCCGGTAGGTGACTCCTGAGGTTCCCGCCCTGCAAACACCAGCCACGCCAGCCAAAGCCAGGAGGATCCTTCTCAAACTCTCACTGGTGCTGGGATCAAACTGGATCCGACCGACTCCAGAGGCCCAGAATCCTCAGCTGTGGTCGCGGCTCAGTCCCTGCTTCTCAGAGACTTTTCAGACCTGAGTCCCCAGGGCCTCGGCGGCCTCATCTGTAAAATGGGTGCACGGTGCAGTCAGGAACCGCAGCCTCCACCTCCCGCAGCGGCTCTACGCCCTGGGTGGGCTTCCTGAGCACATGAGGGTTTGTTTTTAAAGAACACCCTTCGGGATAATAAAGTTAGGATACCGTCCAGGGGTCCCGGGAAGAAGGGAGATTCTGGCGCTCAGCCCGGGGAGCACTGGGGGGCCTCACCCTCGCCTCCTCCTGAACCTTCTGCCACATCCTCCTCCACATCCAGGACGAGTCGGTCACCCTTTGTCACTCTGTCTCTTTGGCACAGGACGGGCTCCCGGGATTAATTCACACAATACGTCCATGAATGAATTTGTGTTAAATTGCGTTAAGGTAGAGCCACGTCTGTCTCAGTCATCACTCCGGGACAAGAATGGTGCCTGGCACACAGAAGGTGCTCAGTAAATATTTGCCGTGTTCATTAATCTTGGTTAACTCAGAAAACTCCAGGGAAAGGGACCTGGGAAATCTGCTGGGCGACCACTGCCACCTGCTGGTCACTCTCCTGCACTGCAGGCACTACAGGATTTTTTTTTTTTTCCCCCCCCTGGGGTCTCTGGGCAGCCGCCAACCTTGACAAGAGGAAGCATCCTCCAGCCCAGGGAGAGGGAGAGGAGAAGGAGCTCGCCCCTCTGCTTGTCCCTCAGCATAGCTGTCACCACGCTGGATCACAATGAGACCTCCTCTCTCTTCTCCACTGAGCTCTGGATAACAAATCTTCCTCTCCAACTTCCATTCTCCACCCAGCTCCCAGCACGGGTCTGGCACATAGTAGGTGCAGAGTTATAGTAGGACAAAGAAACCCAGAGAACCAATTCTTGACTTCAGAGGCTTATGAACTTGAAAGTGCCATGACTGGACTGTATTTCCTAGACAGCGTGGTGCATGCCATTGGCATTATATGTGTGCCCGGACACACAACTGAGCTCTGACTCTGGGCCACTCATGGACACTGGCTCCCAAGCACATTTACTCTAGAACCCTCCTTGAGTGGAGTTCATGTGAGATCATTCAAGAAACTGATTGGCGGTGGTGCCTGCTTGTCATCCCAGGGGCTCGGGAGGCTGAGGCAGGAGGATCACAAGTTCAAAGCCAGCCTCAGCTTAGATTGTTTACCCCTGGACCCTGAGCTCGGGAGGGCAGAGCTGGTGTCTGATCCCGCCCAGCCCCTCTGCTGGACCCACCCCGGGCACGCAGTCAATGTGTGCGAAATATATTCTGAATCGATGCATGAATTCCTGCCAGGGCACATCGACATTGTCATGCAACACACACCTCCAATGGCACAGGGTCCTGGAGAGTCCCCTTCACCAGCCATTTCCTGGAGACTGAGAGTGAGAAGAAAACAGCTCCTTGCTCTTGGTGGTGACTACCATTGGTGCAGAAAGAAAACTCCTTCAGTCGCAGGTCGGAAGCAGGGTCCCACCCATCCACCCACCCACTGGAGGAGAGAGAAGCCCAAATTCTTCATTAGTGGTGACAACGGCTGCTAAAAACCTCTTTTTCTGTTCATTAATCATTCAATGGAAAGATGATATGTGTAAGTGCCCACAGGGTCAGGCACGTGCTGTGTGAGACAATAGGGAGTGGTAGGGATTGCGGCTAAAAGGAAGCTACTCCTCAACTCCAGCCAATCATTGCCAGGAGACCATGCGTGCCCAGTATCACCTGATCTCCTGATGCTTCAGAAATCTGGATTATTACATGAAACATCCTGATTTGCAAGAGCTCAGTAACTATTTAATCCATATTGCATAAATTGAAAAGAGTCTGCATGTAGGTCACAGTCACAGAGAAGATTCCAGTCAGGACCTGAATTGTACTGTGTGCCTCCCGCCCACAAGTTCCAGGTCCAGGGGTTAAATCCCTTTACTCACCTCTACGCTCTTGCTCATACTCATGAGCTAGCATGTAATAGTTGCTCAATAAACACCTGTTGGCCGAGGAATGAATGCTTCCTATGAACCGGACGTTCTTCTGCGCCCTGGGATTCCTGACTTGAACGTGGGAAAGAGGCACAGAGGGGAGAGCCAAGATCGCCAGGTAAGACCCTGACAGAGGTCTGTGCGGATTACAGGACAGAGTTCCAAGGACACTGGAATTTGTGTCGTTGTGGACAGATCTGGATCCGCAGGGGATTCTTGAGATTCATCTTGCAAAATGAGACGCCTCAACAACACACAAGGGTGACCTTACGGTTTCCGTGGACGAGTCTGGAATAGCTGAACTAGGTCTTTGGGTTCGGAATCTCTCCCAGGACAGACCCTGGGGCTGGGATCTCATCCACAGGATGAGGAGGCTCCTCCTCACCTCCCAGGGCTATTTGCGGGATTCCCTTCCTTCCAAGCCGATGGTCAGAGGCCACCTGCGTGACCAGTTGCTTCACCAAGGACGGTCAAGAGAGGATCTTCTAGCCAGAGTGACCCTCTTGGGTGGCTGCGTCGTGCAGTGATGTCCCAGACCCTCCGACATGTTCTTCTGGTTAGACGCAGGTCCCAGGGGCTGCCCACCCTCAAAGAGAGTGACGTGGGGGACGGGAACCACGAAGGGCTGTCCCGGAGCGTCTCGGAGTCTCACCTGTGCTCAGGAGGACGGGGCACCCGGGAGGGGGCTCCCCGGCTGAGGCTCCGAGGGCTGGGGACGCAGCCACCAGGCAAAATTCAACGGGTCCAATGAGACTAGAGAAGGTCAGCGGGAGGTGGGAGAAGCAATGGGCTCGAGGGCCAACCTGGAGGGACCGTGTCCTCTCCTGAGCGTCAGGGTCACCTGGTGAGGTGCGCGGGTCCACCTGCTCCGGCCGCCCCGGGGATCTGCAGGGCCGAGTCTCCAGGAATCGACAGAGATCGCTCGGACGCCGCAGGATGCTTCCAGAACCCTCTCTCCTCGGGGTCACTGGTCAGCGGCCACCTGAAGCCACAGGTGGGAGGTCCTGCCATCTCGGCTGTCCGTGTCCCTGATGGTGGGCCTGATGTGCTTCTGGAAGACTCGGGTCTTCTTGAGTCCAGACGAGGTCCCGGGAAGCGGAGCGGCTGCTTTAGGACCGGAGGTGTGGCAGCCGGGACCAGGGGCTCGGAGGTGGAGGGGTGGGTCCCGGAAACACTCGAGAGTGGAACTGACGTGTGAGGGTCACGGCTACCCTGGGGACAGAGGCAGAACGCGGAACCCAAAGGTGCCGCCACAGCAGCAGCGTGCGCCTTAGCCGAGGACGCGCCCAAGGGCCACCCGCAGGGACACGCAGGATGTGGCCACCCACCTCCACAGCGGAGTACCGCTCAGCCTCGAAAAGGACCAAAGCTGTGACATGTGCTTCGGTGTGGTGACCCTGGGGACACGCTGCTCAGAGGAGGAAGCTGGTCCCCAGAAGGAGGCTGCAGTACACCACCTCGTACCCGAGGTCCCCGGCGGTCCAGGGAGGCGCCAGCCTGGGGGTGGGGTCGTGTCGTGCACAGAGGTGCAGGGTGACAGCTCCAGAGGTGGACTGTACATCACTGAGGACGTCCCCAAGGCCCCTGGACACTCTGTGTCCAGGATGGGGACTCTCGTGCCGTGGGGATCTGACCGCAGTGTAAACATGTCCTCAGTCCCAGGCACCGGTGGGTGTGCTGGCCGTCCATCCCACCTGGGGCCCGAGACGAAGCGCGTCCCCTGCCCGGCCTGGGGCGGGCAACACCTGCAGGCTCAGCTCTCGGGCCCCGGGACTGCGTGTGTCGCTGGAGAGATCCGCCCCAGGACCTGGCCGGAGCTCATGAGCCGAGGCCATTGTTGCACTGCTACTATATCCCAGGTGTCGAGCTTCCGGTGTGCCGTGACAAACGCGTCGCCAGCAAGGGAAGCACACACCGCATTGAATAATCAATACCATAATCAATAATCAATAATCAATACCATGATCAATAATCAATAATCAATACCATGATCCATACCATGATCAATAATCGATAATCAATACCATGATCAATAATCAATACCGTGATCAATGATCCATACCATAGATCTGTGACTCAGGAGGCATCAGAGAAGGCTTCCTAGAAGAGGAGAAATGAGAACTGAGTATTGAAAGACAAAACCTGAACATACCAGATGGGCGGGTCGGGTGTAAGATGAGAAGCAAGAATATTTCTTTATTACACACCACAGCCACCTGTCACGTACTGAACACCTGGCCCACCAAGAACATCCTAAGTAAGCATTTCACAGCGTATCAAATCCTCCAAACCCCTAGGAGATAGAGTTAGATAGATAGATTCCCAGTTGTGCTGATAAGGAAACTGAGGTTCAGAGAGGTCATGCCACTTGCTGGAGGTCACACAGCTAATAAGTGAAAGAACCAGACTTTAACCCAGATTCACAACCCCGTGCCCAGGTGTAGTTCGGGTCCAGAGGTGGAGAAAGACAAGCCTGAGGGAGAGGTAATAGTGGGATGCGAGGCAGACTAGCGAGGACCCACGGCAGGTGGAAGTTGGGTTCCGTGGGCTCGGAGAAGGCAGTCCCTGAGCTTCCGCCCCTCATCAGAGCCCTCTCGGCTTGCGTTGCAGCGGAGGAGTCCCTGGCCTGTGACAACCCAGGGCTGCCTGAAAACGGATACCAAATCCTGTATAAGCGACTCTACCTGCCGGGCGAGTCCCTCACCTTCATGTGCTACGAAGGCTTCGAGCTCATGGGCGAAGTGACCATCCGGTGCATCCTGGGACAGCCATCACACTGGAACGGGCCCCTGCCTGTTTGTAAAGGTAAGGAAATGGACACCGAGTCCTGGGGACGCTGAGCTCGCTCTGCAGGGGTGGGCGGCCGTACCTGGCTAGATCTAGGAGGCCACCTGTTTCCATCCATTTTCTGTTGCTATAACAAAACACCTGAGTCAGGGGAACTTTATGAAGAAGTCTAGTATTGAGCTTGTGGTTCCGATGCTAGGAAGTTCAGGAGCTTGGTACCACGTCAGCTCGGCATCTGGCTGGGGTCTCCATGCAGAGACCCCGTGCCACGGTGCTGGGGGGGGGGCACCCTCTTGGCCTCATCTGACCCCAAATACCACCAACAAATACAGGGATTCGCTCCCCACCACGTGATCTACCCCGAGCGCCTCCGATTCGACGCGGCTGCTTAGTTACCAGTTAGTTTTTCCTCTGGTCTTGTCACCATCCTGCGATGGGAACGCGGATGGACCCCAGCGCTGATCAGGGAGTCCCAGGATTTGGCAGGACACGCGTGTGGCCGAGCCGCAGCCTCCCGTCCTCTCACATTGCAGCCTTGAGCATTGACGCCCTTCACCTCTGGGGTTTTACACCCTTGGAAGAAGCACCCAAGGGTGTCAAATCTGGGGCTCGGCTACCATGACGACTCGGAGGCCAGAGCACAGGAAGCCGTCTCCCCTCCTCCTGCACTTCCAGGTGCTGTTGGAAAAACAATGTTGCTGAAAAGAGTTTTTCCCTGGAAGGCGAGGTCTAGTCAATAAACACGGGGTCAAAATGGAATGGGCTAGGTTGGCACACGTATTTCCAGCAGGAAAGTGGGGGCTGGGTTTCACATGAGAGTCTCCAGGCTCACTGTTTCTCCTGAAAACAGAGCAAAAGCCCTCACCCCAGCGGTAGGAGCAGAGGTAAGAGAAAGTCCAACCATCCAGGTGGAAATCACCGTGCCATCACTTAGATGCTGTGTGACGTCAGAGAAATCGCCGCACATCTCTGAAACTCTGCTCATGTGTAAGATGGTGGTGATAACAGTTATCTACCTCATGAGGTTGCTGTGAGGGTTAACTTAGGCACTGTGCACAATACCAGACACAGGATGAGGGCTCAGTGACCATTCATTATTACTAGTATCGCTCTAATGTTTTTATTCTGTCTCATCTTCCCGTGGGAATTTAGGAAGTGCCCCCTGCTTACGGCAGCCCAAGATAAATGAACACACACAGCGACTTCGGCAAAGCCCTGGGAGGGCTTGCCCATCTAATTTTTTTGGTTTCCTTTCATGCAATCAGAGCAAATCTGCTTTACCTTGACCGATGCCTCCCGATTTCTCTTTCAGTTAATCAAGACAGTTTTGAACATGCTTTAGAAGGTGAGTTCCATTCCATTATGGGAAAAAAAAAAAAAAAAAACCCTCAATCCATTGAGCTAATAGCAGATAACCAGGGCAGGTCTGTGAATATCTCTATCTCGGTTTTTATAAAAGTAAGAACTGAATTCTGCCTTCGTGCTGCCAAAGGCAAGTTCAAAACAGGAGCAGCCTGGGGCAGCCTGTCATCCCAGCGGCTGGGGAGGCTGAGGCAGGAGGATCGCGAGTTCAAGGCTAGCCTCAGCAACTTAGCAAGGTCCTAAGCAACTCACCAAGTAAAATATTTTAAAAAGGGCTGGGGATGCAGCTCAGTGCTCAAGTGCCCCTGGGTTTAATCCCTAGCACCAAAAAGAAAAAGAAAAGAGAGAAAAAACAAAAAACTGAAGGACCATATAAAGAAAAGCAAATCATCAGAATTGGAACTTCTCCTAAATATAACCTGAAGGGAATCGAAACCAGTTCTCTCCATGACAATAACAAGGCAAAAAAATTAAATACTGAGCAGCCCCAAGCCCTCAGCCCCTAGTGTGACCTGTCCAGCCTCCAGCTTCTGAGGCCAGCACCCTCCCGGCCTCCGCAGGGAGAGGGAGGTCTGATTGTTCTTTCCTTCCCTTTCTTCCCCAGCATCAGCCTCCCCTCTCCCTTCTCCTTCCATTAGAAATTCTCAAGTGAGCTTTATTAATGGGGAACAGATGTGGAAAATCATCTGGGTGTTGGATTCTGTTTATTTCTCTTTCCAGTGGCTCCCATTAAAACCCCCGGCCTCTCTTAAATTTGGCACAAACACTTCTCACTCTGGCGACGCTGGGAAGATACATGGGGTCTGTGGTCGCCTTTTAAGCCGTGGCTGCTGTCCCTGCTGGGGCTCTCAGACAGCGGGGAGTCCTGGGGCGCCCAGGGCTGCGCGGACCCCACGTCAGTAGCTGCTGTCCCCGCCACGGGCCACATGCTCACCCAGGCAGGCAGACACAGGGTTGAGCGGGTGTCAGTCACTCCACTGGAAGGCTTTGGCCTCCGCCCACCTTTTGGCAGCCAGTGAGCCATGAGCAGCCCACAGGCCCGGGACTCCCAGGGGCAGCGAGTACCCTGGTGACGGTGGGTGCTGGCGCATTCACTGTCGGTACCAGGATTGATTTTCTCAGACCCTGTCAAGTGGCACTTAATGGATTATAGATCGGAGCTCGGCTAAGCCGTTAGACGTGACCAGAAGGGCAGAGAAGCCCTGCGGGCCGCGTCTCTCCAAACCAGCTAGGGCCCCGCTTCGGCCCCTGAAATAGCTCCCCTGTCCTTCCATTGCCACCGACATCAGGAGGCCCCCAGGTGAGGCCCAGAGGTGGCCCAGGAGCGAGCCCTGGGGTCCTCACGCTGGGGTGTCCCAGGTAGCTGCCCAGCGCCTCAGACCTACTCTGGACTGAAATCTGACTCAGTGGCCTGGACGGGACCCCAGCTGGTGACGAGTTCCCGCGTTCAGAAACTCCTGCCCAGTGGCCTCGCCGGAGCCCGGGCACCGCGCGCCCCGAGGCTGGTGCTCTGGAGCTGAGAACCGTTTTTTCCCACCCTGGGTTGAGCCGGGGCCTTATCCCCAGTCCACCCCTGTCCTCCCAGGGAATGTCCAGGGGACCCGCCTCCCTTGTCATGGCCTTTGGGATCTTCCCGCCTCTTGGGTTTCAATCAGATTTCCCCCCAACTGGATTCCAGCCCGACTCTACCTTTACGCCTGCGCCCAGCCCACAAAATAGGAATGACCAGGAGCGGAGCCATCGTTCCTGGTGGCCCTTCTGGGCGATGCCACCGCAGAGCGAGTCTGGGCTCCGTGGCCCCTGGTGTCTGCCTGGGCTCCTCAGAGGCCAGGGCTCCGGGCCGCCAGCCTCTCGGGGGGCGCAGCGCTGGGAGGGGGCCTCGCCTGAGAGCCAGGCCTGGGGGTGGGCGGGTGGGGCGGGGCTCAGTGGCTTCTGTGTTCAGTAGCAGAAGCGGCAGCAGAGTCGTCGCTGGAAGGCGGGAACGTGGCTCTGGCCATCTTCATCCCGGTCCTCCTCATCTCTCTGCTGCTGGGAGGAGCCTACATCTACATCACCAGGTGGGGCGGGGCGCGGGGGCGGGGCGGGGCGGGGCGGGAGGGGCGGGGCAGGGGCGGGGCGCGGAGGGCGGAGCGCGGGGCGGGGCGGGGCAGGAGGGGCGGGGCATGGAGGGCGGGGCGGGACGGGGGGCGGGGCGGGGGCGGGGCAGGAGGGGCGGGGAGGGAGGGGCGGAGCACGGCGGGCCAGGAGGGAGGGGCGGCGCTCAGCATCCCCACCTGCAGCCTGAGGGCCGAGATGGGGGGACCCTGTGGCACAAATAGCCCTCTCAGGCCCCTACCAAGCCTCTGCGGTGGGAGGGCCAAGCAGAGGAGGTAGACACCCACCCTGATCCCCAGGGAACTTATGGTTTTACGGAGACAAGTACCGTGCGCACTGCTGCGCACTGACTCTCCCATTCCATCGGATGGGGACCATCGTTGTCCCTGGTGCTGGCAGCCGCTGAGCCTGCATTTGGTGGAGGGGGAAGATATTAACCCAAGTCTGGGACCATCACCGATGCCTCCAGAGTCACGGCAGTGGCGTGCCTGCTCCAGGCCAGGCAGCCTTCTGGGCTGAACAGAACCGGAGTGTGACCTTTGTGGGATCAGGGTCCGTGGGGGAAGGCAGACAGCAGGCAAGGTGTATCACAAAACATGCTGTGCGTTGGGACCGGACAGGAGCTGGGAAGGGAGAAAAGGGCTCTGGGATAGAGATGATTTTTAAAGAGTAGGCAGAGGAGGCCCCACTGAGAGAGAACTTGAACAAGAACTTGAGAGTGATAATGAGCAAGCCATGCCGCTGTGTGGGAGAGGAGGGTGCAGTCAAAGAAACAGCATGTGCAAAGGCCCTGGGGCAGGCCCGCAGCTAATGTGCATTGTCCCTGCCCACATGGAGCTCAGTGTCTGTGGTGGGGGCGGGATAGAGTCAGCAGACAAAGAAATGACAACTAAGGCAGATCCCACACATGTCCCTGGTCACTCACTGAGAGGCCCCAGCTGTTCTCTGTTACTGCGCTGGGCCTCCACAGGGCAGAAGTAACTCCATCTGCCTCCTCCTCTCTCCTGCAGGTGCCGCTATTACTCCAGCCTCCGCCTGCCCCTCATGTACTCCCACCCCTACAGTCAGATCACCGTGGAGACCGAGTTTGACAACCCCATCTACGAGACGGGGGTGAGTTGGTCTCCCTTCCCACCCAAGCTCCTGAGCCTCATCCCCACCAAGTCCCCCTGCCGACTGACAGCCGGGACCACCCAGCTCTGTTTGCAAGTGATCAGAGTCAGAGAGGAGCCTGAGGGAGACAGGCATGGGAAGGAAGGGCTGCCCCCCAGGCCACAGGGAGAGACAGGCGGACCAGGGCAAGTCGCTGCTGTGTCCACCCGAGCCCCACTCCCTAGCGAACCGCCCAGGGGGGCCTCACACAGGCCTTGCTGGGCATTGGGGACCACCCTGGACCAAGTCTAGCGGGGCCCCTCTGAACGACAGGGACATGTTCTAAGAGCTGCTCGGTGAGGCGATTCGTCCCTGTGGGAGGCTCCCGGGCGACCTGGCATGCAGCAGGCGCTCACGGGTGCTGGGAGATGACCAGCCGTGTGACAAGTGAACCTGAAGAGTGTGGTCTGCAAGGCACCCCGGCCTCTGCAGTGTGCTCACCCCACCCGCGATGCTGGAGTCCGCCGCTCATTTCAGCTTCTGGATCAAGAGAGGCAGGAGCCGGGGCGCGGTGGCGCACGCCTGTCATCCCAGCGACGCGGGAGGCTGAGACAGGAGGATCGCGAGTTCTCAGCCACCCTCAGCAACTTAGGGAGGCCCTAAGCAACTCAGTGAGACCCTGTCTCCAAATGCAAAATAAAAAGGGCCGGGGAGGTGGCTCCGTGGTCGAGCGCCCCTGGGTTCAATGCCTGGGACCAGGAAAGACAGGAGAGAGAAGCGTCCGCTCGGGAAGAGACGGGCCGGCGGCAGAGCGCGGCAGGGGGCTCCAGTCACTCTGGACCTAGTCCGACGCCCTCTGTGATAACAGTTTAGTAAACCAGCAACAGCCACACGTCACTCATCAAGCTGGGAGGGGTGTGCGTCCCCGGTGTGAGTGGCAGGCAGCGGTCTGTTCGTGTCGGCGTCACCACGATGTGTGATCCGCCGAGTTCCCGTGGCCACAGCGCCACCCAGCAACAGGATCCCTCCGCTCGTGGCCGTGGACTCGGTCCCACTGCCAGAGAGCCACCGATCCTGCGAAGGAGGCGGGTATGGATGCTGTCGGGAGCTCGCAGACGCAGGTCTCCGCGGGCCCTGGCCGCGCCCTGGGACAGCCGGCTCGGATCTCTGAGCAGCCAGGGGGTCGAGGTCCTCAGACAGGAAGGAACGACGTGGCGGAGGGTGCCGGCCAGGACGCCCCTCCAGGGTCCAGCTCGCCCCCCACCCTAGTTCTAGTGCTCCCCGGCCTCCCCTTGAGTCCCAAGCCATCCCACATGCCCAGGAATGTCCCCACCGTTCGTTATCATTTTTAAGAACCTTGGAAAACCTTGGAGAGCACACGATGGGAACCCTAGGAGCAGGGCGGGAAGACGGCTTTGCGAAAGTGATGGCAAAGCTGATGTGGTGGAACTTAGACGGTGAAGACAGAGGATGCCAAGTGAACCGGGGAGCATATGCCAAGGTCCTGAGGTCCACGGGAGGAACTGATAGGCTGGGGATGACTCTGCAAGACCGCAGCCCTTCAGATTCATTTGGGACGATGTGGGATCACATCTCCCTTGTGGCCGAGGGCCTCCGTTTCTTGCGGACCGTCATCTAAAGGTCACCTCCCATGTCGGCCTCTCCACAGAGCCGCTCACCACAAGGCCTCCTAACAAGACAGAAGTCACAGTCCTGCCCAGTGTCAAGGCAGAGGTGGCATCCTGCAGGCTTTGTGTTCTGCTGGCTAGAATCACACCCCCCCCCAGAGAAGGGGGCCACACCAGAGCATGAACACCAGGGAGGGGGGACAGTGGGGGCCCCCTACTTCCCGTCTGCCCCAAGCGTAGCTCTGACTGCTTACTAGTGGGGACCAGCAGGAACCAGAGACTTCCACCCAAACTGGTGACAATGGCCACTTCCAAGCTGAGCCTGTGACCTCTCCCTGCTCCACGCCGGGGAGCCTGGGATTCATTCTGCAAGCTCCAGGAATATTAGGATTGAATTGGTGGCGACGCTCGGGCTGCAGCCACCTCAGATGGCGCCCCCAGGAAGGGGACAGAGGCTGCTCTGTACCCGCTGCAGCTTCCTCCAGATCCCAGAGAAGGGTCAGGCCAGTGGGAGGGGCAGTTGAGTTACGTATTGTTTTTAGGTCCTGACGATTTTTTCATTGGTTCTTTTACGCTGTACATGACAGCAGAGCGCATTCTGACACGTCACACGTACCTGGAGTGTGGCTTCCCCTTCTCGTGGTTGGACGTGTGTAGAGTTCCACTGGTCGCATATTCAGCATGAGCAGAGGAGAGTGATGCCAGTTCATCCCACTGTCTTTCTCATTCCCATCCCCCTCCCTTCCCTTTGTTCCCCATTTTCTGATCCAATGAACTTCTCTTCTTCCCTCCCCCGCCCCTTATTGTGTATCAGGATTCACATTTCAGAGAGAACATTCGGCCTTTGGCGTTTGGGGTTTGGCTTATTTCACTCAGCATGATAGTCTCCAGGTCCATCCATTTACCCACAAATGCCATCATTTCATTCTTCTTTATGGCTGAGTAATATTCCATTGTGTATATCTACCACATTTCTTTATCCGTTCATCTCTTTTTTTTTTGTAATATGCTGGGTTTTTTTATTGTAAACAAATGGGATACATGTTGTTTCTCTGTTTGCACATAGAGTAAAGGCATACCATTTGTGTAATCATAAATTTACATAGGGTAATGTTGGCTGATTCATTCTGTTATTTTTGCCCTTCCCCCACCCCTCCCACCCCTCTTTTCCCTCTATACAGTCCTTCCTTCCCCCATTTTTGCCCCCCCTCCCTAACTCTAACTCTAACCCTAAAACTAACCCCTCCCATACCCCATTACGTATCATCATCCACTTATCAGCGAGATCATTCTTCCTTTGGTTTTTTGAGATTGGCTTATCTCACTTAGCATGATATTCTCCAATTTCATCCATTTGCCTGCAAATGCCATAATTTTATCATTCTTTATGGCTGAGTAATATTCCATTGTATATATATGCCACAGTTTCTTTATCAATTCATCAACTCAAGGGCATCTAGGTTGGTTCCACAATCTGGCTATGGTGAATTGAGCAGCAGTGAACATTGATGTAGCTGTATCTCTGTAGTATGCTGATTTTAAGTCCTTTGGGTATAGGCCAAGGAGTGGCATAGCTGGGTCAAATGGTAGTTCCATTCCAAGTTTTCTAAGGAATCTCCATACTGCTT
This sequence comes from Sciurus carolinensis, assembly GCF_902686445.1. Classification (NCBI taxonomy): domain Eukaryota; kingdom Metazoa; phylum Chordata; class Mammalia; order Rodentia; family Sciuridae; genus Sciurus; species Sciurus carolinensis. The sequence goes on from NC_062220.1 coordinate 126,486,040, forward strand.
TCCAGAGTGGCTGCACTAATTTGCAACCCCACCAGCAATGAGTGTACCTTTTTCCCCACATCCTCGCCAACACCTGTTGTTGCTTGTATTCTTGATAATCGCCATTCTAATTGGGGTGAGATGGAATCTTAGGGTGGTTTTGATTTGCATTTCTCTTATTACTAGAGATGTTGAACATTTTTCCATATGTTTGTTGATTGCTTGTAGATCTTCTTCTGTGAAGTGTCTGTTCATTTCCTTAGACCATTTGTCGATTGGGTTATTTGCATTCTTGGTGTAGAGTTTTTTGAGTTCTTTATAGATTCTGGAGATTAGTGCTCTATCTGAAGTATGATTGGCAAAGATTTTCTCCCACTCTGTAGGCTCTTTCTTCGCATTGCTGATAGTTTCCTTTGCTGAGAGAAAGCTTTTTAGTTTGAATCTATCCCAGTTATTAATTCTTGCTTTTATTTCTTGCGCTATGGGAGTCCTGTTGAGGAAGTCTGGTCCTAAGCCGACATGTTGAAGCTCTGGACCTACTTTTTCTTCTATAAGATGCAGGGTCTCTGGTCTGATTCCGAGGTCCTTAATCCATTTTGAGTTTAGTTTCGTGCACGGTGAGAGATATGGGTTTACTTTCATTCTGTTGCATATGGATTTCCAATTTTCCCAGCACCATTTGTTGAAGAGGCTATCTTTTCTCCATTGCATATTTTTGGCACCTTTGTCTAGTATGAGAAAATTATATTTATTTGTGTTTGTGTCCGTGTCCTCTATTCTGTACCATTGATCCACCTTTCTATTTTGGTACCAATACCATGCCATTTTTGTTACTATTGCTTTGTAGTATAGTTGAAGTTCTGGTATTGCTATACCCCCTGCTTCATTTTTCCTGCGAAGGATAGCTTTAGCTATTCTGGGTTTATTATTCCAGATGAATTTCATGATTGCTTGTTCTATTTCTGTAAGGTATGTCGTTGGGATTTTAATTGGAATTGCATTGAATCTGTATAGCACTTTTGGTAGTATGGCCATTTTGACAGTATTAATTCTGCCTATCCAGGAACATGGGAGATCTTTCCATCTTCTGAAGTTTTCTTTAATTTCTTTCTTTAGTGTTCTGTAGTTCTCATTGTAGAGGTCTTTCACCTCTTTTGTGAGATTGATTCCCAAGTATTTTATTTTTTTTCAAGGCTATTGTGAATGGGGTAGTTTTCCTAACTTCTCTTTCTGAAGATTCATCACTTATGTATAAAAATGCATTAGATTTATGAGCATTGATCTTATATCCCGCTACTTTACTAAATTCACTTATGAGTTCTAAGAGTTTTCTGGTGGAATTTCCTGGTTCCTCTAAGTATATAATCATATCATCAGCAAATAGGGATAGTTTGAGTTCTTCTTTTCCTATTCATATCCCTTTAATTTCTTTGGTCTGTCTAATTGCTCTGGCTAGAGTTTCAAGGACGATATTGAATAGGAGTGGTGAAAGAGGGTATCCCTGCCTTGTTCCAGATTTTAGGGGGAATGCTTTCAGTTTTTCACCATTTAGAATGATATTAGCCATGGGCTTAGCATAGATGGCCTTTCCATTCATCTCTTGAAGGGCATCTTGTTTGGTTCCATAGTTTAGTGATTGTGAGTTGAGCTGGTATAAACATTGATGTGACTGTGTCACTGTAGTATGCTGATTTTAAGTCCTTTGGGTATAATTTGAGGAGTGGGATAGCTGGGTCAAATAGTGGTTCCATTCCAAGTTTTCTGAGGAATCTCCACACTGCTTTCCAGAGTGGCTGCACCAATCTGCAGTTGCACCAGCAATGTATGAGTGTACCTTTTCCCCACATCCTCACCAACACTTAGTGTTGTATGTATTCTTGATAATGGCCATTCTGACTGAGTGAGATGAAATCTCAGTGTAGTTTTAATTTGCATTTCTCTATTGCTACAGATCTTGAAGATCTTGTATATATTTTCATATATTTGTTGGCTGATCATATTCCTTCTGTGAAGTGCCTCTTCCATTCCTTTATGTTTTCATGGCGTTAAGTTTTTCGAGTCTTTATAGATCCTGGAGATTAGTGCTCCGTCTGAGGTGGCAAAGATTTTCTCCGAATCTGTAGGCCCCGTCTTCATGTTCTTGATGGCTCTCTTTGCTGTGAAGACGCTTTCTAGATTGAACTATCCTGGAAGTGGCATTTTGGAGACTAGACGTCATTCGTAGGGATGATCAGGGTGTATCAGTTCCCTGTAGAGCTGTCATGGTACTCAAGGGAAAACAATCCCAAACTCAGTAGCTCAAAGCCACAAACATTCATTTGCTCAGATGCCCTGGAGGCAGGGTTTGGGGTGGCTGGTAATCCTAGGATTGGCTGGTTGTTATCCGGGCGGCTCGATCCACTGCCCATGTCCTTTATCAGCCTGTGGGGTCATGGGGCATGCCCTACCCTTGGTAAAGGCAGGAGGGCAGACGCCAGCAGAAGCCCACAGCACACTCCACGTACCCGCTGCGCGCCGTTTGCAGGTAACCCATTGCAAGAAGCAAGTCGGGGTCCCAAGGCCAAGGGCGGGGGCTCAGGAGTTCCGAGGAAGCGGAACCACCGAGGTCTCACCTCCCACCCAGGGCTTCCCACACCTGCGCTTCTGTCTCTTGCAGGAAACCAGAGAGTACGAGGTTTCCATCTGAAGCGGCTGCGCTGGAGAGGGAGCTACAGACAGGAACTCAGTCACACCCCCCTGGAGACGCCCGTCCAGAGCTGGCCGCCCGCCGTCTTTTCTTTAGACTCTTCATCGGAGACTTACTGTTTTCTTCACTGTATTTATTATATTTAAAATTGAAATAGGTGTGGCTCCAGGCACTGTAGCTGCAGCCAAATTCAAGTGGCACTGCAATTCTGAAGGCAGATGGAAGGTCTGCAGAACAGTCAACGGCCGCCGAGAAGGGACAGGCGACGAGCTCCAGTCCCCCGCCCCTCCCCCCCGTGAGCAACGCCCTGCTAAGCAGCATTGAACTGCATGCATCTTGGACATCCACGCCCATGGTGTTTGGGGTGCCGAGCCAAGTCCCAAGATCAGTGTTCAAAGGGTGTTTCTCGTTGGGTTAACTGGGGTTGGACTTCAGCCCTGCTGGGTTTGCCCCTCTTTGCTGATCTTACCAGCTTCTAAAAGGTCTCACCCTCATCTCCTCCCTCCCAGGCGCCTTTGAAGGCATACAAGATGCCTCCTCTCGTGCCACCCTGGCCTTACTGGGCGCTGGCAAAATAAGAAAATGTTTTCTCTCTCAAAAGGTGATAAATGACGGAGGAAAATTTTCAGAGAAGACGCGAGATTTGAGAATCCCAATGAAAAACTGGGCGAGGGGACCCACCGAGCGAGGGAATTGAGCTAATAAGATGTTATTTTCTCTGACACTCCTTCAGTGATAAAGGAGCAGGTCCTTGACCCGACAGGTGCCAGCGTCCATCACCTTGTTTGGCAGGGCAAGTCTCGGGCTGTGACAATAAATCCACGGGCACAGCAGGACGCGGCTCCGCGTGGGAGCGTTGGCAGGGTTCTCGCTGGGAGGGAGGAGGTGGCCTGCCCAGAACCCCAGGGGTGAGCTGCTCTTATTCCAGGGTTCTGCAACGTCTTCGCCTTTGAAATGGGAGAGAGGCCAAAGCTTCGCTTCTCCCAAGGGCTTACCTTCAGGACAAGCTCGCTCTCAAGTATGGAGGAGGAGGAGGAAGACCTTGGAAGGAAGATGCTAGAAGCTATGTGGGTGCAGGAATTGGAGCAGGGATTAAATGCACAGCGAGACAGCTGGTGGGAAGGATGATTTCCGCTGGAGTCCATGAGGACAGAAGGAGGAATTCCAGGTCACAGAGGGGTTGTGGCACTGTAACCCCCCCAGGAGGCTATAACTCCCATCCAGCAGAATCAGCAGGCATGCGACTATTTAGAAAGCTCTTTCCTAAAAGGAGTATCAAGAAAAGGCAGGGGGCAAGGCAGGGGGCTCCTGTGGTGATCACGTGGCTCAGACAGACAGGCACGCGGGCTCGGTGGCTTCTGGAACCCCCTTTGACACCCTTCCATGCTCTCTTAAATCTACTGGTTTTCAAACAAGAAAAAAATCCTTCCTGGCTGCTGGGCCTCACGGAGAACGGCTGGGAGTCCATCTTTTGGAGACATCGGGAGGGAGATGGGGAGCTGGGTTTGAGCAGGCAGATTCTCTCCCCGGGCAGGAGCTGGGACCTTCATCCCGGGGAGCAGGGAGGGGGTTCTGAGGCTGCAAGATTTTCCTTCTGCCAGAAGAGAATCCTGCCTATCTGCTCCCGGGGGGAAATGTCCCGCAAGACATCACAAAGGACCATCTTCCCAAGCCCAAAGCCCACCCGGGTTTATGAAAGAACCAGAGGAAACCATCGAGGTTGCTAGTGAGCAAGGTCACCTTCGATCCTTGCTGTTCTTGTGATCTGATGCGTCTTCTAACCTGGACCCCTAGACTCCCTGCAATGGACGGACTCCAGATGCTGTTTGATTTCAGAACGTACCACACCCAGCTAAGCATTCGCCTTTGTAAAGATCTGCGACCTAGAAGTCTTTATTTCTGCTCCAGAGGATGGTGTAGAGAAGATGTTGCTTTTTCTTTCCCCCCAAGAGGACAGTGTCTTAGCTCTGTGTTCGTCCAGCACCTCCACCAGGTCTTAAGTTCACTTTAGCCCAGAGGTGGTCGTGAGAGCTCAGCATTGCTCCACCAGAAACACGAGTGGGTGTCTTCTTTTCTCTTTGAAATATCCGAATGTGTACCCGTCCTGCGTGAAGGTAAAACATCATTCGTGTGCCAAACGTCGTCCGAGACGACTCATTCACCGTTGTTCGCCTGTGTCTGTTTTTATAAGATCAAAATTAAAAGCCCATTGGGATTCGATATTTTTGAACCGGATGCACTCTTGGAAACTCGAGGACGGACTGAGGCTTCCCACGAGCCACTCAGTTTTCAAACAGTGGGACCACACGTTTACAGAGATCGCCAGCTTCTGCAGATGCATGTTGTGGCATCAATGACATGCTGATCCCTACAGGCCGTCCCTGTCTCTGGCCACGGACACCCTGTGCTTTCAAAATGCACACACTCAACCCTCTGCAGCCTAGAGCTCAGAACTTTCCTTTTTTTTTTTTATTTTTTACTTTGGGTAGGATTATTTAACCGGTGTAAGAATTCTGGCGCCGTCTTTCCTTGATACCATCATCTGATTTAACCAGGATCTTTCGAAGCCAGCTCCCTGGAGAACTTTCAGAACTTCAGGCTGATTGCTTTCAAAGCCACGCAGCAGCCCAGAAGGAAGAAAAGTGGCCACGTCAAGAGGACGGTGATGAAAAGGGGGGACTTTGTAGGGGGGGGGGGAGTGGGTAGCTTCAGGCTGAGACAGGAGCCTTGGGCACAAAGGGCCTTTCCGTGGGGCAGGGTCAAAGGGCATGACCTTCCTATGTCCTTGGGGAGGCACAGTGTGCGTGATTTGAGGTCCGATGTTGTGCGTTGTTTCAGACCCTGGGAGATTTTCATTTTCATTTTATCATCGAACAGAATAAAAATCAAAACCAACTTTGTAAGCTAGAATAATGAAATGAAGTCATTTTCCACTTTGTATATATTGATGCTAATAAAACCAGTGAAAAAGAAGCTCTGTGGGGTTTGGTGCCAAGGTTCCCGGAGGGCATGAGAGGGCACATTTCCAGTCTCTGGGGGTGGAAGTGATGGACACCTGTTGGGGTTTCCAATGCCAGGACAGACTGCCCCACTCTGGAGTGGTCCTGGGGACATTGAAGGGACGTCTGGAGTAAGATAGTTCTGGGGGGACTCCCGGCATCAGACACAGCCCCTCGCCCCCGTCCCCACCCCCAGTCTCAGGCCGCCATAACTAAAGATCCGGGGTCGCTTCAACAATGGATCTGTTTCCCAAGGTTCTAGAAGCTTAGGAGTCCAAAATCAGCTTGTCAGCCAACTCAGTTCCTGGTGAGGGCTCTTCCTCTGGATCGTAGATGGTCTTCTTGCAAAGTCTCCACTCAGCAGAAGGGAAATGGAGAGAGAGAATAAATACACTTTTTTTTTTTTCTGGTAGAGAGAGAATAAATATCACTTATTTTTTTCCTGGTATCAGGATTGAACTCAGGGCACTTGACCCCTGAGCCACCTCCCCAGTCCTATTTTGTGTTTTATTTAGAGACAGGGTCTCACTGGGTGGCTTAGGGCCTCGCTGTTGCTGAGGCTGGCTTTGGACTCAGGATCCTCCTGCCTCGGCCTCCAGAGCCGCTGGGATGATAGCATTGGCCACCACGCCAGGCCATCTCCTCTTCTTGAAAGGCCACAGACATATCAGATTAGGGTGCCACCTTTATGAGCTTCTTGAATCTTCGTTACCTACCAAGGCCCTTATGGATAAATACTGTCCCAGTGGTGGCCAGGCTGTCAACAGATTTGGAAGAGACACAATTCTGTCCCTGGCATTCTGTCCCTGGTCCCACCAAAAATCCATGCCATTCTCGAATGCAAAACACATTTGCTGCACCCCCTAGGAGACCCCAGGGCCCTAACTCATGCCACATCCACTCGCAAGCCTAATGCCCCAAGTCTCACCCAAACATCGCTGAAGTCAGCAACCGGTAAAACCACAGGTACGATTCTTCCCCAGGCAAACTCTCTCCCCGTCTGCGGACCTGTGACCCCTGGTGACTGACGCGCTTCCAAAGCACAGCGGTGCACCAGGCAGAGGACGGGCATTTCCACCCCAAAGGGGGAACCGGAAAGACCAAGGGCACGAGGGGCTCAGGCGGGTTCCACACTCGGCCCTCGGGGTGCCCGGCGGGGGGGGGGGGGGGGGGGGGGGGCGTGTCAGCACCACATCCGGGGCCTTCCGCCTCCCTGGGCAGCCTCAGCCCGGCTGAGCGGCAGGCTCATCCCCACCCTGGAAGAAGAGGCGGAATCGCCTTGGCCTGCGGCGGGAGCAGCTGGGAGCCTCCTGGTCCCCTTTGAGCTCCTCCTTCCTTCTTAAAGAACAGCGCACCTTCACAACTGGAAAGTTCCACGGCCTGGGGAGGCCGGGAGGTCTGGACAGCCGTTCTCCCCTTGTCCTGTTTAGAGATGCTCTGATCACATGGCTACTCCTGGGTCTGCTCAGTTGGCCCCCAAAGTCCTTGACTGGCACCCGAGACCTCGCATCACGTGGTCGCCAGCCACGCTCCCTGCTCACATGACAGAGGCAGATCTACGGTGCCAAATAAATGCACGTTTCCGTGCAACTTTCTTGCACAATAACACATTGCTCTTCATTTCTCAGAGGTTGTTCTCTAAGTCCACAAAAAAAAAAAAAGCATGGATAAATAAAGCAAGGTTTCCAGGACAGTCATGAGCTGGTGGCTTTGGGGCCACTGTTCTTGATCCCAGAATCTTCTTTTTTAATATTTTTTAGATGTGGATGGACCTTTATTTTATTCATTTATTTACATGGGGTGCGGAGAATCGAACCCAGGGCCTCACACAAGCCAGGCGAGCGCTCTACCACTGAGCCCAGCCCCAGCCCCTGGAGTCTTTGCCTACCATAAAGTGTTCCCTGCGCAGGACAGAGGATTTAGAGGCAGGCGTCCAAAGGCGTCCCTTTGGGGCATTTCTGGAAATTAGAATGAAGAGTGAAACGGGGGTGTCTCTTCAGCTTTCACAGGGTCCTAGACCGGCCCCATTGGACAAGAGAGTTCCCCACCTGGTGCCCGGAAGAAGGAAAAAAATATGTGTGTGTTTGTGTGTGTGTGTGTGTTGATGGGGGAAAGTAGAACCCCAAACAGACCATCTGACCAAACGGTGGCAGCAAAATTGCTGATCCTGAATAGAAGGCCGGGGCTGGCAAAGCAAGGAAGACGGTTCCATCTCTGCACATTTCTCTCTGACCCGAAATGTCACAAGATACTGAGCAACCACGAGGAAAAGAGTGGAGAAACTGTTAGGTTTCGCAGCTGAATTGGTCATGAAGTAGAGAGCAGAAAGGACACGAAATTCTCGCCCCGAAGCTAGGTAGTGTCCCCACGAGGCTGTCCTTGGACAGTTGCCTCCCGCCACAATACACCAGGCTCAGGAGAGCGCTGCTCCAGGCCTGGCAATGAGAGCAGGTGGGTTACGTGAGAAGAAGGAAGGAAACAAAGGTGTAACTTTAAAAATAAATAAAACTAAACCATCACCAAAACTAGCGGAATTACTTAAATTTCAGAATGGAATGAGCCCTTCCTGAGAGAGAAGAGTTAGTCTCGTGGCCTCGTGGCCTCATGGCCGTCAGCCTCTGGAGGCTCAGCGGGGAAGGGTCAGGAGAGGGACAGCTGCTTTTTTTTTTCTTCAAATTTTTTGTGGATCAAGATGACTTCAAAAATTCCAAGAAATGGAAGGCACAGTGGCGCACACCTGTCATCCCAGCGACTCAGGAGGCTGAAGGCCAGCCTCAGCGACTTAGCACTAAGCAACTCAGTGAGACTCTGTCTCTAAATAAAATATAAAAAGGACTGGGGAGGTGGCTCCCTGGTTAGGCACCCTGGGTTCAATCCACAGTGCCAAAGCAAAGCAAAACAAAAATTGAGAGAAGAGCTAGAAGTTTGAAGCCTATCTCCTGACCATGATGGTCCCCTCGTCTCCATCCTGCATACCAGGAAACTAACAGCTTGGGTGTGAGTGGCTTCCAAGGTCATACATTTAATGAGGGTCAGAGCTTACACACACACACACACACACACACACACACTCGCCCCTCCGCATCCAATGATTCCACCAACCTCAGAGCAAAAACACTCGAACAGAAAATAATTTTTTTTCCCTTGATGTCAACTTTTCCATTTCACGTTTCCATTTTTGGAAAGAGAAATCCGTATGTGTACCAAGTATGTTCAGAGTTTTATTTTTATTTTTTCTCATTATTCCCCAGACAATACAGTGGGACTGTTTACACAGCATCGACAGTGTATCACCGGACGGGCGCAAGTTCTAGGCAAATGCTCCACCGTTTTCTTTTTTTAAATTTCTTTTTTTTTTTTTAATTGTTGGTGGATCTTTATTTATTTACATACGGTGAGATCCGAACCCAGGGCCTCACCCACGCCAGGCAAGCGCTCCCTCACTGAGCCACACCCCCAGCCCCTGCTGGGCCGTTTCAGGTGAGGGACTCCAGCACCCTAGACATGGTCCTCGGGAACCAGAGGTGACTTAACCTCTGGGTGTGGGAAGCGCAGATTCCAGGGTCAGACAGTGGGGCTTCCTAATTCGGATGCTTTCTTAATGTGGGTTTAGCAGTCAGGATGCAAGTTTCAGGGCAGAGGGAGCCCACGGAGGGAGCCCGACAGGAGCTGGGCACCCTGGAGGTACAGCCAGTGGAGCCGGAGCTTGGGGACAGGGGTGGCGGGGCGGGAGAGGGGCTGGAGAGGCCGGGCAGGAGCAGCTCTCCCTGGGTCAGTCGGGGAGAAGCAAGGACTCCGTGCGCAGTGCTCCCTCTGGCGGCCGCGTGCGGAATTCCACCTGAGCAGCTGGTTCTCAAGAACCGAGGAGCTCAAGTTGGGCGATCCTGGTGGACTCGCTCCATCCACCTGCCGCAGCGAGGGAGGAGAATGTGGGAAGCATCCTGGGTGGATGTGGGCTGCCCTTTCTCTGGAGGTTTCTCTTTAGAAGTCATAGGGTTGGGCTTTTCCAGGCCTCTCAGAAAGGAGCCTCTTCAGATGGCACCTAGAGGCAGCTGTGAAGACCAGCCAGGGTCAGCCTGAGTCACTGATGGGCCTGTCACTCAATCAACGAAGGAACTGGGATTCCAAGGACCCACAGAGAAGGTACAGAAAGAACATGGAAGTGGAAGCCGGATGTGGTGGAGCACACCTGTAAATTCAGCGACTCAGGAGGCTGAGGCAGGAGGATATCAAGTTGGAGGCCAGCCTCCATGACTTAGGGAGACCCTGTTTCAAAATGGAAAAGAGAATGGACAGGGGATGTAGCTTCGTGGTAGAACACTTGCCTGGCATGTGCGAGACTCTGGGTCCCAGGAGGAGGACAAGAGGGGTGGGGGCAGTGGGAGATGGGATATCAGTAGAGAAAGGGAATCACGGGGAGGAAGGAGGGGAAATAAAGGGGAGAAACTGGAGAATGAAATTGACCACATTGTGTTCTGTGCACACACAAATACTGTCCAATGAATCCCACTGCTATGTGTGATCATCATGCACCAACAAAAAAAATGAATTTAAAAGAAGAAGATGGAAAGGTCAGAGTGGACCCAGGATGCTGTCAGAAACGGAGACTCTGCCTTCCAGGCCTGGCTGCCCTCTCGGTTGAGGATGGAGAAGCAGAGTGTCCCCTGAGAGCAGAACCTGCCCTCCATGGAGACCCAGACCAGGGGAGATGGGGCCCAGAGAGATCCCTGCCAGGGGAACACACGATGGTCCCCTGTGAGCTGCAGGTGACTGCAATCCAAAAGTATTAATGCAAAATTCCAAAAATATACAAGTCATAAGATTTTTTAAAGCTTGTGTTACAATATATTATTATTAGTCTTTGTAATTACTTGTTAACTTCTTTCTTGCCTAATTTATAAGTTAAACTCTATCAGAGGTGTGTGCAGGGAAGAGCAGAGTATGTGTAAGGTACTAGCCACAGTTTCAGGACCCCGCTGGAAGTCTGAGAAAGTTCCCCATGGATGCGAGACTGTTGTCATAACAACAGCAGTAATAATTATAATACCTGGCATTTGCTCACTACTTACCAGTTCTTTTTTCTTTTGTGTTTTATGTTTAAGCACGCTTTTTATTTTAGATTAGTTTTTAGATGTCCAAGTTATTCAAAATACTTTAATACCTCATTTATTTCTGTGAGTAAAGAAACTACCCTTAGTCTTCTTTTACAGATGTGAAATCTTGTACTACAAGGCCCAGAGAGGTTAAATGACTTGCCCAAGTTCACACAGCAGATACAGGAGGGAACAGGCCCCAGGAGGCTCCTGGTTGATGTCAAAGGTAGAAATTGCTGGTAATCAGCCTGAGCACAGTCACCTCCTCCCAGGGCACTCAGAACCAAAGCAGGCTCTTCTAACCCCTGAGGCCTCTGGATACAGGGCCCTCTCCTATTTAGTTTCTGTCCAGGAGGTACTTGGAATGGGTTCGGTAAGCAGTGGCTGAGAACTGGAACTGAGAGTTTGAATCTTAGATCAATCAGTGATATGTTAGCTGTGACTATAACAAAATACCTGAGAAAACTAACTTATAAAGATAAAAGGTTTATTTTGGCTCACAGTTTGATAGATTCCAGTTCCTGTTCAGTTGTCCCCATCTCCTCCCTACAGTACTACTACCCTGGGGTTCAAGCCTTTAACAGCTGGGCCTTTCAAAGCCCAAAGTACAGCAAATGATGAACTTGTTGTGGGAAGGCAATCAGGTGGGGACAGATGCCCCTATCACTGTAGAGTCCCCCTAGAGAAGCCCCAACCTCCCAACATAGAGGAAAGAGGGCAAGTTTCTACTTACCATAAGTAGCAATGAGAGAGAGAGAGAGGACAGCCCCTAACAAGTGCCTGTCCCTTATGTTCACCAACAGAATCCTAATCTCATTTGTTTTGGGTTTTTGTTGTTGTTCTTGTTATTGTTTATGGTTTTTGTTTTGGGGGGGGTTGTTGTTGTTCCTTTTGTTTTTTGGTTCTGGGGATTGAACCCAGGGACACCTTAACCCTGAGCCACATCCCTAGCCCTTTTTTATATATATATTTTTTGGGGGGGACAGGGTCTGGTTAAGTTGCTAAGTTGCTCACAAAGTTGCTGAAGTTGACTTTGAACTCACGATCCTCCCATCTCAGCCTCCCAAGCCACTGGGCTTCCAGGCAAGCGCCATGGCGCCCTGGCTCCAATATCAATTGAACCACCCTCAGACAACAGATCCTGGTTTCACTTACAATAACCCACTGCTTATTTTTCCAACTTCCCCTAATGCTGGGGTTGGTCCTCTGAAGCCTTCGGGTCCATGGGCCTCATCAGGCATTGGCTTGGAGGGTGGGGGATGGACTCTGGTCTAAGACAGCATCTGCTCTCCTGATAAAAGGGGACGGGACACAGCTGCACCAACCCGTCCCTCTCTTCCAACTACGAACCCAGCAGCCATCTGGTAATGGGAGTGATTGGCATGAGGATAAAAGTAACCCATTAGAAGAGGGGGTGGGGAGGAAGCCCTGGGTCTCTTAGGGAGCCAACATTCTTCCGCCCATCACCAGCATAAAACAAGATGACTCCTTAAACCAACCACGCCTCTCGTGAAATCTATGTGTTCTGCAACTGTGTAAGCAGAGAAAACGGCTCATCAAAGTGGGACCTAAAAACAGTGTTAGCTGTGTGTTGCTGTGACAAAATGCCTGAGAAAAGCAACTTTAAGGAGGGAAGGTTCATTTTGGCTCACACTTGAGAGGTTTCAGTCCACAGTTGCTTGGCCTCAGTGGGCATGTGGTGAGACAGAACATCATGGCGGGAGGTGTGGAGGTGAGCTGCTCGGTTTAGGATAGAGAAACCGCAAAGGGGTCTGGAGACAAGATATAGCCCCCAAGAGCATACCCCCAAGGACCCAAATCCTTCAACTAGGTCCCCCCTCCTACAGTCTCCACCACCTCCCCAAAAGACCACGAGCTATAGGTCCATCAATGGATCCATCCATTGACAAACTCAGAGCCCCACAATCCAATCATTCCCAAAAAGCCTCACCTCTGAACATTGCTGAATTGGTCACCAAGCCTTCAGTACATGAAACTTTGGAGGATTTTGGGGGGTACCAGGGATTGAACCCAGGGGTGCTTAACCACTGAGTCACATTCCCAACCCTTTTTTATATTTCATTTAGAGACAGGGTCTTGCTAAGTTGCTTAGGGGCCTCACTAAGTTGCTGAGGCTGCCTTTGAACTCGAGATCCTCCTGCCTCAGCCTCCCAAGTCACTGAGATTACAGGTATGCACCACTGAAGATCCAAATCTTAACCCAGAGAAGGTATGAATGCAATTTCCAGAAAGTTCCACCAACTTTTCACATCTTGTGACCCTCCTGCCTCCCATCCAAGTTTCTCTCTCCCTCCCCATCTCCTCCTCTCTCTCCCTATCCATATGATCTAAGATTGACCAATCCTTTTGCACTGAAAGTTGATATAGGTAGAAAAACTCATGCTGACATTATTTCCATGACATTACATCTTTAAATATCTCGTTCATTTTTTTGAAGCTAGCAAGTAAAGGACCTAAAAGAAAATTCATACGGTCTTTGTTTCTGTCTGTATTTTTCTGAACTTCATGGCTTTTGCTTCTGTGATAACCTCCATACACTGTGAAAATGGTTAGATGACGGCTAGCCACCTTTGTCCAATGCCTCCCTAATCTTTCCTTGAGCAATTCAGACACGATCGATAAGAATGAGTAGATTAGGTGAATGTAAAGAGGGTGAACCGTGATAAATAAATTTTTCTTAGTTCCAAAACATACCTCGTTTTTATTTCCTTGCATTTCCAATATGTACTTTTAATTGCACTAAGAAATGACATTGCAGGGGTTGGATGTAGCTCAGTGGCAGAGCCCACGCCTGGCGCGTGCGATCCCCTGGGGACCATCTTCAGCAGCCCCCACCCCCCAAAAAACGACGACCTTAAATTGATGCTACTATTACTACTGTTGAGGTGCCATCGCCGCACCTGACGCTTAACAGGTGCTCTTAACTATTTATTGAAGAAAAGAAAATCAACCCACCAAGAAACCCCAGGCAGGGTCAGTGCGTCAGCGAGCTGTGCCCCTGTGATCCGGCAGATGGCGCTCTCCGCCTGAGTAGCGGTCGGCATTCAGCCGAGTGCTCACGTTCGCTTTCCCGAAATGGCTTTTACAATGACATCTGATGAAACACATTTTTTCCAATGAATCAGAGCTCGATGTGGAGAATTAGCCAGCTGCCCTTCACTCAAGAAAGCAGAACCAGCATCATTGTTAGCTCACCTTGGCCCGTGAAAAGGGCCCAAGTCTGCGCGCTAAAAGGGGGTCACCTTGGACCCAGGGTTCCAAGCGCCGCTCCAAATCCACAAAAGATTTTAAAACAATCTCTCTTTCTTTTTTCTTTTTCTTTTTCTTTTTTTTTTTATTTTTTTTATTTTTTTATTTATTTATTTATTTTTTTTTTTTTTTGGTACCAGGGATTGAACCCAGGGGCGCTTAACCACTGAGCCACATCCCCAGTCCCTTTTATATTTTATTTGGAGACAGGGTCTCACTGAGTTGCATAGCGCCTTGCTAAATTGCTGAGGCTGGCTTTGAACTTTCGATCCCCCTGCCTCAGCCTCCTGAGCCCCTGGAATTACAGACCTGCGTCACCGCACCCAGCTTAAAACAATCTTTTACTGATGTTCGAAGGGGGACTGAATGGGAGGACGGCGACCAGGGACATCTCCCAGGGAGATTTCTGCAAAAGCTTCTGTATCCTATTCTGTCCTCAGGAGTCTCACATTTCTGGGGACTTGTCCCAACCTCTCCCCAACTCCAAACTCAGGCACATTCCTAGACACAGAGCCGTGGTCCTCAAAACTCTCCCTAAACTCCTCATCCCAACACAAAGATCCACGATGCCCAATTACATTTGAAAAGTCGTTTTTTAAAAGCCCTTACATTGTTAGGATCAATGCTGAATCTTTGGGGTGCCTGGCCAGAGTCTGGCTCATCAGTTTTCACCATTAGTCCAGAGGTAAAAGAACAGTCTCACGGGACACCACCCGTGAGAAAGGACAGCACTGGAGATAAACCAAGACTAAAAATACACACATTTCTTGTTTACACAGAACTCACATTTAAACCAGGTGAGGGGACGCCTGTATGAGATCTCACCATCTCAGGAGGCTGAGGCAGAGGATCACAAGTTCAAGGTCAGCCCAGGCCACTTAGGGGAATCCTGGCTCGAGATCAAAAGTAAAAAGGACTGGGGTTGTAGCTCAGAGATGGAGCTCCCCTGAGTTCAATCCCCAGTACAGGGAGGGAAGGAGGGAAGGAACTGACTCGCCTTTACCTGGGTGCCCGGCATTTTCCAGAGCAACCTGACCACCACGCCCCTTCTTACGGAGATGCAAGGTCAAGATGAACCAGACTGGAGCTCTGCCACACACACAGCCTCCCGCCTCCAGATACCAAGTGTCTTGCACCCTTGAAAATGTTCAGAGGGCGGACCCCATTTAAGTGCTCTTGCTATAACAAAAGGATTTTTCAATATATATATTGTACATATATGTATTAGCTGTATATATATTAATATATATAAGTGGTTCATATATATGATATAAGCAGCAGGTGGACACAATACTTTTATTTTATTTTCTGTGGTGCAGAGGATCCAACCCTGTGCCTCACGCACGCTAGGCAGGCTCTCTGCCACTGAGCCACAACCCCAGCCCCACAAGTTTTTTAAAAGAAAGAAAAGATACAATCCCGTCACGCATAGGTCTTTCCATAAGCACGGTCTCGTGCATAATGAATCCTCTGACTTCAGATTTCCCGCCGTCATTAATCTGGTAAGTGTGGGTGGAGGCTTGCCTGAGGGTTTCCTCCCCAGGAGCCCTCACGGCTGGATCACAGAAGCCACCATGACGCGTCCTTTTCTAGCCCGCCCCTCCCCCCTCCTATCTGCGGCCCACCCTAACCAGAGGTCCTTCCTCGGCTCCCTCTCAGAACACGGAGCTGATCCAAAGTGTGAATCCATCACGTTTAGGGTTTTGAGGCTGCTCACTTAGATGTGTTTTTTCCTCCTTTTTACATTTTTTAATGCAACGATGCCACGTGCTGATTGCAATGATTCAAACAACGCACAGGCTTGACAGCCATTTCCTGTCCTTTTTTTTTTTTTTTTTTTTTTTTTTTTTGGTACTGGGGATTGAACACAGGGGCGCTTGACCCCTGAGCCACCTCCCCAGCCCTATTTTGTCTTTTAGTTAGCGACAGGGTCTCATTGAGTTGCTTAGGGCCTCGCTTTTGCTGAGGCTGGTTTTGAATTCTCAATCCTCCTGCCTCAGCCTCCCAAGCTGCTGGGAGGACAGGCGGGCGCCACCGCCCGGCTCAGGCCCTTTCTTAAGTGCCCCACCCCCAACCTGCTCCCGGATCTTCTGAAACATGGTGGGGTGGCGTTTGGGGTGCACACTTCCACATCCCTCCCTTCACTCTTACATACACATCCGAGTGACTCCACGGTCCTGGAGAGAGGCTGCTGTGCACCCTGCCTTTCCCTCAGCCTCTCTGTTTCCATCATTATCCCCCCATCTATCTATCTAGAATTTATGGGGGGAATTTATGGACACACCTCTTCCCAGGCTCTAACGTCCCGTTTTGAAAGCTGAGTTACAGTCCATTCTGCAGCCTCAACGTTTATTCCGCTTCCTGCACAGAAATACAGAGCGCATGGGGTTCAGATTTTTGTTCAAAGTCGTTTGCTGCAGCCCAGTGTCAAAAAGGTAAAAAGAACACAAAGGACAGTCAGTAGGGGGTGGCCGTGCTTGTTGATCCCAAAGCGTCCCCGGTGGCTCTGGAGGGCTTTCCTTGTCACCAGGCAAGCAGCCCTGGAAGCCACCTGGAGGGAGACTTCTGCCTCCACCCGGGCCTCCTCCCCAGCCTCCAGCCTCTGGTCCGCATGAGGTCCCTCCGTCCTGGCTTTCCAACATTTCCTATGGGGGAATTTTCTGTTTTACGTCATCCAAATGATTTCACCAAATGAGAGGACATGACGTCACTGCCAAGTACCAATCTTCAGGAGGACCCTGGTCCGTGTGGGCCTAGATCCCAACATTGTCCAAACCAGGGGCTCCTTTTTCCCGTGGGGACCCCACAAACCAGTAAGAAGGGAAATCCAGGCTCCCTGCCCTTGGTGGCTGTCGGGGAAATGACTCCCAGAGGGACCCTCTCAGCCCACGTGCTTCGATCCTGGCTGACGTCATGGTGCCCACCACAGTCTGGCCAATCAGATGCCGAGGTGTGCTTGGGGCAGGTCACGTGACCTGGGCTAGGCCAATGGGAAGCCGACTCCTCCTTTCCGTGGGAGCTGTCCAGCTCGGTCAGTTAGACCGCGCTGCCACGAGGGGCCACCTGCCTGCAAAGACGAAGCCCAGAAATGGAAAAAGACAGATTCCTAGGGACCTTGGGAGGGTCTTGGAACCAGCTGCGCTGAAAATCCGACCTCTCCACCTCTCACATTTGCCATGCTATGGACGAAGCATGTTCTTGAAGCAGTGTAGCATTTCTGTCCCCCGAAAGGAAAAGGTTTCAGTAATAGAGCCCAATTTAGATCAAAAGTAACTGAGAAAATGCGACTTTGTTCCAACCTCCCACGTGCACGGAGATATTAGGAACTGAGTCATTCTGCACCCCTGTAATCCCACTGCTTGGGAGGCCGAGGCAGGAGGATCCCAAGTTTGAGGTCCGCCTGAGCAACCTCGCGCGGCCCTATCTCAGAATAAAACTAAAACGGCTTAGAGATGCAGCTCACTTGCATAAGGTAGTAGCTTCAATCCCCGGTACTGGGGGGAAAGAAAGAAAGAAGAAGAAAAAAAAAAAAAAGAATTTAACCTTTCTCACAAAACATCTATGTACGTGGTGGCACCCCTTTATCTGACCATGGTCAACCGTGGTCCAAAGATATTTAGTGGAAAATTACAGAAATAACTCAAGTTTTAAGCAACTTTTATTACAGTATATTGTTTTAATTCTTCTCTTAGTTATTAGTTACTGTTGCTAATTTCTTACTATGCTTAATTTATCACTTAAACTTTATCACTGGCATACATGTGTAGGAGAAAACAGCAGGCCAGGTGTTCGATAAAAACATTTCAAATATTACTCAGTCATAAAAAAAGAACTACTTTATGACATTTGCGGGAAAATGGATGGATCTGGAGACTATTACGCTAAGCGAAATAAGCCAATCCCCAAAAACCGAAGGTCGAATGTTCTCTCTGATAAGTGGATGCCAACACACAAGGGGGGATAAAAGTTCAGAGTTTAGACGAAGAGGAATGAAGGGAAGTGGGGGTGGGGAAAGGAAAGCCGGTGGGGTGATTCTGACGTCACGGTCCTCTGTCCGTATGTGAATCCGCCACAGTGAATCCCCGCCTCGTGTGCAAACACGATCGGAGCCTCATTAGAATAAGACATACTCCACGTTTGTGTGAAGAGGTCAAAATACACTCCACTGTCATGTATCACTAAAAAGGACAAATAAAAAAAGAAGACATTTCTGTTGACAAGGGCTTGTGCTGCAGTGGTGGCCCCTGGGGACACCAAGACCATCTGAGTTTGCAGAAACACGAACTCTAGGGTGTTCACACAGTGATGGAGTCACCCAGGGATGCTTCTTCTCAGAACCTGTCCTGTTGTTAGGTGACACAAGACTGCATAGAGAGGGTTCAGTCCGACGGATGTCTTCAGGCCTCTAGGGGACATCTGAGAACATATTCCCCACGGTAACGGGGGGTCACTGCATCCATGTGGAAAATGGCAATTTTTAGGTGACGCACAGCACGTCTCCTCCGGTACCTGATGAGTCAAGACCCACAGGTGAGAACTGCCTTTTCCCTGTCGGCTCACAGGGCATCTGAAAGCACCAGAGACCTGTGTGTGCCCGAGAGGTTCCCTCAGCCAAAGAGGGTGCCGTCACCCCAGCCCCGTCCCGAGTGGGGCCAACTCCTCGGCTTGGAGGGTCAGAGCCCCAGCGGGACTGACCCCAGCTGCCTCCACCCTGAGCAGCACCCTGCCTTCCTCTCCCACTCACATCCCCACCCCAGGCCAGCGCCTCCGGGTCCCGCCCCCAAACAGACCACTTTGGGCAAAACCTTGGCTTTGGGGGATCCGCTTCCAGAGAACTCAAACCAGGAGCACTACGTGCAAGCTCAGGACAGTCCCAGCCCACCAGAGCCGGCGTGGGTTCCCGGACAGAGAACCCCTGTTCAGGGGGACTCCATAGGCCTGCCGAGCTGGCGGCAAAGCCCCCTGACAAGGTGACTCCGTGGCTTCCTAAAAAACAAGCCAACTTCCAGAACCCCGCAACTTCCCTCTCCAGACCTTCCCACCGCCATGCAGGCTCCAAGTCTTCCAACCCTGCTGCTCCCGGGCCACCTGCGCTGTCAGGGGCGTGGGTGACGGTTCCTGCCAGGTCTGCACCTGCCTCGGGGGGCGGAGATTCCTGGGGGGCGTGGAGCGGGCTCTGGAGTCTTCCTTCAGCCTCCGCCTCCCTCGGATCTCCCCACCAGAATTCCTGCAGCAGGGGCGCCCGCCTCTCAGCCTCCCTGCCTCCCTGCCTCCCTGCCTCCGTGCCTCCCTGTCTCATTTATAAAAGAAGCAGGGAGGGGGTGGCCTGAGGCTCTAGGGAAACCGGAGGAACAGCCTGCCACTCTCACACAGGCCTCCGTCTCTGCCTCTGTGACTGGGCGAGGGAGGAGGGGAGGTCGCAGGAGTCCTCCCGGGGCAAACGCTTAGCGCAGTGCCCGCCGCAGGGAGAGCGTTTGAGACGTGGAGGTCTTCGACGTCACGTAAGGCCAGCTGTCTCCAGTGTTTGCTGAATGAACAAACGAAATCAATGGAAAGCCCAGCAGGGACACTGCCAGAGGCCCCTCTTGGTTTAATGTCTGCCCTGTCTTGATATATATATATTTTTTAATTGGGTACCAGGGATTGAACTCAGGGATACTCAACCACTGAGCCACCTCCCCAGCCCTATTTTGTATTTTATTTAGAGACAGGGTCTCACTGAGTTGCTCAGGGCCTCGCTGTGGCTGAGGCTGGCTTTGAACTCTCCATCCTCCTGCCTCAGCCTCCCGAGCAGCTGGGAGGACAGGCGTGCGACCCCCGCACCCAGCTTGTCTTGATATTCTTAATCTTTTTGAACACAGGGGCTCAGGTTTTCCTGCAGATTAGACATCCAATTCTGAATTCTGGCTGTTTTGATTGTCTGCTTCTCCCCCATCCCCCCTCCCCCAGGATGGGGGCTTGCTGTGTCGCCTGGACTGGTCCTGAACTCCTGGGCTCAAGTGATCCTCTTGCCTCAGCCTCCCCGGTAGCTGGGACTCCAGGGCGAGGCCCCCCACCTGCCTCCTCTCTCCTGCTTCTCTCTTGGTCTCTGCGTCTCTGTTTCCCTCTGGCCAGCCCCCTCTGCCTGAATTATCAGGCCGCTCACGTTGTGGGCCGCCTTGAAACCCGCCACGTGTTCTTGTGGCTGGATTTCTCCCGCGTCCACCTCTGCTAAAAAAAAAAAAAAAAAGAAAGAAAGAAAAAAAATCTTTTGACCTTTGAGATTCAAATAAAAAGGGCAGAGAAGAGCCTCAGGGAACAGCAGCCTGAGACCAAAGCCCAGTTCCTAAATTTTGTGTTTTTGAAAGACGCACAGCAGGAGGCCGTGGACGTCCCTGGATGTCCCCAGCGGGGGTCCTGCAGCCCCGCCGTGAACACCAAAGTGGCTGAGCTGCTGGAGTTGCTGGAGTTCTCTGGAGTCTGTGGGCAGCTGGGCCCAGCAGTTGCTTCTTAATCCTGCGGGGCTGGGAGCGATGTCACAGATCCCTCCTGTGTCACTATTTAGCTGTGCGCTCCAGAAGTGACAAGTGGGGGTGGGGAGTGGGATGCGGCTGTAAAAAGATCTGGGGGGAGGGGGGCAGAGCACAGCAGGGGAGCCAACCTCTCTGGGTTCCAGGCTGGCCGGACCCTTGAGGAGTGGGAGAGTGACAGCTGGCTAGTGCTCACAGAGTGCAGGGCGCTCTGAACAGCCCTGTAAGCTCCGCCTCTTTTAATCCTCTGGTCAACCCTGCAAAGAACAAACCAATATAGATAAGGAAACTGGGGCTCAGAGAGGTTGAGCAACCTACTCAATGTCACACAGCTAAGGAGGCACCCTTTCAGTCTGAGGTCTGAGCCCAGTGCCTGGAGATTGGGGTGGGGGGTGCGGGTTCCTGGGACCTCCTGCCAGTGCCCTAACCACCATGCTGACTCTCAGTGCTCATCCGTCACAGGGCCACCCCTGGGAAGAGCGGAGCTCCGTCTAGAGCCGGCCCCTTCTGCGGGATGGAGTCTCCGCAGTGGTACAAATTCAAGGAACCGGAAGATCTGGTTGCCAAGAAAAATGGGTAATGAGGGTAGACCATTTTCAGGAGGGGGAGGCTGGGTCTGCTTCCGGAGCATCCAGAGCTCCAGCCAGTGACCCCCCGGGGGGCGGGGCACTAGAGAAGAGGCAGGAAGGTGTGGAGCTAGGGAATCTCCCCAGGAAACCCTGCTCACCTCTCCAGAGGGGCTCTCCTCCAGGTAGGGGGAGATGGCCTCCAGCAACCTAAGACGCTGTTTCTCTTTCCACACATGAAATTTTTAAATCAGTATTTATCTTACAATCGAGCTATTTTATAAGGACTTTCTTTTGTGGACTTATAATAAGTGAGACCTAGAAAGATGTAGTCTTCTATGTGATGAACTACGGAAGCTGTGGGGCTGGCTCTTATTGGACCAGCCTGGACCACATGTGTATCCCTGGCCAGTCACTGTGGCTGTGGTTGTAAAGCCTCAGTCACACGCACCTCTGGGGTTGGACATTGGGGTGAGCCTTACCTAAGCAGGTGACTGACTAACCACAGGATGGGTGGTTTCTAGGAAGAGAACCAAAGAGGTATTACCAGAAGAGAAGGCTGTGGATTCTGGGCAGACAGAGACACAATTTATTCACCCTCTACCCAGAATCCTTCTGAGATATGATGAGATTATGGGTGAGACAGTGACCCATAGAAAGTGCTTAGTACTCTCACCTGCTGTTGCTATATAGATGTTAAGTTGAAAAGTTTCACCTGAATGTATTCAGGTCTTCAGATAAAATGTCCAGTTTACAGGAAATACCTAATTCAAAGAACAAGTTAAATGACACCTACCAGGAACTACTCAGACAAATCCAAAATGTTGACTCCAAGTAGAGGGTATGCTGGAGTTAGTCTGTGTCCTTTTTTGTTTAACTTCTCACTGTGTTTGAAATTTTTCAAACTAAAAAAAAAAAATTAGAACAAGCAAAGATATTAATGCTAAGCATCACTAATCAGTAAGGAAATGCAAATCAAAACCACAATGAGCTGGGTATGGTGGTGCACAACTGTAATCCCAGTGGCTGGGAAGGCTGAGGAAGGAGGACCGTCAGTTCAAAGCCAGACTCCACAAAAGTGAGGCCCTAAGCAATTCAGTGAGACCTGTCTCAAAATAAAATACAAAAAAAGGCTGGGGATGTGGTTCAGTGGTTAGGTGCCCCTGGGCTCAATCCCGAGTACCAAAACACACACACACGCAATGAGATACCACTTCACACCCACTAGGATAACCATAAGAAAAGCAAACACAGAAAATGCTAGGAATTGGCAAAGATGAGAAGAAATTGAAGAACTAGCATTACTGCTGTTGTTATGGGGCGCAACTTAAGAACAGATCGATCACCACTGAGAAGTCCAAATCTGAGAGTCTTTATTAAGCTGGCCGGCTGACTGTCTCACACAATGCCCCAAAAAATGGCACTTGGGAGAACAGCCCCGACCACAGGGTTGTAGGGGTTCTTATACCAAAAATCACATCAATCATAAATGTCTGTTGCTATGATTCAAAATTACACATTAACTTCATGAGATCATGGACAGAGGGGGAAGTGGGTCAGAATGACCCTTACCTAGGTACAAGCTAAAGAATGGTTGCTAACATCCACACAATCACTGTTCACATGGTGCATTGTTTAGGAGCAATAGGAATCAAAAGAGAGCGATTCTTTACTCCATAGGAGTCGCCATTGTCCATTATTAAACATGTCACACCAAGTAACTGAGGATGGGCACAGAGGCGGGGTGTATAATGTACAAAGCTGCTCTCCCCGCCCTTTCCGGTGCAGCCATTTTCCCCGCCTCCCAACTACTGTCAATCTGTGAACATCCTAGCTAGCTATTGGTTCATCAGTCAGCTTGCAAGTATCCTCCTCCGTTATTGGTCCCCTGTTAGCCCAGCGGAATTCAACCGCCATCTTTTCTCTCTTGCTTTTCTCTCCCCCTGACTCACTTTCTTTCTTCTCCTCGCTTTTCACGCTCTCTCTAGCACGTGCCCTTTCTCTTTCCCTTTCTTTTCCTCTCATTTTCTCTCATTTTCAGGGAGACACTCTGTTTGCTTCATAAACTCCCTTATGTGATTTCCCGGGTCCGGCTTGATTTTCGTGGGATCCCTTACAGGGTGTTCTCATGGGAGAAGCTTATTTCCTACATATCATGGAGTCTCAGAGCAAAATGGAGTCTGTTGGGTCATTTCCCTTAGAGTCTGGCCTAGAACATTCTCATGGAGTCAGATCTGTCCGCCCATCACACTGTGCCAATGGATGATTCTTTGAGAAGTTAATTAAATTACTGTGTGACACTGTTGAAGCCAGAATTGGGGACAGGCAGTTAGTGTAGAAATAGGGGATCGGGTCAGATCGAGGAAATGGAGGCCATGAAAGCCATCTGCCTCTGGAAGTTGGAGACTGCCCTGGGAGAATGGAATGTCAAGGACCTGCAGAGCCCATTGATAACCAAATTTACCTGTCCTTGTCAGAGACTACAGGCAGGAAGGTGCTGATTAATGCCCCCTGGGCCTTGCCTGTCTGAATCACTTTGACCCTCCCCCTGCCCCATCCGCTTTTCACCTTTTACATCTCACCTGCAAAACCTGGCCTTATCCTGTAGGCAGGAAGGGAAGAGATAAGGGGAAAGAATGGGAGAATAAAACCTATAAAAAGGACAAGATTTGCTCATCCCACGGATTCCACCTTTGGGTCCCCTTCTTCCACCTGGGAGAAGTCTGCTTTTACTTTTCTTTAATAAAGCTTAATTTCCACTCTACATTTGCCTCGGTGTGCTTCTCTGGTGTTATACCTCAACACCTGAGGAAGCAGGACTCGTCACCAGTAAAGAGTGATATCACTGTGATTCCTCTTCCATGTAGATAATCAAATGGATTAAAGAAACAGATACTGAAATAGTTGTGCATGGACATTCAAAGCAGCACTATTTGATCACAGCCAAAAAGTGGAAACAACCCAAATGTCTATGAATAGTCAAATGGAGAGATTGTGGTATATCCATTCAGTGGACTAGTATTCAGTTAAAAAAAGCACGAAGCATTGATACAGGGTGCAACATGGATGACCTTGAAAACATTATCCTGAGCTAAAGAATCCAGAGTTAAAAGGTCAAACAGTGTAGGATTCCACTTATATAAACCGTTTAGAGTAGGTCAGTCCACAGAGACAGGAAGCACAGGGGCAGTTACCAGGATGAAGGGGAAGAGAGAAGAGGGAGTGACTGCTTAATGGATACAGGTTTCCTTTTATAAAAAAAAATTTTCTTATTTATTTGTATGTGGTGCTGAGGATGGAACCCAGTGCCTCAAAGTGCTAGGCAAGCACTTTACCACTGAGCCATAGGCCCCAGCCCTAGTTTTCCTTTTGAAGTGACGAAAATATTTGGGAATCCAACAGAGAAGGGGGTGTACCATATCACAAATATACTAAATACTGGCAAATTCCTCATGCACAATGGTTGGCTTTGGGACACGTGAATTTCACACCAATAAAAAATGGTGGGAAAATGAAATAAAGGGAAAGATAGAAAGCCCTTCTGGAGCCGGGTGTGATGGGGCACGCCTGTCACCCCAGCAGCTCAGGAGGCTGAGGCAGGAGGACTTCGAGTTCAAGGCCAGCCTCAGCATCTCAGTGAGGCCCTGGGACACTTAGTGAAACACTGTCTCAAAAATAAAAAATAAAAAGTTCTGGGGATGTGGCTGAGCGGTGAGGAACCCCTAGGTTCAATCCCCAGTACCAAAAAAAAAAAAAGGACCTCCCACGATATGTCCCTAAACAAGACAGAAAGGGAGCCGCGTAATAAAATGTACAGGAAGTAACTTATTCTGGGGGGTGACAAGGTCCCTCCCACTGGGACCCCCGAGAGCCAGTGTAGAGCACCCAGCTCAGCCTCCCCCTCCCAAGCAGCAAGGGGGAGATGTTTGTCCCTGAGTCCCTGTCGACACTTGAAGAGGCCTGTGCCCGGGGAATGCTAAGTCCCCGACACTTCTGTCTTGTCACCTGTGCCAACAGATGGGACTCTCCAGAGAACGCCCTGCAGGCCAGGGACACAGGGACACGGGAGATCTGTGACCCAAATGGAGACCATGGTGGGAGCCGGGGTGGGACAGAGGCCTTTCTTCCTGAGTCTCACGGCTGAACAGTGGGACTGAGCTTCTCTCTTTTGCATTCATGAGAACCGGGGGCTCGGAAACCAGCCCGGCGAAGCGCCAGGCTTGACCTGCTGAACAGGTGAACTGAGGACGGGTGGGAACCCAGGTGTCTCCAAAACATGAGCTGTGGCACTGTCCTTTCTGCCCAAGGGAAACTCCTCCAGAAGGACATTTTCATGAGCCCCTCCCTATCATCTCGCCAACCCAAGATCAGCTCTAGAGATGACTCGAGTTGGTACCACGACCTCCGACCCCTGAGGAACTTTGCCCTGGGTAGTGGCTGTTCTCGGGGCCTTTCCTTCCCGTGCCCTAAACATCACTTACCGTTCCTCTAAAACTGCCTCCATCTCCCACCCGCCTCCTCTCTGTGAAGAGGGTACACAGCTTCCAAACCTCGTGGGGCGATTGGGTACTCGGTTTTCGTCCACTGACACCCCGTGCACATAATGAATGTGTGTGCTTTTGCTCCTGTTAGTCTGCCTCTTGTCAGATTATCTCAGCAGACTCAATAACCAATGGTCCAACCTCCGGAGGGTGGAGGGGAAGTTCCCTTCACCCCTACAATGGCAGCAAAGTTCAGGGCGCTGTGGCGCACGCCTGTCCTCCCAGCAGCTCGGGAGGCTGAGGCAGGAGGATCACAAGTTCAAAGTCAGCCTCAGCCACTTAGCGAGGCCCTAAAACACTCAGGGTGCCCCTGTCTCTAAATATATATATGCATGAGCTGGGGATGCGGCTCAGAGGCTAAGCCCCTCTGGATTCGCTCCTGTGAGAAACATGCTCAGAATGGACCACAGCGGAAGTGACGCTTCACTGAGCGTCCTGCAAGGTCAGGCGTCTGGTCAGGCAGACCCAGGGCAGTTGCCCTCGGTCTCTTAGCCTTGGAGCACAGGGTCCCTCCCAGCTCCTCGCTGGCTGAGCACTATGGGGTGCGCCATCTTCCGGGACGTCACCTGGGCCTTACTGTCCCCTGCTGGGTTAATTAAAGAACCGCACCTTCTGCCGCCCCCACCTCCCTCCGTCCTCGGGGCGGGAAGGCCTTCCCAGGGCGAGTGACCTTGGCTCACAGGTGTTCTTACTATTTCTTTACAGCTCTTTCTGTCTCTGTGGGTCAGGCTGGCCCCTCCGTCCTGCTGTCTCGGGGCGTGACCTTGACCCGGCCACTGTCCTGCCCGGGTGTGAGCCAAGGGTGGGCGCCCACTCTGCTGCCTGCCCTGGACCGTGAGTCCACACTTGAAGCTACATGCTGTGTCCCACTTCAGACTCCTTACAATTCCCAGGACCGGAAAACAAGAGAGCAGCAAAGTGTCTGGCGGGTGTCTTTTTCAAATATCCGCCACACCCGGCTCTTAGGTCACAGAGGGGACCCTGCTGCTGGGGCCCATTCCTCAGGATCCACCGGGAAGGGGTCCCCGGCTGAGCCCCAGAGCTGGTGAAAAGCATAGGCTCCTCTCTCCCCGTCAGGTGCAAATGGATAAAGATCACAAGTTCCAAAGCGACTAAGTAAAAAAGAAAGATAGGGCTCCTGAGAATCAGTGCCACGGAGAAGAAATCCCATAACCCAGGAAAAGGCAGCCCGTGGGAAAGCAGCCTCCCTGGCCAGGTCCGACCCCGGCCCTGTGATCTCGGGAGCCACAGAGGCTTCCATCCATCACCACGGCGTCTGCTCCATGCGTGGCTTCCAAGCGCCAATGTTGGACACAGTTGGACCGATGACTTGGGCTGTGGGGAGGGACACCAAGGCAGCTGCCCGTGGCCTGCCTGACCAGATGTTGATCTTGCAGGACGCTCAGAAGGCTGGCAGGGGCAGAGGAAGGGCTGTGTCAGATCGTTCTCCTGCTTCTCTTCCTTTAGAAGGTCAAGTGGACCATGTCGGAGAAAGACCTGGGACAGAGCAATGGACCTTCCCCTCAACCGACGGACCTGCGCGCTCCCCGTGGGCTCCGCCCATCACCGACCTCTTCAAAACATCGCTGGTTTCCATGGGAACTGAAAAACACTTGCTAGAAGAGCTGCTAGAAATTTCAAGTCGAGGTGTCCAAAACTCCTCGTGCAATCGATTTTCTGAGACCTGACTTGAAAGCAAAGAGTCGCACAGCTTTGCAAAGAGGATCAGGGAGTGCAAACCACACCGAGTGGCTGAGCCCCATTTCCGGATCCCGGCATCCTGTCCTTTGAAAAATAATCTCTGGGGAAGCAGATCCACGGACTCTGGCCTTCTGACATGGTTTCATAACCAGGTTGCCGTTCCCGGAATTTAAACCTTGACAACTGCTGATCGGCTCACCAGACGCACCCAGAGCGCCCTGAGTGCCAATCTCACTCCTACTCTCCAGGCTAGAAGGGAGCTGCTCCACTCGTCTGATTGTATATCTGTTTTCCTTTTAATCGTCTCTGCAAGGCGGTAATGCAAAATGAAAAATAATAGCTCCCTCTAAGGGCTGTCAGATTAGCATATCATAAGGGATTTGAAAAGACAACTAAAGGAGACACTCTATTTTTAAAAAGTGGTTTCAAAAAATAGACGCACTGGGAATTTTTTTTTTTTTTTAAGGTTCTGTTCTGATGCACAAACTTGTCAGTAACATCCTTCCGTTCTGGCCTTTGCTGTGACTTTTGTTCGGTCCAATAGAAAACTGTGGCCTTAACGGTTTGGGGTTTGCCATGATGCAGAGAGTTGGTGGGAAACTTCCGACTTTTGCATTCCGTTGTCGACATCTCCATCCTCCCTTCCAAGCTAGAAATCTGGGCACCAACCTTGGCTCTTTATCTTCCCTCAACCTCATATCCATTGTATTAGCTCATTTTTGTTACTGTGACAAAATGCCTGAGGCAGGTTATTTTTAGAAAAAAAAGGTTTTTTCTTGCAGGTGATTCTGCAGGTGGCTCCTTATCCTCCCTCAACCTCATATCCATTGTATTAGCTCATTTTTGTTACTGTGACAAAATGCCTGAGGCAGGTTATTTTTAGGGAAAAAAAAAGGTTTTTTCTTGCAGGTGATTCTGGGGGTAAAAGGTCTAGATACCTCATTTGGTGATGGGCTTCTTTCTGTGAGCATTCTGAGATGGCAAAGAATGCTCATGGCAAGAGAGAGCAAATGCCCATGCGTATGTCTGTCTGTCTGGTGTCTCTCCCTCTCCTTACAAAACCACAGGATTCCATCATGGGGGCTCCACCCTAATGACCTTCTCTGATCTTCATCAACTCTCAAAGGCCCACCTGTGCACACCAGAATACGTTTTTATCCTGTGAATGCTCAAGAATGGGGATGGATGGAACATCGACATGAGTTTGGGAGACACACCCTTTTCAAACCTCAGCATCTCTCAGTCACCAAATCTTGTTTGTTTTAGCTCCCAAATGTTTCTCAAATTCTTTTGCTTTTTCTATCACCACTATCAGTATCCTAGGAAGATGATCGTTACTCCTGCTAAGACCATTGCAGTAGCTAATCTCTCTGCTCCTGAACTTACCCTCTTCATCCTCCATGTGTAGCCTTGTATTCCAAAAAAATAAAGCCAGGTATTATAATATGGAAGCTGGAGATGATGGGAAGCCACAAGTATAGCAGAGGAGTTCAAGGGGAAAGCCCAGACACCACCGCAGAGCCAAAGCTTCCTGCTCCACTGTTGGCTTCCCGCTCCACTGTTGGCTTCCCAGACCCCCAGGTAAGGCTGGGACCAGGCAAAGCCCGCACTGCGCCTGCCTCTGCAGGAGGTGTGGCACTTGGCACCTAGGTTCATGACCACGCCAGATGCATGAAGGCTGCTCTTCCCACCAAACCTAGACTTGAATGGAAAAACTCGGCACAGGACTGGTTCTGGCTTCCCCGGAAGCTTCACCAAAGGGCTAGTTTAAGGTCAGAGGTGTAACATGAAGGCAGAGCCCAGAGAGTCCGAGGAGACCCTTGCCACCAGCACCGCAGAGATAGCGTTACTCCCTGGGATCCACAAAGACTCAAAAACCTTAACACCAAAAAACCGAATAACCCAATCAGGACATGGGTAACTTCACAGAAGAAAAAACATGATCAGCCAACAAATATATGAAAAAAATCTTCACCATCTCTAGCAATTAGAGAAATACAGATTAAAACTGCACTGAGATTCCATCTCACTCCAGTTAGAATGGCAATCATCAAGAATACAAGGAACAGTAAGTGTTGGCGAGGATGTGGGGGAAAGGTACACTCATACATTGCTGATGGGGTTGCAAATTGGTGCAACCACTCTGGAAAGCAGCATGGAGATTCCTTAGAAAACTTGGAATGGACCCACCATTTGATCCAGCTATCCCACTCCTCAGTTTATCCCCAAAGGACTTAAAATCAGCATACTACAGTGACACAGCCACATCAATGTTCATAGCAGCTCAATTCACGATGGCTAAGCTATGGAACCAATCTAGGTGCCCTTCAACAGATGAATGGATAAAGAAAATGTGGTAGGTATACACAATGGAATACTATTCAGCCATAAAGAAGAATGAAATTATGGCATCTGCCTGTAAATGGATGGAGCTGGAGACTATCACGCTAAGTGAAATAAACCAGAAAACAAAGGCTGAATGTTCGCTTTGACATGCAGATGCTGACTCGCCATAGGTGGGGGAGAGGGGAGTGGAGGTTCCCTGAATGGGGGGCTGGGGGAAGGGAGGTGGACGGGAACAGGAGAGACAGTAGAATGCACAGACACAACTTTCCCATGTTCCTGTGTGAGTACAGAGACATAATTCTCCCTGGGATAAACTTTGATCAATAAGAGCCAGGAAGGAACCAGAGGGAAATGCCTCCCTTTTCCTTTCTCAGTGCGTCGCTCTGGGGCACGGGGTCTCTCCACCGCAGGAGCAGAGGACGTCCACGCGTCTGACTGAGCACCGGCTGCCCCTCCCTCCCGTGGGGCTACATCGGTTCCACACCCCATCTTCATTCCACCTCCCTCTCCAGCCCCTGCCCTGCCCTCCATTCTTCACCTAACTGTTGCTGGACCCTTGAGACCCAGAGGTCACTCCCTCTATGCGGGCTTCCCTATCTTGCCATCATTTCTGCCCCACAGAAAAGGTGAGTCGGGTGCCCCTTCTCTGTCCTTCTAGAGAAATAGGATTTCTTGACACTAGAATCCTGTGCTTCTTCACACCTTTCCCTGTCAGAGTGTGTCATCATCTAAGATCGGGGACTCTGATTTATTCATTTCTGATTCCCCAACACCTCACACGGTGCCTAAGACATTCAAAGAGATTTTACTAAACTCAAGGGCCTCCTTGTGGGCTCTAGGTGAGACCTTCGATAGTGAACAAGATTTCTATAGACACCAGCGAGTAGAAGGCATTCCTGGACATAGAGACCACCTGAGCAAATCCTCAGAGGCAGGGAATGCCAAACGACATTGGCCAGGTAGACCCGGTTTTCCCATAGGTCTTGGCAGGTAGGCTAATGGGTTCGCATATTTCCATTACTGTGACAAATCACCTGACATAATAAACTTTAAAAGGAGGAAAGGTTTATGGTTTCAGAGAGCTCCATCCATGGTTGGTTGGCCTTGTTGTTTTTGAATTTGTGGAAGATGTGCATGTTGAAGGGAGGTGCTCACTCCATGGTGACTGGGAAGATGCATAGGCCCACCTGCCAAACAATGTCACCCCCACCATCTCCACCAACACCAAAACCATCAACACCAACACCACCATCACTACCAACACCATCACCACCACCAACGCCATCACCACCATTAACATCACCACCAACAACAAAACCATAATCACCAACACCACCATCCCCACCATCTCCACCATCACCACCATCACCACCATCACCACCATCACCATCACCATCATCACTATCATCATCAACCACCATCACCATCATCACCACCATCACCACCATCACCATCACCACCACCATCACCATCACCATCATCACCATCATCATCAACCACCACCATCACCACCATCACCATCACCACCATCACCACCATCACCACCACCACCACCACCATCATCACCATCACCACCATCACCATCACCACCATCACCACCATCATCACCATCATCACCACCATCACCACCATCATCACCACCATCACCACCATCACCACCATCACCACCATCACCATCACCATCATCACGATCACCACCATCACCACCATCATCACCATCACCACCACCACCACCACCATCACCACCATCACCACCACCACCACCACCATCATCACCATCACCACCATCACCACCACCACCACCACCATCATCACCATCACCACCATCACCACCATCACCACCATCATCACCACCATCACCACCATCACCATCACCACCATCATCACCACCATCACCATCACCACCACCACCATCACCACCACCACCATCACCACCACCATCACCATCACCATCACCACCACCACCACCACCATCATCACCATCACCACCATCACCACCATCACCACCATCATCACCACCATCACCATCACCATCACCACCACCACCACCACCATCATCACCATCACCACCATCACCACCACCACCACCATCATCACCATCATCACCACCATCACCACCACCATCACCACCATCACCACCATCACCACCACCACCACCACCATCATCACCATCACCACCATCACCATCACCATCACCACCATCACCACCATCATCACCATCATCACCACCATCACCACCATCATCACCACCATCACCACCATCACCACCATCACCACCATCACCATCACCATCATCACCATCACCACCATCACCACCATCATCACCATCACCACCACCACCACCACCATCACCACCATCACCACCACCATCACCACCACCACCACCACCATCATCACCATCACCACCATCACCACCATCATCACCACCATCACCACCATCACCATCACCACCACCACCACCACCATCATCACCATCACCACCACCATCACCATCACCACCATCACCACCACCACCATCACCACCATCACCATCACCACCACCACCACCATCATCACCATCACCACCATCACCACCATCACCACCACCATCATCATCACCATCATCACCATCACCACCATCACCATCACCACCACCACCACCACCATCACCACCATCATCACCACCATCACCATCACCACCACCACCATCACCACCACCATCACCACCATCACCACCATCACCACCATCATCACCACCATCACCACCATCACCACCATCACCACCAACAACACCATGACCAATAGCAACAAGAAGAGACAGCTCCATCCAATGTGGACCCACATTCATACCTGCAGATGTGAGGGACTCATGGAGATGAAAGTGGGAGCCCCTCCTTTGTCCCCCACAGAGCCCACCACGTGTGCCCCTAAACATCAACTGAGCTGAATCGATTCCTTCAGGCACAATCGTGCTGATAGGAAAGAAAAGTGAAAGGAAAAGTGAAAAAGTGAAAGGAAAAGTGAAAAAAAGTGGAAAAGTGAAAGGAAAAGGAAAAGTGAAAGTAAGGAAAAGTGAAAGTCACATAACAGGAAAATTCCCTCCTAGGGACCATGAGCCATGGGACTGGGGAGAGGGAGAAACCCAGGCTGTGTTTCCACGAGGGGCTGCTATGGTCACTGTCTCCATGTCCCCGACCCAGCATTCACACAGGGCCCAGCTGCAGCTGGTAACCAACTGGTCAGTAAGTTCAGAGCATTAACAGAACAGTAGGCCCCAAAAGAGAAGCCCACTCTCTGTCCTTGAAGTTTACTCTCTAAAATGACTGACTCAAACACAGTTGGTCATTTAGAAACAGAGACCAGAGACTTTCAAATCATGAACCGCTTAAGGCAAAACATACTTGCACAGTGTGCAGCCAGGTAGAATGTTCTGGAAGGCCTGTTTCGGGAGGCCTGGAGTGCTGTTTTTGGTTGGAGCGGTTTGGAGAAGGTTCTTTCTCTTTCCATTGCTGTGTTTGGGACTGGCTTCTCCAGTGTGATCCATGAGGGTGAGGAACATGAGGTGGCGTGCTCAGGAGTTACAATTTGATCCTGACAAGGACAGGGGAGGCCCAGACAGAAGGGAGCCAGCAACGGGAGAAACCATCAGCCTCCACCAGGGGAGTCCTAGTTCTCCGAACCAGCTGAGCAGCTGGTCAGTGCAGATTCCCAGCCTTTGTTCTGGGGACTCGGAGCCGTGAGTGGGCCTGTAGAAACCTGCCCTCCGGCTTCTGCAGGAGTGGAAGCTCTGGTTTCCTGGGAAAACATTTCCTCTCTTGATTCTGAGCCTCTGGTTTGTTCTCCCTAGGGACGTGGTAAATCCGATAGCTGCTCCTTTTTCCATTGTTGCTTGGGCTGCCGGGGAGCTCAAAGCCAACTGGTAAAGTTGAGTGGAGTGGCGCATGTCTGTAATTCCACCAGCTCAGAGGGCTGAGGTAGGAGGCTTGCAAGTCCGAGGCCAGCCTCAGCCACTTAGAGAGGCCCTAAGCAACATGGCGAGAACCTGTCTCCAAATAAAAACTTTTAAAAAGGCTGGGGATGTGGCTCAGTGGTTAAGCACACCCTCAGTACAATCCCTGGTGCAAAAAAAAAAAAAAAAAAAAAAAAATGATTAGCAGAACTTTGGTGTCTTATCAAAGGTCAAGCGGGTCCTCTCTCATAAGTGGCATTTGAGCAGAAACCCACTCCTTTAAATCCCATTGGCCCAGTCCCTCCCCCACCCTCCAGACTCACCAGCCCCGGTATTGACCGGGGACCCTCAGTGTGTCGGCGCATCTCTCCAGCCCCCTCGGGATGCTTCCTTTAAAGTCCCGGGGTTTTCCCAGCTGATGCCCCAAGACCCTCCCAGGCCCTCGCTCCCCAGTCTCTCGCATTCCGCCCACGCTGGGGCTTCCGGTTCGGGGCCCTGAACCCTCAACGTCCCAGACCCACGTGGCGCCGCGCGCAGGACGCCCTTCCCCCGCACCACCTGCAGGAGGCTTGCCAAGGGCTCAGGGATGGAGTCGTGAAGCCCACCGATGACGATGACGACGAAGCCCTTCATGTCCCTGCAGACCCGGGTGGGTAAGCAAGACCCTGGAGCTGGCAGCTTTGCGAGAAAGACGTGGAAATGGGGGCGCATCCGCAGACAGCGAGGCCGAGCTGCCGAGGAGACCAAAGTGGACAACCACCCCTAAGCCAGGCTGTCTGAGCGAGTTGCCTGTATCATCTCATTTAATCTCCATGGCAACACGATGAGCTTCAGAATAAGCCACGGTGGCAGATGGACCACTGAGGTCCAGGGAGCACGAGGAGCCCACGTCTGAGGACCACGTGGCCAGGGACCCTTAGAGCCCGGATGCAAGCGGACATCTGAGTCTAAAGCTCCTTATTTTCCTCCACCAAGTGAAGCCAGAGTTTATAAAGGCAGGGTTTGCCCACAGTGCATCTCACGTTAACAGAGACCGTGACAGCCGCACCCGCTGGGGCGCAGAGATTTGAGCGCACGGGCTTTGGATTCTAGGTAGGTCACGCGTGTCAGCCGGTAGGTTGAGATTATGACAATCACCTCGTGACCTAGCTGCCCGCCTACTCTGCCACTGAATCAACGAGATCGACTCTGCAGGGCTGATAAATTACTACCTTAGACAGGTACAAGCAAGGGGGAGACGAAGACAAAAAGAAAGCTAAAATGAAGTTTGCACCCAGGAAAAAAAAGAAAAAGAAAAAGCTGAACTCAGCCCTTGAGTATCTAATTCAGGCTTCGGCAAACTCCCCAATGCATGGAAACCAAGTTAATTAAGGAGACATGCAAAGCAGGATCAGCTCTGGAGCTGTCCTGAGTTCATTTACTGTGTCTGTGCTTGTGACATTGATCCGGGGCGGTGGAGGGGAGGGGGTCCCTTGTTACTCACCTTGCTGCCTCTAAGGACGTAACTGGGACAAGTCACCTCTGTCTGGTCTCCTCAGACTTGCTTCCATCTCCCTGAAATCCAGGAAATTCTGGCTACCTGCAGCAAGTAGAGGCAGCCAGCCAAGAGGACGTGCTGGCTCCAGGTCCTGGGGCTCTTCCCCCGGGGTGCGGGGAGCAAATGCCTCTCAGATTGCAGCTGCCGAGAGAGGTGCATGGGGTGGCTGCTGCAGAAGCATTGGTTTGGACTCGTTCGGGGTGAGTCATGCCCCAGGCAGCTTTTACAGGAGATGCAAATTCCTGTAATAGCAGATCAGGGACATCTCTCCAGGGACCCACGGCCAACCGAAGGCACCTCTTGCTGTGTCTTGGCTGTTCCAAGTTGGCACCCGAATAGCTTATCTTCCAGTCAGATGCTGAACTTGCCCCTTGCTTTGGTGTCTGGGCTCCCTGCAGCCTGGAGGCTCATCTGCCCTGAAGTTGGGGGAGTTGGTTAAGAGTCACGGTGGGCAGACCTCACGCCCGAGGCTCACTCTGCCGCGCTGAGTAGGGATGCTATTTTCTTGTCCCCTGTCCCAAATGGTAAACTGGGTGTCTTCTTCTTCCCCCCTCAACAGACCTCTGTCGGGCCTTCTCCTCTCCGATCTCAATCCCCTTGGGAGGCTGAAGGTGGAGATTCCACTAATGGGGTCCTTCTTCTCCGGCTTCCGGTTGGGGACAACAGGAGACAAGGAGGAAATAGGCTGAGGTCATTCCTCCCTGCTTTGCTTCTGGGGAGAGCTCAGCCCTCTCTAATCAGCCTCCCGGCCCCCTGCCACCCGTCTCTCCAGGTTCCGGTAGCCACCCCCTCTCTTCCATTCAGGCCCAGGGGGTAACATCTCCCCCTGTGCCTAGCTCTACCACGGGCTCCCTGAGGTCTCCTTCAGCCCAACCCCCCTCCTTTATTCAACCTTGTCAAAAGGCTCCCTGGCCCGACTTGTGGGCTCATGACTCAGGTAAGAGCCAACCAGACCTCCTGCTCTTGCCGCCGCGCTAAGCCAAGTGGCATATCAAGAGCCTGGAGAAGAATCCTTCAGCCGTATTGAGCAGATCCCACATCCCATCCCTTGGAACAAAATCCAAACTTTTCCACGTGGCTTAGAAGGCGTGAGCCTGCTCTCCAGACCCAGTTCCCCCGCAGGCTTCCTGGGGTCCTTCCCAGCCAGGACGGCCCCCGCCCACTCCCTACACATGCCTCGCTTTCAAATCTCTGTATTCACAGCTCTTCCTTCTACCCTGCCGGCTACCAGGTCCTGGGTAGGAGAGTCTCCTAGATTATCAAGTGTAATCCTCATCCCCGTAAACTCCCTAAAGTAGACACCCATTTTTTTTTTCTTTTTTTGGTGGGGAGGGTATCAGGGATTGAACTCAGGGGCACTCGACCTGAGCCACCTCCCCAGCCCTATTTTGTATCTTATTTAGAGACAGGGTCTCACTGAGTTGCTTCGGGCCTAGCAAAGTTGCTGAGGCTGGCTCTGAGCTGCGATCCTCCTGCCCCAGCCTCCCGAGCTGCTGGGATGATAGGCGTGCACCACTGTGCTTGGCTCACACATCCAAAAGGTCTGGTATGTTTTTTCTTGAGCATTACAAAGCTGCATACTCGAGCGACTGTGGGAAACGGCAGGTCGCATAAGCAAGGGAGGGGCCCTATGGTTCAGCTCTCTTGGTCGGGCTCCTGTTTCTCCACTCTTGACAGAGACACGGGAACAGGGACGGATCTCCTGACGATAAGCACACAGTGCAAAGTCAGCCAGGTGGTGTTCAGGAGCAATGGGTACTGGGTGGCCACACAGCAAGCCACACACCAGCTCCTGGCTCATTTTGCAGAAATGTGGCCCATTATGGCAAGACATTACCATTTTCCAAGACAACTTGAAAATTTTGATTTTTTTTTTCCACTACTAAGAATTGAATCCTGGGTCTCATGCATCCTAAGCAAATACTCACCACTGAGCTACACTTCCAGCCCAAATTTTTATTTTTTCTGTGTGATATATAACAAAGAAACACCTGTACAGCCAGGCACAGTGGCACACTCCCGTTATCCCAGCTACCTGAGAGGACGAGGCAGGAGGATCTCAAGTTCAAGGCTAGCCTGGAAAACTTGGCAAGACCCTGTCTCAAAATAAGAAATAAAAAAGGCTGGGGATGTAGCTCAGTGGTAGAGCAACCCTGGGTTCAATGCCCAGCACCAAAAACAGAACAAAAGCAAAAAACAAATAAACAAAAAAGAAACTCTGCACACATTCAATAAGGCTTTGTCCTGGATTTCACACAGATGCTCGGGACTCAACTGACACTGTAACCTCAGCAGGCTTCGCATCACCCACACTGGGCGATTACGAGTGAATGGACAAATGAGTCTTCCCGGTTGACTCGTCAGAGTTCAGAAGTAGCTGACAGATAGAACGCCCCCCAGCCCACCGCCGTGGGAATGTAGAAAATACGGGTTCAGAGTGGGAAAAGGCTTGTCCACGCTAGCTGGGGGCTTCAAGGACTCTCTCTGCTCCTGGACTAAGACGTGGCACAGATGAAATTTTTTGAAGATTAGATTTCTGTCCGACTTAGTCTGGGGCCGATGTGGGTCAATCTATGTTGGCATGTATGGTTTTATAAGCCAGTGAGCATGCCAATGGCAAGAGGCATAGTGCACTGGCTGGTAAGTAGTTTTACTGTCACCCCCAACTGGGAAGGAAAATGGAAACCTGTGACTGGTCATAGTCTGTTACCACCAAGAAAGGCTCGGGGTGTGGGAAATGAAGTGTGTCATCAAGACAAGATCTAGTTCATTTAGGGGGTAAGTTCTATCCAAGTTTCATATGGGGCTGACTCTCACTTCTCCTCTCTTGTTGTCCCATCTGGGAGACAGGAGACATTTGGGATCTCACGCTGACCTTTTCTGCTTAATGTATCAGTCAATCTTCCGTTACTATAACAAATTACCTGAAGCTGGGTACCTTATGAAGAAGTTCACTTGACTCGCAGTTTTGGAGGCTGAAAGTCCAAGACTGGGCCACCTCATGTGTTCAGCCTCCGGTGAGGGCCTCCTGGGCTGCATCCCAACCTGGCATTGTGGCCCGAGAGCACACAGTGAGGCAGGAAGCAAGAGGGATTCAAGGATCAGGCTTGCTCTCTTCTCTGGAAAAACCAGCAGGGGTCCCTTGTGAACTACATCAATGCCTCCCAATGACTTAATCGCCTCCCACCAGCGTCACCTCTCTGAGGTTCCACCACCTCTCAACATTGTCACACTGAGAATGGCGCTTTCAGTAGCGAGCACCTGCCCCACACTACTCTGGAGCCCTTGGAGAACTTGGGAGGACTGGAGTGGAGGACCAGTAAAGGCAGCAAGCAGAAATGGGCACAGGGTGACCCAGGATCAGAAGCAGGGGAGCCCTGTGGGAAGATGAGTTCATTCACCCCTCTGTGTAGAAGCAAGTCCTCTCTGGCTCCTCGGGCAGCGGGCTCCTGTCTGGCTCTCCCTATCTGCACCGTAAGCAGGACGTTCATCATCTGTTCAAACCCTAAATAGATGTTAGCAGCACTTTATTGGATCAGCTCAAGGTGATTACGATTCGCTCTTGGAACATGTTCATCATTCTGTAACACCTGCGTGCGACTCTGCTTTCTGGACACACAGAATTACTCCTGAGTCTGTGCCAACCAGACTGATGCCATAGACCCATTCTTTGCGCCTAGAATTTCTCACCCAGGTTTATCTTGATTTTTCCCAAAGTGAAGCTTCCCAACTTTTATTTGGGGTGATGTCCTGCAGGAATCTGTTTCCTTATTTTAGTTCCCCAATACAGAAGGTCAGCGTATCAAGGTAGCAAGCACAATGTGCTCAGAGAGAAGCAAGTCAGAAACCCGAGTGTGCCTTCGTCACCCCACCTTCTCTGTCCCTCTCTCATTGTCCCCACGGGACCTGCCCACTGAGATACACTTGAAACAACTGCTCTTGCATATCCCCAAATAACTCATGCCATATTGGAAGCTTGCAACCCAAACTTCCAAACACAAAGTTAATTTTACAGTCAAACTGCCGTTTTATCATTTATAACTGTGTAGCATTCAACCATTTGGGCAAAAAAAAAAAAATAGAACAAACATTTACATACCTGCCAGTTGACTTTATCTAATCTGAACATTTTGCTTTACTGCCTTAGGGTTTTTTTTTTTTTTTTTTTTCTGTCTGTTTGTTCATTTAGTACTGGAAATTGAACTCAGGGTGCTTGACTACTGAGCCACACCCTCAGCCCATTGTATTTATTGATTTATTTACTTTTTTTTTTTTTTTTTTGAGGCAGGGTCTTACTAAATTGCTTAGGACCTCTCGTAGTTGCTGAGGCTGGCCTTAAACGTGCGATCCTCCAACCTCAGCCTCCTGAGTTGGGATTGTAGGTTTGTGTCACCACGCCGACTTGCTTTGGTATTTTCCAAGGAATACAATATTGCAAATATTGTTGAAGCTCCTTGGCGTGCTCTTCTCAAATCTCATTTTTCTCTCTGCCTCCCATCCTGCTGGGAAGTAGCCACCACCCTGAATTTGTGTTGACCAACCTCATGCAAGATTTTTCCTATTAGGACATATTCCTATTAGTATATATGCTTATAGTATTTATAAGTGCTAATAGAAAAATATACATATATTTCTCCCCGAGGAGGAGAATTCATACATAAAATACTGCACAGACTTTTCTGCAATTTGCTCCCCTAGCTCAACATTATATTTTGGAGATTTATCTATACTTTCAGCTCTGGCTTATGCACATTAACTGGTGTATCATATTCCTTTGTATGAATTTACATATGCATTTTCTCTTGATGAATGGTGCCTGGCTCCGATTTTTCAGAAAATATGGCAACGAACATTCCTGACCTGTACCCCACTCTGGAATGTTCTCCAGGGCAAAAGTTTTCAGAACGACCTAACTGCCCCCCACTATCAGAAAAGAATTTTACGCTGGGACCCCGTGCAACACATATGGGCACACACATGCACACGCACAGGCACAAACACACACAGAAGTTTTCCAAAAGAATACTCAGCTACCCCTTCCGAAACAGTCTCTTAAATTCTACCATAATGCTGTGCATCAGGTTGATAGAGCCCCATTCCAACTCTGCTGAGAGTTCTTGAGAAAGGCTGTTGAACTTCGTCCAGTTCTTTTTCTGCCCATTTAAGAGGATCATAGGGTGTTTCTTAAAATTCTGTCAATAAGGTGACCTGTAGCAGTGACTTTCCGACGTTGAGCCAACCTTGCATTCCTAGGATACACTTTGCTGGGCCACCTGGCATTGCACTGCGTGCCACGCTGCCAAGTCTGAGGGCGCTGTCCTCAGAAGACTGTCCTCTTTCCTAAAACCAGTCGCAAGTCTGCAGGTCCCCAAGGCCAACCTCACTTCCTACCAGCTGGCTATGAATTTGGAGGTTCCAACGGACTCCTTCAGGTCTGATCAATGACTCACAAAATTCAGGAAAGCATTATGCTCACAATTACAGTCTTATTATAGCAAAGCACACAAGTCAGAAAGAACCAGAAGACGAGACACTGCACAAAGTCTGGAGGGTTCTAAGCATGAAGCTTCCCTTGTCCTCAGGGACAAGTTACTCTCTGGGTGTCAGGTGTGACGTTACTCAGAGGTCTGCCCAAGGGGACATCTCCCCAAGCCTCGGCATCCTTCCTGGGTTCATGGCGCACATATGATTGACTGAGTTGTGGCCACATGGCTGGACTCAGTCCCCAGACCCCTTCCCTCCCCTGGAGATGCAGCTGATTTCATTTGGTTCAAAGTCTCGACCCTCGATTCCCATAGCTGGTCTTTCTGGTGTGACCATCCTGAGTCAGAATCCGTCCGGTGAGGTCTGAGGTGTCCACACCAGTAACAAAGACACTCTTGGGGCTAGGGATGTAGCCCCATGGGATGTAGCCCCACGGGACAGCATGAGGCCCATCCCCATCACGGCAAAGGAAAAAAAAGAAAAGACAAAGAAATTATGTTGGGTTGGGGGTGTGGCTTAGTGGTAGAGCTGTGCTTACCTAGTATGTATGGGGCCCTGGGTTCTGTCCCCTGCACTGGAAAAGAAAAAGAAAAAAAGAATTGAAAAGAAGAGAAAAAAGACACCATCTCTCAGAAAATTCCAAAGAATAGAGGGTATCTCCCAGGAGCCAAGAACAAAGAGAAGCTGAATCCGTCTTTATGCAGATGTGTTATACTTTCTAATGTTGCTAAATTTAATTTGCTATTCTGCATTAAGGACTCTGAATCTATGCTCATGAGGAATATTAATCTGCACTGTGGTAGATTTTGACAGATCCTTCTAATCAAATTTTAAAAGCATCTTATAGTCCCAGTTTGCTAAGTATATTTGACTTTAGTCAAATGCTTTTGCTGCATCTCTTTGGATGATGGTCTAGTTATTTTTCTTTAATTGGTTAATATGATGAATTCTATTATTTGAACTTCTGGGATTGAACCATGTTCATTCTAGAAAAATAACTTTTAATGTCATTTAAGCTTGTCTTCTGTTCAACAAAATCCATTTTAGTATCACAGATACCATGCAAACACTCCTCTTTTTAAAAGCAAAGCTACTTCTGTATATTTGCAAGTGCAAATCCTTTTTGCATTGTGTTCCAGGAGAACTTAAATGCTTCTGGAAATATCAAAGTGAAACACTGTAGAAAATGCAGTTCTCCTTGTCCAGCATTGCAAACTCTTTTTTCTTTCTTAATCTTCCCGACGTGACAACTCTGAAGAATTCTGTTTGCTTCCTTGCATTGATAAACATGCAATATTTTATATTTTACTAAAGAACATACTCGTTGCTCCTCTAATGCTTTCACAGAAGAACGTGTGTGTGCCCTCACGTATGTGCCTGCTACACAGATAAAATCCTACAAAGGTAATTCTGCTTTTCTGACATTTTTTTCTATATTGTCGCATGCACACCTGACTCCATGTTTCTAAGAAATTTGTTGTATTAAGTCAGAAGGGAAAACAGCCATTCCTCTCTCTACCCTATAAATTCTCCAGGTAGAAACTCATGGCATTTGTTGTTATTTTAACAGGACTATCAGATGGCTCTCCAGAGTGGCCATCTCAGATCCTTTAACACATCAGTTGACTCTTTTCTCAAGTCCACACATTTTCTATTTTCTACCAAGTTGCTGCTGTGACCTTGATTGAGCAAGGCACAGTCTCTCTCTGAACCCCCAGCAACTCCATCTGCAGGAGATGGGAGTTGGGTGGACCCCGTCAAGTGCCTGAGATGGCATAATGATAGGTCTGCAGCCTCCAAGTGGGTCGAGAATGACTGCCCTAGAGGAGGAGGGTGCATCTGGCAGTCAAGCTGAAGGCAGGCAATTTACAAGCACTTGGTCCTCATCACAGCTTCTCCATTAGCACAGTGACAATTTATCTGGCGTTCTCATGCAAAAGTCCCCTCTGGAAGGCCTGAACACCCTGTTCCAGCAGAGCTCACCTACTAAGGTCATCAAGTTCAACAAAGGACTGGGTTCTTTCCACTCTCTATGACTCCCAGCAAATTAAAAAAAAAAAAATGAAATGACCAGCAGGGTTAGCAAAAGTGTGTGTATAATATTGCCACAGAGCAAATAAATACACTTAGCAAATACAGAGCAACATAATTGCACTGGTCAGAGATAATTACAGGATTTACAGACAATATTAATTCATAATGTACTACAGATGGTATGGTCCAGGAATGGAACACACATTTACCACTACATGAAAAATAGCTCTCTTTTCCAAGTCTGCCACAGTGATGCTGTAGCTGAATGTTTAAGTGCCCTAGCAAAAGGCTAAATTTGAGCAACTTTCTAAATGTGCGACAGGACATTTCTCCGTCCTCCCTGGGGCTCCCAGGCAGATCAGTGAAGCAGATATTCTGTTGAACCTTTCTCAATCCTATACCTGTGGTTGAGGACCCACACTTTGAGCAAATCTAGGTGCATTTTGTAGTTTTATAATATATGCATTTGGATTTATTTTAGCAGAACGAAAGAGAAAAAAAAAATGTCCTTCCGCCTTTGGAGTTGTGAAAAAGCAAGAAATGACAGAGACGAGGTAGGTTCTGGGACATGGAGGAGATGGATTCTGCAACGTGGTAGAGACAGGTTCTGGGAAATGCAGAGGTGGGTCAAAGATAATTATAGGACTTAAAGACAATACTAATTCATAATCATATTCCGAGACAGGAAGTAGGTGAATTCTAGGCCACCACAGTCGGGGTAGATTCTTGGGTCAATTACCGGATGAGGTACTGGGACCGGGGGTTGAGAGGTGGATCCTGGACAGAACGAGGATGATTCTGGGCCACGACAGAAATGAATTCGGGGACATGGAAGCAGTCGGTTCTAGGACAGGGACAGATGGATTGTGGGCAGGCCAGCCCACTCCATGCTCCCAGAAC
The DNA here is from genome assembly GCF_902686445.1 of Sciurus carolinensis. NCBI lineage: Eukaryota > Metazoa > Chordata > Mammalia > Rodentia > Sciuridae > Sciurus > Sciurus carolinensis. The sequence goes on from NC_062220.1 coordinate 126,529,613, forward strand.
CCACCCATGCATTGTTCCCCTGGAACCCGAACCACATCGCAAAGCCACTCTCGGCTGATTCTCTCCCACAGGCCTGCGCTCAAACACCGCTTCTCTGCGCGGCCTCCCTGCCCCCTCCCCCGGTGAGGTCTGCCCTGTCCTTTCCCTCCCTCGCACTGCGCGGCGGGGGGTGACTGTGGATTTAGAGCTGTCACAGCGGCATCCCTGGTCTACCGGCCGCTGGACCAGGACTCCCTGTGGGCAGGGGCCGCGTCTGAACCGCGCCGCGCAGAGCACCGGGCCAGGCACCGAGGTCACCCGAACTAATGAGTTTCCCATGAGACCAAGGGTCGTGTTTGATTGGCGATTTCATTCCTGGTGCCCGGGGCCTTAGAAGTCTGTGTTGACTCCATCCAGACGGGAAAGAGGGCGAGAGGGGCGGGTGGAGGGGACTGAAGGAGAAGGAGAGGAGGGAAGGCAGGAGGGAGCCGCGCGCTGGGGGAGCTCGGGAGCCAGAGGGAGGGAGGACCAGACAGGCGGAGCCCGGAGGGCGGATGAAATAGCGCACGGGGACCTGAGGAATGACTGGCGCCGCTGTGGCCTGCGCGCACCCCGGGCCTGGGCAGGCAGCGCGTCTGAGCGCGCAGGGGAAGGACCCTCCGGGGAAGCCCCGGGCGGGCGCGCGCGTCGGGCCGGGCGCCCGGGGCGCGGCAGGTGCACGTGCGGGGTCCCGGCCGCGCCCGCCCCGCCCGCGCCCCTCCCCGCGGCCCGCCGCGCGCGGCATTGTGGGAGTTGTGGTCCTCGCGGCCCCGCGGAGCGCAGCGCGGCGTCGGCACCGGCGGGGGCACCGGCTCGGCTCGGCTGGGCTCGGCTGGGCTCCGGTGGCGTGGGCCGGGCAGCGGCGGGGCGGTGGCCCCGCGGTGCGGGCGGGGGGCGTCCGCGTGTCCGCGCCCTCGGGCGGCCGCGTCGTCGCCTGGTGCCAGCAGCCGCCCCCGCCGCCCGCGCGCCTGGGCGCAGGTAAGCGGCTCTCGTGGGGCTGCGGGGCGGGAGGGCGGCGCGGCCCGGCCGACCCCGGGTCCGGGCTCCGAGGCGCGGGCCGGGCGGCGCAGGCCCGCGGTCCCCAGGCTTGGCGCCGCCGCCGAGGATGCTCCGGGACGTCTGCGCCCGCATCCCGGCCCGGCCCTGGGGCCCCGCGGCCAGCGCTCGCTACGTGCTGATCGCCGCCGCCTTGACAGGGACCGCGGCTGGGCCGGGCATCACCCTCCTGCTTCTCCTCCTCCCTGCCCGGTCGCAGTCCCCTCCCCCATCAGCCTCCTCCCCCGGGAACCCCGGCTCCTCGCCTCCTCTCCGCCTCCTCCAGCCCTCAGCATCTCCCACCTCCCCTGTCCCAGCAGCTACCAGGCGCCATAAACCTCCTGCCCTCATCTTAGCCGATCGCCCACTTTTCCTGGCAACACGAACCTTCCCCTCGCCCCATCCCCCTCGCCCCTTGACTTCCTGGTGGTCACCATCTGCGTTCACTCGTCCTCCGCCTGCCTTCGCCGCTTTCCCACTCTGCAGGGCGGTGGGTGCTGAGAACGCTGGCCCAGAGGGTGCTGGAGGGAAGGTCCCCATGGGGAGGGCTGGCCCCAGCGCTGCCCAGTGGAGAGGGTGCCATGCCTCACACTCCTGCCCCTTGCCTGGTGTCCACGGTGGCCTGGCCTTCCTCCTGAGGGTGACCAGAAGCTCTTTGGCACTGGGCAGCCCCCTGAACTGGTCATCTTAACTGAGGCAGCTGGGGCAGGCAGAGACCCTCCAGGCGTTCATCCTGTCAGAAGTTGTATTTGATTAGACCTGAATTTGGACCCTATTCCCCAGAGCCGGCTGACCTTTAAGGTCCGAGGTTGCCTGTTGTGAAGGTGTGGACCGTGAGATGTTTCCATCCCATGGGGACAGAAAGGAAGCATGCAAACGAACAGATGTGGGTGGAAAGCTGGAAGTTACCGTCCTCCCTGTGCTGTGCCGGGGGTGGCGGATCCGTCCCTTCCTTCTCCCCGGGCGATGGGGGCTGTCGCCAGGCAGGGGAGGGGGTCGTGAGGGTTGAATGTCTGAAGTAACATAGATAAGAAATGACCCAACGCGAGGGTTTCTTTAGTGTCACGGATAGACTGTGGGTTTGTAAGTCCACGTCTGGTCACCGGGGTCTGCCCAGCCTACTTTGGCTAAAAGTGATTGGCAGGGAAAGTCCCAACTTCTGCTCTCAAGTCCGTGACCTTGTGAGGAGGGTCGGAAGCTGGGGTTCAGGGCATCAGATCCAGGAAGGTGCTTGACTGACTTCATACCGATGAGGCTTCGGGGAGGAGGAGGGGGGCATTTGGGTGGCCAGTGGAGAGATTCCCTCAAAATCTGCCCAGTTTTCTGTGGCTACATTTTTGTGGCCTTGAACTTGAGTGATTAGCAGGGTTGCTGGGAACTAACACTTAACAGGTGTGTTAAATTATCGCCATCTCACTCTTTGAGCATTGAAGACAAAAACTTTGCTCCTGAGAGACAGAGTTTGAGAATTCCAATTAGGGATGTAGCACAGTAGTGGGGGAAATCCTTTTCCAAAAGCTGTTGTTCCCTCCCTGGTGACAGTTTCACGCTGAATTTTAGGAATCCTGGGGTTCTGCCTGTAAACAAGACACCTTGAATCTGTGTTGGCTTGTCTTCCTGAGAGGAAGCCACTGCCAGTCTAGGAGAAGATAAGAGATGAGCCTCCACATCCACTGGGACCCAACCCTCCCCTCTCCTGCGTCTCGAGAAGAGACTGAGAACATGTTGGGGGAATGTAGCTTCTAACCCCCCCACACTGGTATTTTTCCTAGAAACATAAAAAAAAAAAAAAGTCCCATGAATATTCAGAGTGTGTTTTTGACTTACTAAACATTATAGTCAAGTGATTCTTTATTCACCCAAAACTGGGAAGAAGCCAGTAGGCAGTTAATGAGCACCTAAGGTTTCCCTTTCATTTTTTGCTTAGCGAGTGTGGGGACAGAAGAATCACTTGAGATTTGGGTCTCCGGGATTCACAGTGCGCTGTTGGGGTCCGAGTTGAGCCTCCTTTCCCGGCCCATCTCTGGCTTGCTGGCCACCCCAGATGGGACGCTGCCCCTGCTGGCAGTCACCAGCACGCCTTAGGTGTCACTGTGAGGAGTCCTGAGTGTTCCGGGTGCACCTTCAGCCGGTGAGCCCCATTCGCTGGAAGCAGCAGCCGAGGCTGGGAGAGGGGACGTGGCCTGCTGGCGTGGACACCTGATCCAGCCCGCCTCGGGTTTGGGCTCGGGACTTCTCTGCTGTGCTGCACAAGTTTTCCAGGCCAAGTGTGTCCACAGGGCAAGGGGAGGGTCCAGGCTCCCGTGTGTTTAGCCGTCTTCCCACAGTCCCAGGAGAGAGTGTTCCCAGTGGTGGGGAAGGGACAGGCCTGTCAAGGAACCGAGACCTGCCGTTCCCACCAGGTCAGAAAGAGCCAGGCAGACGGAGTTCCCTAGAAACACAGCCGAGGTCTTAGAGGGCGGGCAGGCCACGCCGGACTGCGGCTCGGATCCTGCTCTTTGGTTTCTGGATAATCGGGGGGTCGGCTACTGGCCCCCACCCTGGGCAAGATGACTGGCAAACCAGGGGAGCGCAGTGTCTGTGATGTTGGGTGTGGGAAACTGAGTCACAGGCCTGGAAGGGCGTCTTCGTCCATGCCACCCCTGTCTTCTCATTGACCGCACGGGTGAGCTGGTGGGTGGTGTCCGAGCCGGAGACAGAAAAAGCCCTGCGTCGGCCACTTCCTTTTCCGACTTGGTGTTAGCAGACCCTGGACCCTGGCAAGCCAGACTGGATGACGGCGTGCTTGAGAGGAGGAAGGGTGATGAGCGGACGTGGCTTGACAGCCCTCTGTCCCTTTTAAGATACTTTTGAAACCAGGTTCCTTCTCCCTAAAAGGCACAGTGACTAAAGGAGAAGAAGCAGACAGCAAAGTGGATACATGTAGGCGTTGAAGGCACATGGAGTTTGTGCCCATGCTCTGGCTGTGTGGCTTGGGTGAGCTGTGTGACCTCTCTGGGCCTCAGTTTTCTCATCTCTGAAATGGGGACAGTAGCCCCTCCTCGGGTGTCGCAGAGTAGCTGGTTACCGAACAGCCCCGGGCACTCCGCTGGCCTTCTGGGAAGCGGGGGTGCTGGTGACATGAGGCTAGAAGACACCCGATGGCTGGGAGTGTCCCCTGCCCGCAGGGGCCTTGCAGAATGATGGGGGCTTCGCACGTGGAGGGTTTCCCACGTCTCACGTGCATGCTGTCTTGTCTTTTCTTCATCCCAGGTTTGGACTTTCAAAGTAACCGGGCCCACTTGCTGGTGTGACGTGAGCTGGCTCCTCCCGCCCCGCCACAGTGACTTTCACTGGGAGCGGAGTGGCGAGTCCGGCTGGCCGGCCCCAGCGGTCATCGATGCCGCCCCTGGCGGGCTGCGAGGAACAGTGGCGGCCATGCCTGCCGCGGCCCTGGCGGCTCCTTCTCCGCCCCGCTAACCTGCATGGTGTGGGTGCCCTTGGGACCCCAGACGACTGAACGTCTGACCTGGCTTCACACCCCCGGTAACAAGTCCCCCAAGATGTCGCTCGAGTGGCTGGTGGCCTGGGGCTGGTCGCTGGACGGCCTCAGGGACTGCGTCGCCACCGGCATCCAGTCGGTGCGGGACTGCGACAGCACGGCCGTGGTCACCGTGGCCTGCCTGCTGGTCCTGTTCGTGTGGTACTGTTACCACGTGGGCAGGGAGCAGCCGCGGCCCTACGCGTCCGTCAACGCGCTCATGCAGGGCGCCGAGGCCCGCGGGCTGCAGAACGGCCTGGCCCCCTGCCCGGCGCCTGAGTGTGCGCGCCGCTCCCCCGAGGGCTTCAACCACAAGCTCTACCACAACCTGCAGGAGTACGCCAAGCGCTACTCCTGGTCGGGCATGGGCCGCATCCACAAGGGCGTCCGCGAGCAGGGCCGCTACCTCAGCAGCCGGCCCTCCATCCAGAAACCCGAGGTCTTCTTCCTGCCCGACCTGCCCACCACGCCCTACTTCTCCCGGGACGCGCAGAGGCACGACGTGGAGCTGCTGGAGCGGAACTTCCAGACCGTCCTCTGCGAGTTCGAGGCCCTCTACAGAGCCTTCTCCAACTGCAGCCTCCCGCAGGGCTGGAGGCTCAACAGCACACCCAGCGGGGAGTGGTTCACCTTTTACTTGGTCAACCAGGGGGTTTGCGTCCCCAGGAACTGCAGGAAGTGCCCACGGACGTACCGCTTGCTCGGAAGCCTTCGGACCTGTATTGGGAACAATGTTTTTGGGAATGCGTGCATCTCCGTGCTGAGCCCCGGGACCGTGATCACGGAGCACTACGGGCCCACCAACATCCGCATCCGGTGCCACCTAGGTATGTCGCGGGGACGGGGGTCCCTTGGCATGCGCGTGTGTAGCGAGGCACAGCTCCTCTGCCTTGGGAGGAAGGAAACCCCACCAGAGCTCAAATAGCCAGAAGTGTGGCGCTTCGCTGCTCTCGTACCAAAGATGGATGACCTCGTGCGATTAGTCGTGACAGCAGAAGTTGAGTCTAGAAAGAAATCTAAGATTTTTTTTTTTTGGTTACTGGGAATTGAGCCCAGAGGTGCTTAACCACTGAGCCACCTCCCCAGCCCTTTTAATGTTTTTATTTAGAGACAGGGTCTCACTGAGTGGCTTAGGGCCTCGCTAAGTTGCTGAGGCCGGCTTTGAACTCACCATCCTCCTGCCTCAGCCTCCCGAGTGGCTGGGATTGCAGTGTGCGTCACTGTGCTTGGCTTGATTTAAGTTTTAATGACCACATTGGGCCAGTGGCTACTGTCTTGGCCAACATAGTTGTAGAGCCAAAAGCTGTCATAAAACCACCGAGGTTCCCAGCGACTTTAAGAGGCTGTGAGAGGTACGTTAGTGCTTCCTGAATGGTCAAGGAGGCCGTGAGGCCTGGTGGTGAGGCCATGAGGCCAGGTGGCGAGGCCACTTCCTTCAGTTTCCAGGAGGACACTGGAGGGCGTGCTTTGTGTGTGTGCAGTGTGGAACGGGGTCTGGAGTCAGGTCCCCTGTGCAGTGTGGAACGGGGTCTGGAGTCAGGTCCCCTGTGTCTGCGTCATGGCTGTCTCACAAGCTGGCTGCCTAGTTCACTCTCTGAGCCTCCATTTCCACCTGTAGAAAGTGGAGGTCCAATGACGGTCCTCTACAGAGTCCGCTGAGCGTCCGGCCAGGTGACATGTACCGCAGAGCATCACACGAGCCAGCTGTGGTCCAGGGAGGCTCGACAGCCGCTTGGTAATCAGGGGTCTCAGAAGGCCTTATTCCTGGTGGACAATGACAGAGGCTGGCTCTGGGGCCGTGGGCCAGTGGCAGCCCCCCAGGCTGGAGCGAGCTGAGGTGGGCAGCAGTAGCTTCTGGAAGAGCCCACACAGCCTGGGCTGCAGAGGGGACAGAGGAAAGGCAGGAAGGGGACTCTCCCGTGGAGGGCGGAGAGGTTTCCTGAGTGTGCTCTGCAGGGCCGCCGCGGGGACCTGAGCCGGCCTGCCCTGTACCCGTTCCACCCGCGGCCGCTCCTCCCGCCCTCTGGGTGGGCTCTCCTCAGTTCCAAGCCCTAGACAAGGGCCCCTGGAGCGGGCAGTTCAAGGGTCGAGCTGGGCGGGGTAGGAGCTCCTGAGCCCCGTATGGACTCAGGTCAGCCGTGACCCTGAGCAGGTGACTGAGTCTCCCTGGGCCCCGGGGCCTCCCCTGCAAAATGGAGAGGTTGGACTCGCCTCTCGGGACTGCCGAGGGCATTGAGGGAGTGACATCCCGCGTGGCCACCAGGATGGTGCCTGGCATGTGAGGGCGTGAGCTAAGTGCTGGGCGGCAGCCGTCACGGTCCAGCCCCACGTTGGGCAGTGTGAGAAATGACCACAGAGTGGCCGCTGCCCTCGGGAACCCTGGGAGAGGGGTGAGCAGATCTAGACCCAGGGCCCGACCAACCCCACCTCTCGACGCCCGAGCCTCGGTTTCCCGCTGCCCTGGAGATGCCCGTCTCAGGGCCATACGTGCACACGCGGCAGGTAGAGGGCAGTCGGGTCATCTGCGTGGCTGACGCTCGGCCAGACGACCCCGGTCAGCACACCACTGGGCAGGGGCCAGGGCGCTCTGGCCTTGGAGGGAGCCGTCCCGGGAGCCGGCACCGCAGAAGCCGGGTGGGGGTCCGCGCGGGGCGCAGGGGCAGCCAGGCGTGCTGTGGCCCGGGCAGGTTTGGACGGGTCAAGTCCCGGCCCCCAGGGGCTTAGACGCTGCAGCGTGACGGCAGGAGGGGCGTTTGAGGGGGGATGTGGCGGGGTTCCAGGTCGCTGTGGTCACTGGGGGGCAGCCAAAAAGACCGGACCAGCGCCCCTTGTGCACGGTGGGCGTGTGTGAAAAGCGCCCGAGGCCTCGGCACGCACGGGGTCTCCTCGAGCCCCAGCTGGTTGCTGGTCTCCTTGTCCCCGCCCACAGCGGGAAGCCTGGACCACGTCCGCCGACGTGGCTGGACCCCAGGGCCAGGGCCACCTCCAGGGCAGGTTCCTCGGCGTGCCCTTCACGTGATCGGCCACGTTCAGGTGCACGCAGCCGGGGCTCGCGGCGCGCTTGGGGGAGTCTGCGGGTCCCAGCCTGCGGCCACACCTCCACCCAGTGATGGGTGACTCGTCCCTCCGCACCAGGGACCCTCCAGACGCTCTTCACCGAGCACGTAGTGCCGTCCGCCGAGCCCTGCCGTGAGCTCGCTCTGGAGGGGCGTCACCCGTGCTGGCTCCGCGTGGAGTCGCGGACGACCCAGGCCACCGTCATCCCCCGTGGTGCGGGGCCGTGACGTCCCCTGCACTGATGCGAACTTGGGGGACAGCTCTGAGGCCGAGCTCACCAGGCGGTGGCACCGGGGAGACGGACGCTCCGCGAGGAGACCATGGCGCACAGCCACCCGAGCACAGTCAGGCCCTCGCCATTGCCGCGGGTGTGGACCGTGCCAGCCGTCCAGCTGGGAGGGGCCGGAGAACCGGCTCCTGTTGTGGCTGCCAGCCTCCTGGAGTGGGGACGGCTGGGGGACCTGCTTCCTTTGGGGTCGGTGGGACACAGCAGCAAAGGCTGCAGAGGGTCCAGGGGCATGTGGGACTGCCCAAGGCCATGCAGGCCTGCCTGTCCCCGGGAGCCTCCGGATGCTGGGTTGGGGACGTCTTGCTCCTTTCTGCTTAGGGGCCTTGGCGGGAGGCCAGGAAGTGAGGACAGGAAGGGCAGGGCCGGCCAGCCAGCCAGGCCACCTCTCCGCTGCCCCAGAGCAGCAGCAACGCATCCTGGAGGGGCCAGGGGAAGGGCAGCCTCCTGACCCTGGGGCGATGGGCCCTGCAAATTCCCTCATCCTAAAGCCCTCGCCTGAGCCCAGCAACGGCGAGTGGCAGGGCCGGGACGTACCCCTGGGAGTCTAAGCAGGGACCACAGCGGTCAGCAGGGACCTCACGCAGCCACTTGTGACCAGTAGCGAGCGTTTTATCGTGTCCACTCTTGGATTGCCTGTTCTTTGGAACAGAACCGACAGCCCAGCAGGGGCCCAACAGTGACTCCTCAGCAGGTGGTCCCTGCTCCGTCACTCCTCCAGAGCGTAGATGAAGTGGGGTCTGCCGAGCGTTTATTTGGCACAAACCTGCGCGTAGTCAGTCCTCAGGTATTGGTAACGAGGGTGAAGTTTGCATAGCAGCCTTGGAAGGCAAATATACTAATGTCCTCTTTACGCAGATGAGGAAGGTGAGGCTCAGAGAGGTCGAGTGACTGACCTGGAGTCACACAGCAGACAGGTCAGAGGTCATCATCTGCCCCAGGTCCTCGGTCCTTCCTGCTCCCCCCCCGTGGTCTTTCCATTTCTGGCTCAAAGAGGGTCAAAACGCTCCTGTGACCAGAGCGAGCTATTACATTTTCATCATAAGGACGCTACACCAGAAGGGGCATGCTGACCTGCCAGGGTCACCGGGAGCCCAGTGGATCACTAAAGGCAGAGGAAGCCGCCACCCACCTGCCCGCTCCCGGGGTGTCCTCCTACACTGTCCATCCCAAGCTGTCAGGCAGAGCCACCCTGTGGAAGCCACCGGGCAGTGGCGGAGATGGTGGCAGCAGCCAGCTTGTGGGGTTCAGCCACGTCCAGCGTGGATGAGGAAGACTCCCCGTCGGGGACGGTGCTGCACCGATTAACCACTAGTCACTTTATCTAGTCAGTAAACCCCGGCCAGTGGTGCTGTCGCAGGGCGGGGCGCGGCGGTCAGGCCAGGCCCCCAGCAAGATGGACCAGCCCCTCCCTTTATTCACAGGCACACAGGAAGGGGCCCGGCCAGCAGGGCTTCTGCGAGGAGGGAGCCGTCTGCTCAGGGATCCGGGGACGGGCCGGCCTGCACAGGGCCACCTGCCCCGCTCTGAAGCAGCCTCCCCGGTCCCTGGTCAGCCGGGCCCGATTCTGCTGGGCACGGACGGCTCCCAACCACGTGTCTCCGCAGAAGCCGGGAATGGGGACGTGAAGGCCAGCTGTGTGCCACCCTGGCGAGGGTGCCCGCCCGTCCCCTCCTGAGGCTCAGCACCTCCTTGGGGTGGCCTCCAGGTCGCTGGGCCTCGGCCTCACTCTGCCGTTTCTCCCACAAGGGCTCAAGACCCCGAGCGGCTGCGAGCTGGTGGTCGGGGGCGAGCCGCAGTGCTGGGCGGAGGGCCGCTGCCTGCTCTTCGACGACTCCTTCCTGCACACCGCGTTCCACGAAGGTGGGTGTCCGTCCTCCGGGCCAGGGCAGCTCCCGGTTTCCGGGGAAGCGCTGGACAGAGGGGACGGTGTCGCTCCCAAAGGTCGCCCTGCTCCACGCCCTCTGTCCACCCTGCTCAGAGCCTCCCGAACGGGCCCAGAGAAGGGAGCCGCCAGGGCCTGGCCGCGGCGACTGACCTCTCCTCTCTCCCGCAGGGTCGGCAGAGGACGGCCCGCGGGTGGTTTTCATGGTGGACTTGTGGCACCCGAACGTCGCAGCCGCCGAGCGGCAGGCCCTCGACTTCATCTTCGCTCCGGGGCGATGAGGACACTCCCGCCGGAGCAGCCAGAGGGTGGACCGGACAGCGCGCCCCCGGCCCGGGCCCAGGCGCAGCACCTGCCTCCGCGGGAAGCCCCTGGGACCTGAGCCGGTGGCGGGTCCCTCTAACCCTTGGTCACTGTAAATGGAAACTCTCAGCTTGTGTCCCCTCAGATTCCTGCCCCTCCGACCTCGCTTGAGACCCTCCTGGCAGCTAGTGCCCCGGACTCGCCCGCGCCCTGGTTTTTTACATGTTCTGAAATAGAGCGGCCAAGCGGCCCTGTCTGAACGCGTGACGCGAGGCCTCTCTGGTCACCTTCAAGCACCCGCCTGCCGGCCGGGCCGGGAACATGACCTGTTCTGCTGGCACATGGAGGCCCTCTGGGCGCGGGGCGGGGGACAGTCTGCAGTCCTCACAGATGGCCGGCTGTGTTGGCCGCCTCGCGTGGTGTCCAGGGCCCCAGGAAGCTGTGGCCACTGTTCTCCCGCCCGAAGCCGTCGGGTCCCCGGGGAAGGGCCCCCTCTGGCAGCACCGGCGCTTTCCGCACGCGTTTCCCTCCAGAGCCGAGGCGGGGGCTCCCCGGCCAGCCAGAGGGACCGCGCACCTCACTGCCACCCGAGCCCACTGCCATCCTGGCCTGGACACGTCCCCTCTCGCTGTCTGCAGTCTGGTGGCCGGGGGTCAGGCCACCAGGCCAGCTGGTGTCCCCAGGTGGGCGGAGCCAGGCCCGCCCAGCGTCCCTGTGGCTTGGAGTCCCTGCCTGAGTTTCCCTTTATTCGCCAACGTTCCAGCGAGACTCAGATGCAGGTGCCTCCACCGCACGCCCAATGACAGTGGCCTGAGCCGGCCAGCGTGAGGACACAGCGAGGCCTGCGGACCCCACGGGCCAGGGTCGCTGCCCAGCTGTCGGGCCTCCTGAGAAGACGTGGCTGTCCACCGGCCACACCAGAGACGCCTGGTGGGGACAGTGTGGGGGGCAGTGCAGGTCCACGTGGCCAGGGGCCACCGCACACAGCTCGTCTCACGCGGGGCCATCTTGGTGTCCTGATGCCCACTGGGGTCCTGGGGGTACCCTGGCCAAGAAGCCGGATCCGAAAGTGGACCGGCGTCACAGGAGCGTGTGCGCGAGCACGCGTCCACGGTGAGTGCAGGCGAAGCCCGGGCAGCAGGGCCCGGCGGCACCGTCGCCCGGAGCCTTTGTGCCCATCAGGTGTCTCTGAAAGAACCGCCCGGGGGCAGGACCCGCGCTGACCCTGCTCCACTTCGCCTGACCAGCGGCCTCGTGGTTCCCGGAGGAGAGAAGGAAGGGTCCTGGGACCCAGGGGGAGGGGGCCGCGGCCTGGGGCGGAGGTGGCGGCTCCTGGTTTTGAGATGGGGCCACAGCCGTGGAGGGAGGGGACGAGGCAGCAGGTGCTGCTGAGATGGTGCGCAGGGGCGGCGCCTCTCCGGAGCGTCAGATGTCACCTGGGAGGGACAGGGACAGGCTCCAGCACCACCGAGCACTCGGGCTGGGGGGCAGGAGCTCTTGGCAGGTCACTTAACCCAGTCAGCCCCCTGGAGAGGCAGTGCCTGGCCCTTGAAGGGCAGCGCTGGTCCCCTCCCTGCCGCACCAAAGAAACAGCTGCGGACAAAGGACAGTTTCTCCCTTGGTCTTAGGAGAGGGGGACTGACTAGGCCCCCCGGAGCTCTCACGAGCCCGGGTCCCGCCCGAGGTCCCTGCTGGGCTGCACGGTGAGCAGAGGGTGGGGTGCCCTCGCCTCGTGTCACCACGTGGGCAGCTGCTGAAGTGGCCCCCGCGTGTAGCGGGGGAGGCCGGAGGTGGGAAGGGACCCCGCCTCCCCTGGACAGCGGCGTCCAGGAGTTCCCCTCAGGCCCTGCAGTGGGGCCGGGCCAGCCCCTGATCTGCGCGGGGTCCCCCAGGCCCCCGACCCTGACCCTGGTCTCCCAGGGTCACATTGCCTGGTTCTGTGCTCCGTGCCAGTGACCAAGCTGACGGCACCGAGTGCCCTACGGCGTGAAGCGGGCAGGGCGAGGGTATGCCAGGTTCTCGGCTCTGGCTGCACAGGACAGTCCCCTCGGGAGCTCTGGAGACACGCTGGTGCCCCGCGCGCTTGCCGCTGTTGGGAGCGAACCCAGGCAGCACGTCTTCCTGAAACCCGCTTCCTGTCCTGTCCCGTGAGCCTGAGGGTCTCTGCTCCGAGGGGCCAGGATGGGAAAGTCTTGGAAACAAGCCAGCAGGAGAGTGGCACTGGCTCTGTCCCCATGTGACCCTGGGCACCCGAACCCCACTTCTGAAGGGGCAGCCTGTTTTTAACCGTTTACCATCAGCGCCCTGATGAGCTCCGTGCGAGACCCCCGGGGCGCCACATTCAGTCCAGGGTTTTCAGGGCCTGACGAAGCCCCTGCTGCAGGGCTGGGCCTGTGAGCCAGGCCCGAGCACAGCCTCCCGACTCTGGGCCGCTCCATTTGGGTCAGGGCTGGGCACGTGATCCGCGTTCCCTTGCTGGGGCCATTGGGGGAGAAAGGCAACTTTCCACGGCCAGGGTGGGGGATCAAGTGGACAGGAAGCCTGAGAGGGAGCCCCACGGAGGCAAGCAGGTCCCCCAGTAAGATCACCTGCATCTTGATACAGCTTTGCCTGAAACCAGTCTACCTCTGGACTTTCCAGTTCCGTGAGCCAATAAACTCCCTTTTTATTCTTAAGCCGAGCTTGAGTTGTGGTTTCTGTCCCTAGCCACCAAGAAGTCCCCTCCCACTGCATGCGTCACCTTAGAGGGCCCCGTGCCAGCTCTCACAGGTGTGCCCCGAGAGTTGACACCGCATCAGCAGGTTCTGGGGCGGGGGTCCACGTGTGGGTTTTAAATATGAAGAGGAAGCGCCAAGTGCAGGAAGCTGCTTCCGAGGCCCGTCCCACCCGCTCCACAGCCCCCTGGAACACTGGCCTCCTAGGGGACTCTTGCTACCACATGTTCCTGTGGGGATCAGGACAGAGCAACACCCCACAGAGTGCTGACCGAGGGCAGCGAAAGCCCTCCGGCAGATGGTAGCACGCGGGGAAGGGTCCGCTTCCTGCCTCCTTTCCAGGCCTCCCTGCCGGTCCTCGCCCCGGCCCCCGCCACACCTTTCAGCCACCCCAGGTCCCTAGAGAGCTTTCTCCAAGCAGAGAACCCACGCCCCGTGAGGGTGGCTCCGCATCAGTTAGGTAGCTGGGACAGGGACAGCGAGGCACCTTGACGCCTGAGGAAACCAGGCTCGGCGCACAGTGACCGTGAACAAGGCCCTGTGGCCGGCGGGCGCTGGCATGAGAAGCCAGGAGTCCAAGCTCGCGGTTCGGTGTGACCACAGGTCCCGCGTCAGATTCAACCAACCTGGATCAAAACTATTCAGGACAAACATCGTACTGAACAGACTTTTTTCTAATTATTCCCAAAACTATACAGGCTGGCGGCCATTCGCCCAGCACTGCCATCCTGTGAGGGTCGTCAGTTCCCTAGAGACGATTTCGAGCACACGGGAGGCTGCGACCCCTGTGCGGAAGGGACTCGCGCGTGGCTGGATTCTGGTATCCGCGGGGGTCTTGGAGCCAGTCCCCCCGCAGACCCTAGAGGATGGGGCGCCTGGGTTCTGGACTTCCAGCCTGGTGCTGGGCGCGCGTGGGGGCTGCCTTCTCAGGACGCCTGGCGCGACTGGCTGAGGGCCCACAAGAAGCCACGCCCCCGCAACGTCGCGTCCCCACCATGGGTCCGAGAAATACAGCGACTGGCCCCGATTTCCACGGCAGTGAGACGGGACCCAGCTCTGGGGCACGGGGGACGCAGTCCCGGGGCGGCTTTGACTGGGGAGGGAGGAGCACTCCATCTGCCAGATGGTTGTGCCTGCCACCTGCCCACAGGGCCTTTGCCGGGAGCTGGGCCCAGCCGCCAGGAAGGCGGGACGGGGAGGGGCTGCCCTCCCACCCCTTCTCTCTCAGCAGCCAGCAAACCAGACTAAGCCACGCCCCGCGCACTGCCCCCTCTTGGCCAGACCTTGCAGGCTTGCGGCCCTTCACGGGCCACCCTCCTGCTCCCCACCCCTGCTCCCCCTGCACCCTGAAGGACAGGGCACCTGGAATCACCAGCGTGTCACGGTTGCAGGTGGATGTGTTCCTTTCCTTGGCTGATGTCACAAATGAACTCCATAGCTTAAAGCAGCGGAGGTCCACTGTCACGGTCCTGGGGCTGGACGTCCGAGATCTGTCTCACTGGACCCGATTCCACACGTCCGCAGCCACACACCTGCCCTCTGCAGGCTCTCGGGGGAGTCCATTCCTTACCTTTCCCAGCCTCCAGGGGCTGCAGGCTTCCTGCGTCCTCTCAAACTCCAAGAGGAACACCAGCGAGGGCGACTTTCACAATGACCCGGCCTCACCAGGCACAGGGGTGCGTGCACACCTGTCATCCAAGTGGCTTGGGAGGCTGAGGCAGGAGGATCTCAAGTTCAAGGCCAGCCTCACAACTTAGCAAGGCCCTAAGCAACTTGGTGAGACCCTGTCTCAAAATAAAAAGGGCTGGGATGCGCTCAGTGGTTAGGCACTGGCATCAATTCCTGGCACCAAAAAAAAAAAAAAAAAAATTCCCAGTCTCCACTGGCAGCTGCAGTCTGTTGCTGTCACTGGTGGTGACAGGAGCCCTGGAGGTCTAGGTGCTTCCCCGCCAGGGAAGAGGCCATTGACTAGGGCCAATGTTTCCCTGGGGAACAAAGGTCCTTACCCAGTGGGAATCTGGGGGCCACTAATCGCCTCTCCTGGGAAGCTGAGTCCACAGGGCACCAGGGAAGACCCCACAGGGACTGGCCCTATCAGAGCCTGGTGCCCCCTCTCCTCCCGTGGCTTCTGAGGTCCTGGCTCTACAGCGGCACTATGGACCGTGAAGCAAGGGTGGACGTCCTGCAGAGGCCTCCCGCCACACCGCCTCAGCAGGGAGCGCGGGCAACACGCCCACCATAGGCATGCACTGCAGCCCCCGGGTCTGAGCTCCGGGGACTCCAGGGTTCCGGGGGCGACTCAGTCTTAGAGACTCATTTCGAGGACGTGGGCCTGTGGCTGAGTCTTGGGAGCCCCGGACGCCTAGACAGGAAGCTGGGGGTTGAGCCACCTCTGGGCCACAGTGCTGCGGCTCCGTGATCCCTGGGACTCCAGGCAAGAAAACGACACAGGGAGGGATGGCAGCGTGCACACGGGCCTTCGCCCCAGGCGGGTGGCTGTGAGGGGCGGCGTGCCCGAGGTTCTGTGGGCAGAGGGGACGAAGGCTCGCTGTGCGCAAGGCGCCGCAGGCTCCTTCCGTGGCCCCGTGGTCCTGGGGGCCACCGCTGGAACATCACTACCAAGAGGCACGGCACCTCGGAGGCCAGGAAGCACGGCGGGGGCCCCTCCCAGGCTGCTGAACCAGAAGTGGCCGAAGGGGCTGACTTCCTTCCTGCCCCCGCCTTCTGGAAGGGCGTCCCAGAACGGGGGTCTCATCAGCACCCTCCCCGGCCCTGCCCTGCCACTGGCCTCCGCCTCGCTGCCCTTGCTTCCCTCAGGCCACACCCACCTCTCCCCGCGGGAGAGGAGGCCCACTCAGGTTGACAGGCGTGTCTCAGGACGAGCCCCGCAGGGGCCTCTGCGCTCTCTGCAGTGAGCCTGCCGTTCCCCCGTACCTGTCTTACTACTTCTTAGAAACAGATGTATTTTGTATCCAAAGCACTTTTAGGCTCAAAGTCGCCCTGTGGAGTTTGGAGGGAAGAGGGTGCTGAGAACAGGAGCTAAGATCAGGCCCGCCCGGGGACGGGGTTGTGGCTGGGGGAAGAGCGCCTGCCTCACAGGCGGGCACAGGGTTCCATCCTCAGCACCACAGAAATTAATTAAAAAAAAAAAATAAGGTATTGTGTCCATTTACAACTAAGATTAAGTAACAATAACAAAAGAAAGATTAGGATCTGCCTTGAGCTGGATGGCTTGCCGTTCCCCACAGGGCCTAGGGGCGGTCAAGGTCGTTCTTAGGAAACAGTTGTTTGCAGGCCTTGAGTCGAGTGGCCAATGCGAGGCCAACGGGATGCTCTGGACTCTGAATCCTGCCACATAACACAGGAACAGGTTGTGCTCTCGCCAAACTCGAGACTGGGGACTTGGGAGTTCAGAGCATCAACCAGCAAAGGGAAAAGCGAGGCTGCGCGTGAGCGCCCCCGGCAGGA
The DNA here is from genome assembly GCF_902686445.1 of Sciurus carolinensis. Taxonomy (NCBI): domain Eukaryota; kingdom Metazoa; phylum Chordata; class Mammalia; order Rodentia; family Sciuridae; genus Sciurus; species Sciurus carolinensis. The sequence continues at coordinate 126,545,899 of NC_062220.1, forward strand.
AGGGGAGGAACTGCAGCCGGGCTCGTGGTGGGAGGGCCCTGAGGCTGTCTGGGCACGTGCAGTGGAGCCTCGTCTGCCACCTGCAGTGGCTGAGGGACCTGGGGAGAGGGGCGACCAGGCCAAGGAAACGCACCCACTGGGCAGCGGCCACAGCTCCCCGCGGCTGAGGGCTGGCCCTGCGGTGGCTCCTTGCACGGCCACAAGGAGTGTGGGGAAGGGAAGAGAAACGTGTCCGCCAACCACAGATCAGAAATACCCAGGGACGGTCTGTCCACGCTAGGTGAGAGCAGAGCCCCTCGGTGTCATCCCCTCACCACGCAGCACCACCACGAGGACTCCAGGACACACACGGCACTCGGGAGGACACGCGAGGGTCCTGAGGGACTCGGTGCCCGTGGCCTGGGAACAATGCCACGCCCACACGGAGGCTGCCGTGCGCACGCATCACTTGCACCCGCACACGACATGGCAAGCTTAGCTGAACTGTCACTAGAAAGGTCACTCTGAAGTCACTCACAACGCTCCACGTTTGGCTGTTTTATTTTTAGCCCTTAGAACCGCGCTTACAGACGGCCACGAGCGCGGCTGCTCTCCAGCAGGACTCAGGGCAGGGCAGGCCGAGAGCCGCCCGGGTGCCAGCAAACACCCACGGAGCCCCGGCCTGCGCCCCGCAGATCTGACCAGCACGTCTGCACGTCCACCCTCGTGCCCTCCCCACAGCCTCGGGGACAGGGTCTTGCTCTGTCCCGAGTGTCATGGGAACGCCTGTCTGGGGACATCGACTAGGGAGGACGCAGTCACAGAGCTGCTCCCGAGCACAGCCGCGTGGCTCGGTCCTGCTGTGCCTGCCTTCCAGCTCGAGGACCTTCTGAAGTGACACCTGCAGTCTGAGCTCCCTCTGGCCCCAGCAGGGCTCCGAGGGGCAGCTCAGAGCTGGGGTGGGCCTGCCCGGGAGATGAAGGCGGCGCGTCCCTCAGGAGGCGCACGTGGCCGGTAACAGACCCACCTCCCGGTGGTGACCTCTCGCCCTGCCCACCTCATGACAGAGCTGCACAAACACCCCGGACTGGGGACGATCAGGTTCTGGCAAACATGCCCGAATTCTATGGCACCGGTTCAGACCGGGAGGCACAGCAGCGGAACATCAGAAGCCTCCGCTCAGTGACAGGAAACGGCCCGATCCTGTCCCTCTTTGGTCTGTCCTGGCCCACACGGCCAACTGAGGGCTCTTGGGCTCTTACCAAACCGCACCACGCTGCCAACCCAAGGACCACCCCACCACCCACAGGGACCCACCCCAACGCCTGCTCCTCCAAAGGGAAGGTTCCACGCGAAGCCACGGGTCTCCCGCTGAGAAGGCAGAGCTTCCCTGGCTGCTGCCCCCGCACCCGGCGCTGAGGACGGTTCACAGCAAGTTCACCCCGTGCTTCAGCAGCTTCTGCCTGGCTTTGCCGGGGAGGCCGAAGGCGCTGTCCTCGGGGCTGGGGAAGCCGGAGCTGCGGGCTGCGGGGGCCAGGGGCTGGAAGTAGGTCTCCTGGGCGGGGCTGCAGCAGGCGAACACGGCCGTGGAGGCGTTCCTGGGGAGGACACAGGCCCCTCAGCCCACAGCAGGACGCGGGGTCACCTGCTGGGACTCGGGACTCCATTTGTTACTTGAGGTACAGGCCTCAGAGCCCAGGGGGTGGGGACAGTCCATGGCAGGCCCGGGAAGGGGGTGCAGCCAGGGCAGCAGGTGCAGTACTGCGTCAGGCGGAAGCAGAGGCCTGCCCTCGGCACGTGGCGCTCGGCTCCCTCCTCACGTCAGGAGAGGCGACACCGGGTGCAGGGCCAGCTCCCTCCTCTCCAATGACAGCAGCATGGGGGGCGGGGCGGGGGTGCCCAGATGGGTGAGGGGGGGAGGTGACAGGAGAGTGGGAGGTGACAGCAGCAGCAAGAAACCTGGGCACAGAAGAGGGCGGGGCGTGGCACAAAGCAGGCCCCACGGGGTGACCACCAGGCTCCTGCTTCCTCCCGTCTCCCCACTGGCCTCCGTTTCCCCAATCCATCGTGAGGGAGGCTCGGGACTCCCAGGGCTCGCTCCCCACGGGCTCCTTCCAGTAAGGAGGAGCGAGCGTGGCGTCCTGCTGGGTGTGACTCAGCCCAGGACCAGCCCTGCCGCAGCCGTGAGCCAGGCCTGGCGGGTTCGAGGCAGCCTGCTGCTTCCTGGCTCTGCGCGCTGGCTACCAGGGTCCACCTCTCGCGTGGACCCAGGACAAGGCCCCCTCACTGAGGGGCTTAAGATCAACAGTGGGAACAGGAACGTGAACTTGCTGCACATGGACAGGGCGTGGACACAGAGACCACCTCCCAGCATGTGCCGGCCGCCTTTCCCAGGGCCGAGGCCCTCTTGGCTCCGAGGCAAATGAAATGCTGAGCCAGCCAGGGGCTGGTGGAGCAGATGCTGACACTTCACTTGTCACCACCTCCCACGAAACATGACACACCCCAGCACAAGCAGGCCCAGCCACTGACTACAGATGCAGATCACATCCAGGTTGCCGGCCCAGGCGCCCCTGAACCGCGTGGGAAAACACGGTGTGAGGGGCAGACAGAAACACTGGCCGGGAGCACCAGGCAGCGGAAACCCCTGGCACTCAAGTGAGGCTGGTGACACTGTTACCTCTCCCTGCCAAGGACCCTGTGCCTCGGTGAGCCCAGAGCCCACCTGCCCACACTACTCCCCCGCTAAAACCTGCAGGGAACAAGGATGCACCTCAGAGTCACAGAGGCCTGAGTTCAAATCCTAGTCCTGCCGCAGAACCAAAAAAGTGACCCTGGGACAAGTGGCAGATCCTCTTTGTGCTTCAGTTTCCTCAACTGCAAAACAGGGACGAAAAAGCCCTCACGGTGGCGCACACCAGTGATCCCAGCAGTTCGGGAGGCTGAGGCAGGAGGATTGTGAGCTCAAGGCCAGCCTCCGTAATTTAGTGAGACCAGCAACTTGGCAAGACCGTTTCAAGTTTTAAAAATAAAAAAAAAATTTAAAAGCTGGGGTGTAGCTCAGCGGTAGAGCACCATGGGTTCAAACCCAGTACCACACACACAAAAAGGCAGTAAGAATGCACTGACCCCAATCACTCAAGGGCACCTCGCTCTGAGGCACCAACGCGCCTTACTTCCTGTTGCCAATTTCATAAGAGGCGGGAAGGAAGAAAACAGAATGAGGTTGGCTCAACGCTGCAGATCACCACGACTGACAGCTGTCTACCAGCAGGGACGTACTCAAGACCTGCCGCGATGAGAAAAGCCACCTAGAAACGCCACGCTGGCAGGACCCTGCTTCCTAGAATACGGAATTAAAATAGAAGACCCGCCAGCTATACTACACACAGAGAGCGAGAACCACGAGCGGAACTGGAGTAACACACCAAGGAATGGGGCCACGGCAGAGGGAGGACACACGCCGGGGGCCTCTGCGAAGTCCCAAGTCCCCGTGGTCTTATCGTTGTTCTCAAGGAGACAGACAGCCTCCTTCCTCGGGAACGGGCACAGCACCGGGGCAGGGAGGGACCCAGGAGGCCCGGCCACGGGGCTAGAGCAGGTGGAGGGAGCCTTGAGGGAGCAGCCTGGGGAGAGGAGCTGCGGCCGGCGGGCCGCGGGCTCACCTGGCGGTCATCTCGTACAGCGCCGGCAGCCGGGCGAAATCCGCGTGCATCAGGCTGACCGCCTGCAGGAAGCGGCGGTCCTGGGCGGTGGTCGCCTGCCCCAGGTTCGCTTTCAGGAGAGGACACAGGTGGTGAGGAGCAGACCCCTCCTCCCACCTCCCCAAGTCCTGGCGGGACACGGGTGTAGCGGGCTCAGGGCGTGGCGTGGACGTGCGGGGGCGTGGAGAGCCGGGTACAGGGGGCCAGGCCCACTGCTGCCCTCAGAGCCCCACCCCGCGCCTACGCACGGATGGCAAAATTCTGAGCAGACCTCATCCGAGACGCCTGCACACGTGTGACCTTCTCTTAAAACGTGGAGAACCCCCCCAAAAAAAGACCAACAAGAAGACGTGTTTCCAGGTGAATCTGGCACTCGGTGGGGCCGCCAGCGGGAGAAGCTACAAACCCCCCCCCCCACTGCTGGTCCCAGGAGACCCCCGCCCAGCCCCCCGCCCAGCCGCCCCTTACCGGTGAGCACGCTCTGCACGCGGTCGTAGTGCGTGAAGTTGTACGTGCTGCTGGCCGGGCCCGCCTCGTCCCCCGGGAGCGTCTCCTTCAGGTGCACCTCCAGTCCGTTCAGGGACGCCAGGCTGCTGCGGTACTGCAGAGGTGGGAGAGGGCCACGGCTGGAGGGACCCCCTCGGCAGCCCCCCAAAGGCTTCTGTGTGCCCTGGACTGAGTTTAGAAATACTCTCGCTGAAGTGCTCAGTGGCCACTTGATTTGGCAAGAAGGGACTCTGAGCCCACGTCTGCTTTTAAGAAGTACTCGCACCTCGCACTCTGACGTTTCAAGGGGTCGCGTCGTAGAAACGCAGGAGAGTAAAGATGAGCAGAAGAGGAAACTTAAAAGGGAGGAAAAACAGCAGAGGAGAACCGCTCATGATCCCACCACGACGAAACAGCCCGGACGCCCCGGCACGTCTCCGTGGCTCCCAGCATCCCTTTCACTGCTGTGACAGCCTGGGGCCATCCACCTCACCCGGCCAGGTGGAGTCCCACAGTGGACACCGTGAGTTAACTTCTGGTGCCTCCAGAAGGTGCCGTTCCAGAAGGACGGGGCAGTGTGGTCCCAGGGCTTCCTGAGCTCTGTATTCAGAGGAAGGCCACCCGGAGGGGAGGCCAAGCCAGTTCTTCAAACTCCCAGTAGACAAGTAAGTAATACGCAAATGCAGTCGAGGCACTGAACACCCTGTCCTCGCTCGCTCTCTTTTTTTTTTGGTACTGGGGATTGGACCCAGGGGTGCTTTTTACCACTGCCATATCCTCAGCCCTTTTTTGTATTTTAGAGACAGGGTCTCCCTGAGCTGATTAGAGTCATGCTAAGTTGCTGAGGCTGGCTTTGAACCCATGATCCTCCTGCCTCAGCCTCCAGAGCCACTGAGATTACAGGCGTGTGCCACCACACCCTGTTAATCATTCTTAATAAAACAGTTATGGGATCAAACCATAAGTAGTACCTGTCGCTAATCCGGTCACCGAACGCCGTGGCATGAGCTGCTTTCTCATCTCTCTAAGCGCTGTGTGGTGCCCTTTAAGTGCCACTCAGGGTAGACCCAGTACATCCGTCATTTCCTGACAGGCTCGGCTGAAATGGACCTCCTGGGGCTGCTTCAGCCACAAGGCGGCCACAACTCTGAGCATCAGGCAGTTCCCAGGCAAAGGACACCCCAGCTTGGCCTCCCCCTAGCCAGATGACCAGAGCAAGCCACTGAATTTGCTGAGCTCCATTTGCTTTTCATGTGCAAAGTGGGAATACCACTTGACTGCTGGAGGCGTTAGAGAGAGGACACAAAGTCCTCTGTAAGTCCTAAAGTGTATCTTTTACAGTCAAGAAAGCGAACACGGCCGTAAGTGGGATCCAGCAGGACGGTGGTATATACCTGCCATCCCAGCAAAGGGTGAGGCCTGAGGCTAGGTGACTTAGTGGAACGTTGTCCCCACGCTGAAAACTTAAGTGGGGCTGGGGATGTGGCTTAGTGGTAGAGCACCCTGGGGTCAATCCCCGGTACTGAAAAGAATGAACGGGAAGTGGGAGTTCTCTGTGCACAGATGACTTGCCGACAGGCCATTCAACAGAAAACCGGGTGCACGTAAAAAGCGGAGCTGCAAATGCATGCTGCCGGAGCACGCGCCGTCTTGGTTGTGCACCGGGGTTCCTATTCGAATGTCCTAGGAAGCCACGTGAAGTCCACCATCTCGCACACGCGTCTCCACTGCCCAGGAGACAGCCTGGCTCCAGGCAGGTGCTCAGCAGACGCCCACTAGGTGGACACGTGAGCACGGCCACTGCGGCCGCGTTCCTTCTGTGCTCTCTGCTTCAGCTGAGGTGCGGGGCACAACAAAAGGACGTGTGCTCAGAAACACGGGGGCAGCCTCTCATGCCAACACTGAGTGCCAAGGAGCCTCACATGCGAACAGGTGTGTATGCGAACAGGTGTGTGCACGCACGGGCACCTACATGCACTCTCCAGGAGCAGAAACCACAGCCTTGCTGGAAGTTTCTGGACCCTGGGAAACTGCCAATAGCCATCCCTCCTAAGTTGAGTTGGTACCCAGGGGAAGGGACAATGGAAAAGTGAGCCAGGCCAAAACCTGTTTTCCTTACAGGCCCAGAGCTCTGCTTCCAGAATCTTCTAACTTGTACTCAAGATAAAACCACTGGATAAAACCAAAAGATGTCACGACACAGGACATGTAGACAATTCTTTACAGGTAATTAAGTGCCCTCGCACATAACAGCGGTCAACAAACTGGTTTCTGAACTAAATCCATCCCTACCTGCGGCACATTCTGAGCCAAGGACGGTTTTTGTTTTTATGCAGTTGGGGAAAAAGTCACCTGAGTAATACTATGCAGGGAAACAGCATGAAGTTCCCATGTCCAGACTCAGAATCCCTGGCACACGGCCACACCCTTTGCTCACACGTGGTCTACAGCTGCTTTTTATTGTACCAGGGATTGAACTCAGGGCACTCTGCCACGGCCCAAGCTCCCCAGCCCTATTTCGTATCTTATTTAGAGACGGGGTCTGAGTTGCTCAGCACCTCGCTGTTGTTGAGGCTGGCTTTGAATGCGTGATCCTCCTGCCTCAGCCTCCCGAGCTGCTGGGATGACAGGCGTGTGCCACCCTGGCTGAAGGCTGCTTTATGCTACGCAGCACAGCTGAAGAGCTGTGGAAAGCCGGAAATATCTGCTTTCTGGCTCTTTCTGTAAAGTTCCCCAATCCCTGATCTGTAAAGCGGTCCTCAGAGCAGCCCTGGGAGAAACAGAGCTGGCAACTCCTGGACGCTCTGACTTCCAGCGGCACACCAGGGCAAAGAGGCCGGCTGACCGCGCACAAGGTGCCGGCCTGGGAGGTGGTGGAGAAGCACGGGTCTCCTCGCTGCAGGGGAGGGGCGTGCTTTTCCATGAGGTAGTTCATGAAAACTCACCCCGGCTGCCAGCTCATCTGCTGTAGCAGACAGCTCACTGTTCTAATGGAGCAATGAATAATTTATGTGATCCCTGTATCTGAAGGTCAGTGAGATTACCCTTGGTTCTGAGCGGGAACCTGCGGCAGCGGTGGCTCTGTGCTGCCCCCTGGCGGAAGCCCACTCTGTTGCTCTGAAGCCCCCAAGCCCAGCTCCTGGGGGCTCTTCCATGGCTCCTAGCTCCCACCCCTGCAAACCTGGAGAGCTCAAAACTGACTCACCACAAGACTGGCAGGCAAAATGACACAAAGGCACCTTAGTGGCATGTGACATAAGCGAGGTGCACTTTCAAAGGGGGTGCGCTCACTCCCTAACCCATCTGGCCTGAACCAGCCCATCCTGCAGGGTTCTGGCCTTCCAGAAGGCAGCAGAGGGCTGCAGGGAAATCAGGCCACAGATCTCTGCAGGCCTGGGACCACAAGGCAACAGAGGTCTGCCAATTCCCAAGGAGACATCGGTTCTGAGGAACGAAGCCGGTCTCAAACCACCAGGCTGGACAGCCAGCCGCCCTCCTGAGGAAACACGAGCTCTGCCTCTTTATAAACCGGTCCATTCCTGGGGCCCGGCCAGCACCAACCCTCCTTCAGGCGCACAGCACACTCGTGGAGGCTGCTGTCCTAACAGCGTGCGCGGCTGCGTGGCCTCGCAGTGAGAGCCAGAGGCAGGGCCTCACCCCCTTTCTTCAGCACCCCACCTGTCAGGGCCAGGGCAGATGGGTCTGGAGACAGAGAGGCTGGGACAAGGAACAAGAAGCCAGCAGGAGCTCTGGAGCCGCCTCTGGCCACGAGGCCTCTCTCAACCAGGCCGGGTTCTTACTGGCGCGACGGGAGCCTGGCTGAAATCAGGCAGAGTGGTGCGCGGCCACGGCGAGGGCAGGGCACCCCCACAGCAGCCTGGGCTGCTTTTTGCTCTGGGGTGGGTGAGTAGAGAGAGATACCTGTTCTATTCACCCAAATACCAGGCCTTCAAAGTCACACTCCTAAGGCCTGCTACTGGCAGAACAGCCCATGAGCAGCAGGGCAGGGAGTGGGGTGAGGCTACGGCCACAGCCTCCCTGCTGTCACTCGGCGCTACGGGGACGTGGGTACGGGACGCACACAGGCCTTGGCTCTGGGGTCTGAGGAAAGGGGCCAGACGAGCCAGGCGGCTCTAGAGGAGCAGGCTCTTGCTGGCAGCTTCGAGCAGCCTCCCTCCTCCCGTCCTCCACCTCCAAGGTGACTTGCTCATTCGTGGAGGGTCACAAGCCCTGCATGCTAATGAGATGGGCTTGGAATAATATAGATTTAAGAATAAAAACAAGCAAACCCCAGGACGCCACTGCCCTGCAGCAATTTCAACCTGCTGTTCTTCCTGCTACACTTTCCCTGCCAACCAAAGCAAGGCTGTTACTATGGCAACCGAATCTCCAGCGTGGGCCCAGGCCCGAGAGAAGGTCAGTTCACGGCTGAGTGTGAGGATGCCAAGCTGAGGAAGAGCCCTCCAGAGCCAGTCAGGACTCCAGGAAGGGGCAGTGGGTCGCTGCCGTGCACTGGGCCCGTGGCGAGAACGCAGGTTTCTAGGGGACTCGCAGGCAGTGCACGCTGCAGAGCAGGCTCCACCTGCCCAGCTAGGAGACGCACAGGGGTGGCACAGTGGCCGTGCAGTCCCGGCCTGCACCATCTCACTGCTTCCGGGCCCAGCGCTGCCCCAGGGCTACTGACGAGGAAGCAGAGGCTGGGGGGCAGGAGCTTGTGGGCAGCAGCACCCAGCCTGAGAGCCAGTGGGGCTCCAGCCACTCTGAAACTAGAGGAAGCGGAAGCAGAAGAGGAGCCACACCTGGAGGTCTGCAGCCACAGGCGCTGTGCGCACGCTCCCTCCCACTGGAGGAGGAGCGGCCTGTCCTGTCTGAATTTCTAGGAGGCAGGAAGGGAAAAGGGAGGGAGAGAGGGGAGGGAGGAGGGCCCGGGAAACACTCACCACCTCCTCGATGGCCGCGCTGTCTCCGAGCAGCGACTCCTCGGCCAGCAGGGACAGCCGCAGCCCCTTGACCCTGTGGGTGTAGAGGTTCATGGGGACGAGTCCCGCGTGGGCTCTGTCTGCAGGGGGCCTGTCGCCCTGCGAGTTCGCTGCGTCTGAACCACACTCCAAACCAGGGGCCTCGAGGCTCCAGTGGGCCCCGTCGGCGCCCCGAGCCGCGCCCTGCTCCCCACAGGGAAGTGCCCTCTCTTTCTGCCCTGGATCTGAGCAAGGCGAAGGCCAGGGCCTGCTGGTCCTTCTGGGGGGAGGGTCTGCTCCAGGAGCGAGGCTGTGGCCGCTGGTGGCGGGAAGGTCCGCGCCCTGTTCCAGGACTCCATTCTGGGCGAGCCTCTCGGCAGGGGTGGGAGGGGCAGGAGAAAGGCGGCTGCTGTTGGCCGTGTCCTCTGGCACCGTGGGCTCCACACTGCTGGCACCATTCACAGCTCCCTCGCAACAGGGACCTCTGCCGCCCGGGGCACGCTCAGGTAGGACAGCAAAAGGACCTGGGGACGCGCCCTCTTCCTGAGCTCCTGGAATCCGGACCTCAGACAAGTCCGGCTCTCCCGGGGGAGAGCCTGGCTCCTTCTGCCATGAGCAGCTGAAGCCAAGACCCTGGCCCTGGACGGGGCTGGGCGGTCCCGCAGACCCAAGGGGCTCCAGCTCCCGGCCAGGCGCATGTCCATTCTCCTGCCGGCCACTTGGCCACGCTCCGCCAGGGCTCGGGGACTCTGTAGCCGCCGTTGCTGTCCAGGTCGCAGATCCCGAGTGCCTGGCGGTACGTTCCTTCGGTGTGGCCGTGCCCCGACCCTTTGCAGCATGCTGGGCAGAGGCGTCCTGGAGTCGTGCTGGCAGCGTGGGAGAGCTGGGGAGGCAGCGGGCATGAGGGGCACAGCCACGGGGAGGCCCAACACCCACCCCGGGGTTGGGGGGAAGCACTGGCCCCCAAGGGGCCCAGTGAGGGGTGGAGCCTGAGGCTGCAGCGTGCAGGGCCACCAGCACCGCCCCAGGCTGGCGCTGCACACGGTGATGGGGAGCCCTCCTGCTGCAGATGGCGGCCGAGCAGGAGCCGCTGCCGAGGGTCTCCTGTGTGTCAGCCCTGACGTTGGGAGCTGTACGTACAGTACCACAGGGTCCACTGGACAGGTGGACAAGCTGGGGCTCAGGGAGGGAATGGGCTTGCCCAAAGTCACCTGCTGATAAGAGGTCTGGGACTTGGAACCCACTGCCATCTTAACCAGGCCACGCCACCTCGGACGGGACCCTGCGGTTACGGGGGAGCCTTGCAGGGCGGGCAGGGAGCAGCGGGTCGAGGAAGGACGGGAAGGCACAGGGCTGTCCCGGGTGCTGCAGGATGAGCTCCTGTGAGCGCCTCACCTACCCGGGCACCCGCTCCGCTGGGAACTCACGGAGGCTCACAGCTTCCGCTTCAGTCACGAAGACAGGCGTGATCAGGACGTGGGGCGGGAAAGCTGCTCCTGGAATTGCAAGGCGACATGGGAGGGCGCTCTGCCGGGCGGGGAAACTGAGGCAGGGACTGTCCCTGGGCTGTGCATCCAACCCTCACCCGGGCTTGGACAGCAGCCTTGGAAATGCATCCCCAGGCCACAAAAAAGCCACAAAACTCCAGCTCAATTTCTGTGATCAGCGAGGAAAGAACCTGTGCAGATGAGGTTACTCACAGCTGGGGGCAAGGGAGACAGTGAACAGAGGCAAGTTTAGTGCCCGTCCTAAAAGAGACAGATGCCAGAAAAAAATGCTTCCAACTGGCAAAGGGGTCAGCCCTCAAGTAGACGTCAAAACGAAATCCCATCCTCTTGGGGACACCTCTGCGTCCTGCCAAAGGGCTTTCTGGCAGACTCTATTTCCCTTGCCCTTTCCCTGTCACCAGCTCCTGGCACCTGAACAAACAGTGTCACAGCACTGGGCTGGGAGGGTCTGGATGCAGGGACTGGAGGGTGTGCCTAAAATCCCAAGCGTGGCAATCAGGGTTTCGACGCAGAACTGTTCCCGTTAGTAACCGGACCCGTTTTCCTAATCTTCCAAGCAGAGAAATAACACATGGACAGGTGGCCTTCACACGGAGTGTCCAGTGACAGGCACCACACTAGAGTGCCATTCCCAATGCCACTCACCTGCTTCCTGCGGGGCGGCCCCTGCTGCAGGCAGTCTCTGAAACAAACACACACACGGTCAGCGCGGGCACCGCGCCCCTCTGGACCCGGCCGTCAGGAACGCACCGCGCCATCTGTTCCAGGACCTGGCCAAGCCCAGGGAGCTGCTCCCGCCACATGCCAAGAGCCCAGCAGATGGAGCACAAGCTCCCCCAAGCTGCCTGCTCCTGCCACGGCTGGGCGGAGGCAGGACCTGCCCACTCGGGCTGCCAGGCAGCGCCCACCCAGCCCCAGCTCACCGCCAGCCCTGCCCCGCCGGGAATAACAAGTGAGGGCTTGTGTTGACACCTCTGGGGAATTCATGTCCTAAAGAGCCACGCCTGCCCCAGCCACAACAGCCAGTTCCCAGGAAGCTCTACAACAAAACGCGGACGTCCTGTGACTCTCCACTGTCACTTGAAAGGAGAGCCGAGAGCTCCTGCTTGTTCTGGTTCAAAATCAAGGCCAGAAACTTAAAGGACGTTCTCAAGAGAAAACAAAACCTTTCCGGCAACCTGAAGGTTCCAAAAGGACCCGCCAAAACAAGACAAAACCAAAGCAAAACACAGACTGCTCTTCTAGCCAAAATGACTCACTATGAAAGGACAGAGTGGCTCTCTCTGTTGGTCATTTTAAAGTCACGCTTTCGCTTTAGGTCAACGAGCCACGTGTAAGTTTGTTCTGGACAAAAATTCTTTTTTAAAATAATCACATAAAGTCCCTCATCAAGAATAATGCTATTAGCATATTTGAGTGTTGTTTTCTTTTAAGTCCTTGGGGTTTTTTTTAAATACCTTTGAGACATACACAATTTGATTTTTCCACCTGAAACACTAACATGCAATTCTTGTCTTTAAACCACCTTGGCCATCTTCAATGGCCAGCTGAAATCTTGTCCAGTGTAAACTGACAAGGACAAATCAATCATCTCCCTCCTCGGACCAGGACTCAGCACTTTTCTGTACAGGGCGAGGTGACACATCTTTTCAGCTTCCTGAGCCACGTGGCTTCCTCCACAGCTCTCTGGCTCTGCTGCAGGGCTGATGGCAGTTGAGTAAAACTTTGAGTAGGCACCCGGTCCCCGGTGCAGAGCGAGCCAAGTCCTACCCCAGATACTCATGGTACCCTATGATTTTTCACCTGGATGGAGCCACCGTTTTAGAAGTCTGATTTCACAAGGATAATCCCAGCAACTCAGGAGGCTGGGGCAGGAGGGTCACAACTTCAAGGCCAGCCTAGGCAACTTAGCAAAACCCCGTCTCAAAAATATATATGTAAATAAATAAATAGGGCTGGGTGTGCCTCAGTGGCAAAGCGGCCTGGGTTCAGTCCCTGGAACACAATAAAAGGACTGGAAGAAAACTGGCAGAGCCGGAGGCAGTGAGCTCCCGCGCGCGACCGTGGCCACCCTACTCTTGAGGACTGTGCGGGACTCGTCTTCACTGGTGACACAGTTACATGCCGACCAAACAAAGTACTTGAAGAGCTGTGTCCTCCTCAGTCCTTCTAAGGACGATCTTCCAGTGTGCTCCTGAAAACCACCTTCGCTCTGACAGAGCGGTCCTGGTGGCAAGTCAACGCTCAAGAACTCCCCGTGGTGCAGAGGAGAGGAGCCGTCCGTCCTTTCTGCCTCTCCAGGGACTTCTCTCTTGAGGAAGGCCACGCGGACAGACGAGGGGCCCGAGAGGGATGCAGTGCGACAAGTCCCCCACCCCCGGCCCACCTGGCATTCAAGGTCAGTCCCCCAGCTCAGGGCCAGGCGCTCTGGCCAGGAGGTGGCTTCAGCATACCTGGTCCTGAGGTGCAGGCCGGTGCAGCAGGACCTTGGCCGTGAGGGAGGGCGGCAGCTGGGTGCTCACAATCCTAGGGGTCAGACCCAGAACAGGAGCGCCGTGAGCAGCGGCACCCTGGGGAGCGCTGCATCTGAACGACCGTTCCACGCTGCCGGAGACCCTGGGGACATGGCTGGCAGAAGGTTCAATTCGTGAACCTAGGGGAGGGCACGCCGCTGGTTCCTACCCACAGTTTAAACACCTGACCTGAGCCAGGACTGTGGGAGGAGGACGTTTGCATGAGGACATTAATTACAGGGAAATGAGAAACACAAGGAAACGGCCCGATTATCTGTGGAAGAGACACGGTGCAGACCATGGCACAGCCAGGACACCAAGACCAACAGCCCTTCCAGGAGCAGGCGGACCGCGTGGCCTGCCACAGCAACCCCTGCACCACACAGGACGTCCAGGGACCCCCGATCCCACCTTGGTAGAGAGCAGAAACAAAATCAATGCACGTATCTGTGTGCGGCTGCTGCTGACCGAGAGGTGGGCCTCGTGGGACGGAGGAGGGGCTTGACACTGTGCTTTGCTGCTTCTCTATTGGCGGATTTTTTAACAAGGTATCCGCACATTCAGTGATATGATTTAAAATATATAGAAAATGCAAAACATGAAAAGGAAAGTATCACCTTTTTCTGGGGGGGACTGAACTCAGGGGCGCTCCACCACAGGGCCACACCCCCAGCCCTGTTTTGTATTTTATTTGGACACAGGGCCTCACTGAGTTGCTTAGGGCCTCGCTAAGTTGCTGAGGCTGGCTTTGAACTCTGATCCTCCTGCCTCGGCCTCCTGCTCCTATGGGAGCTTAACAGCCCCACAAACCACAGCAGAGCCACGCTGCTGAGAAGGGGGCGGGGAGAGGGGTGAGGCAGCACTGGGGACTAGGCTGGTCCCACTGACTAATCCCACGCCCCACGGAGGGTCTCTATTTCCGAGAGGAAACCGAGGTCAAGCCGCTTGCCAGGGCCACAGCACTGGGAAGACAAGCAGGTCCAAAGCCAGCCTGTCAGGCCAGCGCCCGCTCCGGAGCTCCAGTGTCTGCAGCACTCCGGGCCACGCAGCCTCTTGGCAGCAGGGGGCGCTAGGCCCTGCCCAGACCTCTGGAAGGAGGGGCCGGAAACGCCCCTGTGGAGTGGCTCAGGCTCTTGGGCTCAGGAAGAGGCCTTCCAGCCACGTGAAGCAGGGGCGCAGACCTGACCACGCGGCGGCGGGAAGGAGCTGGGCAAAGGCGTGTTCAGCTGCTCGGCGGAGCTAGGCCACCAGGGTCCTCGGGGCTGGCGCTCTGCACCCTGACAACTGCTGCGGCCTGGCCCACGCTGAGAACCGCGTGGACCCTTGCTCATCCCCACTTTCCGAGCCCCGGAGGTGCTGCAGGGTATCAAACCTCGGCCACCCCATGTCTGCTGGCCTAGCCCCTAGGGGCTGGCCACAGACGGAGCCCCGCCCACGACCTGGGGCAGGACGGTCAGCTCTGGGAGGAGGAGCCAGCGTTACTCACAGGCCTTCGTAGAGGATGCAGCCCGCCAGGACGTGAGGCGAGCGCTGGCAGGCCTGTAGAATGAGGGCGGCCTTCAGCAGCAGCAGGGGCTCCACCTGCAGGGAGGAGCACGGCCACGCGTGAGCACGCAGACCAGGCAGGCGGTGTCCCACCGGGACCTGCGTCACCTCGGGTCTCCTCTACCGCTCCACGCCCACAACTGCTGGCGCCACCACACCAAATCCTCAGCACAAGGCAGTGTGTGGAAGCCGCGAGATGCAGCCAGCATGGCACATGGCTCTTGCCACAGGACAGTGGGTCACCCAGGAGACCCTAGTACCAAGGTGGAGACCAGGCGGCAGCCAAGGAGGAGAGCATGCCCTTCAGAGGCAGGCCACGGTGCCAGGCAAAACCCACCCTGGCCTCCCTCCCCTCTACAGCCCAGCCCCAGGCAGGTGGCCGGCCGGACTGACGAGCGAGAGAGCCCATCACGCAATCCTGTCCCGGCCTTCCCGAGGCTAACAGGGCTCAGTGCCACTTCCGTGTGGGCACCAACTGCCCAGAAGTTCCCAAACTACAAGAGACGCAGGGACACTGGTCAGGGACGTCCAGAGAAGCCCACGGCCTCCTCCTACCTGCCACCTGCCTGCGTGGTGGCCGGCCTCTGCAAGTGCCCACGAACCGGTCGAGCCCGCTGTGAATGGAGCCAGGCCCAGAGCAGGGCCCCCCAAAGGAGTGCAGTCTACCTGCCTGAGGCTGCAGCCCCAGAAAGCCCCTCCCCAGTGCAGCAGTCGGAGCCACGCCTGCCCAGAGCTCGCTCACTAGAGCGGTGGCCAGGAAGGGCCGTGTGGGACACGGGCTCGGACAGCCCATTCCCAAGGGGGAGCGTGGGGCCAGGCCAGCCACGCGAGCAGCTGGGCTGACTGAGCGCCCGGGACCGGCGGAATGGCAAGACCACCCGTCTCTCTCTCTCAGACGCATTAAGATCATGGCACCGGCCTTCTTGGGGTCGGGATAACAACACGAAATGATGTCACCAGGGAAGGAGACAGGGACCTGTGACTCCCGAGTCGACACTTCCGAGGCAACAGCAACATGCTATTTTCGGGGGGCTGGGGTGGGGTGGGGGAGTCAGGGATTGAACCCAGGGGTACTTAGCCACAGTCCCAGCCATTTTTATTTTTTACTTTGAGACAGGGCCTCGCTAAGTTGCTGAGGCTGAGGCTGGCCTTGAACCTGCGATCCTCCTGCCTCAGCCTCCTAAGTCAGTGGAATTACAGGCGTGCACCACCGCACCTGGCCTGGTACTGTTCCCTTTACTATTTCCTGCTGTCGTTTGAGACGCAGCCTCGCTGTGCCCTCTAAGCAGCTGTGGAGGTGGGATCAGGACCCCCCTTCACGGATGAGGGCAGCAGACTGCAGGTGGCCTGGCGGCTCTCACGGCTGGAGTAGCAGCACACAGGCCAAGTGCAGGGCTTCCCGCGGCCCCGCCCGGGGAAGGCGCGCCCGGCCACCGCTCTAGCAGTGTGGGAGGAGCACTTTCAGAGGCGCCCAGAAGCCCTGCGCTAGTGTACGAAGTGAGCGGGGAGGACCAGGAAGGTACTTTGGTGCGGTCCAAGTTCCAGAGGGAATTGAATATCTTGTGCAGATCGCTGGCGTTGCTCAGAACCTGCTGGATGAAGGTGTTCCACTGGGAGCTCAACTCTTCCTGAGAACGGCTCTGTAACAGAACAGTCTGAGGTCACTGGCTGGGGTCTGGAGGGGCAGCCTGGCCGGCCGTGAACGCGGCTCACGGCAGCCAGAGCGAGGGCCTGTTTCCAACTCCCCGTTCCGCCCGGCAACCTGCCCATTACGCATCCAGGGCCCTGCCTGGGGAAGCAGAGGCCAGGCCTGCTCTTTCCAACCATGCCAGGGAGGAGCGGAAGGGACAAGCACTTGGGAACTTGGGCATCTGTGGGGGCTCCAAGGGCCCTTGACCTGGCCGCCGGACACTGGGTGTCTGTGTGAAGATGCGCAAGTGGCTCAACACCACGCTCGTACCTTATAAGCCAGGGAAACAGGCCCGTTGTAAAAGTGGAAGAAACCGATGAGCTGATCCAGAAACCGCGTGCAGCTGACATCCGGGAGCTCCACGGTGCAGCCCAGCACCTGCGGGAGGGAGGGCGGAGCCGGCGCTGCCTTGCCTTACGGCCACACCCACGTCCCGGCACCCAGGCCTCTAGCACGACTGCTCTGGCTCACCACAGTCCACCTCCTGGAGCCCGGAGCCCGCGCCCTGCACTGCGGCCAGCTGACTGCTGGAGAACAAGAACCTTTTCTCCGTCTATCCGTGCAGCCCGGCCTGAAATGCCTCCTTCCTTCCTGGTCACTCACCCGGGACGTGCCCACCCCTCAGTGCCCGCTCGATGGGCCACCTCCCTGCTGTTGATTCTGCTAAGACCTTTTTCCTGACCCACATCCTGTGAGGGCTGTTGTGTGGACACTGGATGCTAAATCTGGTCTCAGTGCAAACACTGGACAGACTCAAACTGTCCCATGAATGGCCAGCCTGTCTCCAGCTGGACGAGGTGCGTCAAGCTGAGGGGTGCTCAGGCCTCCGAGATCAACGCCTGCATCACAGGGATCCGGCCACACGTTAAAGGGCCTGAAAACCGCTCGTGTTCTTTGCCCCAATCATTCTACCTCTGGGAAGCAGTCCTGAGGGCATGGCCAGAAATTTAAACAAACGCAAGCCACCCCAAAACGAAGAAACAGAAATCCCCTCTGAATACAAGCTGTGTGACATTTTGTTCCCGGAAGTGTTCAAGAGTTGATAGAGTCTGGCCCACAGGAAGTGCTTGCTTCCTCCCCAACTGATAGTGGGTCAGGAGCAAGTCCAATCATAACCCAGCAGCTTCTCTTTCAAAATAACATGCTGATTCTACACTGGAAACCCAATCGATCTGAGCCACCCAACGCTGCAGTTCCTGAAAGAGTAAGTCTGGAGGGTACTGTCATCCCGAAGCCCCTCCACGCCCCGCTCTGGTTAATTCTATCCTCCCTCAACCCCAGCGGCCACTGTTCTGAAGACTTTCCACCACAGAACAGTTGCCTGTTCTGGAACGTGATGAGCGATGTGATACGTCCACTCTTATCACTCTTTGTGGCTTCTGTCATGCTGCTTACTGCCTGTGAGGGTCGTCAAGACTGCCACGTTACCAGTGTGCGTTGCTTCGCACTATTAAACCGTACACCATGGTCTGAACATGCCACCATCTGTCTATTCGTTCTTCTTTCACTGAATGAAAACATCGCTAGTTTGGGGCGATTAAGAATGAGGCTCTACATGATAAGGCGAAATACACTCTACTGTCACATGTAACTAAAGTGAACAAAAAAAAGGATCTGGCTCTTGGGAACAGCCTAGGCATCCTTCTGTGGATGTGTTTTCATACTGCTGACCACAGGAAGGTGTGTGGATCTGGTTTCAGGACTTATTATAAAGCTATAGAAATCACAAGTGTGTGGTGTGCGCATAGAATCTCCAAAGACGTCCGTGGAAGAGAACGCAGGGTCTGGAAATAGACCCCTCCCCATGACCACCTGATCTACAAGGGAGCCAAGGAACTCGATAGGAACAGGAGAGGTTTTTCGACAGTGGTGCTGGAATAACTGGATATCCAGATGTGGAAAAAGTGAACCCTGACTTCTACCACGCTACTCACAAATAATCCAAGTTGGACTACAAACCTAAATTTCTTTCGAAAGACTAAATATTCTTATGCAAATGATAAGAGTACAGGCAGGGAAAATCTAAAACCAATCTATATTAAATTATTATAGGTATTTGTAAGTTAGAAATGATTGCCTCATACAAAACCAATTTTAAAAACTGATCTTTATACACAATCCATAAACACTTAGAAAGTATAACTTCATAAAAGATGTCATTTATGATAGCAATAAAAACATATGAAATACCTAGCAAGAAAACACTCAAGAGAAGATCTTTATGGATAAAATGATAATTTTTTTTTGAAACACAGTGAAGAATAAGTAAGTGAATACATTATGGTAATGGAAATGAAAAAAAAAAAAATTCAGCAAAGCCAGTTCTCCCCAGACTGATCTACAGGTGATGCAATTCTAAATTAAGACCCCGACACATTTGTTTTGTTTGAACTTGATGAGCTCATGTGAAATTTTTTATGAAGGAGCAAGAGGTCGGGAATAGCCACATGCTGCTGAGAAGGCGGCTGGGGCCGCGTCACAGAGACATGGCAGAAGGGTGGCAAGGCTGGCAGATGCTGGAGGAAATGCGGGCGGTGGAGACGAATCCTGCGCTCAGACACAGACCCAGTGTGCACAGGCGCTCTGGCACGGCAGTTAGAATGCACAAGATTAAAAACATCTGCTCATCAAAGAAAACGAACAGGCAGAGGACCAGGCGCAGTGGCAAACGCCGTTATCCCAGCAGCTCAGGAGGCTGAGGAAGGAGGTTCCTGAGTTCAAAGGCAGTCTCAGCAACTTAGCGAGGCCCCGAGCAACTTGATGAGGCCCTATCTCTAAATAACAGTAAACAGGGCTGGAAACGTAGCTCAGTAGTAAAGTGCCCGTGGGTTCAATCCCAGAACCTGCCCCCTCTAACCCCAGGGAAAAAAAAAGAAAGGAAAAAGAGAATAGCAGACTCCAAACTGGGAGAAATATTTTTAAAATATACATTTGATAAGGAACCGGTCTCCAGGATATATGAAGAACTACAATTCAATTAAAAAACAATTTAGAAACGGGTATGCTCTTTGAACAGACACTTCACAAAGGAAGACACACAAACAGCATCAAGCACATGGAAGGACCTCCAGGCCACCAGTCATCATGGAAAAGCACCTGAAAACCACGAGAGTCCACTGCACACAGGGAGGCCTACAACTGAACAGTGACATGGGTGTCAGTGAGGGTGTGAGAAGTGGGATTCTCCACGTCCCTACTGGCGAGAGTGTAAGACGGTACAACCACTTTGGAAAAAGGTCTGGCAGTTTCTTATAAAATCCAACATACACCTTCCCTGTGATCAGCAATGTAAGAGCACGTCTGCAGAAAGATGCCTAAAGAAGGTTCCTGGGAGCCTCATTTGGGACAATTAAGGCCCAAAGTAGCAACATTTTCATCCGAAGAAAAAGAGAATGAATAGACAGACCGTGGGGTGTTCAGACCATGGAGTACGGCTGAGTCACACACAGCAGTGGGTACTGACCGAGGAACAGCCCTGACACAGCCTACGACAGTAAGCAGCAAGACAGAAGCCATGAGTGGTACGCTAAGTGTATTATGTCACTTACAATGTTCGAGAACAGGCAAAACTATTCTGTGGTGGAAAACTTCAGAACAACGGCTGCTGGGGTTGGAGGGGATAGGATTAACCAGAGAGGGACAGGGAGGCGCTTTTGGGATGATATTACGGACGTAGTGACAGCACAGTAAAGTGGCTGAGATGGCTGGTATACCAATGCAGGCAACTCGCTTTGGAAAGCATAAATAAACAAATGAAGACACAGACAAGTGATAAGGCAGCGGTAAGAAGACTGGAGAACAGGATCCAAGTATTCGCTGTGAAATTCACACCGTTCAGCATGCTGGAAAATTCTCACAACAATGCTGGAGATAATATCTCTAGGGTTGGAGCGGCCTCCACACTTGGGCGACCCTTCACCTCAAAGCCTTAAACAAGCGGAGGGTGAGCAGATGGCACAGGAGCCGGGGCGATGACGGGACCCAGTGCAAGGGGCAGTGAGGGTCCAGGTGCAGAGCCACAGGCAGCCGGCTGGAGCGCAGGCCGCAGGGGGCTCTGCCCGCCGAAACTTACCCAGAGGTAATCTCCGTCCACCTTCACGGCAAACTTGAGCTTCCGAAGACGGATGAGGGTGGGAGGAGAGGCAGAGAGGTCGGAGATGCAGCGGACCACGCCGGCGATCTGCCCACACAGCAGCTCCTGCTGGTCGAGCAGGGTCTGTGAGAGAGGAGCACATTCCAGACAGCAGGCCGGCACTCTTGGGTCACTCGGTAGGGCCAAGGGCAGGCCACATCCCGCTGGCCGTCTGTGTTCACAGGGCCCTTAAGCCATCGGTGGCTTCTACTTACTTAGTTATGTTTGACAATTTTAGTTGTAGATGGACACAATTCCTTTATTCTATGTATTTATTTGTATGTGGTGCTGAGGATTGAAACCAGTGCCTCCCTCATGCTAGGCAAGTGCCCTACCACTGAGCCACAGCCCCGGGCTGGCTTTTAGATTTTTGAAGAGTTGTAAAAATAACAACAGCTGGGCATGGGGGTGCACGCCTGTCATCCCAGCGGCTCGGGAGGCTGAGGCAGGAGGATCAGGAATTCAAAGTCAACCTAAGCAACTTAATGAGGTCCTGTCACTAAAAAAACAGAAAAAGGGCTGGGATGTGGCTCAGTGGTTGAGTATTCCTGGCTTCAAGTCCTGGGACCAAAAGATAAATTTAAAAATAACAATAAGAATATAGGACAAAGCCCTTGGGTGGCTTCCAAAGCCTCAGGACATGTACCGTTAGCCCCTTTACAAAATCTGCCACAGTCCCTAAACAGGAGTGGTGGTGTACACACGTTATCCCAGCAATTCCAGAGGCTGAGGCAAGAGGATCACAAGTTTAAGGCCAGCCTGGGCAACTTAGTGAAACGTCATCTAAAAATAAAATTTTAAAAAGGGTCGAGGATATTGCTCAGTGGTAAAGTGCCCCTGGGTTCAATCCCCAATACCACAAAAATACACCCACAAAGTTTGCTAGCCCCTGCCAAGGTGGCTGAGCTGTTAGAGAGCCCTTAGGAAACATGAGAGGACAGTACAGAGCTGTGCCTGGAGGTGCACACTGGGCCGGGAGCATAAGCCTTTCATTCCTACTCAAATCCCCTGCTGAGGGGCCTGAGCAGCCTGGGCTAAGCCCAGCCGCGAGTCAGAGGGGAATCACATGAGCGGACACGCAGCATCTCCTAATCCGCCTTACCCTTTAACAGGGCAGCCAGATGTTCTGATGCCACAGGGCATGTCCGCAACAGCTGTGAAGACGTCTGCTAACCTAACCCAGACCCTCAAGTTTACTAGTAATCTAAAGGAAGCACAGTGGACAGGAAATATGAAATGGTACCATCATCATCAGCCAAATCCAGAGCGCAGGCCATCTGAGCATGCTACTGCACAGGGCCTGGCTTCTCCAGCAGCTCAGTGGCCCGGGGAATAACGGATGCGTAGTGAATGGGGACTGTCCTACAAAGGCCCAAAGTGCAAGTCAACCGAAGAGAAGGTGTGGCTGTTGACTGGACTCTGATTATGGGGGGAGGGCAAGGGAGGGAGGGAAGAGAGAAGGACCAACAGACTAAGTGACATCTACGACAATACAGAGAATGTGGATAGTCAGAATATTAGACATATTAAGGAATTACTGTTACCAATCATGGTGACCTTTTGTTAGGTGTGATAACGTTTAAAGTGATGTCCTTTTTGAGTAGAGATGTTACTTGGTACTAAGGTCTAGAATTTGTTTCAAACTGCTCCTGCGAAAAATGCTAATAACAGGGCGGGAGAAGTGAGGCCATTTAAAATTGGCAACGTGGTGACAATCACTGATGCTGGAGATGGCGCATGAGGGTTCCTGATACTGTCTACTTTTCTGTATTTTTTTTTTAATGAGCTGATCGATAAATTGGGGACAGAGAAGGCAGACAAAAAGATCATGATGGTAACAGAGAAGAGGAAAGTACTGGTTGCCGGGAATGTTAAGACCAGGACAAGCAAGAGTATATCAAGAATAGGACAGAAAACAAAACAGAGTAAGATGGAAAAAGTGTCAGTTTCCTGCATTGGCTGAGGAAAGCTAAGTCCTATACTTATGAAAAGTGTCCACTTGGAGGCCAGAGGAGCCCCACTGGACGGTAAGACGCTGTGTGGCTTACCTGAGAAGGATAAAAGTAACAAATGCCAGCTCGGGTTGGATCTCCTTCCTCCTTTACCTTGGAACCATCATAAAGAAAAAAATAATTCCACCTGGCGAGAGAACAGAGGGAGCCATGTTTCCTTTTGCACAGTGGCAACGGCAGCTGATAAGGCTGCCTCCTGTGTCCCAGCCCAAGCGGGGCTCCTTCTCAGCGTCTGAGCCTTCTGGTGGCCCCAGAGAAGAAAGAACCAGTAGCTACAAATAGATAAAACCAGTCCTTAAGTGCAGAAGAGGCAAACTAAAAATACACCTCCATCCAGCCGCCAGACCATCTGCCCAAAGAGACATGAGTAGCAGGAGGAAAGACGGCGCGCCCACGACCACAGCGTGTTTGCAACACTGAACTCAACCGTGCAGCCACGTGGCCGGCACTGTCTTTTAAGGCTCTGATAACGTGTTAGGGGAGTCTCAGCTGCCCCCCCGCCACTGCTGAGCACGATGGCCCTGGAAACAGCCCTTCCAGCAGCAGTGCGCGCGGGCACCTAACAGAGGTTTACGCAGTGTGACGGGCGCCTGCTCAGGAGACGCGCAAGTCCGAGGCAGGTCACTGAGGAAAGGAAAGGGGGTTCGGGAGTGCGCGGAGGAACACTGAGCCCTCTCTACCACCCAGACACGGCCAGGCTCCAGGGACTCCTCAAGGCATGCTTCCCCATCGACCTTCTGATTCCCTTCGCCCCGAGGAACCCCTTCTTCTGAGTTTCCCTAACCCTCCTCTTTCCTAAAGACTCTTACAGCCTACTCTGCAGGGTAATTATAATTACATAATACTCATTATCTGATTACATCTTTAAGACCACAAAGCCAACTCCCAAGCGGCTGGGCCTTGCTTTTACTTCTCAATCTCCAAAAGCACATTTTCCAGGCTGTAGCAACAGGACAGATGTGACCACTCAGCCAGCTACACTCTTCCTACAGGGACCTGCGCCCTCTCTCAGGCCTCCCAGCTCACCCGCCGGGTGGCAAGCACTACTTCTGCTTCCAGCATGGCCCCGATCTGGAGTTCTAGGGCTAGAGGTGAAGCTAGCTGAAGGGCAAGTCCAGCTCAAGAAGGACCTGTGTTTCAAGGCCAAGTTAGGGACCGCCAAGCCCTGGTCCAGCCCCCGCTTCTCCCACGTTCCGAGGTAAAAACACCTCTGCCTTTGCAGGTATGCCAGAGAACACCTGCACGCCACTCTCAACTGCTCCTCCTCATTTCCGCACACACAATCAAACGGTCACTCAGTCCTGCCGAGTCTAGTTAAACCAGGTCTTGTCCTTTCTCCTCTGCAGTGATGTCTGCTGAACTGAATTAGGAAAAGTATTAGCTCATAGGGGGTTGAGTAGGGAACTGTTTCAGGAAGAAACCCTTCAGCAGCTAGACGACCACGAGCTAGACAGGCCAAACCTCTTCTCATGATGAAATTCCCAACCTCGCCTCTGCATAGCCAAGGGTACCACACCCAACAGCCGGCTGCACAATCTCTACGGTCTAACGGGGATGTTGGACTCGCTCAAACACTGCAAGAGGCAGGCTGGCTAGGTTAAAACAGTAGCTCTGGAGAGAAGCGGCCTGCATGCTCCACGCGGCTGCTCAAGGGAAAGAGACATTTTAATTTTTTTCTAAATAAAATCAAGACACTATGGCTGGGGATTTTCGATTCACTCAGCTCTATCTGGAAACCCGGTGAAAGTTGCAACTTACAGGCCCTGATACTCACCAAGGGGCTGACTTTGTCTCTGGGGAGGTGGAGGTGGCCATTTACTTCTCCGTCAGCCTCATCCTCTTTATTTGGGTTTCTTTTTCCAGTGTCACTTCTTGCTCCCCAGTTGGGTGAATCTGGGTGTGGCAGGGTTAAGCGTTTTCTATCACCACCGCCACTTCTTAGTTTTTATTCAGCATGAAAGTGCTTCTTCCTTTCCTTGTAGCCTCTTTGGTTTCACGAATAGCTCTTCACCTTTGGAACTTGGAGGATAAAATAAAGTAAGAGAAGTCAAATCCACCAGTCCGGTTCCATGAACATCAGCATGGCTGCCCAGTAACAGTGCCTTCAAGCCCCAATCCAGGAAGCACACGTGCTGGACGGAGGCAGCGTTCTGATGGATTTCTAGTTCAAAGTCATCCTGATAGTTCTTTCAAATGCTCTGAAATTTCCAGTCCATACATCAGTGCCTTGGCTCTGAAATAAACACAAGGAACAGATTATTTCAGAAACCCATGAGTGAGCATGTGACCCAGGCAGGGTTAAATAAACGGTATGTTTCGAAAGAGCTTTCTACAATGGTGGAAATTATACTTTAAAATTAAAAGGGAGGGCATTAGCAGAGACTTCAAAATAAGTGCCTTAATTTCTCCAAAAGTTATGGTCAACACACTACAAGCTTCACAAAAGAGGCTTTTTAGTATGAAAAAGCACTTGGTGTTGAGAACAGTTGTCCCAATAATGTTTCTGCTGTAGTAACAATGGAAACCAAATTAAGGAACTGTCACTGTGACGGCCCAAAGCAATTTGAACATGAAGACTCTCAGAGGTGAGCAATTTTTCAACATGCAAAAAAGAGAACTTTCCCTTCAGTAGCTTTCAAACGCCCACAAAAGAAAGACAGCTCAGTGGGATTTCAGAGTCAACAGGGATCCTGGCTTCACTTATGATAATCTGTGTCCCTTACTCTCCACCCAAAACTCCCTCCACAGCCTCTGACTTAGCCCCTCCAGAGCCAGAGGGTTCATAATATTAAAAGTATCCTTTCACCAAACCAAAAATCTGCCTCCCGGTAAATTCCACTCGCTGGTTTGGACAACTCTCTCCAAGAAAACCCCAAACATGGTTTAATCCTGCCATGTGACAACCCCTGGGTCACTTCAGAACTGTAACTGTATTCTTACTACTTTCTCTAAGCTTAACGTCCTCAGTGACATGGTCTCGAATACTTGCCACCATTCCACCATCTGCAAGAACCCAATACAGGTTTGCTAAAGTCTCTCTGGTAGAAAGCAGTCTCTAGGGAGGACTCCAGGGCATCTCTGATGGTCTGTAAAACCTCGTCTTTATTTAGCTGGACTTCTTGGAGTGGGTCCCTATTGGGCCATACTCACTCCATACTACAGAGCCTATTTAGGCACCTGTTGGGGAGGCATCTCATTTTCTGGAACCAAGAACAGCAGCCTCAAACTCCATACCCTTGTTCCCAGAGGACTGGGCCGTACACTCCTGAGGACCATGGTCTTATCTGTCAAAGGTCCCAAAGAGCCCTGTGATGGTTCTGGGGCAGGGAAAGGTGTCCGTCAGGGCGTGATCAGAAAAGACGAGCAGCTTAGGAAGTGGCGGTAACGACCCTCCTCACGCTGCAAGAAGTGGACAGAACGGCCGGGGGATGGTGGTACTGTAGGAAGTGGCCCCGGCGGGCCGGGGGAACTGGGAAGGGGGCGCTAATGGCTGCGAAGGGCCTGGAAGCCGGAGGGCACAGCGCCCCGGGGCTCAGGAGGCGATCCGGAACCGCACGAGGCTCTGCGAAGTGCCCGGCCCCGAGCTGGGGTCTGGAAAACGGCGGAGAAAGGCGCGGGGGTCGAGCGGCTCCCGCCCCGCGGAGTCCCCACGCCCCGTCCACCCACCAGGATAGCCAGCCTGCCAGGGGCTCCAGGTGCGGGACTCGGAACCGGAACGTGGCGGCGGCCGGGCACCCGTGAGTCCTGCCCGGTACCTACGCGCGCCGCGGAGAGGCCCAGATCACGCGCCGCCCCGCCTCCCGCCGGCCGCCCCCCAACGCCGGCCAAGAGCCGGCGCGCTGATGACGTCGGTGCGGCGCGCCGCGCGGCCGTGACGTCAGAGCCAATGGCGGCGGGCGCGGCGCTGGAACCCTGGCGGGTGGCGACCCCGCGGAAGAGGCGCTCGGCGGCGGCAAGGCGGCCGCGGCGGAGGGAGGCGGAGGCCGGCGGCCGGGAGGCAGAGCCCGAGGCGGACAGCGGAGCTGTGCTGCGTCGGCTCCGGGCGGCCGAGTGAGTGCGAGCCGAATCCCCGCGCAGAGGCGCCACCCCGAGCCTCGGTCTCCCCATCTGTACGGTGGGAACGTTCCGCGCGCCTGTCCAGGGTTATTCGTGAGGATTTAGCGCAGGCGACGCGCCCGCTGCGGGCCTGGGTCATCGTACGCGCGCGCAAGAGCCTCGCGCTCCTCTTACTGCGGTGTCAGCCGCGGGCCTTGGCTTTCTCCTTTGTGAGATGGGGATGGAAACAGGACCTGCGTGGGTTTGCTCTGAGGATTCAGTGATTTAGTGGAGGTAAACCATTTCCTGGCACGTGGCAAGCTCCAGGCCAGTGCTTGGTTGGTACGAATACGTGATTGCCAGCATTACCACCATTAGTTCATGGAACCGCTGCTGTGTGCCTAGAACTGGCCCAGCAATCTACGCACGTTGTTAGTGTTGAACGTCACAGGCGTGCTAGATGCTGGCAGCTGCAAGAGACAGGGGTGAGATATGGAACCGGTTTTCAAACTCAGGTCGTTGTGACTCGGAAACCTGTGCTTCCACCCTCTCCATTAGTCTGAACTTTTAGTCTACCCCAGATCCCCCCAATACCCTGCCCCGTACTTAAGAAAGCACTACTTAAGGTAGTGCCCAACACAGCAGGTATTCAGTAAATGCCACCTCCCACTGTTTAGTGTTTTTATTTTTATTTACTTGTAGTCCCATTAGGGCTCAATAAATAACATTTTTAACAGTAATTCAGATCAGCACCTAAAGGGATATCATAAGGGGTAGAAGTTAGGTTAATTTCTACCAGAGATTACCTGTGAATAGAAACTGTTGACCAGATGGTCGAGCCTGAAAAAAAGCAGCAACTCTTTCTGAGATCTCTGAAGGTGCAAATGAGAATTGATGTACCTGGGGTCCCGCGGTAACTTTGTGTGTGAGACACAGTGGTCTCACCAGGTTGCCCTGTCTCAGCCTCCCAAGTAGCTGGGCTTTTCCATATCTGTTTTAGTCAGCTTTTTCAATGCTACAACTAAAAGACCCGACCAGAACCAACTGTAGAAAAGGAAAAGATTGAGGGCTCACAGTTTCTGAGATCTTACTGCATAGAAGGCCGGCTCCATTCCTCTAGGCTGGAGGTGAGTCTGAACATCATGGCGGAAGAGTGTGGCAGAGGGAAGCAGCTCACATGATGATCAGGAGGCAGAGAGAGAAACTCCACTGACCAGATACAAATATATATTCTAAAGCCACGCCCCAATTCCCACCTCCTCCAGCCACACCCTACCACATTAATTATTAGTTAATCCCTATCACTGATAGGGTTAATGCTCTTACAACCCAATCATTCTCCTCTGAACCTTGTATTGTCTCATAGGTGAGCTTTTGGGGGACATCTCATATCCAAACCACAACAATATCTCTGTGCACTGTTATTTCCTCAGTTTCTTCAGAATCCCCCAGGAGCTCTCCCAGAACCCATGACTGGGGCACGGTCACCCTTGCCTTGAAAGGCAAGGGCCCAGAGCTTTACATGCTGAGTGTGTACGCATTTGCCAGTTGACACAGCATTGCCGTGTGTAGTAGGGCTCTGCTTTCCCTGTGGTGAGGAACCTGGGCAGCCTCTGGGCAGAGTTTTTTCAATTCTGTCCACTCCTTTCTGAGGCCCCTAAATAGTCTCTGGCCTATGGACTTGTTGGTTCCAATCCAGTTCATTTGAATTCATTGTTGACTTTGTTTTGCTCTGGGCTTGTGGAAGCCAGATGAGAGACCAGACACTTGGTTTTGTCACTTCTTTTACTTTCCTCTTAGAATCTTTTTTAAAAAAATCTTTTATATTGTGGCAAAATGCCTGTAACATAAAGCTTATCTTTACCATTTTTAAGTATACGCTTCGGTGGTTCCGTGGTGTTAAATATATCCATGTCACGCACCGTCACCCACACTCGCCTGCATAGGTTTTTGATCTTATAAAACTGAAACTCCTTACACAGCGACTTCCAAACCCTCCTCTCCGAACCCTGGCGAACACCCGTTCACTGTTTGTCTCTATGATTTTGAATGCCATACGTAGCCCTGTAGAATCAGCAAAGGGCACTTATCAAGTGCCTGCCAGGTGGCACTGTGCAGAGAATGTTAAGCCTCTGACTTCCTCCTGTCGCCCTCCTCGTGGGCACTGTTTTTGTCACCATTCTAGACATGAGGAAACAAAAACTCAGAAAGGCTGCAACACGACCAGGCTTTGTTGTGGACCAAGGATGCCACACAGACCCAGATCTGCCCCTGGGCATCTGAGGCCTCCTCCAGGAAGCCCTGGATGATCCCAGCAGATATACCCTGGCCTTGAGCAAGGCAGTATTTGTTTCCCTTCCTGTCACTCAGTAAGGACTCTGCGTTGGAGACCACTTCATCTTCCATGCATCCAGCTCGTGGCCAGGAGAAGAGCCATTGCTAGGGCGTCCCTGATGTGGATGGGAGGTGAACGAGCCTTTTTTTCCTCAACAGAGAGGAGCTGCGGATCTCTGATTTCTGGAATTTGGCCTTTGGTGAGTACCACCTGGCCATGGGAGGGGTGGAAGGAGGGAGAGGAGGACCTGAATATGGGCAAAGGGAATCTCATCCTCCTTGGAGGACATCTTGCCTCGTGCTGGGTTCATGCTGAGTTCTAGTTCTGACTTCCCCCTTAGGGCTGTGTGTCTTTTGGCACTTAACTAAATCTGACCCTAGTTTCTCTGTCTGTGAGATGGGGATGAGCAGGTTCGTATTCCTGTAATGTGGGCTGAGAATTAGATGAGCCCACTCGTGCTTGGAACCGTGCGCACCTGCTCACCGAAGGCAGTAAACGCTGACCGTCCTCATCATTACTGGAGCTTGTGCGCCTCCTGCTCTTGCCCTTGACAGTGTGGAGTGGACTGCTTCCCAAGCAGTCGCAGCCCCTTCCTCCCTGTAGCGCGGCGACATGATCCCCGTGCCCAAGCAACTTACCCTGGCCGTCGTTTTTATTGAGGGCTTATTTTTTTCCTTTACATTTTATTTTACATAACTTTGCAAGGAGCAATTTTATGCATAAAGCTTTTGCCAAATTTAGTGTGATCAATTAGGACATATTCCCAGAAACGGAAATAAGTGAAAGGCAGTAACCAACTCAGTGTCCAGTGTCAAGCTGTTTCCAAAAAACCTGAAGACCCAGTTTCCATGTTCTCCTCGCCTCTTCTGGGCTGCTCCTAGCCTGGGGTCTTCTGTAAAGACAGCTTTGCTGATTTAATAAGTGAAAGTTGTTGTCTTATTATTGGAATGTATGGCTTTTGTTTTGGATACAGCTTGGTTCAACAAAATTCAGTACTAGTATGATAACAAGAGGGACAAGAGAACCTGCGTCTCTGTGAGATTTCAGCAGAATAGTGTTGAGGTTCTTGAAGCCTCCAGCTTTTTTTTTTTGACCTTTTTACATATCACATATTTCTACGCCTAGACATTTATAGTGTGGTTTTGAGAGCTGTGCTCCTCTAACCTAAAACGTTCCTCAGAGCATAGTCTGCAATTACTAGAAGCCGCCTATTAAATTGTAGTTGAGTTCACATTCGAGTTTTAGGTGGAAACTGTCCATGAGTGAAGGCCACGTTTGTTGGAACAGTCTCGGGTTTGGGACCGTGGGAGTCTGGGGCAGAGAGCGCCTGTCTTCGCTGAATGTGACTGTGTGTGCCTGGCGGCTGTTTTGAGTCGCAGCCCTTCTTGCCCTGGTCTGTGGCCCCTCGTGGGTGATTTGGCTCACAGGGTCAGAACATGGCCTCTGACTGCATTTGGGGGCTGACTCTTTCAGAAACCATCAACCAGTGTCTTATAGAACAGCTGGGACAACTGAAGGCCTCTGTGGGGACCCTCTCAGAAGCCCTTGGAAACCTGCATCTCACCTCGCCAGCTGAGCTGGACGCGGCCCCTGACCCCAGCCCGGGAGAGGCCCTGGCCCGGGGAGCCTGCCACGTCAAGTGTGTGTGTTACGGCATTGGCAACTTCGCCAGCTGCGCCACAGCTAGAACCCAGCTGGCGTTTTTGCTTCTGTTCCTGGAAAGGTGCCAGGTGAGTTTCTGGTTCACCTGCATGTCCTCCCTGGCCCACACTCTGTTCGTGGGTGTTTGGGTCGAGGCAACGCATTCTTCCCTTGCAGATCCCCAGAAGTCACTGCTGGGTCTATGACCCTCTGTTCAGCCAGCTTGAAATTGCTGTTCTTCACTCCCTTGGCGTGACTGTTCTCAGCGAGAACGAGGTGAGTGATGGGGGAAGCGGGATGGGGCCGCGTGCGGATCCTGACCAGACCACCGGGGATGCCAGTTTTCTCTGTAGCCGTGGCGGTCCCTGTCCACTGCTTGCTTGCCTTCGAAGTGTCTGTAAAGTTGACTAGTCAATCAATTACCCACATTTTGCTTTATGTTGCGCCCTGTCAGAAAAAACCTTAAATTACACAAATAGCATGAACCAGATCAAGTCAACTTTGCAGAATTGTTGCGAGGATTCTTTGTCAAAAATTATGCTAAGCCAGTATTTGCTGTGCTATATAAAAATCAAGAAGGCACAGGCTGGGTTCTTCAGATGGTTTCTGATCGGGCTGCACCCTATCCCAGGATAGCAATGAAAGGGGATGGAGCCCCTTATCTCCACTTGTCAGCTCTGAGCCTGGTCACACCCTGCGCACCTGGCTGTGCACTGTGAACAAATCCTCTCCTCCCCGGCACCTCCGAGAGCTCAGACGTTCCTGAGACCTCTGAAAAGAAACTCATTTCACGGGGCAGACCTGGAGCCAGTGTGTGCTAAGACCTCTGAATTGTTTTGCATCAGCTTGGGGATTAGAGGATCGTTTGATTCCTGTGTCCTGAAACTGCCACCTCATTGCTTATTATATAACCTCCACGGCCCTGCCGAGAGCGTGGTCCCCAGTGCTGAGGCCCGAGGTACTAGATGTCCTTCTGAGCGCTGCTCTGTGCTGGGCGGGGAGCTTTCAGTGACCAGGATCATTGAGAACCAGCCCATCTTTGGGGAGCCTGTGGTCACACCAGGCATGTGGCCTGTGAACGTTAGTGACGGATGCAGCAGTGACGGGGACCGTGCTAGGAGCAGAGGCAGCAGGGGTGTTTGGAAGGATGGGGAGCTTTTCTGGGTCCGACCTGGGATTTGAAGAGCTGAGGGACAGAACCAGGGCTGCAGGCAGCCTGTGCAGAGCGAACTGATCAGGAGTCCCCTGCGGTTCGTTCTCAACATAGGAAGTGGCAGGCAGAGGAGAGCACCCCACTCCTTTGCTGTGTGGCTGTAAAACAGTGGCCATCAGGAAAGGGTGACTGTGCCCCCCAGGGACATTGGAAGGGGATCTGCAGAAAGACAGGAGGCATGGGTTACTGACGGCAGTACCTGGAGACAGGCGCCACAGTTGTCCCTCCTGTCCCGTCTGTCAGGGACACAGAAGCCCCTTCCCTGTCCAGAGCTTTCTGTGCTCAGGGGGCACACCTGCTAGGCGAGACGGCTGCCGACACTGATCCCCCTGACTGTAGACTGCACAACCAGCTGGAACCGTTTCATCCGGGTCCCCCGTGCTCAGCTGTCTCTGAGCTCATACTGACATGTCCGGAACCCTCCCTCGCCTTGCTGCAAGTGTGCTCTGCGAGAGTTCACGCCTGTCCCCTCGCGTTCCAGGAAGGAAAGCGGAGTGTCCGCGGGCAGCCCACGGTCTTCTACATGCTCCACTGTGGGACGGCCTTGTACAACAACCTTTTATGGAGCAACTGGTCAGCAGATGCCCTTTCCAAGATGGTCATCATCGGGAACAGTTTCAAAGGCCTGGAGGAAAGGTAAGCCCGGGAACACTTCCATCTGTCAGCCCAGAGGTGACGCCGGCAGACTGGCCTTCTCCCGGCCGGTCCTACGCTAGGATGTGCTCCTCTTAGGGAAACAGATGAAGGGGAAAGTCAGATTTTATCCTTGAAGTCCTGGGCACTGAACACCAGGGCCTCGTGTACCAGGCAAGCTCGGCCACTGAGCCTCGTCCCAGCCCAAAGCCAGATTTTAGACCTTGGTCAAGCTGTGCAGCAGTTTAAAGAGTCTCTGCAAATAATCCTTCCCTTCTGGTGACAAAGTGTTTTTGAAACACCATTCGATCTCTCTGCCCATTACTCTGCCCTCGTTCCCTATGTGATGCTCAGGTCTCCTGGTGACACGGGCAAAAGCCCTGGGGTCTGCACATCCTTAAATTGTTTTGAATTCTTACTATATTTTGGTCATCGCACTTTTCTACATGTCTCAATTTAAATAAAACCATTCTCACACCTCATATTTTTTTAATTTCTAGGTTGTTGACGAGGATTCTGCAGAAAAACTACCCTTACATTGCAAAGGTATCTGCGTGAAGGGGCTGGGGTGGGAGAGGGTGTGGAATCGCTCCCTGTCACCGAGAAGGCCACCTCACCCTGGTTGGAGGCGTTGCCAGTGGAGACGTGGCGTCACCGTGCCCCCAGCGAGCCCTCTCCACGGGGCTGTCCCAGAGCTGTGCGCTGGCCCCTCCTGGCGTTTTCTTAACTGCCCTACTCAGTGCTGTGCCCAGCACACCTCTGCCCTCGGGGCCTCAGGGCACTGCCCCGAAGCGGGCAGCAGCCTCCTGTTCCGTGTGGTTTCAAAGGGCCCTGGGGCCGTGAGTGTGATGCAGTTTCACGGCTGTCGTGTCTGGACTCTTCTGCTCAGGTTCTGGAAGGGCTGGAGGAGCGCCCGCTTCCTCAGACTCCCCAGTACGTGGACACCTTTAACGACACGTCTGTTCACTGGTTCCCTACCCAAAAGCTGGGACGGCTCTCCAGGGACGTGTGGACATTTCGGGAAGAACCAGAGTATCAGGGCTGCGAGGACCTCGAGATCATCAGGAGGAAGGCGGCAGAGCTGCCACTGACCTGAGCACACTAGAGCGCATCAGGCTGCCATCCTGTTTGGAGGGTGACATGCAGCCTGAGAACTCGGTGGAGGGACAGAAGCACTGTGACAGCCGTGCGGTGCTGCACACCTGTTATCCCAGGGGCTCGGGAGGCTGAGGCAGGAGGATCGCACGTTCGAGGCCAGCCTGGGCAACTCAGCAAGGCCCTGAGCGACTCAGAGACCCTGTCTCTAATAAAACATTAAAAAGGGGGGCTGGGACCTGGCTCAGTGGTTCAGCACCCCTGAATTCAATCCCTGGTACCAATTAAAAAAGAAAAAGTCTGATGCGCTGGTAAAGCAGCACCTTCCTTCCTTCCCTGGTGGCCCGACGCAGAGCATCTCAGGTGATTTAAAATACCGTTTATTCACAACCTCGTGTGAGGCAGCGTCCGTCTACTTGGCCATGTCGATCAGGCTCTGCAGGGAGGTGGGCACCCAGGTCTTCTCACCCTGGACGAACACCACCCCTCGGTCGATGTAGATGACGATGCGGCCGAAGGTGTAGAGCTGCTTCCCCTCGTGCCGCTTGCCGATGACCGGCATGAACACGATGTTGTGCTCCTCGGCCTTGGTCTCGATGAGGTCCTTGAAGTTCATGGGCACAGAGCTGGCGGCCACGCCGATGCCCCTCTGGGCCATGTTCTCGGCCTCCCGGCGCTCCTGCATGGCCTCGTACTGGAAGTCCTTCCTCCGCTCCGTGTGGGTGAGGTAGGCGATGTTCTCCCGCGCTCCCGGCTGCATGTAGGCACCTGGCGGGGAGGGAGGAAGGGTGTGAGGAGGAGACGCAGCAGGCCCGCAAAGGGACGGTGGCTTGGTCCAGGCTGGGTGTGCCCAGCACTGTGACTCACCCCAGGCCAGCTCTGCCTGAGGCTCGAGCAACTTCAGGGGAGTTTGGATGCCGGAGGGTATCACAAAAATCAGTCTGTAGATTTCAGACCGATATCTGATAAGCAAATACTCGATATAAGACGAAGCGTCTACGAGGTTTTATCCTGACAGCTGGCAACCTTGACAGGCCCGGCTCTGTCCCAGGAGCCTCCCTACACGCTGGTGGCTCTGGGCACCTTGGGAACGTGCTCATTCCCAGCATGGCCATCAGGCACGCGGCTCTGCTCCGCCTGGTTTCTTACCCACCTAGTCCCGACCCTAGAACGGAAATGAAGGAGGACAGAGGACAGAGGAGCACAAGTGCTGAGGCCCCAGGCCGGACACACCTCTGGGAGCGTGAAACCTGGGTGCTGGCAGAGGCGTCTAGAGAAGGTGGACCCGGGACAGCCCGAGGGACCTCCGTCATCAGCTGTGAGTCCAGCTGTGCTCAGGAAATGGGGTGGACACAGTTGAAACAGTGCCCGCGCCAGCCTGCAGCACTGCGTCCTGAGCAAGCTGGGCCGCGGGGCTCAGAAGTACAGGAGGTGAGGTGGGTGCCCGTCAGCGCTGAGTCGGCCAAGCAGCAACATGGCCTTGGCTCAGACGCGGGCACGTCAGCTCAGGATTGGTGACGCGCCCAAGCGTCAAAACGTGAGCATACAATTGCCTCGTGATCCAGGCAGCACGATGGACCCGGAACTGAGCAGTGACCCGTCCTTCTGACAGCAGATAGCAGCTCCCGAGGGCCGTGCCCAAGCCCCAACTCGTGCCAACCCCTGGTGACGGGAGGGACATGGACCTAGGGAGGTTAAGCAGCTACTCGGTGTGGGAATGGCCCCTGTCCTCGCCACGAGCCACAGTGCGTCAGCAGCGCGCCCAAGGCCAGCTGGCTGGCTCTGAGAGCCTCGCAGGCCCGCACCACAGCGGCAACAGGCGGCACCAGCACTGAGACAGCAGCACCGGAATCCAGCTCGTCAGCCTCACTGAGGGACGTGCCCTGCCAGCTGCGGCGCACCTGAGCAGCAGTGCACGGGGAATATGGGGATCCTCACTCACCGACGTTCGAGGACACCGCCCTGTTCATGATGTCCAGTGCTTCATTAAACTTGTCCTTGACGGACGGGTGGGCCAGCACCTGGTCTGAGAACATGGACTTCCAGCCCAGGTACCACTTGGTGATCTCCTCGTAATTGGGACCATTACTGAGCCAGGAGCACAGCACCTGCCAAAAGAGCAGAGACCTGTACCATGGCAACGGCAGGAGCAGCTTTCCACAGGGCCACTGTGTGGATGCTGGGCCTGCCAGCTGGTGACACCACGTGACGGGTTTCTAGGAGCTGAAAAGTGGTACTCGAGCGTAGATTCTGAGCCAGCCTGTGGCTAAGTGCCCTCGCGGGAAACCTGCTGCGCCTCAGCCTGTATTGCGGTGGGGACCTCGCAGTCCCTCCTCCACGGGGCCATGAGCAGTTGAGCTGGCCATAAAGACCAGCAGCTGGCACCTGACATGCTGGAGGGCTGGGGGCCACTGTCAGGACGTGGACAAGGCCGCCCCCTTGGCGGTGTATGTTCAAGTGTGGTCACAGCTGCAGTCAGGCCCTACCAGACAATTAAGTGACTGTCCCCACGCTACCACCTCTCCTCCCACAGCAAAGCCGAGCCGAGCGTACCTGGAGCCACTTGGGGAAGAAGTGCTTCTCGAGGAGCCCCACCAGGCTGGAGACGGAGATCATGCCCTCCCAGTCGATGACCCAGTAGAAGGCGTCCATGTGCTGCTGGTGGGGGTTGATGACCAGCTCGCCCAGACACATGCCTGCAAGAGAAGCCGCCCCGCGCTCGCTCTCCTGCAGCAAAGCCACAGACGACAGCGCGCTCTGACCTGCTTTCAAAGGTCAAGTCTAAGCTCCCAACGTGGCAACACAGCAATTCTTAAAAATCATTTGTTTCTCTTACCCAAAAATTCAGAAGACGACACCACAACCATTTCAGAAAGCCAGTGCTGTGCTTTGCCAGAGCCAGGAAAGCCTCGCGGCACAGGGACCCAAACACCCCTGCGGCAGGCTTTCAGGCACTGCCGGATAAACGGCAAAAAGACCCGCGTGGCATTTACACTCAGCCTCCACCTGCGGTGCCACCCGTTCCACAGTGCGAGACGGTGTGTCGGCATCTCCGTGCAACGAGAGGCCGAGCTTCACCTACCACCGCTGGGCGCGGGGCCAAGGAAGCGGAGCCACAGAATCGCTGCCTTCCCCGTCCCTCACCCAGCTTGGGCACGATGTTCTTGACCATGAACGCCTCCCAGGAGCCGGGGGTGAAGACGTCCTTCCAGGGCTGGAGGATGAGCTTGGCCGAGGAGTCGCTGGGGTGCCACTTCTGCAGGGCGCTGGACAGCTTGCTGCGGATGGGGGAGTACAGCGGCTCCAGGCGCGCCTGCATGAGCGGCAGCCACGGGTGGATCCAGGAGTGGATGGGGACGGTGTCCGTCAGGGGGTTCCAGTTGTCCACCTGCAGGGAAAGGGGAGAAGCGGCTCCTGCAGCCTGGGGGCGTCGCGACCCCACCTGTGCAGCTGCGGGCAGTGCTGTCCTCCAGGCAGGAGGCCCCGTCGCCTGGCTGAGGACCACGGCGCTTTCCACTTTGTTTCCTGGTACTGGGGACGGAACCCAGGGCACGCTGCCACTCAGCCACGCTGGTTTTAGACAGGGCCACACTAAGTTGCTGGCCGTGAACCCGCTGAGCTCACTGGCCCGTGCCGCTGTGCCCGGCAGTCCTTGCCACTCGTGTAGATGACAGTCTCCCCTCCATGGCCACCAGGGTGCCGTGCAGGCAGTTTGCACTCCATTTCCCCTGAACAGACACCACCCCAACAAACAGAGCCACGCAACTATTACATCTCAGAACCTCGCAGGTCTAATGTCAGTGAAGACCCCAAGAAAAGGGAGTCCCTCTCGAGGGTCTGGGGAAGGGGCTGGAGTCAGCGCCACAGGACAGAGCGGGGACCAGCCCTTTTCACCGCAGGCGCTCTGACAGCACTGAGGCGGGAGGCGTGCTCCCCGGTCCCCAGGGCCCCTGCCCCAGCTGCCCCAGCCGCCCACCTCCTTCTGCAGCTTGGGGAAGACGAGCTGGTCCAGGATGTTGTCCAGGATCCACACGGGGATGATGTGCGCCCAGCTGTCCAGGAAGTCCACCATGGGCTCGCAGTTCCTCGGCTGCCACTGGTTGATGATGTTCCGAACAAAAGGCATCCAGACTTCCCAGATGAGCCTGCGGCGGGCAGAGGGCAGCCTCATAAGCCGGCCGATGGGTTCCGAGCTCACCAAGCAGCTGGCGCCCAGCTCACCTCACCACCCCCGGAGGAAGAAGGGAAAGCAAAGCGAGCACGGCCGCCTGGCCTACCTGCTGGCCTCGCAGCCTGGGCCTCCCTGGCGGTGCCCACTCGCCTGGCAGGTCTGCTGCAGATGACAGGCTCGCGGGCCCCAGGAGAAGGCTCCTTTCCAGGTGTCAGCTGCTGTCCTCCCTAGAGCCCTCCACCCACAGCTGACACCTCTGACCCCGGGGCCACAGCTTGATGTCCCCTCCTCTGAGTGTCCTCTGTCCCGATTCCCACGCCAAGTGAGCACCTGCCCTTACTGCTCACCACCCCGACCGAGCGAGCACCTGCACTACTTCCTGTCACCTGCCCCATCCTCTGCACCCTGGACCAGAGCTGGCTGTGGTCTTCTGAGCGAGGCCCAGCGCCCAGCACGTGGGTGGCACTCAACAGACACTGGACAAGTGGGCTGAGCAGGGGACCAAGTGGTTCCCAGAGCAGAACCAGCGTGCAGCAGGGCTGGCAAGGGCCGGCACCTCCAAGGCGCCCACCGCGGTACCTGTGGAAGGCGTCTGAGGAGAGGTCCTGACCGCTGTGGGACAGCAGCTGGTCGTTCTCCAGGAGGCTCTTCCACTTGGAGATGATCTCCGTGCCGTAGGTGCAGTCCTGAGGGGAAGCGGGCGTCAGCCGGCCCTCCCGCCCGGCCCCCCGCAGCAGGGCGCGGCCCACCCGGGGCGAGAGGCTCCCGGCTCACTTTGAGGGGATCCCACTCCTTGAAGTAGTCCTTCATGAGCGGGTAGACGACGGCCACGGCCAGGTCCACGCGGTCCGACATGCGGTACTCCTCGTAGTACTTGTCCTGCAGGGTCTGGAAGACGCGGGCGCACTCTTCCAGGGTGAGGGGGCTGGTGCAGCCGGGCTGCATGCGCCGCTCGCACTCCTCCACCATCTCCAGCACCCTGCCCAGGTTGGAGATGACGCGCTCCTCGTGCGCCAGGGCCTCGGCCGTCTTCTCCAGCTCGTGCGACAGGTTCACCACCATGTCCCGCTCGTACTGCAGCTGCCGGTCGTTCTGGATGATCTCCTGCTCCGTGAGCTCGATGAGCAGCTGCAGGTTGTGCTCCAGCTCGGGCAGGGCGAAGCCGGGGGCCTTGGCCTCCTTGCCGGGCAGTGGCGGCAGCTGGGACTGCGGCGGGAGCCCGTCGTCGGGGACATTGTGCTTGTGGCTGATCTGGCTGTAGCTGTAGTAGACCTTCTGCTCCCGGCCCGTCATGTCTATGACCTGCGGCAGGGTGCAGGGGACGCGGCTGCCCGTTAGACACAGCGCCGGCAGCAGCGCCGAGCCACAGCGGGGCAGTGTCCATGGGGGCTCCGTGGGGGCTAGGTCAGAGGAGCTCGGGACAAAAGGGTGCGGAGGGCATGGGGCTGGGTCCCTCTGAAGGCTCCAGCGGAGAACTTCAAGGAACAGGGACCAGGCAGCAGCAAAGGAGATGGGTTCACAGAAGGACAGAGCTATGCTGATGAAAGCAGGAAATGAGACCCGGTCATCAAAGTGCCACTTGGTAAGAACCACGCAAGACGCACAGGGAGAGACCTACAAGGACGCAGGCTAGGGTTAACTGGTAATCTGTGGGGGGATGGGAACTAGCCATGTTTTTATTCTCTGAATTTCCTAATTTCTTAAAATGCCTACACATTACTCTCAGAATAAGTTTTTTAAAAATATAAAAACAACAAACGTAGTTATTGGACAAAGGCAACTCAGGAATGAACTGATTCTAAATTCTAGGAAAACTGAGGAAACGTGACCTGTGCCTCTGAACGATCATTTGTCACTTTAAACCAGAGCAACCCCTGAGCCACTTGCATAAGAGTCCCTCGGAAAACCCACAGCACCCAGGGCTTCAGCCTAGATCCACCGACTCCTGCTCGCTGGGTGGGCCCGGACACCCTGTTCCTCGATGTCCCCCACGCGAGCTTCTGTGGGCCAGTGATGTGCGTCCTCCACCCACCACATGGCTCCCCGCTGCTCTCCGGCTCACGGCAGGCAGTGGAACGGGTGCTCCCAGTGCACACGAGCGGCTGAGGACCCCGACAGAGCTGGTGGGTCCAAACCCACATCCTGGTCAGTATGGCTCCCTGGCTGCCCACCCAGGGGTGCTGAAGGAGTGGCCGGCAGCCTCCTGGGCTGCAGTAGCCGTGGGCGTGGGCCACAGCCACATGGAGCCTGCTGTGCTGGAGAGAACCCAAGGCGGAGGAGCCAGGGCCAAGGAAGCCGGGGCCCGGTGAGCAGGGGAAACAGATGGGGCAGACCTGAATGGAAGCCGCTGGAAGGTTCAGACTCCAGGGCCGACCCTCAGTGCTGACGCCCTCCACAACCTGGTTAGCATTTATCGGGACCCCAGAGCCGCATCAGCCCTAGCCGAGCACACGCAGGCAGCAACTGCTGTCAGGCCTCCTTCCTTCTCACCCCGTGAAGCCCACTCCGCTCACCCTGCTGCTCTTACTTCCCTGAATTTCCTTCCTCAAAATTCTGAGACAAGAACCCGGAGATTGGTGGTGAGCTGCTGGGTCTGCTGTGACACTAGAGCACAAAGGCCTCATTAAGAGCTGCATTAGGTGTCCCCTAACGTGTCAGCTGCTGGCACTACAACAGGCTTTCTCAGCGGCAGAGACCCTGGCTTACACAGACCCCGTCCGCCAGCAGAAGCAGGAAGTCCAGTGTCACCTCCCACTCGGGTTTCATCAGCATGAGCGCCTGACAACCCTCCGCTCCTGTCAGCGCTGGTGCCAGCTTCCCAGCGCAGGAGGCTGGGGACTTGTGCGTTCTTTAACTTGGTGACTTCTAGGAACCTCACCTCAGCCTCAAATAAAGCCACACATACTAATCTGCCCCTGAAAGAAAGCTGAAGTCTGGGAACAGAGGCAGGGCCAGGAAGGTCCCGCCCTCCTTAGGAACAAGATGCCTGCAGGGGTTTAATGACAGGAACGTCAGTTACACCAGGGCAGAAGAGGAGGCTAGGAGAAAGCAGCGGCCTGAGAGGAGAGCCCCAGAGCGCGCCCAGGAAGCGCCCGGGCCCGGCCGATGCTTTCCAGCGCCCTAGACCAGGCGTGCAAGGCCCCGTACCTTGACCTGGGAGAGCTCCTTCTGAGGAGCCGCCAGCTTCTTGCTGACCCTGCCCTTGGCCTTCAGCTCTTCCACCGTCTTGTAGGAGTACTTGGGCTTCTTCTTGCTTCCACTGGGGTCCTTCCTCCACTGGCTCAGCTCCTTCTGAAACTCCTGAACCAGAGGGATGCGTCAGCCTCCACGGCAAGTGCCACTTCTTACAAGCAGGTGTGGTCTGAAGCCATCAGGACCGTCACCTGCTCAGATCGGTACCCAGGCCGCATGAAGGGCCGTGCCTGTGTGACACTAAGACCACCTACGGACACCCACCCTCTCACAGGCAGGTGCACACGCAGGGGCCAGAAAAGGCAGAGACGAGCAGGCGAGACCAGTGCTGGACCGCCGTCCTGTAACTTAGAGATAGGACGAGACGGGAAACCAGGGGTGGCGGTGCACGCTGCGGGGCCAGCTACTCGGGGCTGAGGAAGAGCCAACGTTCGAGGCCAGTCGGGGCCCCTCAGCAAGAGCCTTCCTCAAAATCAAACAGGAAGGGCTGGGATGTGGCCGCGTGGCACCCAGCGCAGGCCAGGCCCTGAGTCTGCTCCCAATACTGCAAGAACGCTTCTCTGAAGGAGACGCCTGTTAGTCGGAGGCTGAGGACACGCGGCTGGCCCTCGGAAGTTGGCTTTGTGACGGCCACTCTTTTTCTCACACTGGCTTAAACCTGTGATTTCTTTTTCTCAGAAATGTCTGAGTTCAGGCTGCTCTGGGAAGGTCCCTCGGTGTCCCTACGGCAACACTTGCCGGGAGCCGAGCAGGGACAGCCCTTCAGACGCCTCGGCCACCCCTGCTGGGCCACCCCACGCACCCCATAACCTGCCGTGGGACCAACACCTGTGGGCTCGTGACCAGCCCCTGGCTCAGAGTCGTCAGGTGCACGCTATCAGCGCCTCCTCCCCCCAGCAGGGGACGGTGGTGACAGACAGTGGCAGACGCTCCTGGCAGCACTCTGCCTTGCTCTCGAGTGCCGGGGACAGCAGTGCTGCCTTCTGCAGCTGGAGGAAGCTGCACGGCCGCTGCAGCTGCCTCCTTACCACGCCAGCACCCAAGCCACGGAGGCTGGCGCGGCCGCCACCTCCCTCTCCGTGGGGCCTGCCGCTTCCCGGGCTCCCCCTCGTCCACCCCAGAGCTTCTCGCCCCCTTCCTCTGGCCTCCCCCGCCCGCTGCCCTCTCCCTGGTGCAGGGCCTCTCTTCCACCGGGCCTCCAATGGACAGCCAGCCCCCCAGCACACGCCATCTCCCCTCCCCGCTCCCTTCCCCATGCTGTGGATGGAGCCCGGGGCCAGAGCTGCACCCCCAGTTCTTGGTTTTTGAGACAGGGTCTTGTTCAGTTGTTGAGAGTTGTGCTAAACTGCAGAGGCTGGCCTCGAACATGCGACCCTCCTACCTCAGCCTCCTGAGTCACTGGGGTCACATGGCCGTCCCCCCCACCGTAGCTGCCTTCGTACGTCTGTCCCTGCCCAACAGGCTCTGTGTCCGTTCAGGCACACCCGGTCCACAGCAGGGCACCCAGCATTCAGCAGGTGCCACAAACACCCCATGACTGACGGAGGCACGCAAGGTCGGACAGGCGGCCACCTGCACGGCACAGGACACCCCACGTCTCCCAGTGTCCGCTCACCTCCTCAGCTTCCTCTTCCGAGTCCACGGCGGGGAAGTCGTGCAGGGACTGGGTGGTCCGCTCCGAGCCGTAGGCTCCCACGGCCCCTTTCCCCTTCCTCTGCTTGGCTTCGATCGGGTTGATGATTCCTGCCGGTTCAGCACAGGGCGGAGAGCGGCCTCAGACCAGATCCTCGTGGGCGAGAATGAGCCGCGTGAGGAACACGGTCCTGGCTCCTTCAACAAATGCCACTGCCCAGGAGGGAGCGTGTGGCCTGGCCTTGGAACAGGTCCACGTTCCACAGGCTCTGGAAGTTCTGAGCGTCTGTGCCAACCATCTGCTGGCCTTGGGTCACTGATGTCCTGAACACAGATTCCATTTCTACTCAGCTCTGTTCTAGTGGCCGGGAAGAGGGAACTCAGGATGGGAAACCTGACGCTTGGCTCACTCGGAAGGCTCAGGTACGGAGGTGCGGGCGTCTACGTACGGGACTGCTCGCCCCGTGCCCGCACTTCACACCGTGCCCAAGCCCTGGCCATGAGCGCGAGGCTGTTCTGGCAGAAGGGTTCACGAGCGAGCAGGACGCGAGCTCAGTGGGGACCCCTGGCAGTGTGCTAGGAGCTCAAGGTCGCCCAACAGAACACGCCAGACTCCATCCGGCTGGGACTCACTCATGGGAAGCAGCTCAGAAGGGGGCAGTTCCTGCAGGAAGGGAAGCCATGATCGATGTGCATGGCTGTGACTCAAGATGAGCTGCAGAGAGGGACAGCGACTCGCTGGGCTGGTACGAGAGGACCAGAGGAGACTGCAGCTGAGCCACCGCAGGACCTGCCCAGTCACAGCCGCACATCTCCAGCTACCACCAGGCCACTCAGTGTTTTACTCACACGCATGAATTGTGTGGGGAGGGGGGTACTGGGACTGAACCCAGGGTGCTCTGCTACTGAGCCACATCCCAGTCCTTTTTATTTTTTATTTTGAGACAGGGACTGAGTTGCTGAGGGCCTCACTATATTACTGAGGCTGGCCTCGAAACTGAGACCTCCTGCCTCAGCCTCCCAATTCTCAAGTGTGCGCCGCCACACTCAGTTTTTTGTTGTTGTGTTTGTTTGTTTACTGAAACCCTTGTGAGCAGGCTCACAAAACTCCAATGCCTTCAAGGCTCCAGAAAGCTCACATAAATGAGCACAGTGTGTAGAGGTGGGGACACTGGTTCTAGATGAAGGCCACATGCAGGCCCAGGGACTGCTATGATTCAGCTAAACTCTTAGGCAAAATACAGAATTTTAAGTGAAACAGGCTGATGTCTAAATATTGGCAACTAAGTTTTCTTTAGAAACATGAGTCGGGCCAAAAGGAAGTGTCACTTCAGCCTGGTTGAGACCGTAGCCCCTTTCTCTCACTCAAATTTAAGAATTTTGTTTAACCTGAATTTTGAGAAAGCAAGGGAGCTGAGAAGCACAACCATCCTGCGCCCGCAAACGAGGCCAGAGTCGATGTACCCTCAAAAGGGAAAAGGCAGAGGGAGCCAGCCCTCCCGAGCCCCCACGCCAGCCTCCCCCAGCACGCCAGGGCTGCTCCTACCCTGCGCGTTCTTCCCGAGGCCCCGCCCGGGCACGTAGCCCATCTTCTGAAGGAGCTTCTGCCCAATTCCTTTCGTGTGTCTTTCCCAGCTGCCAAAGTCCATGAAAGATTTAGTTCCTCCTGCAAAACCTTTCTGGCTGGGCTTAAAATTGCCACCCTGCAAAGAAGAATGACCAAAGTTTAGTTGTTAGAAAGATCTAAGAAAGCCCAGCCCAGGAGAAAATGCACAGCAGTTGCACAGCATTAGGGGAAAAGGCAGCATGAGCCAAAAACGCATCAGTGACCACGAGGCGCCAGGGGCCCCGCTGAGCTGCCCCTGCGAGGACGTGCCTGAGCCACAGTGGAGGGCAGGACTCAGGTGACAATCCTGCGATAAGGACTCTACCGTTTTTAACTTCTTTGGTCCAAAATCCTTAGGGAAGTCTTCCTGCTTCATGGGTTTCTCTTCATCATCAGAATCTTCCAGCTCTGCCTCCTCAGCTGCCCCTTTCTTGAGCCCTGCACTGATGAAGTTGACGGGCGCAGAGTAGTCTCGGGCCCTGCAGGCGGACACAGATCCCTGGTCTGTGAAGTTGCCCTGCCTGGAACTTGGCTCACGAGGAGGTCCTTAGAGCGGACTCCATTTTAAAAGAGTGACATGTTTATTTGAGCTGGGGTTGTAGCTCAGTGGTACAGTGTTTGGCTAGCATGTGTAAGGCACTGGGTTCCCGTCACAATACCACGTATAAATAAATAAAATCAAGGCCCATTGACAACTAAAAAACTGTTTAAGAAAAAAAAAAAAAATGAGTAACACATTTCTTTCTATGTCAGTGTATCAGACAGACACCAGGCCAGGCTTCATGTGATCACATTTAACATTTTATACTTTGGATGTTCAATTAAAATCCATGGCTG
This sequence comes from Sciurus carolinensis, assembly GCF_902686445.1. Taxonomy (NCBI): domain Eukaryota; kingdom Metazoa; phylum Chordata; class Mammalia; order Rodentia; family Sciuridae; genus Sciurus; species Sciurus carolinensis. The sequence continues at coordinate 126,590,816 of NC_062220.1, forward strand.
AAGATACATCACTATCAATAGAGAGTTGATTATGAATTCACAATACAATTCAATAATCCAATTTTCATTTTACATTTTTAAAACCTAATTACCTTAGAGGTATTTGTTGTAGACATTATTTCAAGGCCAACGATAAAACAGGAGTGAAAATTCAAACAGATAAAAATCATACACAAGGGCTGGGGTTGTGGCTCAGTGGTAGAGCACTTGCCTCGCACATGTGAGGTTCTGGGTTTGATCCTCAGCACCACATTAAAAATAAATAAACAAAGGTATTGTGTCTGCAACTAAAAAAATTTTTTTTAAATCATACACAAGAAAAATTAAGATTATAAGGATGTAAAGTATGTTAATAATTATATTAATTTAACTTAGAAGTTCATACCCACTAAAATATGAAAACTATAAAAAAAAAAAAAAAACAGGAAATTAACCTTGTGAAATGTACTAATTTAAACTGTGACTGCTTCAGGAACACATGGTAAGTCATTGACCCAGTTCCTTTGTGAGAAACAAACCTGTGTGATCAGAGGAACACAGAAAAAGTGTCCTGGGATACTACAAAAGAGTAATGCTTAATAAAATGACTGACCTAGTCACTAAACACCCCACAGCAGCAACAGAATCCAGGGAACCTTTTCCTAAAAGATGCAACAATTTGGGGGTTTAGAGTCCCAACTCCAGCAGCATGGAGCTCTGGGTTCCATTTCCAGCTTGGATCCTGCCTCACTGTGTGATTTGGGGTCAGTACCCTTGTGGACACCTCGGGCCTCCAGCCAAGGGCCTCTGTACACTCACCCTGTCCCACCACCAACAATGAGGAGGATAATGATCCCTTTCTCCTAAGGTAAATGAGCCAGGCCGTGAAGTCCTCAGAACGAGTAGCCAATGTCTGTGGGCTATTCCCACCAGCTTGAGACCATGCGCTCCTTGACCCCTGATGTATGTATCGTATGCCTTTAAACTTCCTGTGGGTGAGAAGAGGCTGAACTGATCCCTGGGCTCTTTCTCCCTTGGCCTCTTTGGGAAAAAGACACAATCTCAATGGGCGAAGCCTGCAGTCCACAGTCCACATGGGTCAGTGAGTTGAGGCCAGCACAAGCAACACTCCCACCCCCAGGGAGAAGACCTCGAGCCTAAATTCTCATCTCCTGGCCACCATCCTAGCCCACCCCCCGCCACACCTCTGCTGGGACCACTGCCTCGACCTCCTCAGAGCTCTCTGCCTTCCACTGTGCAACCCGCAACAGGGCCCTCCCTCTCCACAACCCCTTCTCAAGTCCCTCACCCCTCCCGCCCAGCCTGTACCCTCAGTACCCTTGTGGACACCTCGGGCCTCCAGCCAAGGGCCTCTGTACACTCACCCTGTCCCACCACCCTAGCTGCCTTCTATTTCTCTATGAGCTTAAGGTCACTTCTCCAGGGAACTCTTTCCTGACCTCCCAGAAGATGACGAATACCCTTTGGGGCATTTTTGCTCCCCTCCTGTCCTAAATCATAGTTACAAAATCTCATCACTGAATTGTAGATCACTATCTGTCTTCATCCACCAGAGTCTGGGCTCCAGGAAGATGGGTAGAGCAGAAGGCCAAGTACACAGTAACCGTTCAGCGAACACGTGCTGATGGTGAATCAGTAAAGGAGCAGCAGCTAGCCCGAGAGGCAAGTGCGCCTCCCCGTGGTGTAGCCAGGGCCTCCAGGAGGCCAGGGGAGACGTAATCACAGGGCGGCATCCCTCCCACTCCACCCTCCCGTCCCTAAGGCAGTACCGTTTGCCTCCAAAACTGGGCCTCTCCTCATCGGAGTCGCGCTCGGCCCACACCCCGTAGGTGGCCTCTTCCTTGGTCTGCCAGTGGCGCTGCCGGTTGGGGTTGAACTCATTCTGGAGATCCCAGTCGGTGATCTCAAAGTTCTCCCGCTCGTCGTCATCATCCTCCACGCGGCCTTCCCCGTCCCGGTACAAGTGGGACAGCGACATGGCCAGTCACTAAAGGAAGGGACAAAAAGGACACAGTGTGTGCTGAGTCCTGGAGGCAGCAGCACGAGGGTTTCTGGGAGTTTCTACTCCTGGCTGCCGTCAACACTTCCTCCAAATTCAAAGTTCATCAAAATCACTGTTATTATTCAACAAATCACCTATTATTTCAGAAAAACAATCAGTACTAAGTAATGAGATCTGGGGCTAAATGATGAGATCTGCCTTTCTTAAATTAATAACTGCACCAACATTAAACAAAGCTTATACAGAGGATTCAACAAGGCACTTAAAAACCACTGAGCACTGGGCTTGGTGGCACACACCTATAATCCCAGCAACTTGGGAGGCTGAGGCAGGAGGTTTGTGAGTTCAAAGTCAGACTCAGCAACTTAGTGAGACCCTAAACAACTTTGCAAGACACCATCTCAAAAGGGCTGGGATGTGGCTCAGTGGTTAAGTGCTCCTGGGTTCAACCCCTGCTACTAAAAAATAAAAATAAAAATAAGTTTTTTAAAATTAAAAACCACTGAGCTCACAACAAGTGCCCAAGAAACAATAGCTTCTATTGCAGTTCCATGATTAGGTTCATCACCCTTAATACTGTTGAACTAAGGACCAAATTTAGCAAGGTGACTTCAATCAGGCACATTAAAATCACAGCCTGAATTCAAACCCAATTCTACCAGATACACAGTGTGTGAACATCAGTGCACGAAACGTGCCAAGCTCGATGCTCTACGTAGTAACACACTCATTACGTGACAGCCACTGTGTTCTTGTCTACTGGCTGCTGCAAGTGGCCTTTAGGGCCTGGGAGATCACTGTTTCCTCAGGCAGTGTAAACTCTGTCAGCTGTCAGAAAGTTCTCCCTCCTTCTCGCTGGGACACTGGCTGAACGCAGCCAGTTCCAAACTCATCCTGGAGTGCATGGTGGGAAAAGTTCTCAAAGCAGGTATTAAGTCCCAGACACAGGGGATTGGGTCACGCTGCTGCCTCCTTGAACACAGGGCACGGTGGAAATCCCAGGGCAATCACGAGCTATGGAGCCCACGTAGATGCCAAGTACATCAGGGCATTTCTGCAAGAATACTATCAGCACGTCCATGCTTCCGGTCAGAAGAACGAGACCAAGCGAAGGGAAGCAAGGCCCAAGCCAGGCCTCGACTTCTCTCTACCCTGCCGTCTAGGCTCCGGAGCAGGGTCGATCCCTAACTCGGCCCAGGCCGGGACTCCCTGGTGACCGGGAGCTGCGCTATCCCTCTTCGGGCCGGGGCAGAGCTGTCTGCCAAACGGACCCCACAGCGGCAGGGCCGCGGCCCGCCTTCCCCTCAGCGTCACCTCACTCCCAGCAGCATAGAGGACCCCGCTACCCTCCTGCTTACCTCTGCGAGCCGCCCAGCGCACAAACCACGTTCCCCACCGGCGCTGAGAGCCTTCCTCTGTGGCCGCCGGAACCCGGATGTACCTGGGCCGGCGCGCCGGAAGTGACGTTTCCAAACAGCGGAAGTGTCGCTCTGGTTTCCATGGCAGCTCTAGAACGCTAGAGCGGGCCTGTCCCTGCGGCAGCGGGCTGAGTTAGTAGAAAAGAGAGGCCGAGTCGCAGGACCCGAGTGGCTGGGGAGGAGTTCCCGCCGCGTCTGCCTCCCCGCCGCGCCCGCCGGGCCTGGGGGGACTGGCGAGGAGGACTGGCTGAGCCACCTCGGCCTAAGGAGCCGCCTGTGCCGGGCCGCGATCCTAACTCCGTACCACGGGGATGTAGGGCCAGCTCCCAAGACGGGGGTGACAGAGCGCAGCCGGGGACACGGCATCCACACGAGAATGGCGGAAGTCAAGCTGCGCCTCCGGAATCCCGGGCCCTCGGCGCAGGCCCCGGCGTGGGTTCAGCAGTCGCCTGGTGCCGGAGTTGGGGTGGTGAGGGACTGAAGGGGCCAAGCCTGGAGCGCCCCAGTGTGCGCCCCAGGATTATTTCCCTTGTCTTCCTTTCCGACAGACGGGTAAATACAGCCCATTCATCCAATGATCCGACTTAAACATGCCGCCTGTGCGAGGCCTAACGGATAAAATGAACAGGATAGGAACCGCCCTCCCAGGGGAGCGCCCGGGACTCCATGGCGCCAAGAGCATCCGGGCAGGACTTCCCATCCCGGTTCTGACCGTACACGCTGGGGACCTGAGCAAGGCGTTACATCTCTCAGCGGTTTTTTTGTTTTGTTTTGTTTTGTTTTTTTGGTTTTTTTGTTTTTGTTTTTGTTTTTTCCTTTCCTGAAAACTGGTTGAGGATTCAGTAAGATGAAACGTGTAGGCAATGAAGACTGTAGCTGGCACACAGTAGGTGGTAGGACATGCTGGTTGTTCTCTCTCACCTTGCATATATGTGTCCAAAAGGCCCTAGACCTGGTGTACTTTCCACGGTTTCTACGAATTCAACAAAAACCTACCTAAAGCCAGTTAAATATGGGTATCTCAGGAACGGGGACTGGGACTTAATGGTCTGGTGTCCACAGCAATACGTGGAGGCGCTGGGCCTGACACATGGCATGTACCCTGCAAAGAAACTGGATCCCCGGGTCGTAGCTCAGGAGAAGGCGAAAGGGAGAGTCTAACACAGCAAACTCCACAAGGAGCAGATTGAGGGAGACCAGGAGAAAACATAGTGCTTTGAGTCTAGACCTGAAACTATACACATGTGTATGTCTTAGAGCCAAAAATAACAGGAAGCTTGGCTTCTCTGTGTTTATGGCTTTACCTGGGACTTCAGAGCTGCAGTTAGTTTGATCACGGGGGCAGCCGATGCCAGTGGATTTGCTTCATCAAAAACCACCTCAGCGTGTGGTTTTTGGAGAAGGGGACTTTATGGACTGTTGTGGGACGGTTAAGAGTGCAGACTTTGATCAAGTGATCAGAGTGTGCACGGTCAGGGGGCGGACAGAGTGAAGTCATGCGCCACTTGTTAAAGTGCCCAAGGTCCCAGCATTGTTCCTGTCTTAGTCCTGCCAAGGACTCATAACCTAATCGGGAAGACAGATCAGACAAACCCAAATAAAGGGACAGTCTACAAAAGAGCTAGCCTGTAACCTTAAAAAGTACCACGAAAGTGGACCAAATAACCTGGAATTGCTGCACTCTGAAGACAGACATGACAACTAAAGGTAACATGCAGTTCTGCAGTGGAGCCTGATGCTGTAAAGGAAGTTGTTGGAATAACTGGAAAAGTTTGAATGAGGTGTAGGATTCCATGGTTGCGATGTCTATGTTAATTTCCTGATTTTTTAATTTTTTTATTTTATAGATTGATTGATTGATTGATTTTTGGTACCTGGGATTGAACTCGGGGCACTCCACCACTGAGCCACCTCCCCAGCCCTATTTTGTATTTTATTTAGAGACAGGGTCTCTAAATGAGTTGCTTAGGGCCTCGCTTTTGCTGAGGCTGGCTTTGAACTCGAGATCCTCCTGCCTCCCAAGCTGCTGCAATGACAGGCGTTTGCCTCTGTGCCTGGCTTAATTTCCTGATTTTAATGGTTGTTCACTGGTTATTTCAGGGACTATATGCTTGTTTGTTGGAAATACAAAAGCACTTAGAGGTGGTGGAGCTTCACGTGGGCAGCTTAATATCAAACGATTGAAGAAAATTGTTACTCCTTGTACTTATAACTTCTGTGTGATTTTTGAAAATGAAGACTCTGGAGTAAAAATTTCAAGTCACCCCTTTGCTACTTCATAGATGTGGGGACAACAAACATGAAAGCAGGTTGTTTCCCCTTTCACTGCCTGAGTTTCCTCATCTATAAATTGGGGATAACGACAGAACTGCTCAAAGAGAGTTGTTTTCAGATTAACAACCCAAAAAGCCGAGGCTAACTAACCCACGAAATCTCCTAACATGGAGAGAACTTACTACTTGGTTCTTTTATTTAAAAACTATTGTCTATTTACATTTAAAACCCAACATCTTACCTCTGCACAGGAGGCCTCTCAGCCTCAAGGATCCCGACTTTTCAGGATTTCTAGGCTCCATGGGCCAATCTTTGGAAATGCAAGGAGAGAAAGCAACCTAAGTTTTAGATTCAGGGTCTTGTGTCCCTCATCATTTCCAGTCTCTTCTCAGAAAAACTCTTGCCTGGGGACTTGGGGACATCCAGTCCCGTGTCTAGGTTCCCAATGAGGTGCTCAGACAAGTGGCCTGCCCAGAAGAGGTTGCCAAGCAACGAGGCTGCTCGGCAGGAGTCCGCAGGGCCCTCTGACACTCATTGGGCCATATCTGCAGTTTCTCAGACGAGGCCACGGGGGAGCTCTGGCAGAGGGCGAGCGCCAGCCCCCCAAGGCGAGTTTAAGGACAGAGCTGGGCCTGGAACCCAGGAGTTGAGACTTGAAGCTGGTGCTTTCTCCATGACACCACGCACAGGGCCCAGGTGCTTACTGCTAGCTTATCTGTCTGGGCTAATCTTAGACTGATTTTTATGCATTCAGAGTCAAGATCAAAACCCTCCTATCTTCAATTCCTCAATCTTCAAAGACAGTTTCCTTAACCCCCCTGCTACTGCCCACACCAGTGACCGCTCCCTTATGCAGCCTGTGGCACACAGCACAGTTTCCACGTTGCCTCCAAAAGAATTTTGGGGCTTAAAAAAAAAAAAAAGCTTTGCACAGCTACAACTTTAAATAGGTTGATACCATAGAAACAATCCTTAAGTGGCGTGGCAAACTGATATATTTAAAGTCTAGCACATGTACTTTTTCTAGGACAGTGACATTATGCAGTTGCACATGGCTCGTTCTTATTTTGAAGTTTGTCACAAAAATATATATGGTGTCCTGAACTTGGCAGAATTGAAAACCCAGATTGGCTGAGATTAGCAAACTTGATTTCTAAGTGCGCCTTGCAGATGGTTTCTACTTATATTTCAAGAGCTTGTGAAAACTCTGTCCTTAAATAGAAAGGTGGGATGTAAGATTCCACAGACCTCGGACATCATTGGTAAAGCAAGCACCCCCACAAGGTGCACAGCCATTCATTCATTAACAGCGTTTCCGGAGGGGGGATCTGGGGATTGAGCCCAGGGGTGCTTAACCACTGAGCCACATCCCCGGCTCTATTTTGTATTTTATTTAGAGACAGGGTCTCACTGAGTTGCTGAGCACCTCACTAAGTTGCTGAGGCTGGCTTTGAACTCACAATCCTCCCGCCTCAACCTCCTGAGCTTCTGGGACTACAGGCGTGTCCACCGTGCCCAGCTCATTAACAAATACTGAACAAATACTCTTTGTCTATTGCAATGTAACAGTGACCTCCACACTTAGCACTTGAAACAACAGAAAACACCTCACGCCACTCTGGGCAGGGAGTGGGGAGTGACTGATCCGGGTGCCCCAACTCAGGGTCTCTCGTGGGTTACACTCATCCGAAGGTTTGACCGGGGCCGAATCAGCCACAGGTCTCAGTTCCCTGCCGTGGAACCTCCACGTAGGGCTGCTCAGTGTCCTGAAGACATAGTGACTGCCTTCCTTCAGAACAGGTGACCCAAGAACCATCCAGGAGGAAACCTCAAGGCCCTTTGTGACCTGGTCTCAGAAGTCACACACCGACCGTCATCTCTGCAATTTCTTATTGGTTACACAGCCCTATTTAGGGCCACCAGAGTTAGCTAATAAAATAACACAGTTATGTATGAATTTCAGGTTAACTGAATACTCTTTTTGTATTTATACTATGCAGGATTGTGAAATACTAAAAATCATTCATTGTCTTATCTGGAACTTAGATGTAACCGTAATTCCTCTATTTAGTATGGACCCTCGTCCTGTTAAGTGCGGGAAGGAACAACGTCCCTATGGGGGTGCAGATACCAGGAAGCTGGCTTCACTGGGGGCCGTGTTGGAAGCCAACCATCACCATCTGTGGCTGGAAGTGGCCGTCAATGGTGATAAATGACCAGCAATTTTAAAAAATGGTTCCTGCTTTCATGGGGTTCACAGCCTATCGAGTAAGAACAACTCGAACCAACCCAGCAGGAAAATAAATACAAAACCTTCAAAAAATGCTTCAGAGAGAAGTACCTGAGGTTTGGGGTGGGAAAGGGTCATCAGAACAGCTTTGTACTGGGCAGGGGTGGGGTGAGGGCACATGCCAGTAATCCCAGCAACTCAGGAGGCTGAGGCAGGAGGATCACAAGTTTGAGGCCAGCTTCAGCAACTCAGTGAGGCCTTACACAACTTGGTGAGACCTTGACTCAAAAAATAAAAAGGGGTTGGGGATGTGGTTAAGCACCCCTGGGTTCAATCCCTGGTGCAAAAAAAAAAAATAGCTGCTTTTATTTGTTCTATAGATTGAGACTTTCCACATGAGTTATCTGTATGGGTGTGTAAGAGGCTGAGAGGATTCTGTTGCTGAAAGAAGGAACGAAAATCCTGAAATGGGTGGCTTGGGCCCTACCAAAATTCATAAACACGCACAAAGGAGTGTGTGTAAAACTGGTGAAGAGTAATAAAGTGTGTAGTTCACAGTATTGCACCAACGTCCACTTCCTGGCTGTACTATGGTAGCAGAGGGTGTCTGGGTGAAGGATCCACGGAACTCTGTACTAGTTTGGCAACTTCATATGAGTCAATACTTATTTCAAAATAAAAACTCAATACTAACAATCTGCTGAGGAAAGAAAAAAGTGGTTACAAATGAAGCAAGATCAGAATAATCCCATCTATCATCCCAGGGGCTCGGGAGGCTGAGGCAGGAGGATCGAGAGTTCAAAGCCAGCCTCGGCAATGGCGAGGCCCTCAGCAACTCAGTGAGACCCTGTCTCTAAATAAAATATATAAAAAGGTCCAGGGATGTGGTTCAGTGGTTAAGCGCCCCTGGGTTCAATCCCTGGTACAAAAAGAGAAAAAGAAAAAGAAAACCAGAATAATTCAGACTTGTGGAAGGGCTGGCTGGAGTAGGGCCTGGTGGATGAGCCAGGGGCTTCCCAGATGGAACAGAATTCTTGTTGATTATTATTCTGAGCAGAACTCAGAACAGAGAATGAGTCAGACGGGTGAGAGGTGTCCGCCTGATTCCAGACCCAAATTTGGGGTTCGCGAAGGCTGGAACACCCCCGTGGTAGGAGTTGTCATCCCTGGCCCCAAGTCAGAGGTTGGGGAAACCCCTGAAGAAGCCCGGGTGTCTGGTGCCCTCGCCGGTGAAGGGCTTGAATCACTGGAGATTAGTGTGCAGGAAAGGTGGGTTCGCATTTTGTACCCCAAATGAAGAAAGGAAGGAAACACTCTGGCGACATCAGTGCACCCGGGAGATCTGAAAGTCATTTCAAACCTGCAGGTGACGCTGATCTCTTTTAGGTTTTAGGTGGTGGTGGATGGTATGTTCTAAAGGTGCTGCAGGGGCCTGGTCCGGGTCACGTCTCCTCTGCGAGACGACCTTGCCACCCACCGTCAGTCTGTCCCTCTTTGACTGCAGAAAGGCTCAATGGCTATGTGGATAAATGGAGGCGGAAGTGACTCCATGCCAGTTCCTGGCATATCCTCTGCTTTCGGCCTCTGGAAACATCTGCTCAGGGATAAGCCAGGGCCACGGAAAAAGCCCGACGTCCCTAGACCACATCATTGTAAGGAGGCCCAAGCTCGTCACGCAGGGAGGTGACATAGATAGAGAGGCCCAGGAAGCTTCTAGATGCTCCAACCGAGAAGCCTCCAGATGGTACAAGTCCCAGCCAACATCTGCCTGGAGACCTTCCAGCTCGCTCCGTTAATCCCAGAACTGAGCCGTTTACAAGTGGTTCTCAGCGACTCTGCGGTGGGCAGGCTCACGGGGCAGCCGGAGAGGAGGGGGACCAGGAAGGTCTGGAACCTGGTGCCCTCTGCTACCCAGTCAGCGGGGTTGTGATCTTCCTGTGTCCTTCACTCTGTCGAGGGTCCACCCACCAACCCCGGAGGGCCAGACCTAGAGGAAGAGAGGGTTTTGGGTGGTGGTTGTTTGTGTGGGTTTTTTTTTTAACTGGAAACTTGCCAGCGCCTTGGCTCAGGAAGGTTGGCAGCCGTTGGGATCAGTCACTCCATTTGGCAAACGGACAACAGACGTCCCACAGCCACCGGCTGTGACTGCATCTGGCTGGCCATCAGGTGGGTAAACACGCAGCCTGAGGAGAGGACACGGATGGGGATCAGGGCCCACCCCTTCCTTCAGGATGGTAATAAAGTCCTAGGAGCCACGGTCTAGACCCCGCAAGCCTGCAATACTCAGCTTCACCCAGCTGGACTTTTCTTACCCGTTATGGTTTGGATGTGAGGTGTCCCCCGAAAACCCATGTGTGAGAAAATGCAAGAAAGTTTCGGGGTGCAACACGGGATCGTGAGCCTCCACCTGGTCAGCACGTGGTCCACCTGAATTGGATCCACTGGGTGGTGACTGTGGGCAGGCGGGGGGGCAGGGGAGGAGGGTCACTGGTGGCACGTCTGTGGGGCTTATGGTTTGTGTCCAGTGAAGGGAGTGCTCTCCTGGGTGCTCCCCCACCCCCACGCCCTCCCGCCATAATGTCCTTCCACCCCTCCAGCCGGTGGAATGGAATGGAGTTGGCCTTCTGTGGGCTGAACCACCAGCCCCCCAATACGCTTCTCCTCATCTAAAATCGTTCTTGTCTGACCTTCTGGTCACTTCAGAAAAGAAAAAACAACAACCTGACTAAACCATGACCTCCTTCTGGATGTCCCATCCTTTGGGGACAGCAGAGTCCTCACCCACATGTCCCCATTTTACGGAAGAGGAAAGCGAAGGTTAGAGAAGTGAGTTCCAACCTTCCCAAGGGGGTGGACTGGTTCCAGAATCCCCCTGGATACCCAAATCTGCAAATCCAATCCCTTCTGTAAAATGGTGTGGCGTGTCACGTAACCTCCACGACACGGCATAGAGTGCCCTCGGTCACACAGCTGGTACACGGCATGGCCAAGGTGTGACCTTCCTTCTCTCTGACACCAAAGCTGATCACAAGTGAAGTACCGAGTACAAGGTGTCCACCTACAGCAGGTTAAAGAATCAGAAGGGACAGTGCCCGGTATCCTCACTGGACAGTGGAGGGTCCAGGGCACAAGGGATGACTGGCTCACTGCCCCAAGGAACCACCAAGGAGAGCTTAAGAACGAGGCTCCAGTTTCATGGTGTGATCAAATTTCTGCCTCAATCAGGGTACACATGTCAAAAAGTTAATGTCAGCTGGGGTGGCGCACACCTGTCATCCCAGCAGCTCGGGAGGCTGGGGCAGGAGGATCACAAATTGGAGGCCAGCCTCAACAACTTAGTGAGGCCCTAAGCAACTCAGCAAGACCCTGTCTCTAAATAAAGTATAAAAAAGGACTGGGGCTGGGGCTCAGTCAGTGGTTAAGTGTCCCTGGCTTCAATCTGCAGTACCAAAGGGGGGAAAAGAGAGAGAGAGAGAAAAGGAAAAAAAGAAAATAGCAGCTCTAGAATACAGGCCAGGGCTGGGGAGACAGCTCAGCTGGTAGAGTGCTTGCCTCGCAAGCACAAGGGCCTGAGTTCGATCCCCAGTACCGCAAAAAAATAAAAAATAAAAAATAAAAAAATAGAATACAGGCCACTGTTGGAGGAGGTAGGATCCGCTCTGCTATATTCACACTGGAAAATCGGTGTGTGGTTTGTCAAAGTCCATTTTAGAATAGTGTAACCAGTGATATTTTATGCGTCATTAAAATGATATTTTTTAAACATAAACAGTCATCCCTGGGTATCTTGGATTGGTTGCGGGACACCCCATAACCAAAATCTGCACATGCGCAAGTCTCTTGTATGACATGGTGTAGCATTTGCCTATAACCTAAGCATATATCTTTGCAAACAGTTTTTGGAGGTGCTGGGGATCCCACCCAGGGCCTTGTGCATGCTACAAAGGGCTCTCCCTCAGAGCTGCACCCCTAGTCTTCCCATAGACTTTAAATCATCTCTAGGTGACGTATAACACCCAAGGCAGTGTAAATGCTGTATAAACAGCTGTCATTCTGTATTGTCCAGGGAATAATGACCAGAAAGAAAGTCTGTGCACACTCAGCACAGATGTGACTTTTTCTCCCAAGTGTGTTTGATCCCGGTTGGCTGAATCTGCAGCTGCGGACCCTGTGGTTACAGAGGACTATACTTACCTGCATGGACATTCGCACGCACACTCTGGAATACTGTGTTCTAGCAGGAAAGGGCCGGCATTAGGAAAGATGTCGAGAGAAGTACTAAGGGGACGTCCTGGGTTCTTACTATGAATTCTTCTGATTGTTTTGTGACAACGTGTTCATGAATCAAGGAAAGTGAACTGGGAGTGGATTCTGAGACTGCCTTTTTCAGGGGGCAACCCGGTCCTGCCACCTGGGGTCTGGACACAGACTCTGTTCCTTTCTCTCCTCTGCTTCTCTTTTCCTTTGCTCTTCATGTTTTCCCGGGCAGTTCTGCGCCTGCCCAGTGTCTCCAAGGCTGGAATTCTCCTAACAGCTGTGAACAGCCAGAACAGTAACTGCTCCACTTTGTGCTTTGAATGGAGCCCTTAGTGCTCTGCTCTGTGACTTTTGGGTATCCGGGATTGACACAGGGGAACTCAACCACTGAGTCACATCCCCAGCCCGATTTTGCATTTTATTTAGAGACAGGGTCTCATCAAGTTGCTTAGGGCCTCGCTAAATTGATGAGGCTGGTTTTGAACTTGCGATCCTCCTGCCTCAGCCTCCACGGGGATGACAGGTGTGTGTCTCCGCCCCCTAGTGGAGAAGCTAACTCTTAAAGGAATCAGAGTTTGTATTTGTTTTAAAGTCTTTTAAATGATTACTTCATTGAACTGAAGTTTATGTGCCTTTACCTGCAAGATGACCAATAAGTGCTCTCTTTTATACATTGTGTCTGACACAGAAGGGCCACACTGCCACTCGAATACCTGTTTTCTTTGACTAAGTCAATTTCCGATCACTAACACCGTTTCCTTGAGGTATAAGAGATTTAAGGCTCTCCTTTGATGTTCGCTGTTCTGCTAACCCACGCAGACCTGGGATTATTGTCACCGCACACTATGCTTTCTCGATTTTAATTCAAAAGTCAAACTGAGTTAACACAAGGATGTCTGTGTAATTGTGACACATCACTGACTTCTTTGTATATTAGATGTATTCATGTTCAAGAATACAAGCTTTTTAAAAGATAAAGCTCAGGAGAGCATTTTACCGATTTGGTATCCTCCAAACTAAAATTATCTGTAGCAATAATCACCTTCAGATTTCTATAAAAGTAACAAATTCAGTTGGTATTTATTCATTTGGGGTACTGGGGATTGAACTCAGGGGCACTCAACCACTGAGCCACCTCCCCAGCCCTATTTTGTATTTTATTTAGAGACAGGGTCTCACTGAGTTGCTCAGGGCCTCGTTGTGGCTGAGGCTGGCTTTGAACTCACGATCCTCCTGCCTCAGCCTCCCGAGCTGCTGGGGTGACAGGCGTGCGCCACCGTACCCAGCATTGGTTGGTATTTATTTATGTCACTTAATGTTTTATGACTGGATAAAGGTAATCTGTTGTGAATAAGTTACATATAAAATTCTGTTACTCTTTACTCTGGGATGGGAATTTAAATGTAGTTTTGGGAGGTAAGAAGAAAAGCTCGATTTGTTCAAAGTTCAGCAACGTGGGCTGTGAAAGCATTCCGCCACCTTTTCCACAAAAAGGAAGATGAGCGCTCTCCTGTTCCCCATGTGACGCTGTGTTGCTAGCTGACGCTCAGACACTCAGGAAATAACGCGAGATCTTTGTAGAATGATATTTTTTTAAAGGGGCCAAGATCAGATTCAGAAATAAAACACTTTCAGTTCTGTTCGAAAGGTAAGATTTTCGTTGTAAAGAGTTCCCAAGAGTGATCGCTGACAATCTCAGCAGACTCCAACGGTGGAGAGAGAAAAAGGTCAGTTTTGACCAACTGGGACTTCAACACCTGGCAGGAGAGTAGGACCAAAACGCAGCAGTACCCAGACGTTTACAGGATAAGATGAAGCCGGGTGCAGCGGCCACGCCTGTTGTCCCAGTGACTAGGGAGGCTGAGGCAGGAGGATCGCAAATCCAAAGCCAGCCTCAGCAACAGCGAGGCCCAGAGCAACTCAGTGAGACTCTGTCTCTAAATAAAATACAAAATGGGGCTGGGGCTGGGGCTCAGTGGCTGAGCGCCCCTGAGTTCAATCCCCACCCCCCAAAAAAAGATAAAAACGATAGACAGTGGTCCTTTTACTGACGTTTGTGTCAGTCTTCCTGAAAGTCAGTAAAACTGTCAGCTATGAAGAAGGGATTTTTATACAGGAGTGCCCGATAAACCTCACAGAAAGCTCTGCCAGGGTCGCAGGCTCCTTCTGATCCACCTGAGGCCCCTGGGTGCCCCTTTTCTTCTGCGGGTCTGATTATTATGGACTGCTGCTCAGACTCCCCTTCTGGAGGCTGCAGTTCATCACGTCCATTTGGGCGACTTGACTTTATCAAGACCTGGAAAGAAGATGAGCCCCATCGGAGCCGGAAGGGACCTGAGCAGGTGCTCCTGATCCCCTGGACGGCCACCCGAGCTGCTAAGAAGGGGATCACCCATGACCCTGGGCGACTTCCCCCTCAGAAAGTCAGGTTAGCTAGGATGGATGGCAGTACCAAAGGGCGCAGGCAAAAATAAACCCGAAAGGTATAAAAGCAAAAGCGGGGGTGGGGGGCGCTTAGGAGAAATAGAAAGTCCCAGGGTCCATTTCCAGAGTGTCGGGTTTAACCTTGACTGGGATCTGAACACCCAGTCGTAGCCACTTTGAGCTCTAGTCCTTCCCTCTGCCCATCCCGGTATTTTTATTTGTTCTTATTATTTCTACCTGAAAGGTTGTGCAAGATAATATCCCTGCCATGTAGCCCCCAAAGAAAAATGGAGAGGGGGCGGCCCCAGAGGAGGGGTGGGAAACTAGCCAAGGAACAATGAGCCCTGGGGAAAGAAAGGGGAGGATACTGAATGTGGTCTCTAAACCTGGCCTTCACCCAGGGCGAATTAGTCCTGAACCAAATCACAGCGAACACCAGTGGGCGAGATCCGAGTGCTCAGCCCTGGGACCTGGATGCTCATCAACCCCGACGACACTGAGTTTCCACCTTTTCACAACCACCTTCCTCAATTAAAGTCTTAACCTGTACAAGGAGCCCCCGTTCAACGAGTCAAGCCTGCACACACACAGCTCCCAGCGTAAAACCCCGTGAAACCAACGTCCCCTCCGTAACTGGGGGCCATTTTCCCATCTGGAAAGTGTGCCCCGCGGCGCCCGCGTCGGTGAGGGAAGCGAGGCCTCTCTGAACCCGCTAAGCCTGCCTGTCCTGCGCTCACCGTGCCGACAGGAGGGTGCATTCTGACGGGGTGCGCACCCTGGAATGTCAGGCCTCATCTTCTGCTTGGCCACCGTGTTACAGGGGTTGTGGGACCAGGTGGTGACGGTGGTCCGCGTCACCTCTGAGGCTTATTTTTAAAAGGGACCCGTTTTCCTTTTCCTCCCCTCCGTCTCCTGATGGTGAGGAACCTGATTACCCTGAGTTGTCTGCCAGAGGATCCAGGAAGTGACTGTCCCCAATGAGACAAGGCATCACAGGAATTGCTAGAGTTGTGTGTTGTGCAGTAATAATAAGCTGTATTTGATATTTGCCTGGACTTGTAAAACTAAAATAAAGGCGCCGGGTGACAAACTTGCTGTGTGGCGGATGACACTCCTGAGCAACGCGGAAATGAGCCTTGATCTGTGACTTGAGTGGGGGCTCCGAGTCTAGTCGTGTTCTGGTCTTTATCAATGGAGACCCGAGTGCGACTGGGCTGGAGATTTCTACTTAAACCCCCGGACTTCGGGAGCAAACACTCAGCACACCGTGACCACAGGACTCCACGTCTCTGTCTCTTCACTGGCGCGGCTGCTGTCCACTCCATCACTGATCGCCGATCGGCCATTGTCACCGAGGCCAGATGACTGACCACCTCTCCTGCGGCGACAACTGCCACCCAGCCTCTGGCTTATGGGACACCCAAGGACATCCGAAGACATCCGCGGAGCTGAGAGAGGCTACGGCTGAGAAGGGTCCCCGTGGTCTTGCTGGCTGACTTCTTGGCTAAGAGACGTTGCATGGACTGAGTCCGTGGGGTTGGACTCTAGGTGAACGAGGGAGCGAACCTTCAATGTACTTGTGACTTGCTGTTATCAGGAATGTCAGGTTGAGTGTGCACAGCTTGAATACAACCCACCGGTTGGCACCAAACCTGATTCCTCTCTTACTCGCTGCTCACGACACTATCTCCCGAATTAACAAGTGAGTCCTAACACACTATCAGGGACCCAGGCCCACTGCCAGGGAACACCCAGAATGGAGCCTTCGAAGAGCTCCTTTAAAATCTCCCTGCTCCTCGGGATGGGCAGAATCACGGCCCCTGGGACAGGAGTACCCTGTGCGTCTCCTTTGCTAGCAAAGCAATTAAACAACTTTTTCCTTTTTCTCAAAACTGGCACAAGGACCGAGCTTTCGGTCACAATATGTGCACGTAGGAGAGTCGCGTCCGGTTCATCTGTTCTCCCAATCCCATTTCCCCTCGTCTCATCCCGTGAATGTCCACCTTCCCCACCGGTTCCCCCTTTATTGTGTCAGCATCTGCACATCAGAGAGAACAGTCGGTTGGCTTTGGGGGGTTGGCTTCTTTCACTTAGCGTGATAGTCTCCAGCTCACCCCAATCTTAACATCCGCTGATGGCAGACACGGGGACCCTGAGCTCCTATCAGGACAGGGACAGCGCCACAGTAGGGGTGAGGGCAGGCACTGGCTTCTGCGAGGAACAGGAAGTCCAGGGCCCGTTTCCAGAATCGAGTGTCTCGCTTTCAATGTGAACGGGTTTGGGACGTGACAAGGGCGTCCAGGAGGAAGGGGAGAAGGAAGGGGGACCTGAGCGACAGATCCACTGTGTGCGCCACAAGGCACTGGACCAAGGGCCACAAGGCACTGGACCAAGGGCCTTCCCGCCACCACAGAAGGGAGGTGGTTTCTTTAAACAGCCCAGCAGGAGATGGTAGACCTGGGCCCCAGAGCACTCAGCCATGAGGAACCCAGAGGGGTCTCGCACTCCAGGGGTAAAACACCCTGGGGGGCCCTGACCACCGGGCACCTGATCTTGCAAGACGTCCCCAGAGCCTTGCTTTCTGCTTTCTTGTGGCTCAGTCCCTCCTCTGGGCTTGGACAGGTAAGAAGTCTCGTCCCGCCCAGGTGCACTTGTTGGCTGGCCGCAGCCAGTACTTCAACTCAGTCGGGAGCCCAGACTCCGGGGCTCCGGTTGTTCCGGGCTGGGGCCTTCCGGCATCGGAGGTAGCACCAGTCAAATCGCAGTTCTTGCAGTCGAGTTAGATTTCAGACACGTGACTCCGAGTGACCAGCAGGAGTGGACTGAAGGGACAGGGAAACAGGGGGACACTCAAGGGAGAGGAGGGTCCTCTCGGAGAGGAGAGGGACAGCGTGCCTCTCCTGCTTTCCAGTTTTCTTGGGGATCCCAGAGAAGTTTCCAGGGAGTCCCACCCAGGCCCACCTTTTGACTCCTGACTGACAGCAAGATGACATCAGACTTTCAAGTCCCCTCCGCCATGACAACTCTAGGTCATTTTGGCTCATGCTGATCAGTTCTAATTGGATTTTTCTTTTTTTTTTTTTTTTTTTTTTTTTGCTACCAGGGATTGAACCCAAGGGCTTTTTATTTTGAAACAGGGTCTCGCTAAGTTGCTGAGGCTGGCCTCCAAATTGCTATCCTCCTGCCTCAGCCTCCTGAGTTGCTGGGATCACAGGCATAAGCCACCAGGCTTATAATTGGATTCTTAACCATAAATTCTTACAGACTTTTATTGCTAGGAGGAATTATCCTTATCTTTCCGAGTTTCGGGGATCTGGTCTGCGAATAGGGACACAAAAGTCCTCCTCCCCCTTCAGGGTACCCTGGCATGCATTTCTCCTGCAGATAACGGGAGTCTGCTGAGGACTGTGACATCATTCTGTCACTTAGGCCAGACAGGGCTGCAGGGTGAATTGCTTCTTGGAGAAGAAAGCATGTGGGGATCAGCCCAGTGGGTCCCTTTTAGAGAATGAGTCCTTTGACCTTGGGTTCCCGCCACTGTCCTCTGTCCCCTCTCTGGGCGAGCGCCCTGACTGGCAATGTTTCTCCCTGCTGTCAAGCGTCCCTGCAGGGACAATGAAGCAGGTGGCCCATCAGGACCCTCAGGGAGGAGGCGCGCGGCCTGGCCTCTGCTCTGTGGCCTTTCCTGTTCCCCAGGGCTCCTCTGGTGTCACAGTAACAACCACGAATAGGACAGTTCCTCTGAGTCCCCGCAAATCACTAGCCCTGAGCCTGGTCTCGGGGTACCGGACATGGGGATAGAGCTGTACCTTGTGCGGGCGTGTCCTCTGGCGTCTGCTTGTCACCAATCCACGTGACAACTTGACCTGGGCACAAAACCTATTCACTCAGGGAAGTAGGGCAGCGACGAAGGAGACTCTGTTCACTTTATTCAAATAATTCTTTTTCTCTGTTAAACGGAGTCGAAGTGGGGAGAAATCAAAGAAAGCCTCATATATTAAATTCTTAAATAGATTCTTTGAATTCAAAGTTAGGGTCCAAAGGAAGAGGCACAGATTGTGGACCTTGTCCCAGCCAACAAAGCCACCGAGGCCGTCCCGCAAATGACGGAGGACCACGGCAGATCCATTTCTTTAAAAAAGGGGGAAAATATAAAACACCTAAGTTCCAAAAGCCGGACCACGCCCACACTGGCTCTGGACGTCCAGGGGGGGCAGGAGGCGGCTGGAATGATCCCGGTTTTTGCAAACATATGCAAATACATTCTCAGGAGGGTCCTTTTTGGTGACTGATACAGCAAGCAATATGCTTGGATTAGAGGTCCGATTTCCACTCGGATGCGGCTGCTTCTTCTCTTGTCAACAAAGCCATTTGCAGAGATCTGAAAGGGAAGACCGTGTTGAGTCCAGAGTAACAATTCCGAAATCGAGATTTTATATTTACAAATGCCGAGTGCGGAACGCGTGGCCTTCATCCACGGGCGTGAGCGTGCCAGGGCTTACACACGCATCCCAGCCAGCAGGACAGGATACTAAACCATTCCGTGGGTTCTCGCCCGCGTCCCAACCCGCATCCATCTGACCTCCAAGATCCACTTTTCTTATTTATTTATTTGGTACCGGGGATTGAACCTAAGGGTGCTTTAACCACTGAGCCGCCTTCCCAGCCCTTTTTAAATAAATTGTGTTTAGAGACAGGGTCTTGCTAAGTTGCTGAGGCTGGCCTGGAGCTCACAATCCTCCTGCCTCAGCCTCCGGAGCTGCTGGGATGATGGGCATGCGCCATCACGCCTGGCTATTTTTCTTATTTATAAAGACCAAACGGCAGTGATTATGGGATAGGGCTCCATGAAGAGGCCGGGGAATGATTAGCATTTGTTCAAGGTGAACTCTGCCTGGGATTAGCTACTGCCCTGTGCATATAGCATCTCATTTAACAGCAAATTAAAGAATAAACCTGGTTTTGTAAAAAAGGATGGGAATTCTACTAACGAATCTACAGAAAGTTGGCAAAGAGGAAAAGAGCTAGGGAAAGCATGGAGGGGAGCAGTTTTCCATGGGAGGGTTCTTTTCTGTGGAATTAAACTCTGGGATCTCAGCACAACTCGAGATGGGACGCCTGGGGATGGAGGGCAGAGCCTCGGTGTCCCCAGCCTGGCAGGCTGGTGTGAAGTAGCCTCAAAGACAAACTCATAAATATTCTGATTATTTAAAAGTAAGAGAAGGATAGTAAAAACAGGCCCAGGCTAGAAGCTCTGCTTCAATTTAAAGTAACAGGGAGGGATGGGCTGCAGCTCAGTGGTAAAGCACTTACCCAACACTGTTAAAAATAATAATAAAGGAGAGTAAAAATTGGCCTGTTCTCTGTGGGGTTCCTCTCGCTTCCCTTGAGCCACCCTGGGGGTGTCAGGAGGCCAGCTCACTTGCTGCAGCCTTAACTCCAGGCCCAGGTCAGCACTGCCACCTGGGTCAGCTCCCCTGTCCCTCAGGTGGGTGTCGATGAACCCTCACCCTCCAGAGATGAAAAGGAAGGTGGATGGACCTTAAACCTGGAGTTCTTACATGCCGGAATTTCCAAGTTCAAAATCCCTACCCCTTAGCAAGATATGGATGGGTGACCATTTGGTGGCTGTGTGGCCTTGGGTAAGTCAAAGGCCCTCTCTGTGCTTTGGTTTTCTCCTTAGTCAAATGGCAGAACTGTGTCCCCTGCCTCCTAGGGACACTGAGGTGAACGTTCAATGAGGAACACAAAGATGTACCTGGCCCAATGCCTTGGGTGTTATTCTGAGAATAGAACTGCTTGTGACTATTATTAGGTCATTAATTGCTTTGGGCCAAACCTGATGCTGTTTCTGGAAGTCCACAGGCGGCATTTTGTGCGGAAATGGTTCCAGAAGCCCCATCCAGTGGTCCTTCCTAGCCCTCCCCAGGGCTGGGGAACCTTCTGGTCGGTTCAGCATGGCTCCCTGCCCCCATCCAGAGCTGAGAGGAAGCCTCCCTTCTATAAATAGCTCCCTTCACCCATCACCATGGAAACCTGGATGGGCTGGGTCAGCCCACCTGAGTGGACACTGCTCCCCAGGGAGGTTCTGGAAGGACAGGCATTTCGGGACGGTGGCTCCCGCTCTCAGCAGCTGCAGGAGCCCCAGGAAGTGGGCAGGTTTACCTGGAAATCACGAGCTTCCCAGGTGGGCGGAGGTGCTGTTCTGGTTCACCTGGGGGAGACAACGGGCAGAGCGGGGGTCAGGCCACTGTGAGGTCCACCCTTCCGCGCGCACACACACACACGCACACACACACGCACACGCACGCACACACGCGCGCACACACACGCACACACACGCATACACGCACACACACGCACACACACACAAACGCACACACGCACACACACACACGCACGCACACACACACGCACACGCACGCACAAACGCACACACACGCACACACACATGCACACACGCACGCATGCACACACAGACACACACACGCACAAACGCGCACACACACGCACGCACACACACACACACACTGACTAGGGGCCAGGGCTTGTTAGGGACACAATCCTGTCCTTGCGGGGCACAGGGTGCCTCTGGCAGGGGACAGTCCCTCAGTCACACACATTTGTAGGACAATGCCAAGCCCAGGCAACACCAGGGGCGAGGGGCTCTGCCGAAGGACATCTGACCTGGGGAGGTAAGTGTGGGTCTTTGTCCCTGTTCCTCGTCCCTGGCACACTGCTTAGGGTCTACCTCCTCTATAACAAGAGGGTCTTTTTTACGCTAATGGACGCCTGGTGCTGGGCCCTCAGAAGCCTTCAGCCTGAGGGTGGTCACCAGAAAGACCAGCAGGATCAGGGGCTGGGACGCTCAGCTGATCCCGGCTCCCAGGAGGTCAGAGGGCAGGAGACCAATGGTTTTATCAACCCAGCCCAGGAAAGGGAATCGCCTCCACAACCCAAGTGACAGGTCTGGGGCTTCCTAGCTGGTGACTGACAGTGGCCTGGAAGCTTGGTGGCCTGCCACCTCCCCCTGTGGACGGCTTCCCTCTGGCTGTTCCTGAGTTGTGACCCTCCTGATGAACAGGCTGGGCTCCCACACAAAGGGGTCGCAACTGACACCAAGATGCTTAGGCAGGTGAGCAAACAGAGGGTCTCCAGCTTAAGCAGCTGCAAAGATGGGGAGATTCAGGCTGGTGTGACCCCCCACCTCTGCTTTGGTTCCTCGTTCTTGCTTTCCCTTCTTTTTTTTTTTTTTCTTGGTACTGGCCATTTAACCCAGGGGTGCTTAACCTCTGAGCCACCTCCACAGCCCTTTTTATTTTTATTTAGAGACAGGGTCTTGCTGAGTTGCTAAGTCGCTGAGGCTGGCCTCCAACTTGCAATCCTCCTGCCTCAGCCTCCCAAGATGCCACGATTACAGGCTCACTTCATTTTTTAGGTTAAAAGAAATAGCACATGGGGCTGGGGATATAGCTCATTTGGCAGAGTGCTTGCCTCACAAGCACAAGGCCTTGGGTTCAAATCCCCAGCACTAGAAAAAAAAAAAAAAAAAAGAGCTGATTTTGGCCACATTTTCTAGCCGTAGCAACTTTGGATCTGTGACTCTCACAGAGTGGGTGCAGACCCCCTCCCCAAACACCCAGGAAGTGCTCAGACTGTGGTGGTCCCCCGGGGCACTCGGACTCATTCACTTGATAATTGAAATGGGGACCGCCATTGGGCGGGCTATTCTTTATTTTGCCCAATTAACTAAAACACACACACAAATGAAAACTACTAATTTTAGCAACACTCCCTCATCTAAGAGGAGTTATTTTCACCAATAAATTATAAGCCTGAGATTCTGCAGGAAGGCGCAGCTAGTGGCTAACGAGACGCCTTTGTTTGGCACACACTCCAAATCGCTTACATCTCCCTAATGAAGCTATTTAGGCAGCTGGTATTTTTTTTTTTCTTTCTTAATTTTTTTCAATCGTTTTAAAAAATTTTTTTAGTTTTTTTTTTTTTAAATTGTTGGTGGACCTTTATTTTTATCTGTTTACATGTGGGCCTCACACGTGCTAGGCGAGCGCTCCACCACTGAGCCACAACCCCAGCCGCATCTGATGGTCTCAAACGAAACGTCAATCAAACGCTGTGCTCTGTATGTGACGCACTGTTAAGATCTGAGCAGTGCTTGGTGACTCAGAGGCTAAGATTTCCCAGGCTTTCTGAGTTGCTAAATGCATTTCACATAACAAAGCGATCGTGGTGGCAAAACCCCACGGGCTAGCGCGGAGCTCCGCCCTATGCCCTGTGCATTCTGCGATTCTGAGATCACAGAGGCCTCGTGTCAAACA
Source organism: Sciurus carolinensis (assembly GCF_902686445.1). Classification (NCBI taxonomy): domain Eukaryota; kingdom Metazoa; phylum Chordata; class Mammalia; order Rodentia; family Sciuridae; genus Sciurus; species Sciurus carolinensis. The sequence continues at coordinate 126,613,760 of NC_062220.1, forward strand.
CAGGTTTAGTGTGTATTTTTAAGCGACTCTACGACAACTGGACTTCGTGGAGACCAGGGCAGCCCGTGTGGACGGGTAAAGATCTGTCAACCCCACTGGGCTCCTAAGACCCGCCGGGTGACACCAAGCCACACCTGGAGAGACCGAGGTTAACAGGGGTCAAAGAGGCGTGGCTTTCCACACCGGCACCTCCAGTGCTGGCCACCGTCCCTGCGTGTGCCCAGGCCTGTCCCTTACCCACAGTGACAGGGCGCACGGGCCACCCTGTGGACACGCCCTGCGGGCTTGGGAGGCAGTCAAGGGACACGCAGGGCTGCGGGAGCGGCCTGTCTGCGTTTGCGCACACACGGGCCTCCGGGACCCCGCGCCCCTCCCCCCTCGGGAGGGGGCATGGCTGGGGACCCCCCTGGGCCTTTGGAACGCCCACCAGCAGGTCGCTGACCCGCCAGCTGCACTCACCCCAGGAGACCGGGGGTGGCCGGACCGGGAGAGTTGCTGATGGGCCCCAGCTGGTCAGACCCTCGGCCGACCCTCCAAGTTTGTGATGGGGGAATGTCAGCGTGGAGCAGTGACGCGTCCACAGGTAGACATCGCGCTAGTGGCACTGCCAGGGAAAACAACGTGGAATGCCCCTTGGGGTTTCTGACCTGAAAATGTCCCTTCAGATTGGCTGGTGTTTTATAGTCCCCTTTCAGGACCTAGGAAGAGAAGAAAATGTCACCGCGGTGGGAATGACCAGAGAACACCATCTGGTGACCTGGCGCGTCACCCCGTCCATCCGTCCACCCTCTGCCCATCATCCCCAGCCGTCCATCCGCCCACCGATCAATGTGCCGTCCCTCTCTACTCCTGCCCCCTCCTTCCCCGCTCCATCCGTCTGTCTGTCCATCCGTCTGTCCATCCGTCTGCTCCTCCAACAGTCATTGAGCTCCTCTATCCCAGGCACGGGGCGAGTATGTCCAACCAGAGAGTCAAGCTCTTGTTCTCCGGGAACTCCCACTGCAGGGGTGCTGTTGCCAGGTGACACACAATGACACTCGACACACACAAGGACACGTGGAGCTGCGGGAGCAACGAGTGACCAGGGACTCTTTTTTTTTTTTTGGTAGCAGGGATTGAACTCAGGGGCACTCAACTGCTGAGCCACCTCCCCAGCCTTATGTTGTATTTATTTAGAGACAGGGTCTCACTGAGTGGCTTAGGGCCTCGCTAAGTTGCTGAGGCTGGCTTTGAACTCGCCATCCTCCTGCCTCAGCCTCCCAAGCTGCTGAGATCACAGGCTTGGGCCACCGCACCAGGCTGTGTGGTTCTATTTTAAGGAAGGGCCTAGGGACAGTGATTTATAGAGACTAAAAGTAGATCAGGGGTTGCCTACAGCTGGGGGTAGGGGTGGGCGTTAACTGTGAAGGGTCTACAGGGGGTGTTTTGGGGTGACTGAGATGTCCTAAAACTGTACTGCACACAACTTTATAAATCTACTAAAAACAGTCGTACCCTATGATCAGTGAATCTTATGGTACTTTATTTATGCCTCAAAAGAAAAAAGAGAGGAAGAAGTATAAAGTGAATCAACTATGGAACTTTACACTTTCCTTCTCCTCCTCTCTCATTTTTCCCTCTGACTGTGGCTAAGCCCAGCGAGCTCCATCCCCGGCTTATCTATGTATCTATCTATTTATTTATTTTTGCAGTGCGGGGAATTGAACCCAGGGCCTTGTGCTTGACAGGCAAGCACCCTATGAACTGAGCTACATGCCCAGCCCACCCCTTTGTATTTTGAGACAAGGTCTCGGTGTGTTGTCCAGGCTGGTTCTGAACTTGTAACTCTCCCTCCTCAGCCATGCCTGACACCACCTGAAGTTTTCTAGTGGCCACAGGAACCCATTCCGTCTCAGATATGGAACACCTGCAAAACCTTAAATTAAGCGCCAACTGTACTACTTACGGGAACTTTGAAATCACATATGAAGCTGGTGAGGTGGCACACGCCTGTCATCCCAGCGGCTCGGGAGGCTGAGGCAGGAGGATCGTGAGTTCAAAACCGGCCTCAGCAAAAGTGAGGCCTAAGCAACTCAGTGAGACCCTGTCTCTAAATCAAATACAAAATAGGGCTGGGGAGGTGGCTCAGTGGTCGAGTGCCCCTGAGTTCAATCCCTGGTACCAAAAAGAAAAAAAAAAATCACATTTGAACACTCATTATGCTCGCAGAATTGAAATCCTGGGACTGACTGGGTTAAAACATATGATGAATGCTAGTGACGTCTTTTATTTAACCTGATGTATTAAAAATATGACATACCCTACAACAGAGGCGTGCTCCCTCACATGCCCCTGTTAATGAGGGGACTCAACTTCATGGTCACAGCAAAGCCACCCTGAAGATACCCTGGGTGTCTGGCCCTTGTTGGGACTTGCAGACCCCAGAGAAGCAACCTCTGTGCAGAAATCCAGGGACATTCGGTATTTTAAACAGAAAAGCTCCCAAGAGCTAATCTTAGCCACCAGTGCTCATTAGAGTTATTTATATCTTATAAAGTACACAAAGTCCAGCCTCCTCCAGGGGTTTCTGGCACAGTTGGGACCAAGCCAGACCAGGGGCCGCTTCCCCCCACCCCCAGTACCAGGGATTGAACCCAGGGACACTTAACCACTGAGCCACCTCCCCAGCCCTTTCAAAATAGTTTACTTAGAGAAAGAATCTCGATGACTTGCTTAAGGCCTCACTAAGTTGCTGAGGCTGGCTTTGAACTCCAATCCTCCTGCCTCAGCCTCCCGAGTCACTGGGATGACAGGCGTGCGCCATGCACCTAGCAAGGGACTCCACCTTTTAAAGAGACCCCAGAGGAGCTGCTGCTTTCTCCGGCTCCAGTCCCCATCTCTAGGGAAGCACTGGGGGTCTGAATTTCAAGATCACCACCACACTCTTCTTTATAACCCAGTCAATACTTGCTACCTTGGCAAAACGGCACCTCGCTGGATGTACGTGTGTTTTCTGTGGCGCTGGGGATGAAGCCCTGGGTAAGGCCCCCCTGAGCTGCACCCCAGCCCGTTTTAGTTTAACTGGTATCTGCGAGTATGTACTTGTGGAGCCCACTCTGATGTTCTGGCGGTGACGTTTTTATTGTGAAGTAGAGCGAGTGTATGGAAAAGGGCAGAGAAACCTAAGTAGACTTTAAATAACTCCTAATCAAAGAAGAGTAATACGATAAAAATCCAAAACCAAAATAAAATAAAAGTCAATAAGTATTTATAACAAGAAAATAATAACAAAACCCCACGTCCGGAGGTGAAAGCCCCCCATACCAGTGCAGGCTGGCTGTGTTCACCGGATCTCTGAGCGTCTCTGTGACTGTTTTGCAAAGTCAACTGAAGGTCAGGGGGAGAAGGAGCGCACGAGCCCCAGAGATGGGTTTATACCTGGGTCACAAGGGCAGAGCCTGTGCAGGTGAGTGTCAGTGAACTGCCCCTTGTTACAAACGGAAATTAAGCCGTTAATTAATGTGGTGGGGCACACCGGGAACAGCAGCAGCTCGGGAGGCTGAGGCAGGAGGATCGCAAGTTGGAGGCCAGCCTCAGCAACTTAGTGAGGCCCTAAGCAACTCAGCGAGATCCTGTCTCTAAATAAAAAATAAAAAGGGCTGTGGGTGTGATTGACCCGTGGGGTCAATCCCTGCTACCAAAGGGGGAAAGAAAAAGAGGGAGCGGGCGAGAGAGAGAGACAGAGGGAGAGAGAGAGAGATCAGCAAGTGTTGAGACTTTGAAGCCTACTCTGAGGGCAAGCTGGGCCAGGTGGTGCACCTGTAGTTCCAGGTACCTGGGAGGCTGAGGCTGGAGGATTGCAAGAGCCCAGGAGTTCAAGGCCAGCCTGGGCAACTGAGCAAGACCCAATCGATATAAAATTTACAAAAGGACTGGAAGAGTGGTTCAGGGGAAGAGCACATGCCTAGCAAGCACAAGGTCGAGGCCGAATCCTCCGTACTGCCAAAAAAAAAAAGGAATTTAAGCAGCTCTGATCACCCGGGTGTTGAAAACTCAACACTAGAGCTTATGGGACAACAAAGACTTGAAGTGCTACACAGCCAGCCAGCCAGTCAGGGCAACAGGAAAGGAAGGGTCCCGAAGAGCGGAGAAACGAGAGGAAAAGGGCACACAGATGCGCAGCTCCGCGCCCAGAGCCGGCAAGGGCTGCCAGTTGGGGTTTGGGTGGTTGCTTTTTGGAACTGGGGATTGAACCCAGGGGTGCCTAACCACTGAGCCACACTCCCAGCCCTTTTATTTTTTATTTAGAGACAGGGTCTTGCTGAGTGGCTGAGGCTGGCTTTGAACTCCAATCCTCCTGCCTCAGCCTCCCTAGTCACTGGGATTAGAGGACTGAGCCACCGTGCCTGGCTTCACCCATTGGTTTTGAGCTTCCCAGCAGCCCAAGCCAAAATGGAAATACAAGCAGTCATGAATTTACCTCCTCCCTCAACAGAAACGAACCAGAGGCTCAGGAATCAAGAGCGGAAACGTTTCCTCGGGGGACTGGAGCCCCGACTCCTGCAGAAGCCCGGGAGCGCGTCTCGTGCACACTCACCCGCTGCGTGTTGTTGATGACGATCGGATCGGGGTTGCCGTAGTTGGGGGGGTTGGCATAGGGGTCGTAGCCCAGCCGAGCCAGCATGGGGGCGATCCGGGCCATGTCCCTCACCACGTCCCCGGGGATGTGCCCGGTCCACTTGGAGAGCGCCTCCAGGTTCACAGGCTTGATGACCTGGTCCGTGGACCGCTCGATCCTGGGGAGAGGACAGTCGGGTCAGGGCGGGGGCAGGCTCCCCGCTCAGCCACGCCGGGGCAGCAGGACAGGCAGAGGACCCGGCTGCTGGCCGGCTCTGCCCCTCGCTGGGGTCTGCGGGAGAGCCTTCGCCTCGCACCTCTCTGTGCAGGGCCAGGGCGTGTGGCCGGAGGGCGGGAGAGAACAGCAGCGCATACTGTTGGCGCATAAATCCTGCTTCCTTGACTTCTCTAACACTTATTTGCTTGTTTTTGCAATGCTGACTCGGGGTGCCTCTCACACGCCGGGCAAACACGACCCCTGAGACATGATCCCCGCCCTTCTCGACTTCTGAGAAATCACTGTTTATGTCTGTGACGAACAAGAAATTTTGTCCTTAAACAAACAAACCAAAAAGATCAAACGCTGAAGTCCCCACAGTCGGATCCTCACACGGGGGGCCGGTCTTAGCAATCTGGAGCACACCCTTCCCACTCTTTCTCTGCACTTTTAAATAAAAGAGTAGGTAAGAGCTGACTCCGGAGCCAGACCTCTGAGTTCAAGTGCCAGCTGTATCAACACTAGCTGTGTGGCCTTGGCAGAGTTACCTCGCCTCTCTGAGCCTCAATTTCCTCATCCACAAATGGGAATGATCATAGTACCGGCCTCGTTAGACTGTTCTGAAGAATAAATGAATGAATACAAGGAAAGTTCTTAATAGAGTATATGGTTATCAATGCAGGTTAGCTCTCTGACACACACAGGGGAAATTTATGGTTGTTTGCTGTTTTTAAAATAGAAATTACACAGCACGTGCAGTGGTCTTTGACTTTTTTTTTTTCACACAATGCTTCATTCTTTTTACTGGCTGAGTAGCATTCCACAATGGGAACAAGTCCCAGCTTATTCTGTCCATTCCCCTGAAGAGGGACACTTAGGTTGTTCTCAATTTTTTGCCCTTATAACAGCGCTACCATCATCTTCCACTCCTGGTGACAGGTTACCAAGTCTGCAGAACCACAAAGATCTCACCAGTTACACTTCCATCCGTGTGGGATGAGAGGTGGAGAACCCCTACGATCAAAGGCACATTTCTAGATGCTTCCACCCCACCTAAGAGATGCTGGAGGAAGAGGAACAGAAAGATGTAGCAAAAGGAAGCAGCGGGAAATGAGGAAGGTGAGGGTGTGGGGTGGGAAGAACCTTCCTTCAGCCTGTGGACCTCCATCTGAATGGCAACTGAACTCGGTATGTCAAAGACCTCCAATATGTACACGGCTTTTGCCTGGACCTTTATGTCTGCAGGACTTCACAGCAGGGAAACAACATGGCTACATCCCAGAACAGAATGGGAATGATGCTGGTAACATCAATAAGATCGGGACTAACCAAGGTGCCCAACAGCAGGGGATCACACAGCCCATGGTCATCTATAGTGGAATATTACTCAGCCGTTCAACATGATGGCACAGCAGAATTCTGGGTGCCATGGGCAAGTGGTCCCATATACAAGGTGGAAAAGAAGAACGTGTTCAACATGATTCTAGTTTTCTGCCCCCAAAAGGAACAACGCATAAAAGAAAATCTGAGCAGAGGGATCGGATGTGGTTTCTCAGTTACAGTTTGTTGCGTAGTCCTGATTTTCTACAGTAAAGATGTATTCCTTTGGCGATCTGATTTTCTTGTCCTATCACCTACAAAACCCTGGCTCTGGGTCCACCTAGCCAGAGTCCCTGGAGCCCAGGTACCCCACTGATCTTTGAGCTGGAAGCTGGGCTCAAGGCCCCAGAGTCGTGGGGATGGAGCCCGGCAGGCACTGGCCAGCAGACCTGGGCTCCAAACCGAGCACACATGTCCTTAGCTGTGTGGTCTCAGGCCTGTGACCTCTTGCTGTGATTTACTTTAGATGGGGATCAGAGCAGTTCCCAGGTCCTGCTCTTGGGGATCGAAGGTCATCATGTCTGCTGGGGGCTTCATGAATACCTGACGCACAGCAGGCCTCATACAACGGGGGTGACGGTGAGGCTAACAACAGTGTCTAACCCGCATTAACCTACGGGATGCTCTCGGGTAACTGTAAGATAGATATACTGCCCTGTTACAGGGGAGTAAGCAGAAGCACAGAGAGGTTGAGTCACTTGTCCAAGGTCACACAGCCAGGAGGTGCCAGAGCTGGGGTCTGAACCCAGACTGCCTGGCCTTTTCCTCTAGTGCCCTAGTACAAAGCCTCATCAAAGTTTGCTGATTCGCCTAGAAAAAAGGGGTGGCTGTCCCCCACACTCCCTCCCTCACTCGTTTTGAGAATGAAAAGGGCCTACGCGGTGTCACAGAGCGCTGAGGTGGGGGATCTGGGGCGGGGCTCTCCCCCATTATAACAGGGGCTGAGGCTCGAGGAGGAACGGAGACCCGCCCCAGCCACACGGCTCGGGAGGGGCCCCGATCCCGCGCAAGCCTGGGAGGCAAGGGCGCACTCACTTGGACAGGGAGACGCCGCCGGGCTTGCCAATGAGGTCCTCGTGGTGCAGCACCGCGTCGCTCCAGGCGATGCCCAGGAAGTCCAGGATGAGCTTGAGCGAGCGGCGCGGGTGCAGCACCAGCTGCTCGTAGTAGACGGGCAGGCACTTGTCGGCGCCCACCTCCAGGCACTGCGCGTACATCACCTCGATGGCCTTGTTCCACTTGGTGAGGCAGTCCCGGTAGCTGCTGAGGTCGAAGCCCGCGATGGTGACCTTGCGCGTGATCATGGAGTGCACGGACGCGCGGCCGTCGCGCACCATGAGCAGGAACTTGGAGTTGGGGAAGAGGCGCGACAGGTAGACGGAGGACTTGAGCGTGAAGGGGTCCTTGTTGCACAGGACGCGCGCCGGCTCCCCGTGCTTGGCGATCACCTCCAGGATGAAGGCCTGCATGGCGGCGTCTAGCACCTCGTCCGTCACGCCCGCCTCATCCAGCCGCAGCTTCTCGCGGCCGGACTTGGACCAGGACTGGCGCATGGCCAGCACGCGGGGGATGATGCGCGTCTCCTCGCCGCAGCGCACCTCGGGGTGTGCGTCCAGCATGGCGCGCATCAGCGTGGTGCCGCTGCGGGGCACGCCGCCCACGAAGATGAGCGGCATGGCCTGGCTGTAGCGGTACTGCACGTGGTCGGCGCCCACCATCACCAGGTCCTCCTGCTCCCGCCTCATGGCCCGCCGGGGGCTGCGCCGACCCGCCAGCACCGCGCGGCACTCCAGCGCCTGCTGGCCCAGCTGGACCGCCAGCACCAGGGCGAGCGCGCAGCCCGCCGCCAGCAGCGCCCGGCGCACCGACAGGCGCATGCTGGGCCGCGGGCGGGGCAGGCCCAGCCTGGGGGGCCGCTTCAGCGACAGGTCGGCCGGTGGCGCGCTGGGCTCACATCTGGGGAGAGAGGGCACACGCGTCAGGGAGGCCCTTGACTCTCAAGGTGGCGCTGGAGACCGGAGGGACAGCAGGATTCACAAGCTTCGGCTACCCCACTCATGGGAAGAACTGTCACTCCAAGGGGCTTCCGGGACCCTCAGGGACTCAGGCCTGACTGCCTGGATTCAGATCCTCTCTTCTCTACTTCCTAATGTTCCAGCCGTCTGGATTCGCAGTAGAGAGTGAGGATCACTGTAAAACCTACTATCAAAATTGGCACATTTACTATCAGAACGTGATTGACAGATCCCCAGGGCACTGGGCTGAGGTCCTGGAGTGTTCAGAGTTGGGGGCACCTAGGCTAGAATCCCAGCTGGGCACTTCCTGGCTGTGTGAGCTGGGGCAACGGACTTAACCTCTCTGAGCCTCACCTATAACATGGGCCTCAAAGTGTCAACCTGAGAGGGCTGTTGAGGACAGTCACACCCTCCACACGGCAAGTATCTAAGAAGGCACCGGCACAGAAGCAGCCTTCCAGAGACTGCTCATGGCTTCTACCATGACCACTGGTTATTCAGTTATTCCAGCATTTAATGAGCACCTCTTTGTGCCGGAAGTTGGGCGATAGAGCTGAGAAATGCAGGCTCAGGGGCCTGGGGGTATAGCTCAGTCGGTAGAGTACTTGCCTCACGTGCACACGGCCCTGGGTTCAAATCCCCGGCACCAAAAAATAAATAAAAATAAAAAAAGAAATACAGTCTCAGCCTTCCGGGTCTGCCGGCACCACAGCTGGAATGACAGGTCCCTGAGCAGTGACGGAGGCCCTCTGCAGGAGGCTGGCCTCGCCCTGAGCTCTGACCAGTGCCAAGGGAGCAGGTAGGTGGAGAAGAAAGGAGGCTGTAACTGGCAGAGGCAAGAGCCACCGCGAAGGCACAGGAAGGAAAGTCGCAGCTAAGCGACGCTGGAGGGTCTGGTGAGCCAGAGGGGAGGAGCATTTTTTTTGGGACACGAGGTTCAACTCCAAAGCCAAAAGCACCAAAGCCTGGTGCCCGCAGCTGGGCAGGCTACCCACAGGGCGCGGGCGCCTGCGCCTTCTTGGCTGCTGGGAGTGGAACAGGAACACCGGAGCAGGGGCACCGCAGTCCCAGGCCTGGGGTGGAACCTGCTGGAAGGCTGGGCTCATCCCAGCCACGGGCTCTGGGAGAGGCACTTCCCCACTCGGAACCACAGGCTCTTCGGCTACAAAACAGGATGGAGGATCCGCAGAGCTCGGCGGCTGGGAGGGGTCCAGAAGTGGCTGACCCCTCAGGGCCTCTCCCTCTGCTCCGGAAAATGTGGCTACCGCTTCCATCTTGCTGATGATGTCAGGGGTTCACTGGTGGCCTCGACTCAAGGTCCACAACAGGGACAGCTAACTCCCGGGCAGCTTGCCAGCGGGGAGGGAGGCGGGACGGGAGGCCACAGAGAAGTCCCTCCAAGGGCCCGCAGCCTCTTCAAGTGCTCACCGAAACTCCCCCGAGGCCTGAGGCGGAAATTCTGCCCAGGAGGAGGATTTTGGTGCTGATATTCCCGGGAGCTGCCAATCATCCCTAGCTTGAATTTAGAACAGTCACTCTTTTGGGTGAACAGATGGAGATGGAGGGTAATCTGGAGACTGAAAGTTGTTTCCAGAAAGGGTTATAAGCGCGCATGTGTGTGTGTGTGTGTGTGTGTGTGTGTGTGTGTGTGTGTTTACTCAGGAGCCTATTTCGGGGCTGGCGATTTAGACAGTGCACTGCAAGGGAGAAGCCCTGGAGGAAGGGAGACCCAGGATGAGGAGAACGTGACCAGCTGGCCACGGTGGCTTCCCGCACATCATCTGGCTTCCACGTTTCCCATCTGGTAAAGGCCCCGAGCTGTGCTTTTCCTTTGGCAGAGTGCGCACGCTGCCTGAGAGTTTTCCACGCACGCTCGGAGCTCAGAGAGGGAAGCGAGTTGCCCACGGTCACACAGCCAGAGCGGCAGCCGTGACGGGACAGATCGTGCTGCCTTCCAGGAGAAAACAGCCCCAGGAGGGCAGGCTGGACGTGACAGGAGGCGGCAGGGAGCGGCAGGCGGCTCCAGCAGCCACTGGGGTCCCAGCAGGGAGGGTTCCAGGCTCAGAGTCCTGCGGCCCCAGGTTTGAATCCCACCTCTGCCTCTCGCCAGCTGTGACCTGCCCTAGGGACTCATCTCTCTGAGTTTCTGTTTCTTCCTCCCAAGAAAAAGGAATAGTGAGGATCTGTTCTCGAGAGGGGAGGGTGGCCGGGCCCCGATGGCCCTGCTGGGTTGTCCCCTCCCCGGACACATGGCCTCCTCTCTCCCTCTTTTTCTCACACTGGATTTCTGGCCCGCTGGCTGGACAGAGAAGGGGCAGGTCGGGACTGTGCTTGGTCGGTGACAGCGGAGGCCGGGCGAGGAGGAGGCTGGGAGGGTCTCCCTCGGGCGCCTTCAGATCACTTACCTCCCCTGGGCGCTCTCATCTTTGGGGTGCAGCCCTCGTGCCTGCTCACCAGGGCTCCCTGCCGGCAGCGCCCTGCAGAGGCAAAGGAGACGTCACGTCAGGGAAGGTGCCGTGGAGCAGGGCCGCGCCCTTGGAGAGGCAGAGGGGCTTTTGGGCTCCCTGAGGCCTCTGCAGGTGACATTTGTGGGAAGGACGCTGGGAAGATGCTGCACCCAGGATCTGACGTCACCTGCTCCTACAGAGAATGAACTAGCTTACTTCCAGAGCAGAGGCGTGCGAACCAAGAGGACAGGACTCGGAGGGCCCCGGGTCTCTGCGGGTAGGCCTCTTCCCTCCCCTTTGGAGTCTGGAGTTCAGGAAAAGTAAATAGAGTGATAAGCAACAACTGTCAGCACTATGTCCCTATCACCACCTGGGACTCGTGGGTACGGCTGATCAGGCTGTGCACTGCTCAACTCCAGATACCAGGTACCCAGTCTGTGATAAATATGGCGCCCCCTGGGGTTGGGCAAAGTCCTGCCACTACCACCTAACACTAACCAAACGCCTACTAAAGAGTACCTTGTGGCATCTTAACCCCCAAAAGAGGCCACAGATGAATAAACAGCACCATGAGGACAAGCAATTGACAGAGGAACTGACAGACCAGCGACTCCACCCTGAGCCGAGACCCCAGGACCCAGCTCTCAGCCACATCACAGGAACAGGCTGTGTCCACAGAGAACATGTACAGCACAGGCAGACGCTGGCCCTCATGGGACCAAGGGGACCTGGTGGCTTGCGAGCAGAGTACATGCATCGCAGTGCTGCATACCGACCCCTCAGGATGGGAGAATTTTTAGTCCAATTCTCTCCCACCCCCAGTGAACAGACGGGCCAGGAGGGAAATCTCTTTCCAGACTGAGTCTGGGGTTCAAGTTCTGCCCTCAGTTCTGTTCTGGGGGCGGGGTGATTTCCAGCTGGACGGCTCCTGGACTGAGCAGATTATGCCTCCTCAGAGCCTCCGCTTTTCTATTCTGTAAAAGGGCTCTTGGGAAGCTCAGGTGAGATAGTAGCAAGCACTTACAAACATCAGCAAGGATGATGAGAAAAGTGTCTTAACAGAAATAAATAGGCTGAAGCCCTGCACGGAGGCACATCCTGGAATCCCAGTGGCTCAGGAGGCCGAGGCAGGAGGATGGCAACTTGGAGGCCAACCTCAGCAAAAGCAAGGTGCTAAGCAACTAGGTGAGACTCTGTCTCTAAATAAAATACAAAATAGGGCTGGGGAGGTGGCTCAGGGGTCGAGTGCCCCTGGGTTCAACCCCTCGTACCCCCGCCAGGAGAAACTGGAAGTCACTCTTGGCACCTCCCTGTCCTCCCTCTGTCCTAGCTGTCATTTCCCCTATTCCTGAAGCACCAGCTCAGTGAGTACATTTAGCACCAACAGAGAAGGGGATTCCCGCAGAGCCACCAGCCCCTGCCCCTCCGCGCCCGCTACAGAGGCTCAGGCCAGGCCCTCCGCCCTGGGATCCCGGCCTGCCCTCCGGGAACAAAGAAAACCAACCAGGGCTGCGCACCTGAGGCTCTTCCGGGGCGAGGGCACAGGCCCTTGAGATGCCGGGAGCCACAGTGCCTGCCAGCGGGGGTTCCTACGGCCACCACCCTCCCCCGATGGCTGGCCCAGAGCCGGGGACCTTCAGGGATGCGGAGCCCCAGGTCCCCCCAGCAGCCCTGAGGAACTGAAATCCAGGTCCCGCCGGAAGGAGCAGAAGGTCGCCTCGGCTGCTGGCTTGCCCGGGCCACGTTCCGGTGGCCAGAGCCGCGGTGGCAGTGGCCACTCCACAGGACTGCACAGGGCTGGAGTGGGTGTCCCCCACCAGGTGCCCAAGCCGCAGCCAGCCAAGCGTGGTCTGCAGTCAGCGCCCCAGTGGCGGGTTCCGCATCCCCAGACTCAACCGACCCTGGTGGAGAACTGGAAGAACGGATCGGGCCTGCAGGAGCACGGCGGGGTCCCCTAGGAAGGCAGCGTGGGGTGTGGCCTGGCTTTGATGGCCCGTGTCCGAAGTGGCGGAGAGGTGGCTCCGGGGTGTGCCCAGGGGCGCAGGAGCCTGACTGAGCCCCGGCAGGCGCGGGCATCGACGGCGACGGCGAGGCGGGTGTCCTGGAACCAGGGCCCCACGGTGCCCAGGGACAGCCAGACGCTTTGTCACGGGGAGGGGAGGGAGGCAGAGGGAGCAGAGGAGACTGCAGTCGCAGCCTGGAAGCAAACCATCCAGAGCCACAACCCAAGAGTCACGTAGGGCATTTAGAGGCTGCTGACCTGGCTCTGGGGTGTCCCCGTCACTGCAGGTTCTGTTGGACAGTGCTCACACAGGACGAGTGACAGGCAGGGCTGGGGGCCAACGAGCCCTCCTCTTCTGATAGGACATCAGTAATAGCGGCCAGCATTTATTAAGCACCGCTGTGTATTTCGCACCAAATCTTGGTCTCTAGCTGTGTGTCCCTGGCACATGTCTTAACCTCTCTGAGCCTGTTTCCTCATCTGTGACATGGGGATGACGATACCTCCTAGGAGGTGTACACGTGGCTTCAGGGCACTAACGTGGCCAGTGCCAGGAGGAGCTCGGCTCCCGGGGGTGCTGGGAGAGGAGAAGGCGGGGCCACACAGGAGCGCTGTCCATGCAGGAGCCTGCGACGCGCACAGGTTCATCCCCGTTTGACAAGTGAGGAGGTCAACTCCAGGGGATGATGGATGTGATTAGAAGAAGCCCTGCCTCCGAGAGGCCATCCGTGATTTGGCGTCACTGTTCTGGGTGGGGGACAGCAGGGGAGGGTGGGGGCCCTGGAGATGGCGGAGGCGAGAGGCTCCTGGAGGCCGAGACCCCGAGGCGCCCCTCCCACAGCGCTGGCGGAACGCCCACGACGTGCCGCCTCTGCTCCTGCTGGTGGGACAGGCCAGGGGGCGGCTCCCTGCAGGCGCCCCCACTCCAGGGGCGGCGGGGCTCGGAGGACATGCGCACGGGAGCGCGCACTCCCCGGGGGCGAAGGGGCGCAAGGACTCGCTGGAACTCACTGCGACTTTCTGAGTTGCTACCGCTGGCCCCAGGGCCCAGGGCCCGCTGAGAACGCAGGCCACCGCTGCCCAAAACGCCCGGCCCGCAGCCCCGCCCCCCGGGCTCCCAAACTTCCCATTGCCATGGTGACGCCACGGCCTCCCACCCGCCGGCCCCCAGCCTCGGTGCAGGGCGGGGACGCCCCTGAGCACCGGAGACCTCTGACTCCAAGGGTGCGGGAGGAAGGGGACAGTGATCCCGAGGTCTGGGGAATGGGGGAGGGGGCGGCCCGTCTGCTGCCAAAGGTCTTAGCTCACTTCTGAGCACCGGCTGCATGCCGGGTGCTGACCAGGGGTTCCCCTCCATCATTATAGTTTTTCCTTAACCCCCCCCCCCCCATGACTTCATCTGACCCTCCCTCATTAACCATCCACTTCCTGGAGCTCAGAGAGGTAAGACAACCTGCCCAAGGCCACACAGCAGCCTGGTTGGGAAGCCAGGGAGAGAGCCCTCCTCCTGAACCTGACTCTCCCCCATGGCTCTGCACGGTTCAAAGCAGGTCCCAGTGCCACCCGCCTCCCTCTGGGGGCATGAGGAGCAGATCACACCTGGGCTCCTTCACTCAGGCTGCATCTGGGGAGTCTGGGGCGCCCAGCCTCCACCTCTCCCCCAGCAACGCTTCCTCGGGCCTGGCAGGGTCCACGCACAACAGTGTCGGCATCTGACCTCCCGGCGTCACACAGGCGAGGACTGGAGGGGACACCTGCTCCACCCTCCACTCGGCACACGTGGGGCTGCGTTCCAGGGAAGCGACTCCACCCCAGAGGGCTGTCACTGGTCAACTCCCCAGGCCGCGGCGGCGTGGACAGCCATTGGCAACACAGGCCCAGCGCAGGCTGACGCGGGAGCTGGGACTGAGATCTGGGTGGGTCTCAGAAGGACCAGCAGGAGGATTCAGGCGGCCAGCTTTGAGTGAATAAGAATCAGGGAGAATTCCAGAAAACAAGCCCACACACGCACAGGGGGCTCTCCGACACCCTGTCCTCTGTCGCTAAGTCCGCTGGGAAGTCTTGCATGTTTCGGTGCTGACGAAACCACAGGGCACACTGAGGCTCAGAGAGGTGAAGCACTTTGTCAGAGGTCACACAGCTGCTAAGGGCTCTGCCTGGTACCGGGGCCCAAGCTCCGAGGCGCGTCCCCAGCCCCCCACCCCACGCAGATGCAGATGCTGTTTGCCCCGGGCAGGGGCTGCCTCAGGCCCCCAGCTTTGCCTAGTGCCTGGACGGCCCCCATGGGGCTTCCCAGAGAGGAACAGGACTCTTCTGCCTAGGGAACTAGGCAAGCGGGAAACGGCCAGGGCGTCCTGTGCCCCACCTCCCGCCGCGGGACCCTATCTCCACTCCACGCCAGGGAGCGGGTACTGAGCCCTGGAGGAGCCCCACACCTGGCCTGCGTCCTGGCTCTGGAGCAGCCCCGTGCCAGGTCCTGTCTGGAATGCCAGGGGACACCCTGAGCGCATGGTGCCCGACCACCCCATGGAGTGCCGTTAGGTGGCACTGGTCCCTTCCCTCTAAGGGGATTCTGACGTGTCACTGTGCTTCGGGGGCCCCGGATGGCAGAGAGGCCGATTCCCCGCGCCTGCCCCAAATACAAGGGCATTTCGGTCCACAACGGAGTTCAGAGACCCAACAGCAGAGCACAGACGCGGCGGAGTGGTCTGTGAGCCCAGGGGGGAGCCGAGTTCATCGGCCACCCGTCCTGGCCACTGCAACGTCACAGCATGTGATCCCAGCGACTCGGGAGGCTGAGGCAGGAGGATGACGAGTTTGAGGCCAAGAGCAGGACACTGTCTCGAAAATTTTTAAAAGGCTGGGGTGCAGCTCAGTGGTTCAATTCCCAGTGCCAAAATAAAATACAGTAACAAACTAAAACAAAAGCGTGGCCCATAAACTCACGCACAGCGCATGATGCTTGATGATGCTGACAAGTGATCGACTGTGATCCCAGCTTACGTCTCCCCTGCTAGGCGTCTGACCATGATTTTGATGGAGTCCTTCTGCTTACTAAAACCAAGTTTGGGGTGAAACAGTGTGCAGGCTTCCTCCAGCGCTTCCTCTCTCTTTTTTCGGCACCAGGGGTTGAACTCAGGGACTCTTGACCACTGAGCCACATCCCAGCCCTATTTCATATTTTATTTAGAGACAGGGTCTCACTGAGTTGCTCAGGGCTTCGCTGTTGCTGAGGCTGGCCTTGAACTCGCCATCCTCCTGCTTCAGCCTCCCAAGTTGCTGGGTTGACCAGGCACTGGTCTTGACCGCACGGTGAGGTGAGACCACGTTGACAGACTGACCCACCCCACACCACGCAGGTCAGTACAAGCAGCTCTTTGATCTGTGCACGACAAATAAGTCAGCAGTCCTCTTACCAAAACACGCCCCACCATTACGTGCGACAGTGTTCTGATTTAGAAGACCGAGGTGGGACCAGGGGTCTGTGGGTGCGCCCTTCCCCTCCCGTATGACGTGCCTCTCAGGGACCTGAACCCGGCATTCGAGGTCTACTCACCTGGCACCCCCAAGGCTGGCCTTGGGAAAGGCTACTGCCCTGTCTTAGGAGGGTCAAGAGTACGCGTCCCAACCTTGGACAGACTCGGTGTGTCCTTGGCTTGACTGTCCACTGGCTGTGTGACCCTGAGCCAGTGACTTCCCCTCTCTGAGCCTGTTCCAAGATGAGTGTGAAGACAGCAGCTGCCTGGTCAAGCCCTCAGGAGGCTGGCCCCAGCACGAGCCCAGTGACGTCAGCTACCACTGAGTACAGAGCTCGCCCTGACGGTCCTGCCCCCGGGGAGCGAGCAGAGCGGGGCGGGCGTGTGGGTGGTGGGGGGTGGGGGACACAGAGCAGCACTGCCAAGTCCTGTCCAGAGCACCAGGTGACACCCGGCGGACAGACAGACCGCTGCACGGCTCACCTCCCCCACCAGGTCACCAGTAAGAGACCCAGAGCCAGAGCCGGAGCTGGGGGCAGCCCGAGGCTCCCGAGGGGCACCTGCGCCCGAGCCTAAAGATTCTGTGACCTTTGGTGCCACAGAGCGTCTGGCTGCCTGGGACACCCGCAGGCTCCTTCCCTGAGTCCATCTTTAAATGAAGGAGGAGGAGGGAGTCAGCGGAGCGGACTGGCTGAGGACAGAGCCACAGGAAAGGCTGGGGACAGCGGCCCACAGGCCCTCCATTGAAGCAGCAAAGACCAAGGTCTGGGGCAAGTCCAGGAACTGCAGCAATGGAGACGCGGCACAGGGGACACAGGGGTCGGCCTGCCACTGCCATGGGCCACCTACAGTGAAGGTGCGACTTTCCCTGCCCTCGTTCCTGGGCCCCTGATTAGCAACCCCTGCAGGGACCCAATTCCACTGTGGACGCAAGGCCTGCAGCCTCCCTTGGGGTCAGGAGCTGTGGCCCAGCCTCGTCTGCCAGCCCACTACTGCTCTTCCCAACCCCCACCACACACTCAAGAGTGGTAGGGGCTCCAGAGGCTGAGGCAGGAGGATCGCAAGTTGGAGGCCAGCCTCAGCAGCTTAGCGAGGCGCTACGCAACTCAGTGAGACCCTGTCTCTCAATGAAATATAAACAAGGCTGGGACGTGGCTCCGGGGCTAAGCGCCCTGGGTTCCATCCCGGGACAGAAACAAGAAAGTGGTAGGATTGGCGTGGAGTGCCGGGTGGCGGACTGAGCTGGCCCAGCTTTACTGTAGAAGCCAATGTAGCTGGTGACAGCGATCGTGCAGGGCACACCCGGCCACCCAAGCTCTGTCGCACGCCAGCAAGTGGCCCTGGGTGTTCACAGGACAGCAGGGACCACAGTGAGGGTGACCTTGGCCACAGATCCCATATACACGGCCCCTGGGGAAGCGGAAGGAGGCTCCACGTCTCAACCCGTCAACAGTGGACAGAGCCCGGGTGGGGGTCAGCGGCTTGGGTGTGCTCCTGCCTCTGCCCCAGGACCCCTGCAGTACCACGTCCACCCTGGGTCTCAGTGACTCGACTGCTGGGTGAACAGCTCAGCCCCTCTGGGGTGGACCGCGCCGGCCTGTCAATGGGCAGATGCCCTCAAGTGGGGAAGGGACAGAATGGCCAGGGAGAGGAAGGAGCTGGGCTGGGGGCACAAGGAGCTGTCCTGGAGCAGGAGACTTAAGGGGGCGTGGGTAAACTCAGGAACCAAGATCAATCATGTTTAATGGGATCTTTTTAGATTAGTGCCAAAAGTCCCATGATAAAGAGAAAAATCCAATTTTTTTTGTGGGAGGGACTGAAACCAGGGTGCTTAGCTCCTGAGCTGCATCCCCAGCCCTTTTTTATGTTTTATTTAGAGACAGGGTCTCATTGAGCTGCCTAGGGCCTCACTAAGTTGTGGAGGCTGGCCTCCGACTTGCAATCCTCTTGCCTCAGCCTCCCGAGCCGCTGGGATTACAGGGGTGTGCCAAGGTACCCCAGGGAAATTCTGCCTTTCCAGAGAACATATGGCGGTGCGGTGCCAAGCTCTGAGTCTCCTGTAGAAGGGAGAGGGACCAGGCCCGCTGCTCCTGCCGGTATCTGACATGCTGCTGCATGGCTCATCATGGAGATTTGTGTACAGTTCACTTGTTCTGTATGAACTCAGTCTTGAGGTATGATTGACATGCGACCTGCCACAAGCCCCGCAGCCCCGACAGCAGGGGCTCCTGGGGGCCTCCTGGGCACGAGGTCCACATAGGAGACCCACGTGGCTCGACAGAAGCAGGTTCCTTCGCTGTCAGCCATTCTGCCTGGACGGGCCCAGGGCAACCCCACTGCAGCTTCTACTTTGCGATGAGCATTTACTGAGCACTGACTGTATACACCAGGCATCACCTCCCCACAGAGCTCCATTTGAAGCACCCACTGAGGCAGGTGGTGAGGAGGGAGTGAGCACAGGGAGAGTCGGGGGCCGTGGAGTGGGTCCGTCTCTGCTGCTCCTGGCTGTGCAGCTGACACGGCTTTCAGGGGAGCCTGGCTCCATCTCCCCTCAGGGTCGCGCCCACCTCAGCAGCTAGAACCGTCTCTGGTTTGACACCTGAACTGCCCCCCACCCCCGCGCGCACGCGCCTGAGGTGCTAGGATGGAGCCCAGGGCCGAGCATGCGGGGTAAGCGCTCCAGCCCTCAGCCTCGCCCCCGGCCCCAGGCTGTCCAGGGAGGGCCACCCCCCAGAGCATGGCCTCTTGCTGACAGGAGGATGGAGGTGGCACGACCCCATGTCCCAAGTGCGCAGGAGGTCCTGGCCACACCACGTCCCCGACAGGTGTGGCCTGGTGCTCCCACACGCCCGCTGCCCGGGACTCCCGAGATGCAGGTGACCCCATGCTGGAAGCAGTGTGGCCCCTGGAAACGGAATCCACTTCACACAGCTATTCACTGGGCTTGGTGGCTCAGGTTGGCAGCTGCGGGCAGCTACATACCCTGTCCCCAGTGTCCCCAGCACCCCAGTGTCCCACTGTGCCCTTCCCCCTGGAGAGGACTCGGGACCACCTGGCTGAGTCAGTCTGGACTCCCCCTGGGCGGTTCCAGCAAAATCCTGCAGGCGGAGCTCCTCAGCCACACGGCCTGGCGCCTGGGGGCACAGGTCAAGGGCTGAGAAGTGGCCAGGAGGGTTCCGCCAGTGGACTCCAGCAGCCTCGGTTTTCCCGTCTGTAAAACGGGCTAACCCGCCTGCCTCTGAGGTTGGCGGCGTGGCCCGAGCCAGGGCAGGGCGGGGCTTGGCAGAGGAGGCCGGGTAGCTGCCAGCTCCTAACCCTCCTCTCCCCTAATTAGCCGCTGCTTACACGTTCCGCCTGCGACTCTGACGGAACCAGATAGGACCATGAGATGAAAGGAGCCGTAACCGCAAGATGCCAGGATAAGGCGCCAGGTGGCAAGCGGCTCTGGTCCCGTTACTCATGTGGGGACCAAAAGCCCAGGAGAAGCACCTACAGGCCCGGGAGAAGCACCTACAGGCCCGGGAGAAGCACCTACAGGCCCGGGAGAAGCACCTGCAGGCCCGGGAGAAGCACCTGCAGGCCCGGGAGAAGCACCTACAGGCCCGGGAGAAGCACCCACAGGCCCGGGAGAAGCACCTACAGGCACGCCAGGGCTTCCTGCCGCGCCCGCCTGGGCCCTCGGTCTCCTGCCCATTCACAGGCGAGACAAGGTGTGAAATCAAAGAACCGGCAAAGAAATGGAGGTGCTTCTAGAAGGGCCGCGCGGCTCCAGGGCCTGGAGGGGGAGCCGGCAAGGCCACAGGCCCGGGGTCCTCCTGTCACCGACAGTGCACTGGCTGACGCTCCTGACCAGCTCAGGCAGCACGTGCTGGACAGTCACCACAGATCCTGCTGGGCGGCGAGCAAGGGGACCCTGGAAGGGACCTTGACCTCTGCGGGCCTCGGTTTTCTCATCTGTGAAATGGGAACCAGCAGCAGCAGCAGCAGCGCCGTGTGGCTTTGGTAAGGCCGGAATAGACATCCTGGCCGGCAGAGCTGCCCGGACTGCCAGGCGAATGGGCGGCACCCTGTCCTGTCACCTTCGTCACGGTCACTACTGCCAGCCCAGGCGGAAGGTCCCTGATACAACCTGACCATCAGTCACAGGAAACCTGGGCCCTGACCCGGGGTAGGGAGTTCTGAGTTTTGGGGCATTTCGAGTTCTGGCTCGGGGTGCTCAACCACTAGGGCCTCGGCAAACATTCCCAAATCAGCGCGTGTGGTGAGGGAGGGTGAACTGTGCTTAGATTCAGCTCTCGAGGACTGTCCTTCGTAGGACAGACAAGGCCAACCCAGAGGCACGAGGAGGAAGGTCGAGATTCGGGTACGGGGGAGCCGAGGCCGCCACAGGCGCTTGGGCAGCAGCGGAGCGCCATGAGGCTGGTAGCCAGGGCCCACCTACGCGCAGCTCTGCCAAGGCCTCCCTCGCGGCTCCCGGTCCCTGGCCTTCCTCCCAGTGCCGCTGGGCACAGCCGCAGCTCCACCCCCGCCTGCTGCTTCTTGGGTGCCAGGCTGTGAATGCCAAGCAGGCAACAAGCTGGGGCGACCAGGAGGCCCAGGAGCCTGGAAGGGGCCACAGGGCGGAAGAGGCAGAGTCATGAAGACTAACTTCAAGCCTGGCTTCTAGTTTGCTGTGTGGCCTTGGGAAAGTCCCTGCAGTCTCTGAGCTCCAGTCTGCTCATATGCAAAGAGGGTCTTCACTGCCTCTAGGCTTCGGGGCTGCTGGAAAGATGCACCCCGATAAAATAGCAATGGCTTCTCGGAGTTGAGTGGCCCAGGAGCCAGGCCTGCGCTGAACGCCAGGGGGTCGCTGCACCAACTCCTCTGGAAACCAGTCCTCCCACGGCTGCTCGTCCAAAACTGTACCTCGGTCGATCAACCCCGTTACAAGAACCGTCCATCTAAGAAGAGCGAGGGACCGAAGGCCCGCGTCTCATCGCAGCGACGTCTCTGCAGAGTGGGCGGGGCCCCACTCCTGCTTCTCCAGGGGTTCAAGGCCGCAGCACGCGCGCACACGAGTGCTCCTTGCTTAGGACCCTCTTGCCACCCCCACCCTTCTGCAGGGCTCCACTGGTGGGGATCTGTCCCTTTCCAAGCCAGCACCCCTGCCCCGTTAGGCAGCACACACCGCCAAGCACCTACTCGGTGTCGCTGACCCCAGGCCAGGCAGAGCCCTGTGCCCAGAGGGTACTGGCGCGCATGCGCGCCCTCGCTCCGCAGCTCTGCTTCCCGGCACCTCCGCAGGGACGCGCGCGCTTCACCTAGACAGAGCTTCCCAAAGGACACCTGCGCTTTCACCTTTGGCGCAAGGACACGCCTGTCACCTCTCTTGCCCCGGGTGACAGATGCCCTGGGCCTTGCCCCTGTGCAGCAGGTGACAGTCGCTTCAGGGATTGCCAGGTTCGTCCTGGAAGCGCTAGAAAGATTCGGCACCCCCGCACCCGTGGCCCCTTCTGCAGAGCCATGGGACATGTCCCCTGGCACTTGGGGCCCTGCCAGCGCGCACACCCGCCCAGTCCCTCCGGCGGCAGTGCGTGAGCCCCGGGCACCCACTTGGCGTGGTCTGGGGTTGCTGCGCCCGCCAGGCTGGCGTCTCCTCTCATTTTCCCGAGGTGGAGGTGCAGGCTGCGCGCCGCGTCTGGGCAGCCAGCGCCAAGGGCCAGGGACCTCGAAGGCCGCCCCCGCGCCGCGTCTCCCTGCCACTTCCTGCCCGGCTCCTCCGCAGCCAGAGCCGCTTGGGGCCAGGAGGTGGAAAGGGGCAGCTCCCTGGCCAGGGAAGGAGGGCCTGCCATTGCCCTGGCCGCCCCCTGCCTGCTCGTGTCCAGTCAAGCAGGAAGAAGGCCCGGCTGGGCACAGGGACGCAGCCAGGCCCCACAGTCCGCTGCGGGGACGGGGCTCCCAGCCAGGGGCAGGCATGCCGTCGCGGCTGCACACCCGAGCCTCAGTCTCCTCTCCTGGAAAATGCCCCTGGTACTCCTGCAGAGGACAGAAGTGCCAACTCACACGTGGCTCAGTCGACGGATCGCCTGGCTCATGTTCTGCAGCCTCACAGGGAGGCTGGATCAGCACACAGATGAGGAAACTGAGGCTCATAGAGGCTCCCGGGATCTGGCTATGACTAACCTGCAGAGACGTGGCTGTGGGACGGGTGGCCTCAGAACCACCAGTCAGCGTAACTCATCTGACCTCTGCCGCAGAGCTGTGTGACCCTGGGCAAGCTGCCTCACCTCTCTGAGCCTCAGCTTCCTCAGCAATGAAACTGGGACACAGAAATTAGAGAGGGGAAGTCCCTGCACACTGAAAGTAGCACATGCTTTCCCACAGCTGGGCTCCATCACGCTTCCCCGAAAGCAAAACCCAGCCCGGAAACACCTGGTACCTGTGGCTCTTTCCAAGCACCACAAGCAACATGGGAGAAGGCCCAGCAAACCCCCAGAGAGGGAAAGACCCTTGTTCAAGGTCACACAGCTGGGAAGTAACTGAGAGCAGGCCTGGACAGGAAGAGGGCACTTGAACCTAAGTAGGGAGCAGCAGCGGGTTCAAGCTGGGCAGTCTGGAAGCTGGCAGTGCCCAAGTTCTCCCCCGTTGGCTGCTGACTATGAGGACATTTTAAAGGACAGGCCAGCCTGTGCTGAGCTGCCAAAGGCAAAGTCTCCTCCTTCCCCCAGGCGCTGGTGGGCTGCTCACCGAGGGAGCAGCAGGAATTTTCTCAGTGGCCACTGCTCAGACTTTCTGGGTCACCCTCTCTCCTATGACCCGACGAGCCCCACCTACCAGAGACCCTACTATGACCTTCCCTGCCAGAACCTTCCATGAGGTCCTAGCTCCTTCCCCAGCTGCAAAAGCACCAGGCAACAGAAATCCACCACAGGTCTCGACTTGCCAGCAGCTACATGAAAGCAGTCGACCTAACTTTGGGTTTTGAACCCAACACACAAAATTACTATCATTTATCAGCCAGGCCCGGTGGCGCACGCCTGTCTTCCTAGCAGCTCAGGAGGCTGAGGCAGGAGGATCGCCAGTTCAAAGCCAGCCTCAGCAACAGCGAGGCCCTGAGCAACTCAGTGAGACCCTGTCTCTAAATAAAATACAAAATAGGGCTGGGGGGGTGGCTCAGCGGTCGAGTGCCCCTGAGTTCAACCTCTGGTACCCCCCAATATATATATATTTATTATCACTAATCAAATATTATTGAGCTATCTTACTTTTAAAGTTTTTAAGTACAGCTTTGAAATCTGAGCTAGAGCTGCTCTCTGCACATCTCAGTTTGGAGGCTGAGTCTTTGGTGGAAACACCTGATGGATTCTTAGATGCCTGAGGACTTGGTTCAAAGTGTCCTCAGTCACTCACATGGTCCCATGCTTGCTTAAAAGGCTTCCAAGAATGGACCCGAGTCTCTGTTTCAAACTTTAAGGTTTTAAACTCAGTTCCTCAGTCCCTGGCCACTCTGCAAGGCCTTGTGGGTAGTGGGGGCTCCTGCAGGACAGGCAGGGCTCCCCGTGACCTCGTTGACCATCTCAGGGTTCCTGAGCCTCTGCACCAGACAGCTGGGCTGGCTCATCCTTGGAGGCAGAGATGATCCCACGCAGGACAATGAGTCCAGCAGCATCTTAGGCTCCCACCCACCAGTGGTCAGCAGCCCCTCCCCGGATGCAAGAGCCAAAAATGTCCCCAGGCAATGCCAAGTGTGTACTGGTCACCATCAGCCCTGCCAGGATCCACTGATAGGCGGGCAGGGAGGTAGGCCCATCTCTCACCTGCAGGTGCCCACCCAGTGCATGATGCACAGGGATGCCCGAGCCCGTGCCCGGCAGAAGAGTGCTGCCCCACTGTGCGCCAGCTCCCCAGGGAGCCTTCTTCATGCCCTGCCTGGTCGGGGCTTCCCCTGGGCTCCCAGAGCACCTGCACCCATCCTGGTACAGCTCCCTTCAAGCGTAGGAACTACTGGATGCTCAAAGCCTAGCTTCAACACAGGTATACAGCAGGTACTTAATAGATCTTCGCAGAATTGACCTGAGAAACAGGAATGGCAGATTGAACAGCTGCCTGGGGCCAGTTGTGTCCATCTTTAGTTCAAGGCTTTCTCATATCAGCAAAGGTGCTAATAAATGTGGCAGGTCTGTTTACACTCCAGGCAATGGGCTAGCACCCTGTGGGGTTTCGAGGGAAACTGAGGCCCACACAGGAGAGGGGCTTGCCTTGTGTTCCAGTCAGTCATTCTGCAGTTCAAAATCCCTAGTTCCTTCTTTTAATGATCATAATGAAATGCCACAGGAAAAAGGATATACACAGTACATATCTAACAAGGTATTTGTGTCCACAATATATAAAGAGTTCTGTGGAATCAATAAAAAGGGCAGGCAGGGCACTATACAATTGGGCTATTCTGAAGAAATTCTTCCTAAAGGAGGTTATCCAAATGGTCAATAAGCATGAGAAAGGGTGTCTGATCTCATTATCCACCAGGGAAATAAATCAGAAGCACCTGGTGGGATCTATACATCTGAATAACTAAAACAATATAAAATATCACAATAGCAATTGCTGGCAAGGGGTGATGAAACCAGAACTTTCAAGCTTTGCTGGCGGGAGGGTAAAACCTGGCACGATCCCTTTGGAAAATTCTTTGGCAAACGCCGAACGTGCAGATGCTCAATGATCCAGTGATTGCACCCAAAGGCACGTGCAGAAATGTCTCAGCAGCACTGGAGGCAGTAACCCCCACTGGAGGCCGCCCGCACCCCCATCTTACCCCCCCAGCCCTGGTCCCTGGCCACTGACTCCTCACTGGCCTCCCTGATTCTCCCCGAATCCTCAGTGAGCAGCCGGCGTGGGTGACCTCGTGAACACCAGTCATGTCCTCCGTGGCTCCCGCCCCCTCAGGACCGTCCCGTCCCTGCAGGCCCCACAGGGAGCTGCCCGTGTGGCTTGTTAGGGCCCAGGACCACGGCGTGTGCGCAGCCTGAGGACCTGCTCCAAGCCTCCAGCTCTTCCTACCCTGCCCTCAGTCCACTCTGGACTCCAGGTGACCTGGGCCTGGCCAAGCAGGCCCTCCATCCCTGGCTCAGGAGGGCTGTGTACGGCCTGAAGGCCTGTGGGGTGGCGGAGAAGGTGACAGAACTGGAGACGTAGGGCCAGCTCCAATCAGCACCTGCAGCTCCAGCCTCAGAACAAAGCCAGGCCAGGAGGCAGAGCCGGGAGACGGAGACAGAAACCCCGATGCTGGCTGGGCCTCTGGATCCAGCCATGCCTGACACAGTCCCCGGATGTTTTAATACGGGAACCAACAAATGAGCTGAGTTCCACGGAAGCTGGGTTTCCATCTCTGCCAATCAGGAGTCCCAATGAGCTGTACATACCCTCCCCCCAGCCTTATCTCGGGGTGCCTGCTGTCTCCTCAAGCCTCATCTTCTTCAGGAAGCCTCCCGTGACCCCAGCTAGATCAAGCAACCCTGCCGGAGTCTCGGTCCCCCGTGCCTGCCCTTGGCTTCCCTTGACCGCAAGTCTCATGGGCCGTGGGCTGTGCGGTCCCTTTGCTCGTGTTCCTTCCTTTGGACGCCCACGGGCACTCATCTTGTACTTTCTGAGTCTGCCTCACTGATTCATAGCTTCCTTGCATGAGGGCGAGGGGAAAAGAGAATAGGTTTTATGGAAAAAGAGACCTGAGATTGAATTCCCCACCTGAGCTTTGTGACCTTAGGCAAAACACTTAACCTCTCTGGGCCTCATTTTCCTTGTCGGTGCCATGGGAGAGCAGCTGAATACACCGAAACCCGTGACAGCACATTGGAGTGGGACAAAGCCTTCGTCGGTGCCAGCTCCTGCCGCTGCCGTCTGCGCCAGAGAAGAAAGCCGGCCTGGTTCTTCGTTCCTACCACCAATGCTGTGGGCCTCTGCCAATCTGCTGTGGAGGACACGCTCTCCAGTCCCCGTGACCAGAAGGTTGACCCCGTGCCCCGGGGCAGTGGCTGAGGCCTGGCTGGTTAGAGGGTTCAGACATTCACAGATGAGCACAAGACTCCTAGTGGAGAGATGTAAGTCCCAGAATTTTCAAGAAAGGCTGAGAAAATGGCTCTCCTCCAGCTGAGACTGCTAAACTATAAGCCCACAGCTTCTCGCTGGGGAGAGCATTCCTGAGAATGAAACCACCACCAAAAACAGCCCAGCTGAGACAGTTATACACTGGAGCACCTGGATACAGCTATACCTGAAGGTGATCTGTTTTTGGACTTTCCATTTCTCTGAACTAATAAGCTGTTTCCTTTTCTACCTTAAGTTGTTTTGACTTAGGATACCTCTACTCACAGCCTGACTCATCCAGGCACATAGTAGGCTCTTACTGACTTGAGGTCTTCTCCCAGGCCTCAGCCTGATTTTCACAAACATCGGTCCTGACAAAACTAAGCAAAATTGATTTTCAGTCTTGTTTGAAGAATCGGGGCAATGGCTGGGGTCAGCTAACTGCTGCTACTCCTGCCCCAAGGAAGTGGATCTGAGTCTCAACACAGGAAGCTGACTCCAGAATATTTTTTACAAAAGGGTCAGAAGGTTATCAGATATTCTTTGGCTTAGGAAATCTCTGGCTAGCTTCCTCCTCCCCCCAGGTTGTGGCTTTCTGGATCACATGACCGCCCACTTCACTGCTGTGGGTGTTTTCATGGCCAAAGGCCAAGAGCTTGGCCAAGAACAGGGCGGAGTGCCATTCAGTGGCTGGGTGCAGTGCTCCCGTGCCAGAGCATTAGGTTTCCACCCTCTGATGTTCTGGGCCTACTGCTGCGGGGCGGGACTCAGGTGGGGTCTAAGAGGTGAGCTGTCAGCCCCGGGGCCCCCAGGTTCCTGCGGCATGCATCTCCCCTCCGGACCAACCAGCGGACCCTCTTCCTCCTCATTTCCTCCTGGAAACAGGGAAAGCAAGATTCTCAAAGATTTCAAGAGCGGCTCAGAATAAGAACACTTAACACACCACGGGGTCCCGGGAAGCAGCAGGCAGGGACAGACTGAGAGCAGACGCCAGCTGCCTTCCACGGGCTCAGGGCTCTCGGGGCAGCCGAATCTGCAGACCTGCCTGGTCACTGCCAAGAAGCAGGCTGCCATGGGGAAGGCCCTCACTTCTCCACGCCTCAGTTTCCTCATCTGTGAAATGGGTCAAGAAAGGCAGAAGCGGCTGTGCTGGGAATGACTGAGCGTCCCTAGGCGTCGGGTGCCCCACGGTGGTGTCTGTAAAAATCAGGTGTAACGCCCGTGAGCAGGTTGCTAGGATGGTCCCTGTGCTGTGGGCAGGAAGCTGAGAGAGAGGCAGCCTCCGGCCCTGGGTCTCGGGTGTCTGACTTGGAGGCCACCATCTTCCTACCCCTCGACCTCCTGTCAACCCTGCCCCCAGGTCCGCCCCACACGAGAAGAGACTCCCCCAGGCGCCTGGCTACTCAGGAGGCCAGAGGCACATGAGAGATGCTGGCGGGCAGGGGACAGTCACATGTCCCCGGAGCCCGCGCTACCTCCTCTCCTGGGCTCTGGGCCTAAGTGAAGAGGGTGCGGAGAGCAGAGCAGGAGGGAGGAAACCTGAGTCCTGCTGACTGCCCGAGGGCCCCCGCCTCCCGCACCAGGACCGGGGCTCCCAGCCCCCCGGCCGCCGCCCACCTTCTGACCGGCAGGCGGCAGGTGGGACGTCCTTCCCCAGCCACTCCCACCCACTCTGGGCAGGGCCTGCGCCAGACCTCCTGGGTGGTCAGTGTCCCGGTTTAGGTATGAGGCGGCCGAGGCCCCTGTTAGGACAGCAATGTTCAGAGGCAGGTCACCTGGTCCGCAGGAGCCTCCCTAATGCGCGCATTCTAGGCCAGCGAGGGTCCCTGCGGGTGCCCGGGAGCCCCTTCCCCACCCTCCGCTTCTGATCCCCAAGAGCAAGAGCCGAGCGGCTCTCCTCCACCGGGACCCTCCCCAGGGCGACCCACTTGGGCTCACTGGCACCCCTTGGGGCTCGCCTTGGGCCCGGAGCAATGGAGTCGCTACTCGGACTGAGCCCACCAGGATAGCCCGCTAGCTGCTCTTGCTCCGGGAGAGGAGGCGCCTCCCTAGGGGCCAGAGGAGGCTGCACCCAGGAAGCGCCCCCAGAGTACGGGCCAGGAGCGTCCAGCCACCTGGCTGAGGCGACCTTGAGCTTGACCGCAGGCGCCTGCTGGCCCCCCTGCTCCAGCACGACCTCCCCTCCGCTCCCACCCTAACAGCCAGGGTCAGCTCACAGCAGGCACTAGCTAGACCGAGGACAGGCGGTGAGGCCTCCGACTGGCCAGACCATGACCGGCGCTCCCCACGACCACCTTCTCCCCCTGCAGTCAGCTCCCCAAGGGTGGGGACGGGGTCTCTCGGTCAGTGCTGGATCCGCAGTGTCCTGCAAACAAGAAGCGCTCCATATGTGCAGAGAGACCCTACAGAAGGTCCCGGGATGGTCCCTGTTTAATAGGCGAGGAAACTGAGGACCGAGAGGAAGTCACGGACGCAACGTCCACTTAAAACGAAGATGCAAATAAATCATAGTGGCCAAAGGCCACGCCGTGCCACACACCTAAGGACAAAACCTAGACTTGAACCCAGGGTGGCCGGATGAGGACCCCCACGCTAGTTAAGGACGCCCCGCAGGCCGGGAATCCTTCTTATAGGGCACTTGAAATGCACGAGCTCATTTAACCCTCACAAGTGGTCTCCGGGGACAGCTGCTATCCACCCACTTCACAGACGGGGAGACTGAGGCCCGGGGAGGGAAAGTCCTCGCCGACACCTCCCAGCAGGGCAGGGTGCTGAACCTGCCGTCTGGCCGCGCCACACCCTGCGGCCGCGCATCTCCAAGGAGGTTTCTGCAAAGGCAGGTGCTGCGCCCCGCACTGGGGTGGAGGCTGCGGGGCGGGGCGGGGCGGGGCGGGGCGGGGCGTTCTGAGGCTGCGGGGCGGGGCGGGGCGGGGCGGGGCGGGGGGGGGGGCGTTCTGCGGCAGAAGCGCCAGAGGCTTGGCAGGCCCTGCAGGTGGCGCTCTCTGCCTCCCAGGAGGGGGTTCCCCGGACAAGCACAGGTACATCCCACCCCCTGCCTCACCACTCCGGGTCCCAAGGACCGGTGGGGTGGGGGATCCAGGCTCCGCTCTGGGCTGCAGAGCTGCAGGCCTGTCCTCGGCCACTCACCGCACTCTCTGGGCCTCAGCTTTCCCATCTGCAAAGGAAGGAGCTGCAGCCCATTTTCGCCCTGTTTTCGCACCCCCAAAACTTCCCAGCCAACAAAGACTGCAGGCAGCCGGGGACGGGGCTGGGGGCTCGCAGGCTGCCCAGGGCCACACCGCCGGCTGCAGCTGGGCCAGGGCCCCAAACCAACCCCGCAGCGCCCACGCTTCCTCTTCCTCCACCAGAGCCCTGGCGGGAGGGGAGGAGGCCCCTGGGCACAGGGAGGCAGAACCGGGGCCTCCTTGGTCCCGGCCTTCACCTGGGCCTGGGCCACGCTGCCTCCTCCCACACCTCGAGGGGTGCCTGACCCCGATCCTGGACGCCGCCAGGGACTGCATGGTGCTGTGGCAGGATGTCACCCCGAGCAAAGGAAGTGGGACGGGTTTCCAGTGAGAGAAAGGAAGGGGAAGTGGGGCGGGTGGGAGGAAGGAGACAGAGCCAGCGCATGACGGAGATGAAGGTCGGGGATGCAGATGGGGAGAGGCAGGGACAGGACGGAGGCCCAGAGGGACAGGGCGGCCCCGACCCAGCTCTGCTCCCTCCACAGCGCCAGGCTCCACCAGGTGGCAGCTGGCACAGCCCTGCCCCTCCCCCAGGCTCCTGGGCGGGGGTGGCACATCAAGAGCGAGGTCCCTGCAGGCTCCACAGAGCCCAAGCGCCCACCTGCAGAGGACCCCCTCAAAGCCTTTTTACTCTTATTTAGTTTTGTGAAATGAATTCACTATTTTAAAAAGATTTTCAAAGGAAACTGTAACCCCCTGGCTTCAATGAAAACAAAGCGCCCTAATTAAAAAGTCACTAGAGAAAAGGGCGCCAAGGAAGCCACCCTCCGCCGAGCCGGGCTGCCCTGTTCCAGGGAAAGGAGCCGCCCGACCCAGCAGCACCTGGGAGACCGTCCTGGGAGGCCATCGAGGGTGGAGAGGAAAACTTCCTGGGTCTTAACACGCCCCACAGCAAGGGCGGCCACCAGGGTAACCCCAGCCTCTGGCCTGACACCAGCGGCTCTGTGGTGGCTTCCTTTCCCTGCCTCTAGTTCCCACGCCTGTCCTGCCGCCCAGCTCAGATGGCACCATGAACTCTACGAAACCCACCAGGCCACACTGCCTCGCCTCTCCTCACTCTGGCGCCTGTGTCCTCCCCCCTGAAGAGCCCTGCTTGCCGCCTCCTCCTGGCACATGCTGCAGCCTCCTCCAGGAAGCCCTCTCTGATTGCCTCCCATCCTTACAGCGGTGGCCCCAAGGGGCTCAGCTCCCTGGGTGGCCTCCCTGCTTCCCGGTGCAGGGCTGGGACCCCATTACAACCCCCACATCTTCTCAGGACACAGCACGGCCCCCAACTCCCAGCACAGTCTCCCTGGAGATCTGAGGACTAAATGAGCTAATAGGTGGGTGAAGAAACCAAAGGCACTGTGCTCTCCAGCGGGACACAGACCCCTCTCTGGGCTCCAAAAGCGTTCCTGCCAGAAGATCCTGCCAACACCAATAAGAAGCCCTGGCCCAGATCAGCCCCAGCCACTCGCTGGACCTCGGGCTCTGAGCCAGTGACCCAGCTTCAGGAGCCTGGGTGTGTCCCCTGTGCAAGGCAAACAGAGAGCCACCGTGCGCTCAGGAACACACCTGAAGAGCTAAGCCCCAAGAGGCACTCAGACACTGAGTGCGGTCGTTAGTATTTTTACTACCACTGAAAACTCACCAAGCCACAAAATTTTATGACTTGAGGGGACTTAAGAGATGATCAGAGCAAGGCTTGTCAGACCTTTTCTGTGTAAGGCCGGATGACAGATAATTTCAGTTTTGTGCAGCTGCTGGTCCCCGCTGGAAGTAGCTCCCTGCCTTATTTGTAAGGGGCCCATGTTCCACAACTCCCAGTGGATGCCGGAAGCTGTGCCTCGTCCCCAATCCTATATTGTACATACATGTGATCAGGTCCAGTTCACAAATTAGGCCCAGTAGATTCACAACTGACAATAAAAACAGGGCTACATGGGCAGGAGCACTGAGTCCCCCACAGTGGCTCTGAGAGCTGAGATGGCTACTGAGCGACTGTCGGGGAGGCAGCATATACAGCGTGGATACACTGGACAAAGGCGTGATTCAGGTCTGGACGGCACATGTTTTCATCATGCTACTCAGAAGGGTGCCTAATTTAAACTTACAAAGTGTTTACTTCTGGAATTTTCCATTTGGTATTTTCAGACCATGGTTGACACAGGGTAACTGAAACCACAGAAAATGAAACCAGCACAGATGGGAAGACTACTGTATTCCATTGTGCTATCGCAGCACAAAAGCAGCCATAGAGAAAATGTATTAAGCATGGCTGTGTTTCAATAAAACTTTATTTATAAAAACAAAAGGTGGGCCAGATCTGGCCTATTCATGGAAACCTATTAACTTCTAACCTAGTCCCTGTTTCAAACGTGGTCCTTGGACACCGGGCTGCTGGGAACATAATCCAGCCTGGCTCCAAACCTGCTGATCAGAACCTGCACTATAAAAGGTCCCAGGAGTTTTGTGAGCACAGGAAGATTTGAGAGGCCTGAGGACCCAACTTCCTGGGTCAACACCTCAGGTCAGGAGCGTGGTGCTCTTGCCATTTAGGCCTCTACGGGGCACCACTCCAGAAGGCTGCGGCCTCGCTGCTTCCTCAATCCCACCCAGCCTGCGGCCGGAAACCCGCCACGCGTCCTCATTCAACAAGCATTGATGGAATGGCTGGTGTGTCCGGCCCCGCCCAGGTGCATGGGACGTGGCAGTGAGCGCCCAGCCAGGGTCACTGTGGCGTGGCGCTGGGATGGACGTGCGCCTGGCTCCCGCAGGCAGGCAGCCTCCGGAGCTGGACAGGGGCTGAGGATTCCCCCGCTGCACTTCCTGGTAGCCAACCTGCGGGACCGGCCTGGTGTCCATCCATGGGTGGACGGATAACTGCGCTCGGCAGTTCCAGCCACAAAGGCGACGCACTACGTCACGCACTACGTCACGTGCAGGAAAGCGGTGGAGGCTGGAGGGCAGCATTAGGGGCAATACGCCGACCTCGGAGCCAGGGCGCGCGTCTGCTCTGCTGGAAGCTGGGGAGGAAGAGGAAGGGAAAGGCGGGCGTCGCAGGAGGACCACGGGGAGCGCAGCAGAGCAGAGGCCAGGGGCCGGGGCGGCAGTACTGGCGAGTGGCAGTGGCCCAGTGACACGGTCACACTGTGTGCAGGTTCGAATACGTAGCAGTGAATCCCACATCACATACACTAAAACACCAAGAATCCCAGTGCGTCCCAAGAGGCCTGTGTGACCTCAGGGAAGTGGCTTGACGCGAAGCCCCAGCCTCAGCTTCTGGGAAATGGGGAGGTGGGTGGCAAACACCTCCCGCAGCTTGTGAGGACAGAGCAGGGGAGGGGCCGGTGTCGCACTGGACGGGCGGGGGACCGGGGGATCGCACGTCCGCTGGCTAAGACTCACTGTGGAGGGGCCTGGGTGGGTCCCGAACATCTCTGTGAGTTAGGTGGGGACCTGAGCCAGGAAGGCAGGACGTGGGAGCCAGAGTGGAGGGGACAGACTCCTACCTGAGGGGTTTGGAGTGGCAGGCGTGTCCGGAGGTCGCAGACAACCCCAGCGCCCCAGGAAGCCCCGCAGAGCACAGAAGACACCAAAATCAGTGATAAAAAAAGTTGTTTGTGAAGCAATGGAACTGTTGTTCAGTGACACGAGGCAGGCCCCAGGCCACCTCAGAGCCTGGAGGTCTGTATCAGGCCGTGCATGTGACAGGGTGGGGCGCGGGGCTACAGGGGCCAGGAGAGCCCAGGACACCGCAGGGGCAGCTTCAGACCAAGCTCTGAGTTCCCGCAGAAGTGAGAGATCAAAAGTTTTCTTTTGAAATGTCTGAAAGGTGGCTCAATTACAGACAAAAACCACGTCACAGGCTAAAGCCACCCAATTAGCAGGTAGGGAAACTGAGGGTCAGCGGAGGAAGTACCCTGCCCAGCCTCCAAGGGGATCTGGAGGGACAGTTGGGCCCTGATTGACTCCACACTCCTGCCTGCTGCTCAGCTCCTCTCTCTCCTACCTCCTAGCTGGGTGACCTTGTGCCAATCACTTAACCTCTCTGTGCCTCAGTCTTCATCTCAGGACTGTACCTAAGTGCCTAGGCCAGTGCCTGGCACTCAGCAAGTCCTTTGATACCAGCTGCCTTTTGACAGGCGGGAAGCTGAGGCTCAAAAAGGACATGCGCAAGATCCCAAAGGGCCTGCCTGACCCCAGGGCCTTAGCTTCAACCTGGCCTCAGGCTTTACCACCATCTGCTGTACAGGTACCTGTACCTGTTTTACAGAGATGTGGTCCCCAGCTGGTCGCTGGCTCCTAAGTGGAGCAGCAGGTTCTGACGCAGGCCTGTGTCACCTAGCACGCCACCCCTCTGCCCACTCTCTGGCCACAGCAGCAGCCTGGGTCTGCTCAGTGCAAGAACTCACTTGGCAGACAGGCTGGCAGCCTGCCGTTTGAGGATGCAGGGACAGGCGAGGCCAGCAGCCCAGACGCTCCCTGGCACATGGCACTGCCCTCCCAGGTGCCCCCCAGCCCAGCTCTCTGGCTGCTCTGAATGAATCATCCCCATGAATCCGCCTCAGGTTGCAGCCTGGGGTGCGGGAGAGCTGAGGAGGCGGACAGGAGGGGCAGCATCGGGGACCTCTGGGACCACCCAGGAGGGCAGATGTGGGTCTGCAGATGGCAAGGTGCCTGCGGGCAGCAGCAAGAGGGCCGACCAGTGGCCGCTGTCTCCCAGGGAAGCCTCTACAATGTCACATGGCCAAGGAAAGCCACCCAAGTCACATCGGAAACTCCAAAATGCACATCCTGATCACCAGACCCAGGCTGAGCGGTACCGGACTTGGTACGTCTGCTCCAAATTCATCTGCGGAGGCACACTGATGATGCGCTTGGCCAGCCTTCCTGGTCCTGAGGCACTATCACCCGTGCCCATTCCCCAGCAGGGCTCACTGAGGCCCGGACCGGCAGTCCTTGACAAGGTCATCTTCACCGTCTCATTTCCCCAGATGCAAAATCGCTCGCTCTTTCTTTCTTTGGTACTGAAGATTAAACCAAAGGGCATTTTATCACTGAGCTACAGTCTCTAACCATTTTTACTTTTTATTTTAAGACAGGGTCTCACAACTTTGCTGAGGCTAGCCTCAAACTTGGGAGCCTCCTGCCTCAGCCTCCCCAGTTGCTGGGATTAAAGGCATGTGTCACCGCCCCTGGCTTGATTACCTTCTTAATGCTCAGGAATTGAGGATTGGAAAAGGACAAGCGGGGCAAGATGGCAAAGCTGCATACAAGCAGGCGGGGTGGACACAGGTGTCCCTCCCAAGCAGCAGCAGCCCAGGAGAGACCCGGCTGGCTGCTGGGAACCCGGATGGTGCAGAGGGATGCTGGTTTAAGCGCCTGAGTCAGCTGACTGCAGGTTAACCTTGGGAGAACTGACCACCTTCAGGAAACTTCGTTCCTCCAGGAAAACGCGGAGCTCTGACACACAGGGCCCTGCGGGGAGAGATGGGAGATCGGGGTGTCTGGGGCCCACTCAGGGCATTCGGAACGGCTCAGTTCAAGCCTGGGGTGGCACCTCTAGAAACAAGACTCGGGCTCCTCGTGGTGGCCACCTCCTGTGGCTGCTGGGGAAGTCACCTTCAGAGTGAGCATGGGGTCTACCTATGGTACAGGCAGGACCAGGCCTGACTTCAGGACCAAGAGACAGGACTTAGATGACAGGTTAGGAAACCCAGCAAGGGTCTCCCTGGCCTCCTAAGCCTCAGCTGTCACGGGGGCTCTGGGATGACCCGGAGAGGAAAGATCTGAGCTGGTCACACTCCCCGCCCCCCATCCCATGCAGTGCCCAGGTCCCTCATTCCCTCCCCCACAATCAGCAAGCATGGCTCTACTGGGAGGAACGGAAGTGTACACATATCTCATTTAATCTCTCTGCAGAGGCTTCATCCAGACACCAAGCCCACATGCTTGGTGACATGTAGGACATCCTCATTGTGCTAATGAGGAACTTAATTGAATGTGAATTAGAAAATAATTTATAACACATCAAAGTCAGAATGTCAAGGATTCTGACTGTTTAAGAGACTAAATTTATTTAAGATTCTCAGAACCTTCATAGGCTACTGGAAAGAATGTAAAATGGTGCAGTCACTTTGGGAAAAGTGTGGCCATCCCTCAAAAAGTTAGAGTCACTCTAAGACCCAGCAACTCTACTGTAAGGTACCCAAGAGGATTGAAAATATGTACACACGATGACTTGTACATGAATGTTCATAGCATATGTTTGTGCACAAGAGCCCAAAAGTAGCAACAACCCAACTGTCCATCAACTGATAAAGGGAAAAATAAAATGCACTAATAGCAGTACAATGGAATATTATACAGCCATGGAAAGTGATGAAGTACTAAAAAAAAGAAAAGCAATGAAGTATTGCTAAATGTCACCATGAAATAAGACTTGGAAACATTATCCCACGGGAAAAGGGCCCATCACAAAAGGCCACACAGTGTCTGAGTCCATCTATCTGGAATGTCCAGCAAAGGCAAATTCAGAGAGAACAGATAGTGGTTGCCAGGGATGGGGACAGAGGAGTAGAGCATTTCTTTTGGGGACGATGCAACTTTTCTTAAATAAGATCCTTGGCAACGGATCAGTGAATATCCTAAAACCCACCAAGTGCATACATTAAAAGGGTAGACTGTGTGGTATGAATGATACATATATTAACCAAGTAAGAGCACAATTGGGGTTTCATGGGGGGAATGAGCACAAATGAGGGCACAATTCCTTTAGAAGATGTGACAAACCCAATTTGGGCGTCATGGGGGCTGAAGCTGGGGAGGGGCAATGACTCACCAGGCCACATCACTACTAGACCAGGTTTTCACACCTGGATCGGTCCCAATTCAGATGGCTGGCCTAACCATCAGGCCACCCCGCTGGAATGAGAGGAGTCTGGGATGGGGAAGCGGGAGGGGGTGGGCAGCCCAGGCCAGGAGACACTCACAAAGAAGTTGGTAAGGAAGGAAAGGGTCCCCTGCCTCCACCAGGGTGGGGGTTCAAAACAGGAAGCACGTGTCAGGGCACAGCCAGAGAAGACTTCCAGGAGGTGGTGTTGCGCAAGGGGCTTCTGAAGGACGAACAGGAGTTCGCCAGCCCCCATTCCCAACATCCCTGCAGCACGGGAAGTCAGGAGGCGGGAGGGTGAGCTTCACCTCTCCCCGTCCTGAGTCTTAGGTTTACAGGCATGTGACCTTCCCAAGCCTTGGTTTCCCCAGCTGTAAAACGGCAAGGGGGCAAAGTGACAGAGAGATTGCCATTTAAGGATTCCATCCTCCCTCCGCGGGGGATGGGCCTATGAGTGGGAAAGCCAGACCTTGATCTCCGCTCACATAATAAATGACTTTGCCAGGTCAGGCGTCCCCGCCTCGGTGACCGTGTGCCCCTGCCAACCCCGGCTTCAGGAAGCACCTCCCGTGCGGCTCGCACCGAGCGCGAGAGGTCACCTGCGGGCGGGATGGCTAGGGTCCTCGGGCCAGCATCGCGCCCCCTCCTCACGGGTGACCTCCGAGTTCACCGGGGCTCCCCTTCCTCGAGCTCGGCGCTCCCCTCCCGGCCGGCAATTCCCGCCTCGCTCCTCCGCGGCGGCCGCAAGTTAACTTCCACGCGCCCGGGCGGCCGCCGGGGGTCCCCGCGCGCCGGGGCGGGGCCGGGGACTCCGAAGGCGGGGACACGCCGCGGTCGCGCCCGCCCGCCCGCCCGCCAGCGCACTCTCGGAGCTGAGCGCCGCCCCGGGCGCAGGGTCCCGGGCGGGGGCGCGGTCGCTGGGGCCCGCGTGTGCCGCGCCCGCGGGAGGCGCTCGGGGCTCCGGGCGCGTGCGGAGCCTCGGACGCCCGCCCGCCCGCCTCCCGGCTCGCAGCCCCGAGCCCCGCGGTGCGCCGGGCCCAGAGGAAGCCGCGGGACCCGGCTCCCGAGTCCGAGGCCGCCCCGACCCACCCGCACCCGCACCCCGCAGCAACCCAGGCCCCCGCGCCACCCGGGGCCACCTACCGTGCCAAACGCCGCGCCGCGGCCGCGCGATCAGCGCTCGCCAGCCGCCCCGCCGGGGAGGGGCAGGCGCCCGCGCGAGGCGGGGCCGCGGCGCCGTGACGTCACGAGGGGCTGTCTCTGCACGGCCCCGCCCACACCAGGCCACGCCCCCAAGGCCGCCTCCCCAGCGCGCGGAGCGCCGGGGAGGGCGAGGGGCGGGCCTTGGGCCTCGGGGAGCCCCGCCCCTCGGTCGAGGGAACCAGTTCTGGGAGCTGTCGCGCCCCCAGCCAGCTCGCCGCTCCTACCCCGCTGCCCCGCCGAGATCTGTAAGCAGCGAAGGGGAAGATCGCCAAACAGTGGTGTCGAGGAAAAAACTAGAGCGTGTGTTTGTGCCACTGTGTGTGTAAAACAAAGATCGAAGAGGGCGGGCTTCGGAGGACGAGTGACAGCATCAGCGGTTACCGGGAGGCGACGTTACCCTGACATCCTCCCGCCCCACCCTCGCCCCGAGGTTTGGCAATTTTGGGTTGTTGCAACTGGGGATGTGGCAAGGGGGACTGCTGACTTCGAGAGGGTAGAGAGCCCGGTTCCTGCAGTGCCTAGGACAGCGCCCCCCGTCACTCACACACACACACACACACACACACACACACACACACACACGGAACTGTCCAGCCTAAAACATAAGCAGTGCAGGCGTTCGAGAAACCCCGACATGCAAGAATGAAATAAAACTCCAGGCTGGCCAGGCGGGTGGCACTCCCTGTCATCCCAGCGGCTCTGCAGGCTGAGGCAGGAAGATTGCAAGTTCAAAACGAGCCTCGGCAACTTAGCTAGGCCCTAAGCAATTTAGAAAGACCCGGTCTCAAAATAAAAAATAAAAATAAAAGGCCTGGAATGTGGCTCCGTGGTTAAGTGTCCCTGGGTTTTAATCCCATAAAAAAAAATAGAAAGAAAGAAAGAAAGAGAAAAAGAAAATAAATTAAATGAATAAAAAATTAAAATTCCAAGTTGGTAAATCTCAGTTGAGTCTAAGACGTATAACCCCTGTGTCTGTTTCCATCTGCAAAATGGAGAAAATAATAGACTTATCTATGCATTACATGCATATCCACCGAATACCTGAAGCAAAGGAGAGAAAGAAATGCTTACTAATTTGTCACTTGGGACCTTTGTTCTCTTTTAACTTTTTTTTTATACTATGCAGATATATGTATATTACCTATTTAAAGTGAATTTCTGTGATAGTTACAACAGCAAACACACACACACACACGCACACACACACACAATCAAGGCACACAGATAGTAATGTAACCACGTGTCCAAATTCATTCCTGTGTCCAATAAAGATTGCCTGCTGTGTTGGAGGTGCCGATGGACAAGATGAAACCCACTGCCTCGATTGAACAGGTTTGTGTTGGTCTGGAAACAATAAAACAGCATTATGTAGTATTTACTGAGTGCATATTGGCGACTTCCTGTGACTAATCGGACGGGCACACATGTTAAACACTAACTGGGAACCTTGTATAATGTTGCTTTGTGGGTCAAGAAGTGGAGATCAAAGAAAAGGGGTCAGAATGAGGATCTCTGTTTAATAGCACTGTAGAAACAACATTTGCTGGTCACTCAATGCTGGATGCTGAAATTCAGCAGATAAGAGGAGGACCAAACAGGGGAACTGGACCCTCCTGCAAAGACATCCCAGAAAAGTGAGTACGTGGAACTCTTGAGGCTGGAGCTGGGGACCTGATCCAGGGAGGAAGAGCCAGGGGTGTTTACGCTGCCGCCTGGGCTGGGGTGTGGGTGGATAGATGCAGGTGCTAGGGCCTCGCAGGAAGGAGGTGAGCAGGAGACCTTGCAGGAAGTACAGAGTGGACAGGATGTGGTAGAGGTGAGAGAAGAGATCAGAGGGGTCTGCACAGCTGGATGCTGCAAGGCTTCATGGGCAGGGGAAGGAGTCAGGGCTTTATCTTGCAGCAGCGGAGAGACAGGGAAGGTGTTTCCTAGGGAAGGGTGTGGTTATGCTTTCTGCAAAAACCCTCTGGCTGCTGCATGGAGGAGCAAACTGGGAGATGATTTGGGAGGTTGTTGAAATAACCCAGGGTAGTGGGGTGTGGTGGTGCACGCTTGTCATCCCAGTGCCTCTGGAGGCTGGGGCAGGAGGATCTCAAGTTCAAAGCCAGCCTCAGCAACCTAGGGAGGCTCTAAGCAACTCGGCGAGACTCTGTCTCTAAGTAAAATACAAAATAGGGCTGGGATGTGGCTCAGTGCTTGAGTGCCCCTGAGTTCAATCCCCAGTACATCCCCCCCCCCCGCCGCCAAAAAAAAAAAGTAAAAGCCAGGACAGGTTAGCCAGCCCAGCTAGGGGTTGAGGACAAAGAGGAAGTGTTCTAATTTCAGAGATGTTTGGGAGACAGAATGGGCAGCTCTCAGCTTCAGGGCTAAGAGAGGAGGATCAGAAGGGCCCTTTAGGATCTGGGTCAGGACTTCTCCTTCCAGACCTCCAGCTCAGCAAACCATGCAGGTCTCCATCTGCCGCGCAACTCTGTGAGGAACTCTAACCTCCCCCCACCCACGTCATCCTCATGTGCTGGACACTGGACCATGCAGTCCCAGAATTTGATGTGACTTTGAAGTCAGATGAAAGAGCTCCTTCCTGTCTGTATCCCCAGCCTGGGAACACCCAGAGTGGGGGTCTCCTCTGTCCTCTCCCCAAACATACCTCTCCAGCACACAGACAGAGCTTGGCACTCAGGAGGTCTTTAGTATTTGTCAAAAGCATGATGTAGCAGAAAACGCATGGATTCTACAACTCTTCCTGCTCTGACCCTGAAGAACAGGTAGATGCTTTAACAATAATGACCCTTGCTTTATGCAGTTACTCTCCACTTGACTCCTCAGTGTTAGAGTCAGGCTGATTACTGACTCCTCTCAGCATGCTTCTGGGGTTTTATGATCCTTTCTGTCCATTTTACAGATGGAAAAACAGAAGCTTCATCGGGTAATTGGACTTGACCAAGGGCAACAGCTGGTAAGCATCAGAGCTGGAATCTGAACTTAGGTCTCCTTCCGCCTTTCCCGCACATTGATTCCCACTTTCTCACAGTGGCAGGAAGTGAGGGGAGGGGGACAGTTTCCTTTGGCTGGAAGGAGGTGGGACCACCATTCCTAGCTGGGTACCCAAGTTATCATCATGGATCCCGGGTATCTGCCCCAGGTGAAAGGTTGTCATGGAAACACGGTTCTCAATAAGATGCCCTTCTCTTCAGAACGTGCCAGGGCCCCCAGGACCACACATTTCCCCTGAAACTCAGTTGCTGTGTGTCCATCAGCATCCACTGTCTGCTCAGCAGTGGCCAGTGCCTCTGATCCCTTTGGGAGTGGTCTTCCTGTCCCCGTAGCATAGGCGCACACTGTGGCCTTGGGTTATACCTTCAGTGCCTGAAAAACAGACTGTGGGTGACCTTCTCTTATCACGGATGGGAACGGATGTTCTGTAACTCAGGTGCTTTGTCTCTCCAAAGGCCTGTCAATCAAAGATCCGGGAGCTGGGGTTGAGCCTTGGAACATGCAGGTGCCAGGCTTCTCCAAGCTTGGAGCCCAAAGCCGCTGTCCAGGGCAAATTCCCCGCAGGGCTAAAACCACCAAGAGGGGGATGTTTGGCACTTATAATTCCAGCTTTTCTGTTTCCTCCAGTATCACCCCCAACCACATTTTTTTTTGAGCTGGACACCTGATGAAATTGAAACTGGAAGTTTTCGTTTCAAGACAAGAAGGTTACTGATCTTTGAGGTCAGCAATTGTGCCCCAGGTGGGAGCTGGTCCCATTTCTTTTTTTACATATCTACTCTCTTATTAGTGCATATTTTATGCAGAATGGTGGTTTCATTACACATGTTCCCAGCTGTGTATAAACACAGCTGGATTTCCCGTGCCTTCCTCCCCTGACCTCCCCCTCCCCCACCCGTCTCCATCCTCATGGTCTCCCTTCTGCTATTATGGTATCCTTTTTGCCCCCCTTAACTTCCACATATGAGGCGGGGACACTTTTCTGAGTCTGACTTATCTCACTCAAATTTACAGTCTCCAGTTCCATCCATTTTGCTACAAATGACATAATTTGGGGGGGGGGCATACTGGGGATTGAACTCAGGGGTACCTGACCACTGAGCCACCTCCCCAGTCCTGTTTTGTATTTTATTAAGAGACAGGTGTCACTGAACTGCTTAGGGCCTCGTCATTTCTCAGGCTGGCTTTGAAGTCACGATCCTCCTGCCCCAGCCTCCGGAGTCACTGGGATGACAGGCGCGTGTCACCGTGCCTGGCCAAATGACATATTTTGTGCTTCCTTATGGCCAAATAAAACTCCATCATGTATACACACCACGTTTTCTTTATTCATCCATTCAGTGACAGACACTGAGGCCGGTCCTGTAGTTTGGCTACTGTGAACTCTGCTAATGTGAACATGTCACTGGAGGAAGCTGACCTGACTCTTTGGCTCAGCACGGAGTGTACAGCTGGGTCCAGTGGTGGCTCTACTTTTGAGCTGCTGCCATTTGGAGGACTGGTTGGCAGGGACAGCAGGGGTACTGCTCCTATGTGACACGGTGGCTTCGAGATGTGTTTCACTTGTTTTGTTTTGTTTTCAGGTTTCTTATTTAATTTTTGCTTCTATTTTTAAATGTTCTTTGTTTTGATGACAATATGTTCTATGTGTTCGTCATCTCACTATCCAAACAATACATTAAGTAAAAAATGATGGCTTTGCTATTTCCTTCCGGGCTGGGTGTTCTGGCGAGCATAGGCGACTCGTGCCAGCAAGGCTGATACCCCTTGTTTCCCAGGTTTCTTTTTTTTGGGGGGGGGGTGCTGGGGATCGAACCCAGTGCCTTATGCTTACAAGGCAAGCACTCTACCGACTGAGCTATCTCCCAGCCCCCTCCCAGGTTTCTTTAGGTTTCCAAAGCCTTAGAAAACTCAGGTTGAGAATCTTTGGGAGCTTGGCTTAAAAAAAAATCAAACTTACAGAAGATTGGAGAGAAATTACAGAATCTTAAGACACCCTTGGGGCTTTGGAAGCAGAATGCCAGCTTCAGAGTCTTGGGGCTGGAAGGACATTTGAGCTGCTACTTTACCAAAGGAAAGAATGAGACCCTGGGACTAAAGCTCTTCACCTGACACTTTCCACCACCTGACAAAAGAAGAGAATTCACACATGCTTTCGCTCTTGGTGCTGCAGGGCGCCCCAGTATAGCTGTTCAAGTTGGGCACTGTACAAGAGTGCCACATGGACATTTTAGACAACACAGATTTATACCAATCATTTCTGGCAGATGGCAGTAAAATATCTTGAATTAGAGACATCTCTTTGATCATCTGTACAAAGGTGTCATATGGGGCAGCAAGGACCCTGCTGTTGGCTCTGCCTGGATTACCTTCCTTGTTCTCCACCAAGCCAGCTCCTGCTTCGGCCTTCAAACATTCTCTCCTCCATATCCATAGCAACACCCCTGTCCCTCCAGGCTCCCTGTATGGATTCATGGCTAATGTCAACTGTTGACACAGAAGTCAATAACAACGGGTGGGGATTTCCAAAACAGAAGATTCTAGGTGGCACCTGGACCCAGATTAAACAACACTGAATCAGATACACAAATACAATGCTCAACCTCCATTGATTAAATCAGGTGGCGGTCGGGGGGTGGGTACAAGCGTCTTTGGCACTTTTCTCTGATGCTTGCTAAGCCAAGGAGCTAAGCGGGGCTCCAGTTCAGAGCTCAGAGCCTCAGTGGGCAGTGCTGTCTGCTGAGAATTTGATCCTTCTTGAAATCGTATTTGATTTATTTTTATGATTGCTTTCTATCTATGGTATCAGATACTGACGGAATACTTCCTGGAGTGTTATAAAGTTTTATTTACAAATCAATGCATTTAGGTACAACATCGAGAGTCTGTTTAAATAAAAATATGGAGTACATAACAGACCAGGTGGTATTCAGATAGAGTAAAAGAAAATAAAGTAAAATAACCCGGGTGGGTGCGTGAAGGGTCGAGAGTTTGCAAACACGGATTTGTTGAAGAGTGCAGGCTGCCTGGCTTCAAATCTAAACTTGCTAGCTGTGTGACCTGGGCAAGTCGCTTCCCCTCTCTGAGCCTCAGCTTCTTCCCATGTGAAATGGGAATAATCGTAACTCCAACCTCCTGGAGTCTATGGAATGGGAATAATCGTAACTCCAACCTCCTGGAGTCGATGGAAAGATACATCGGGATGATGTGTGCGAAGAACTTTGCCCCTTTGCCGTTTTATTTTTGTTGGGACTCAGGCAAAAGAAGTCACAATGCAGCAACCCAGGGGGACCTGGTACACTTGGGCACACAGACTCAGGAGACGTTAGGCTTTAGGAACTTTTATTTGCATGGGAAAGAGGGGTCGGGGAGCCTGAGGCTGGGGCGGCTGGGGTGCGGGCGGGAGCGGACTCACTTGGGCGGCTGGGGTGCGGGCGGGAGCGGACTCACTTGGGGGGCTCGGCGGCCAGCACAGGGAAGCAACCCTCGCGGTGCCACTGCCTGTCACGCAGGCGACGCAGGGCCTGCATCTGTGGCTGGAAGGCCCCCCACTCGTTCCAGTGCCGGAAGTCGCCGGGCTCCAGGAGGTACTGGTATCCGCGGTAGCCAGGATACTGATAGCCGACCCA
The DNA here is from genome assembly GCF_902686445.1 of Sciurus carolinensis. Lineage (NCBI taxonomy): Eukaryota > Metazoa > Chordata > Mammalia > Rodentia > Sciuridae > Sciurus > Sciurus carolinensis. The sequence continues at coordinate 126,657,897 of NC_062220.1, forward strand.
GCTGGGAGGGGAGCGAGAGGGCCGCGTGGAGAGAGCCAGCCTCTGCCACATGCCCCTTGACCCTGCAGCCCGTTGGGGACCTGGCTCATCTGCCCCGGCTCTGCCCCTTTCTGCTGTGTGCCCTTAGGTAAGGTCCTCACTTCTCTGATTCACCTCCATTGCCTCCTCTGGAACCCGGCCTGGCCATTGTGGCTGGTTTATTTATTTCTTTGTTATTTTTATTTTTTGGTACTGGGGATGGAGCCCAGGGTGCTCTATCACTGAACTACAGCCCCAATTTTTTATTTTCTATTTTCAGATGGGGTCTCACTGAGTTGCTTAGAGCCTCGCTAAGTTGCTGAGTCTGGCCTCTAACTTGCGATCCTCCTGCCTCAGCCTCCCAAGCTGCTGGGTTGCCTGGCAGGAGCCACCCCGCCCAGCTGCTGGTGGCTGGTTTAAGAAGGGTGTTTGGGGGGGTGAGATGGAAAAAAAAAAACACACCTACAGCGTTTGCTAAGCCCATTGCCTGAGTGTAGTAGGGAGACTGGTACACACCCACTGCACGTGAACCTAAGGCTCAGGGAAGAATGGAATCAAATACACGTGGCTAGGGCTTGGGGACTGGTTTCAAAAGAAGGGTTTCCTTTGGACGTAAGTGAAGCTGTGTGTTGTGACTGTGAACACACGTGCCAGAATCCAGACACACCAGGGCTTGGTTCCCAGCTCTGCCATCCACAGGTGGTGGGAATCCAGGTGCACCCTGCTTGAGGTGGGGGTGATGAGGATGTGCTAACTCTCCATTTAAAGGGGCTGGCACAGGGCTTGGTCGGTGGGGAGCACTCAACAGACTTCGTATTATCAGTGATTCATTTCCAACCTCTGCCATCACCTCTGGGGCCTCTCTCAGACCCTCACTTCATCTTTCAAAGTCTGGCTGAAGTTTCAGCCTCTGCACATAAACCCTCGCCTGCCCTCCGCCTGACAACACAGCCCAGTTCCCGAGACTGTCCCGCCTCCTGCGACCTCCTGCACAGAGGGGCCTTCTCTGGGTCAGCCCTTCCTAGCAGGGCTGGACACCATCTCTAGGTCTCCTGGGGCCTCCCTGCTGGGCCCAGGAAGCCCCTGGAGGCAGGAACAGGGCTTTCTTTTCCCTGTCCCCTGGGTGGGTGTAACCACCAGCGTCCACCTCTCTGAGGAGACTCAGTATATTTCAGGTGGCTTGGGAGACCGGGATTCCATTTTCAGGGAGGAGAAGGCCCAGCCCCTGAGACTACTAGAAGAATCTAGCAAGAATCTGGAGGTGGAGCTACAGAAGGTCAGAGGAGACCAGGGCGACCTGGCCTGATGGTTTGGGGGCAGGGAGATGGAGACGGTGACCTCTCTGGGCCTGGGTCCTTCTCTGTGTTCTCATGGACGTAGGGTCATGGGGCTCCCTGTTTGGAAATCTTTAGCTCTTGGGACTTGGGAGCAGAAAGGGCCCTTTCAGATGAAAGTCACGTGCTCATTGTGTAGGGAGGGGACAGTCGTGAGGCTCAGAGCGGGACAGGAGCTCACCCGGGACCCTCAGCAGGTCAGACTCAGGGTCAAAGCTCCCTCCGGAAAGATTCACCTCTCTGAGGTCATTCGGCCCATCTCCGCAGGGACACCAGGCTTCCCTGCTATCCCTTGCCACCGGGCTGGCCTGGATATCCACACAGCTGTGACCTTCCTGACTCCATGATCCCCACCTGACTCTCTCCATCGCCCCTCGGAATTCCTCCCAGCCTGACTCTGTCCCCCTGAGGCCCAGCGCTCCATGGGCGGGATCCCAGGGGCGTGGCCTTTCCCGGAGCCCGCGCCACACCCCCTGGGCGGGGCCGGGGTCGGTGCCTGGCTGGCCGGGACCTGGCAGCAGGGCGCTTACGTTCCGCTGGAGACCCTCACGCTGCCCACGCGGTCACAGAAGCCGTAGACCCAGAGGCTGGGCACGTCGTCCTCCTGGATCTCCACGGTGTTGCCCTTGAAATTGGCTCCTTCGAACAGGCTGATCTTGTGCTCTTGGGAGTCCTGGGGAAAGAGCCTGGATCAGGAAGGCACAGGAAGGATGGAGCAGGGAGAGCATTCCGTGGGGGCCTCCTAGGCTGCAGAGAGAGGGCTGCGTCTCCAGGGATCCCGACTACCTGGCCTCATCTGTGAAAAGGAGACATCACCCCCTGTGTCGTGGGATAGTCACAAGGACGGAGTGAATTCGTCCCTATGCAGCACTGAGCACGATTCTTGGCAGGCACTAAGGGCTCAAAAATGTGTTCACTGTTTTTGTTATTGTGGTGGGGATACGGGGGTTCAGAGAGGTCGACTTTCTTGATCAACGACACACAGCCAATGAGCTGCGGAAGCTTTTCGAGAAATCAGTGTCTCTCTGCCAAAGGGCTTTCTGTCAGGGTTCTTAGAATTAAGAATTGACCCTGCAGTCAGAAGGGCGCTAGTGGAACACAGATCTGGATTCGATTCCCACCTGTGACATTTATGTGTTGAGGACCTTGGGCATATCTCGCCGCCCCTCGGAGGGAACCTCCTTTGTTCATGCGTAGAGTGGACTTTCAGTTGTCTCAGTCTCAGATCGTGAGTAGTACCTGCTCAACTCAGGGCTGGCTTGCACTGGCTGTTCATGTTTCCATGACCCTTGAGTCTTGATTTTTAAGCATATCTGTTATTTCTCTTTCTCTCTCTCTCTCTCTTTTTTCGTTTTTTTTGGTACCCGGGATTGAACCCAGGGGTGCCTAACCACTGAACCACATCGCCAGCCCTTTTTACCTACAGACAGGGTCACACTCAGTCATTAAGGCTAAGTTGCTGAGGCTGGCTTTGAACTCACGATCTTCCTGCCTCAGCCTCCTGAGCAGCTAAGACTACAGACATGTGCACTGTACCTGGCTCATACCTGAGAGCAGGTATCGCTAATCTTTTCAAAAGAGCTATTCTAGCCCCAGGGAATGAGTCACTGCAGAGATGCATGGGCCACAGTAGTGAGTAATGCCAACTTCAAGGGTCTCTGGGGTCCAGAGAGCTGAGTTTAAATCCCAGCCTCAACCCTGACCAGCTGTGTGGCCATAAGCCCTTCATTTTGAACCTCTGTTTCCTTGTTTTCCAACATGATTGTTGTGTAGCCGCTGCTTCCTAGGGCTGTTGGGGCTCCTTGAAAGGCAGGTAAAGCACCCAGCATGTAGTAGGTGCTCAATAAATGGGTGCTGTGATTATTTAGTATTGTTTGCCATCAGGAGGAGGAGGAGGAGGAGGAGGTCAGGATGCAGGATCATCTCTTTACGAAAGACTCCATAGAAGATTGTAGACAGGAAAGTCGGAGGGCAAGAAAGGAGATCAGGGAAGCCTTTGCTCAAGAAAGGACACTGGAGAGGGGCTTTGTCAGTTAAGTAGGAGTGTGTGAGATGGAAAAGAGGAGACTGAGGCAGAGGAGAAGCCCGGGGGGAGGCTGGGATGTAGGGCTGTGCGAGGAGGTGCATTGGAGGTGCCTGGTCATCAGGGCATAAGAGGCCAGTGCGTGGTGTAGATAGGACACCGGACGCCATGGAGCCTCGGCACGAAAAATGCCCATCAGCAGCCCACGGTGACCACTGGGTGGGGACAGCCATCACCTATCTGTCATGGACCCCGAGGGCCTTGGGAAAGGGCAGCCAGCCCGCGGCTCCCTGTGGCTGGTGGGCTCGAGACCAGACTCCTCCCTGCGGCCCGTCGGACCTTGCGAGACCTGGCCTCTGCTGGTGTCCCTCCGCTTCGAGTCCCTTTCCACCCGCACCCTGCTGCAGCCACGCTGGCAGTGTCTACTGTCCTGGCCACACTGCGTCACGCCATGTCAGGAGCTTTGCACATTCTCCACTCACTCTGCTCGCAGACAGTTCGGTCTGCAACCTTTGGGAGCAGGTTTCCCTGACCACTCCCGGCCCCCAACATCAGAGCCCCGACTTCCTCTCTTGACTTCCTAGCAAGACTGCCCGGCCCTGGACAGCACCTACCACAGTGTCATCACAGGCTGAGTTCCACCATTGGGTTTTCATTAGCCGCCTCTTTTCTTTTCTTTTTTTGGTACCAGGGATTGAACCTGGGGTGCCTAACCACTGAGCCACCTCCCCAGCCCTTTTTATATTTTATTTAGAGTCAGGGTCTCACCGAGTTGCTTAGGGCCTTGCTAAGTTGCTGCGACTGGCTTTGAACTCACGATCCTCCTGCCTCAGCCTCCTGAGTCACTGGGATGACAGGCATGTGCCACCACACCTAGCTACTTGCTGCCCCTTGAGCATAGTGTAAACCCCTGGAGGACAGGGACCTTGAGATTGTGCAGGACCTAGAACAGGACCTGCAGAAATAGACCCCGTTCCAGAGATTTGCAATTCATTGGTTTGGGTGGGTTGGAGGCTCTGGGGTCTAATTTTATTTTTTCAGCCAGGCGTGGTGGTACTCACATGTCATCCCAACGGCTCAGGAGGCTGAGGCAGGAGGATCAAGCGTTCAAAGCCAGCCTCAGCAACTTAGTGAGGCCCTAAGTAACTCAGTGAGGCCCTGTCTCCAAATAAAAAATATAATGGGCTGGGGAGGTGACTCAGGGGTTAAGTGCCCCTGGGTTCAATCCCTGATACCAAAAAAAATTTTTTTAAATGATACAATTTATTTAAACAAATGTATCTACAAATATTAGAATTTTAAGAGGTGACCCCTATAATATTAACATATCTTAACATTCTTCAAAACACGGTTTTACTGTGTATCCAAGCCCAGGTCTGTATTAAATCTCAGAGCACCTCTCCCTTCAGAGTACCAACACGTGAGTGTTCGATAGCACCAAATGGCTGGTGCCTACTACGTCAGGCGGCATCCTTCTGGAACTTACCGGAAACGCCCTGGCTGACCACTCTTCCAACAAGCTCCCTGGCAGAGATGGTCATCTGAAGCTTATTCAATGACTGGGAGACAAATCTAGGGATTCTGCAGCCTTGAGTTCTGAGAAAAACGCTGATCCCAAAGGTAAATTTGGCAATGGCAACACACCTGATCCTCGGCCCTGACAGTTTCCAATGGACATTCATGAAAATTCCTCATGAATTTTCCGTCTCGAGAGAGAGAAGCCAGTTACCTTCAGAGACCATCGTGAGGAGAGTTGGTGGGTTGGTGACTCACCATCGACTCATGGTTCTGGAAATACCCCGCATCACGTGAGGCTGCCTCCATTCACCCGCTCTGGGTCCTCTGTGTGCTGACTTAGAGGCCCATCTAGGATGTGGGCTAAGTAGCCCGAAATCCCAGCTGCCTTCCTACAAACGCCCCTTTGTGAGCCATGCCACAAGTTTCCACGGGCACGTTTGATGTTTGGGATGGCATTGGGATCTGAGAGCTTCCCAGGAGGATGTAAGGTGGGCTGGAGGATCTGAAAACATCCTCCAGAGAAAACGGAGACAGACACTGAAGTCTTTGGCTCTCACGGCTGGAAGGCTGACTCCGCGCTCCCCAGCGTCGGATGAGGAGAACACCTGCTTCCGAGGCTGCGCTTGCCCAGGGTTCCTGACACACAGCCTGGTACACATTGAGTGTCTGGGTGCTGGACAGATCGATGACCACAGGGCCCCACAGGTTTTTGACAACTCAGGGTCACCGGCTTCTCTGTCCATTGTTCCGTCTCTCTTTCCCTTGCCCACCAAGGGGGACCTAGGACTTGCCTCTGACTGGTGCCACCGATTCCCCAGCCCCTTGCCAGAGCCCACTCACCATCCTGATGGGCCGGAAGGACATGAGCCGGTCACTCCGGTAGCTGCTTGACCAGGTGTCCCAGCGTGGGTACTCCCCCTTCTCCAGGATGAACATCTCCCCGCGGAAGTTGGACTGCTCAAAGGCGACCCAGCTGGATGTGGGAAGGATGGTGACGCACAGACACCAGGAGGACAAGAGTGGTCAGCAGATGCCCACTTCCAGATGCCTTCCTGTCCCCCTGGCAAAGCAGCCCTGAGCCCAGGAGAGAAGTCCCCAGTGGCCTAAGGCGCCTGGGCTCATTCACGCTTGTCCTTAGACGGTGTGGCTACAGGCAAGTGACTTTTCCTCCTCTACACTATGACACCTATTTTCCTGGACTTGGTGAAGGATTAAAGGAGATAGTGAGTGTAATGATCTCCAGATCACGAGCTTTGAGTTCTACAAAGACCTGGGGTCCAAAAACTCCCCAAAGAGAGATTTCATAAAAGCCAGATAACAGCTAAGAGAAAGTCTCTGATGCTAATGTGTCTTTAACGATGACCAATCTCTCTTTTCCAAGCAAGGGAGAACAGGTTACTGCCCCATGGATGAATGGATGGGTGGATTGATAGACGGATGGATGGAAGAATAGATGGATGGATGCATGGATTGATGGATGGATGGATGGATGGATGGATGGATGGATGGATGGATGCATTAATGGGTAGATGGATGGATGTGTGGATTGATGGGTAGATGGATGGGTGGATGGATGGATGGGTGGATGGATGGATGGATGGATGGATGGATGGGTGGATGCATGGATTGATGGATGGATAGATGGATGGATGGATGCCCCAGAACCTTGAGCAGGCAAGACTATAATAGTGACATCTTCCCATTCCTTGTGTTATTTTTTTATGGATACTTTTTACTTCTAACAAGTGATAATAGCTTTCCACTTAGAAAAAGGATGAGAAGTTTCCTCTAAAATATATGTATTTTTGTTTTAAAAGAATCCCTTAAAATGAAGCACTGTGAATAGTGGAGACTCCCAGAGCTACAGAGCAATGAGGAAAATGGATATGAGTTTGACAGACTGGCCTAGTAGCCAGGAGACGTTCAGGAACTGGTGTGGGGTAGTGGGAGAGAAGGTGGCCATGGCGGAATCTCCTACACCTGTAAGAATTATTGCAACACACCATTAGTGCTTTGCAAAGACTCATTAGGAATTTGAAGTTCAGTAGGGCTATTTCCCATGTTTCTCCGTACATCCTGATTACGGATGGGAAGTGAACTTGTGTTGGATGGGCCAAGGGTTCTGGGGAGAAGGCTAAGGAGCCTCTGGACCTTTCTATGGGTCTTTTATGTTTCCAGGGACAAGAGGGGGCTGGGGGCATGGCTACTAGCATCATCTCCCTGGGGGCTGCTGGGAATCCTCTCCCCAGAAGGACGGCAGTGATGACATGTCATCGTGGACCAACCTTCAGGTCCTGGTCTCAGGGATGAACCAGTCACACTGAAGCGAAAGAGGTGGAAATGTGGGCATATTCTTTCAGAAGGCAGTTGAATCTGCCTCAGCTCTGGTCTGGAGTGGAAAGAAAATGGATGAATGGATGGGTGGATTGATAGATGGATGGATGGAAGAATAGATGGATGGATGCATGGATTGATGGATGGATGGATGGATGGATGCATGCATGGATGGATGCACTAATGGGTAGATGGATGGATGTGTGGGTGCATGGATGCATGGATGGATGGGTGGACAGAAGGATGGATGGATGCATGCATGCATGGAAGGGGGGTGGATGGATGGGTGGATGAATAGATGGATGAATGGATAGGATGGATGGATGGATGAATGGATGAATGGATGAATGGATGGATGGATGGATGGATGGATGGATTGATGGATGGATAGATGGATGGATGCTTGCATGGAAGGGGGGTGGATGGATGGGTGGATGCATGGATGGGTGGGTGGATGAATAGATGGATGAATGGATAGGATGGATGGATGAGTGGGTGAATGGATGAATGGATGAATGGATGGATGGATGGATGGATGGATAGGATGGATGGATGGATGAATGGATGGATGGATGGATGAATAGATAGATGAATGGACAGGATGGATGGATGGGTGGATAGATGAATGGATGGATGGGTGGTGGATGGATGGATGATGGATGATGGATGGATGCATGCATGCATAGGTAAATAGATGATGGAGAATAACGATAACGGTCCGATGGCTGAATTGATTGATCTGTAGGCAAATGAACAGAAGGGTGGGAAAGGAGATGGATGAAGAATATATGGTTGGATGGATGCACAGGCAGATAGGGAGAGAGGCGTAGAAGATGGTGCTTTGTTGGTGTTAAGAATATACTATCTGGGGCTGGGGTTGTGGCTCGGTGGTAAAGTGCTTGCCTAGCACACATGAGGCGCTGGGTTCCATCCTCAGCACCACATTAAAAAAAAACAAAAACAAAACAAATAAAGGTATTGTGTTCATCTACAATTTAAAAAATAAATAATATAGAAACTGGAAGCAATCTGAGTCTTAATCCCAGCTTACTTTTTTTTTTTTTTTCTTTTCTTTTTTTCAGTACCAGGGATTGAACTCAGGGGCATTCTACCACTGAGCTACATCCCCAGCCCTTTTGAAGCAGAAGAATCACAAGTTTAAGGCCAGCCTGGGCAACTTAACCAGGCTCAGCTTACCATTGATTTGCTGTGTACTTTGGGGCAGTAACAGAAAGGAAATTTTTGCAACTCCCTTGTCAGAATGTTTGAGGTCCTAAACAGCATGCATGATCAGTCCTAAACAGAGTGATCGTAATAAATGATATCATTTATGATTAAGGAAGAAGGGAAGCGGCAGCGGCAGGTCTGAGCTTAAGGAAAGATAGACGCCACATGGTCTCACCCTCCTGCTCACCCTCCTCCGGGGCCTTCCAGGGAGACTTTGCTAGAAGAATAAGAATTTTTGGTTTTGGGTTTTTTTGGTACCTGGAATTGAACCCTGGGATGCTTAACCACTGAGCCACATCCCCAGGCCCTTTTTACTTTTTATTTAGAGATGGGGTCTCACTAAGTTGCTTGGAGCCTTACTAAGCTTCTGAGGCTGGCCTCGAATTGCCATCCTCCTGCCTCAGCCTCCCAAGTTGCTGGGATTACAGGCTTATGCCACTCGCCCCAAATGAAGAAGAAATGTTAAATAGTCTGTCAAAGCCTCTTCTCATTATTCGAGCTCGCCAGCCAGCAGAGGAAGGGATGGAAAATTTGGTTCCCTGATAGGGAAATTGAGGTTCGGGGGGTGACATCTCTAGCGTAAGGTCACACGGTGGGGTCAGGTCTCCAGCTGGCTCTCCCCCACCCCCACCGGCCCACTCCATCTTTTCCTTCTTTTCTTTTTCCCACAGTCCTGCTGGCCTTGACCCAGGCCTCTGGACCACAGGGCCATTTCTATCCCCTTTGGGCACAGCCCTGGAGCACACAGCAGACACCAGCTTTATCTCCGAGGAGAAATACTCTGGGTTTGAGTCACCAGCACCCAAAGCAGCTTGAAACCCCAAGCTGGCCACATCCGGCAGTGTTTGTTCCCAGCTGGGCCGGGGCCGGGTGGGGCTGAGGCTGCGCTGACCACAGCAGGGCGGAGCGGGCACCCGCTGCCTCCAGCCACCCTCCTGGGCTTGGGTGAACTCACAGGGCCGCGGCAGGGACCTCGGCTTCCCACGGCCCCCTGTGTGACCCACGCAGACCTGGCCCGGTTCTGCATCACCACCCACGGACCTGAGGATGGTCCCTGAGGGAGGGGAGGTCCCGACTCTCCCAGGTCAGCCGCGAGGAGACTGAGGTCGCGGGTCCAACCAGGCAAAGGACAGAGTTGGAACGTGAGCCCAAGTGGGTCTGACCTGGAAATCCACCTCCCAGGTGCTGGGAATGCAGGCTGATTGCAAGGCCCCAAGCAACTCAGTGAGACCCCGTCTCTAAATAAATACAAAACAGGGCTGGGGAGGTGGCTCAGGCGTCAAGTGCCCCTGAGTTCAATCCCCAGTACCAAAAAAAAAAAAGGGACTAGCTCTTTGGTTCTACTCATACTGCAAGCTGTTGCCATCTAGGTAAGCCCTCGATCAGTGCCTGGCACCTACTGGATACTCTACTGATGCTCATTATTACTTCCAGGGCAGGCTGATGCCCCCAAGAGGGGACAGCAGGGGACGCTGGATTCTTCACCCCCTGCTACTTTCAGAATAGGCTACGAATCCTTCTGCAGTAGAAGCCGCATTTCCTGGAACCCAGACGTGACCTAACTGGATCACCTCTCTTAGGCTCAGTTTCCTCATCTGTCAAATGGGAGGAAAAGCGCGTCTCCTCCTTAGGTTTGCAAGGAGCGTTGGGAAAACGGGAGGCGCTCGCCTGGCCAGGCCCAGCACAGTGCCTGGTGAGTGCGGTTCTATCGCGATGCTGATGGCCTCAAATGGCAGAGCCCTCTCCCCCCCCACCCCACACTCACGGTCCAGAGGTGACCAGGAGGCTGCGGACTCGGTCGAAGCCACGGTCTCCCAGGTTCAGGCACTCCCCGGTGAATTCCACCCGACGGCCCTGGAAGTTTTCCTGCTCAAAGACCACCAGCTGCAAGAGAGAAGCCCCCAGGCAGAGGGCAGGGGCGGCCTGAGGTCCAACCAAACCAAACCAACCTGGACAAATCCAGGTGGAATATTCCCGAAGTCCTTGAATCGGAGCGGGACTTGCACGGGGCACAGGACTGCACTCTGAGCCAGATTCGTGGAGGGATCCTGTCTTCCCGTCTCCTCCTCCTGAACCTAAGATCTGGGCCATCATGAGGAACACTTGGGTCTCCCTTCCAGAACTTTCTTGGTGTGGTTCCTCGAGGCTGGAATGCTCTCTCCCGCACCCTCCCCCATCCCGGAGCGCCCACCGCCCGACCCAGGTTCCAGACCAGGTAGCACGTTCCCATTTCTGCTCTAGGTTCAGATGTCTCCTCCTGCAGGAAGCCTTCCCGGATTACTCCTCCTCCATTCTGGAGTCCCCCACAGTGCCACCCACTGTGCGCACCCCTTAGCAGCACCAGTAACAACACTGCCCAGTCACTGCTGCTTTGGGTTTGGGTCTCTCCCTGTGTCTCTCTCTCTCCCTCTCTTCATCCCTCTCCCCTTTATCCAACCCTTCCAAATACAAAGGGCTCCTCCACAGCAGGAATGGGCTGATCTGTTTCTTTTTTCTTTTGGCCCTGGGGATTGAACCCAGGGGTACTTTACCACTGAGCTATGTCCCCAGCCCCCCACCTTTTCTCTTTTTAAGTTTTGTTTTGATTTGTTTTAATTTTGAGATAAAGTTTTGCTAAGTTGCTGAGGCTGGCCTCTAACTTGTGATCCTCCTCCCTCAGCCTCCTGAGCTGCTGGGGTTACAGATGTGTGCCGCTGCATCCGACCTGATCCTTGTCTTTATCTGCAGCCCCCGATCCAGGAAATGCTGGCCAGTCTCCCCTCTGCAACGAAAGCGAGAACTCGATCTGACCTCTCCTCACCGAGTCCCACCTTTGGGTTTGGGATCCATTCACCGTCCCAAGTTGGGAAGACGTTGCCTTTCATTTGAACAAAGGCAGCAGTCTGCCTTCTTTGAGCCCCTGATTCCCCAGCTGCATAAGAAAGAGACTCCCCTAAGCTGGTACCTCCATGACAAGGTCCTGCACTAGCGTCCAGGGAGGCAGGGATTGGAACATCCCACAGCGGAGATGGGTATAGTGGGGTGCACCTGTGGTCCCAGCTACTCTGGAGGCTGAGTAGGGAGGATCCCTGGAGCCCAGGAGTTTGAGGCCAGCCTGGGCAGCACAGGGAGACCCTGTCTGAAAACAAGCAAGCAAACAGAACATCCCACCCACTCTGTTTACGAACAAAGCCGGGGCGAACAGATAAGGTCGAAAGTAAAAGTCACACTGTGGACTACCCTACGGCAGCCCAAAAGGAACAACCCGAGGGATCTCATAGTAGGTGACAAGAAAAAAGAAACGCAGAGAATCACATGCAAATTTCAGCAAATTAAAACCAAGCAATACTTCTAAAGGATCAATGCGTAAAAAATAAAAGAAAATAAAGCCAACAGATAATGGGCAGGGGGATGGGTGTTTGCTTCCGGGAGTGGGGGGGAGAGGGCGGGCTCATGGGGGCGCCTTAGGTAAGGCAGAGAATTCTCACCACGCCCCAGGCACACGGATCCTGGGTTCGCAGGAGCTTGCTGCATTATTAAAAATTAAAGTGAGCCTGCGCGGTGGCCACGTCTGTCATCCCAGGGGCTCGGGAGGCTGAGGCAGGAGGATCGCAAGTTCAAAGCCAGCCTTAGCACTTAGTGAGGCCCTAAGCAACTCAGTGAGACCCTGTCTCCAAATAAAATATAAAGAAGGGCTGGGGATGCGGCTGAGTGGCCGAGCACCCCTGGGTTCAATTCCTGGTACCAAAAAAATAAAATAAAATAAAATAAATGAAAGCAAATTAATGATTAAATAAAAGGACACAAATAAAGGCCAGCTATGTGGTGAATCAAGGGTGGTTGGTTCTGTGCGACCTGAGATCCAAACCCAACCCCACCAAAGCCAGTCCCGGGCCTGGAAGCCTCGCTCTCCAGGACCCGTTTCCAGGAGGGCCTCCTGCTGCCTAGGGGGGCCCTCCCAGGATTGGGGCGCCTGCTGCTGAGCCAGCCTGTTCCCCTTCTCTGTTCCTGGCTTTTGACACACTCTGAGCAAAGGCTGTGCAGGCTGGCCACCCTGGCCATTGTCCCTTTCCTGGCAAGTGGTGTGTGTTCCTTGTTATGTCACAACTCTGGAAAGGGTCCCTTCTTTCCAGGCGTATTGAGACCCCTGACCGTTTTCTGGGCCCGACTGACCAACTGGGCACCTTCCAGTCTGGGAAGGAGGAGACTGGGAGGGACAGGAAGGGAGGTGGGAAGGGGAAAGGAGAGGAAATAGGTGAAGGAGGAAGGGAGGAGGAGGGGGAGAGAGCAGGGGCACAGAGGACGGGCGGAGGGCGGCGGACGCGGGGTCCTTACCCTGTAGCTCCCGGGAGGCACTTCCCCCGCTTTGGCAGTGGGCACGGGCACGGCTGCTGGGGCCATGGCGGGCCCGGGGCCGGGGGCTGGTCCTGTGGGCGGGGTCCCCTTCCCCTTGCCATCGGGCCCAGGGTTCACTGCTGCGGTGGCCGAGGCCTTGGTGGGCTGAGACATGGTTCCCTCCTGCAAAGGCCAGGAGGGCGCAACAGCCTTGGTGAAGTCCCCGCCCCTCACCTCCGAACCCACGTCGGCTCCTTCTCCTCAGAAACCTGTGCCTGGAAGGTTTCTTGGTCCCTTTCCTATTCTCCAGCCAGGCCTCCCCCCTGGGGTCCTCTCCTCTGTCCTGATCCTTCCTCTGGGCCTTCGACGATGCTGTTCCCTAGGCCGGCCATGCCCTTCCCTCTGCCTGCCTACCTTCCGGTCTCCTGGACCCTCCTGCAGATCCTCACACCTCCTCGCACCCTTCCTGGCGTGTGCGATCTCTGTTCGTCGCACCAGAGGAGGAGCAGCGAGGAGCTGCCTTGGGGAACACTTCAGGGGTTCCAGGAGGGCCCATCGGCCTGGAGAAGCTGGGCTCCTGGCCTCCCCCGAGCAGTCTGAGGCTGCCAGAGAGAAGGTGCCCCGCCCAGGGCCACAGGGCGGGAGGGCCCCACTTTCAACTCAAGCAGGTGGACCCGGCCATTGGGTTATAAAGGCTCTGCCATCTCCTCGCTCTGATTTATTCACCCCTGGCTCCCGGCACTTGGCTCTGTGCCTGTCGCACAGGAGATTCTCAATGGACGGCTCAGAGAACGGGCGCTCCCACGTCCCCTCTCCTTCCTGGGCTTCTTCGTCTGGGGTCTCTGGGGGCAGGTGCTGGGTGCAAACACAGGCCTGGACCTGGGGCCTGCAGGGGGACCCAAGAGGGCGGCTGGGTGCCCAGCCAGGGCTCTAACTGAGGCCTGTGGCTGGGTAGGCGTTGGGTGGAGAGGGCTTTGGTTAATTCCAGTGGTTTCTCGTTGCATGGGACTCTTTTGAGTAGGTGACAGAGGCCTCGACTGTCTCTGGGAAGTGGGGGGGATGCTCCCTTCAATTCTGCAGATAATTGAAAGACCCCTGAGGGCACAGAAGAAGAGCCTGTGGTCCGGCTGGTTCCTGAGCACCCTGTGGTTGGGTGAGCAGATCCCTCTCCCAGCCTCTCTGCCTCCCAGGAAGACTGTGGTCACTCTGGGGTGCTCTGCCACCCCTGCGGGACGGACATCTGGGCCACATCTGGGGCTCAGTCATCCCTGCCTCCGCTCTGTGGCCCACCCCCCTGGGGCTGGATTCCTTCTTTGTCCCTGGTTTCATTCTTTCTCCCCTGTCCCTCCTCCTTCTCTCTTCCTGTCTCTCGCTGTTGACCTCCGTCCTCTCTCCGCCTCTCCCTCCTGTGCTTGTTTCTGTCTGTCTGTCTGGCCCTGGGATCCTTCCCTCCGGGTCCGCCTGCCTGGCTCCCGTCTCTCTCCTCTCTGCCCCTTCCTGCCCTCATCTTGGACGTCGAGCCTGGCCGCCGGCTCCCCTGCCTCTCCTCCTCCCCTCCCCTCATCTCTCAGCCGCGTGGTGGCTTCCCTCTTACCTGGGGACTTGCTACTTCCTGGCGGAGGACAGGCGGGTGCTGTGGGTGACCAGGGGCCGACCCCCCATTTTATAATCTGGCAGACATTGGGCCCCTCTGGTCTGGGGCACAAAGCGGGAGCTGGCTCAGCAGGCCGGGCGGGGCGGGGGCCGGGGCCAGCCTCGCCTGGGCCCCTGCAGAGAGCAGCACTTTCTATTGTGATCCCCGCGCCCGCAGAAACCCTGGGCCGCAGCACTTCACCCCCGGCCCTGCCCGGGCCCCTCTCTCCATGGCCCCAGCCAGGGATGGGCCCACGGGGCCCAGCGTGGGGCAGGGAAGAGGACAGTCCCTGAGGAACAGGAGCCTGGGCAGCATCTCGGCTCAGCCACTGTGCTGTGCTGTGCGTGGATTGGGGAAAGTCCCTGTCCTCAGGGGACCCCTGTGTCTGCAGCGTCCCTAATGGGTGGCACAGAGCACAAGACCCACTCACTGAGCGGAATCTTCCCTGTGCTGAGCACGGTGCCAAAAGCTTGGCCACTGTCACCTGCGCCAATCTGCGGGACCACCTGTCTTACCTGGCACTTCCTTTACACCCATTTCAAAGATGAGGAAAGCCAGGCACAGAGGCCAGAGCTGGGGCAGGCAGGCTGGCTGGCTCTGGGCCTGGCGCTCCATTCTCTCCCTGTTTGTGCTTGATCTTGACCTTGACCTTGACCTTGGCCTGGCTTCCTGATTCTAGGTGGGAAGCCAGGCCTCCCGCGGCTGAACTTCGGAGACTTGGGTCCTGCTTTTCTGCCCCCTCCTTTCCTGGCCCGCCTGTGCTGCCTCTGTCCCTCCAATGCCAGGGACAGAGCTGGTGGCCGGGAACAGGATGGCCCCTGTCAGCGCCTCCACCTGAGGAGCCCAGGGTTAGCCACATGCTGGTCACCTGTGGCTCCCCACCTGCCGTGGGGCCTGGCCCGCGGAGCGCCCTTCGTGGAGATCTGGTGACTGAGGGTTGTTGAAGTGGATCGGGATGCAAAGTGGGGTGCGGGGGGGGGGGGGGGGGGGGGGGGGGCGCCCAGATTGGGGGAGGGGAGAGGGTGGGGACCCAGGCAGGGGGCCCTGGGCTCAGGGAGGGTAGCAAAGACTCCCAACAAGGTGACAGGTGACAAGCCACATGGTCCGACTCCCTTATTTCTAAAGTGGAGAAACTGAGGCTGGTCTGGAGCAAGAGGCTCCGACGAGGTCACATGATGTGCCCTCTGCCCACTGGGGGTCAGAGGGACCCAGGAGAGCTGTGCCGCCAGGTGGCCTCCAGCCTGCCCCGCCCCAGGGAGGGCGGGTGCGTGTCGGGGTCTCTACAGGTCCCCGCCTCTTCTTCGGGGGTCCAGGACCACCGAGCAGCTGGCTCTGCCTTGCCAGGGCCCTGGTGGCGCCCCGCCCGCCCGGCCCAGGCTCCTCGGCTTCCGCTCAGACTTTCATCCTGGGCCAAGGCCTGGGAGGGGCAGGCGGACCCGCAGGAGGGGGAGCTGCTGGAACTCGGCCCGGATCTCGCGGTGGGGGCCACCCACAGGTCTGCACCGCAGGGCCAGGCGGTCCCAAGTCGTTCCGTGGCCCCCTTGGCCAGGCGCCATCCCCCAGGGGGTGGGGGCGGGGACAAGGGACAGCCCGCCCTGCTGGGCACCTCGGCTCTGAGCAGTCGGTGGACTGGGCTCCTGTCCCCTTCGCTGGGAGGGTGGAGGCTCTGGAACGGACCCCCGCACAGATGAGAAACGGAGGCCACGCCCACCGACCCCTCAGCCTGCTTCTCCTCTGCCACATGGACTCGTAACCAACCTCTCTGCAAGTCCTGCGTCTGAGCTCTTCCAAGCCAAGAGCTCCTGCTCTTCGTGAAGAATGATTTAATAAGCACTTTTATTATTAGCGATGACGACGGCAGAGCTGATGGAAACACCTGATGTTTTTTATGTCCCTGGAACAGTTACACACGCTATTCACCAGTGACTCACACACGAACCGCACCTTACAATCCCCCTCTCGCTCAGGTTAGACCCGGTTCACCCTGTTACACTCATTTTATGCCCCAACAACCCAAGGCTGCAATATTAATTAATCAATTTTTTTTTTTTGTAACAGGGATTGAACCCAGGGGCGCCTAACCACTGAGTCACATCCCCAGCCCTTTTTAATATTTTATTTAGAGACAGGGTTTTGTTGAGTTGCTTAGGGCCTTGCTAAGTTGCTGAGGCTGGCCTCCCTCGAACTTGCAATCCTCCTGCCTCAGCCTCCCGAGCTGCTGGGATGACAGGCAAGAGCCCTGCTGAGGCTGCAGTCTGAATTTTTATTCTTCCTTGCAACCCTTCATCAAAGTAATGCACACGACAGAGCTGCTTTTAACCCCTCCAGGAAGGAAGGGACGTGCGCATTGCAGGCCACACGTGAGCAGGGCCCGGGTATCCTCTGGGTGACCCGGATGGCAAGAGACAGGGCTGGATTGCGCCCTGAGAGATCTGATTCCCAGCCATGTTCTTTCTCCTTCTCTGTGAGGTGGAAGGTCGGGTGCAGGGAGGGGACGCCCACAAGGACTCCGCCAGCCTTGGATGCTGGGCAGGTGGGCCAGCCTGCAAAGCGCCTTCATGAGCATCAGCTCCTGAGTCACCTGGGACTGTGCCCAGCCTGCCTGTCCCCTCGCACTCCCTTTAGGACCTCCACGTCCCAGCCCAGAGGGGTGGCCAGCTCTAAGTTCCCCGTTTGCCCATCTGCTCAGCTTTCCATCTCGCTGAGTGCAAATCCTCCCCACTCTTCCGAGCCTAGTTTAAATGCCACCCCCTACACGCAGCCTGCCCTGATTGCTCCCGCTGGAGGACAGAGGCGCGTGGGAAGGGCAAAGCAGCAGGTGTGCTTACTGGGTACCGGGCAAGGAGTCTGTCGCCTCAGGACCCCGGGATGGAGTTTATTTCCAACCCATCCTATAGGCACAACTGGAGGGGAAATGACCTGCCCAAGGTCACACAGCGGGGCTCAGACTCCTGCTTTGCTCAGGAGCCCCGCACAGCTGATGCAGGCAAACCTGGCCCCTCTCCCTTCTCCATGGTCCATTGCTGGGGGAGGTGGCCTGACCTGTTCCCTCCCAGCCGAAACCAGAGCTGCTGACGCTTCTGCACTGGGCTGTGGCCAGCGCTGGCCTTTGTCTCCCGGGCCGCTTGCTGAGTCGGGGCTTTGTCCCCCGGGGGCCCCCTCTCCCCGCCCTGCCTATAAGAGCCTGACCTCGGCTGGTCCCAGTTCTGACATGTTCTCTGGGCCCATCTCGGTAAGTCCCCGCTGGAGGAAGGGTGGGATCGGAGCCCTGGGACAGCACCCTGAGAGGGGGAGCCCCCGTCCCCAGTCCTGGGATGGCTGTCTCTGTATCATCCCGAATGCCGGCCGTCCCCTTCCTGACCAGGAACGGGCGTCCTGAACACCCGGGTGGGGTCCCGTGACCCTCATTTAAGAACGGTGATTCTCGTAACTGGGTCTCCCCGTGTTCACCGCGACGGCCGCCTCTCTGGGCGGGGGTCGCCTTTGGAAGGGATCATGCAGGTTGAGGACTTTGGCACTCGCTGGATGAGGCTTCCACCCGCCGGCCACACAGTGTCCCACAGTGAGCAGATGAGACAGCGCAGAGTGAGGGGGTGAGGGCGGATGGTCACCCTGTTCTTCTCCTGCTTAGGAAGGGGCCAGCATGACCCTGCAGTGCACCAAGTCTGCGGGACACTGGAAGGTAGGGAGAGGCCCCGGGACCCGGCGGGAGGACGCGGGCCAAACCCCAAGTCCCGGGGACCCCCGTTCCCACCTCCACTGACCTCACCTGGGGGAGGGGTTCACAGATGACACGGCCGAGGCTCAGGCAGCAGCAGGACCTGCCCAAGGTCACACACAGAGCTTGAACTTGAACTTGGGTCTTCTGGTTTCCCAACTTCAACTGCCACAGTCTCTGGCTGCCATTAGGGTTGTTGCTGCCCATTGGAAGAGGCAGCTCTGTGGGGGACGGTCATCTCAAAACGTCCCTCTGGGACATACATCGAAAGCCAACATCGCTGACCAAAAAGAGGGGGTCACTATCCAAATACAACAAAAACGTTACTGATTTTGAGCCTAAGAGTGTGACCTGAGAGGCTCAGCGCGGTCTCCTTCTGGAGAGAGACAGACAGAGGCAAACGAGCTGCGGGGCAGGGGACACGGTGACACAGCACCGAGACCAGCATCATTGGGTCACAGATCTCCATCCCGATTTCTTCCATCCGGTCTGTGTTTAGGGGGGAAAAAGTGTCACGTTAAGAACTCAGAGGTTCGGATTTGGAGAGTGTCGTGTGCGTTCCCACCTGTCAGTCATCGGTCCTGGACAGGAGTCCCGGGGCCCCTGCTCTCGGGGGCCCTCGCGCCGTGGCCAGCCTGGCCCTGGCGCCGTCTCTTCCTGTTTCACCTGCTCTCTGGGACCCTGGGCCGCGGGATTCTGATGCCCGCCGTCTCCACCTTTCTTTCTGGCGCAGATGGTGGTGTGGGACGAGGAGGGCTTCCAGGGTCGGCGGCATGAGTTCACAGCCGAGTGCCCCAGCGTGCTGGAGCTGGGCTTCGAGACCGTGCGATCCTTGAAAGTGCTGAGCGGGGCGTGAGTCTGCGGGGCTCTGACTGCAGGGCGGGGGCGGGGACCAAAAGGCACCTAGAGGGGAGCTGGGACTTCCACATGCTGCCAACCCTATCTTCTCAGGCTCTCACTGTACTAGGGCTGAGGAGGGTGCAGGGCTGCCCTGCAAGGTTATGCATGTTGTGCACTGCACAACTGGAGGGCTGTCACTGGCTTAGTCACCGCTCACTGGATGAGGCAGCTTTGTGGGGCACCATCCTTAGAACTGAGCGTTGAGTCTAAAAATGTCCCTTTTGGGCACAAATTGAAAGCCACCATCATGTACCAAAAATAGGCAGTAACTATAAAAATACAGTAAAAAATGTTATTAATTTTAAGCTAAATACTATTGTCTGAGAGACTACAGGGGACCTTTTTGGAGACATAAAGAAAGAGATTAGTGAGCTGTTGGAGTCGGGGAAACACAGTGACAACACACTGAGACTTTGTAGACCAGCATCATTTTGTCGTCTTTTCTGCCCCTGTGAAGTTCTCCACCTGCACCGCCCAATTTCAGAGACACTGGCCACGCGTGACCACTTAGGATTTCAAATGTGGATAGTGTGGCTATCTGAATTGAACTGAATTATAACTGGGCTTGGTGGCGCACGCCTGTCACCCCAGCAGCTTGGGAGGCTGAGGCAGGAGGATCACGAGTTGAAAGCCAGCCTCAGCAACTTAGAGAGGCCCTAAGCAACTCAGGGAGACCCTGTCTCTAAATAAAATACGAAATCGGGCTGGAGGGGTGGCTCAGTGGTCGAGTGGCCCTGAGTTCAATCCCTGATATCTGCCCCTCTCCCCAAAAAGGACCTGAATTATTTAATTTTAGTTAGTTTTCATTTATTAGTTCAAATGCAATCAGCTGCCTGGGGCTAGTGGCTATCATAGTAGATAGAAGGTTCTAGAGGGTTGGAAAGTAGCTTGGAAGGAGAACAAGGTCTTTATGTGATCCCAGTCACTTAGAGCTAAACCTGTGAGTGACACTGAGGTGGCCTCGGGTGATTAGTCCTTTAGCTTCTGCTTCCTACAAAAGACCACATGGGGCTCAGGTGGGAAGAGAAGAGGAGAACCTGGCAGATCCAGATCCTTCGTGGTCTATGCAGACAGCAGAGGAGGGTGCCCACCTCCCTGCCTCCAGAGTCTCTTTCCTTTAGGGGGACACAAAACTGAAGGGGCCAGATGGCAGGCAACCAGAGTGGTGGGCACCTGGTAGCCCAGGAGCCACGCCCATGGCAAGAGACAGAGTGGGGTGGACAGAGGCGGCTCAGGGCTCCACACAGGACCGCCCCACTTGCCAGGTCCTGGCAGAATCGCCAGGGACCCCACTGAGGTCAGCCTGGGACGTTCACGGAGCCCCTCGCGTGGAGCAGTCCCCCTACCTGCGGGACTATGCACGTCGGTGTTCTGGGGACCCTGCTGGGCGCTGCAGGACGTTCGGCAGCCTCTGCCTGCCCCTCCCCCACGGTGACACCTCCCGGCCCTGGCGAGTCTCTGAGTCTCTCCCGGGGCATGTCAGGTCCCTGGCCTCCCGCTCCTGCCCTGCGCCCTCGGTCTCTCCGCAGGTGGGTGGGCTTCGAGCACGCCGGCTTCCAGGGGCAGCAGTACGTGCTGGAGCGCGGCGAGTACCCGTGCTGGGACGCCTGGAGTGGCAACACGGCCTACCCGGCCGAGAGGCTCACCTCCTTCCGGCCTGTGGCCTGCGCTGTGAGTCCCACCGCCCCCGGTTCCCAGGGAGGCCTGAGCCTCCCCGTGGGAATCAAGTCTTGTGATGCGGGCCTTCTCTTCCCTCTCTGACCCTCAGTCTCTTCTTCTTAAAATGAGGTCCCAGTCCCCATGTCCTGGGGAACGAGGACACACGGCACCTGGCCAGACCCTGCCATATACTCTCTACTCCCAGCAGCTTTGGTTAGGATGTGAGCCCCTGTGGACCCATGTCCCTCTTCTCCTGGGAGAAGGCGTAGGGAGGGTGGGAGTGGGGGTGGGGAGGAAGGAAGCCACGCCCCACTCCCAACTCTTCACGCCCTCCCGATTTTATATTTTGCTGCCATTTATGGAGTAGGGTGGAGGTGGGCAGTTACTCCATTTACAGAAGAGAAAAGGAGGTTCAGAAAGATACGTCACATTTTGTTTTCTTTCAAAACAATTTCATTCATTTCGAGTTGCATAAATCACCTTATTTATTATTCAAAATTCAGGGGGGAAAATTCTGATGTGGTAGAATAAGAGAATAAGTTGCTAATAATTAAACCTCTGAGACAGAAGCCTACTGTCACAGTCCTGGAGATGTTTCCCGTTCTGGCTGGTGACTGACAGATTACATCAGGTCTATACTTGTACCTATTCCTGTATCTGTCCTTACCTATATCATCAACGTATATCTAGGTACAAATATTTCTGTTATAAAAATGAAATTATAAGCTGGGTGTGGTGGCGCCTGTCATCCCAGCAGCTGGGGAGGCTGAGGCAGGAGGATCATGAGTTCAAAGTCAGTCTCAGCAACTTAGCGAGGCCCTAAGCAACTCAGTGAGACCCTGTCTCTAAAGAAAATACAAAATAGGACTGTGGGTGTGGCTCAGTGGTTGAGTGCCTAGTACAAAAAAAAAAAAAAAAAAAAAAAAAAGAAAGAAAGAAAAGAAATTATAGGAGCTGCAGATGTGGCTCAGTGGGTAGAGCACATGCTTAGCAAGTGTGAGGGCCTGGGTTCCACCCCTAGCACCAGCAAAAATAAAAACAAAATAGAAGTCATCATGAACTTCAGGTCTGGAAACCTGCTTTTTTCACTAGGCAAAGATATCACAATCATCCTTCTGGTAACTTAAATCTCATTTATGACATCCTTTTTCACTGCTCTCTAGTATTCTATGCTGTGGTTAAGAAGTCCATTGGTTCCTGTGGTCCACAAATGACTGAGGCACTGAGCATGCAATGTCCTGTGTCAGGCTGTGATGGGTCCAATCCTTCATTCCATGTTCACCACACCTGATTTTATCTAGCCCTGAAAATGACTCTGAGCAGTAGGTGCGGTGGTTCTGTCTTATAGTTATGGAAATGGAGGCTCAGAAACACCATGTTATCCGTCTAAGCTCAGCGTCTGGTAAGTGGTAGAGTCAGGACTGAAACTCAGAGGTTCCCATCTTTCCTCTTACCCATAATGCAACACCCTAGATTACCATCTGACCTCCTAATGTTGGACAATCAGGTTGATTTTTTTTTTTTTTTAATGATGAATATTCTTTCTTCCGATTGTTCTCTTTGTGGAAATTTCTGGAAGGCTAACTTCTGGAAGGGTGAATGATGTATATCTTATAAGGTTGCTGCTCCCCAGTTCCTTGGTGCCCTTCCACAGGGTGGCTAAGAAGGCTGAGCTGGAAGCCCAGGGCAGGCTGTGGGGCATGGCAGAGGCTCCTGGGTTTCCGGCAGGTTTCTGACCCTGTTCCCTGTGCCTGCAGAACCACCGCGACTCGAGGCTGACCATCTTCGAGCAGGAGAACTTCCTGGGCAGGAAAGGAGAGCTGAGCGACGACTATCCCTCCCTCCAGGCCATGGGCTGGGACGGCAATGAAGTGGGCTCCTTCCACGTCCACTCTGGGGCGTAAGTGTGTCCACGGCTCCACGTGGCAGGGCAAAGAGAGGAGGTCGGGAAGGGCGGACACCTCCTGTGAAAACTGTGTGCGGGGGGCTGTTGCCACATTCCAGCGGAGAACAGGGAGGCACAGGCAGGATGTATGGGGTTGCAGCTGATGGAAACCCGGACCAAACTTCTTTAAACCCAAAGAATGTTCAGGGGCCCCCGTAATTGGCTTCAGGCACCGCTGGAGGACGGAGCTGCCTTCCCTGCTCCTCCTCTGCCCGCCTCAGTGTGGCCATATTCTCGGATGAGCTCCTCCCAAGCGAAGGCGATGGTGGCAGCTTAGTCTGTAGCTCCAGCCCCGGGGCAACAGGGCTCCCTTTCTCAATGATTCCTCCCGAGTCCAGGAAAGACGCTCATTGGTCCAATGTAGGTCATGTGGTTCCTTTTGAACCAATCAGGAGGACCATAAGAATGGGAGGCTCTGATTGGCTAGGCTGGGTCACGTGTTCACGGCTGACCGCCTCTCCGTTTTCCCACGTTGACTGTCATGGCCCCTTGTGGTTCTCGAGAATGAGTCCCTCTTTTACAGAAAGAAAAAACGGGGCTCAGAAAGTAGACACCAGTCCTTGTCCTGAATACTGTGGGGACCAGTGAATTGAAACAATAACCCTGTTCTTGGAAGTGCCTCCTGGTAAGAGGCGAGAGGAAAGGACAGGACTTCTTATTCATTCATTTGCAGAATATTTATGGGGCTCCTCCTGTGTGCCAGGCATGGGGCTGGGCCCTGGGGACAGTGAGGTGCGCACGTCCCTACACGAGGAGCCTGCCTGGTGGCAGGGGAAGCTGACATTTTATAAATAACCTTCAAATTATACGAATACTTCAAAGATAGAGTCAGGGACTGTGGCCTGAGCTGGGGAATGGGTCCGATTGCCCTGATACGAAATGAGTCACACTGGGATCCGAAGGACACACAAAACTGGGCCAGGCGAAGAATCGCCGGGAGGATGTTCCTGGCAGAAGACACAGCATGATCAAAGGCGCAGTGCCAAGGGTGCCCCTCCAGGGCAATGAAGTAAGGCGAGGATGGCTGGGCTGCATTTGCAGCGTGGCTCTCTCCCACCCTCTCTGATGAGGGCGCTGGTGCCTCTCTGTAGGGTAACTGTCTCTCTCTTTTTCTAGCTGGGTTTGCTCTCAGTTTCCTGGATACCGAGGTTTTCAATATGTGCTGGAAAGTGATCACCACTCGGGCGACTACAAGCATTTCCGGGAGTGGGGCTCCCACGCACAGACCTTCCAGGTGCAGAGCGTTCGCAGGATCCAGCAGTGAGCGGGCGCCCGGCACGCAAGAGCGCATGCGTGCGTGTCTGTAATGGAATAGCTCTGGTCGTGGCTACCGCCGCCTCTTCTGCCTCCCCTCCGAACCCCGTGAACCCAGCACCCGTGTCAGCCAGTCCATGAACAGTCAGCACAAAAAACTCAAAGTAATAAAAAAAAAAAGAAAAGAAAAGAAGGTCCACGATTAGCCGTGCTTTTCAATTTGACTAATCTCAAAGAATCAACTTTTAACTTTCTGCATTTTCTTAGTGATTGGTCTGTGCGTTTTATTTTTCACGTTCCTATTTCCTTTCTTTTATTTCTTTCAGGTTTACTTTGTCTTTAATTTTCTGGCTTTTTTAAGGGTAGACTCTTGGGTCTTTAGTTTTCGGTTCCTGCAGTATTAGCTGCTTTCTCAACATTCTAATTTGATATGTTTGCACTATCATTCAGTTTGATATTTTCTAGTTTCTCTTATGATATATTTTTCCCTTTGACTCATGGGTTATTTAAAGATGTATTTTCTTTCTTTTTTCTTTCTTCTCTCTCTCTCTCTCTCTCTCTCTTTCCTTCCTTTCTTTCATTGGTACTGGGGATTGAACCCAGGGACACTCTACCACTGAGCTACACCCTCAACCTCTCTTTTTTGTTTTGAGACAGGGACTTGCTAAATTGCCAACTCTGACTTTGAACTTGTGATCCTCCTACCTCAGCCTCCCAGGTAGCAGGTATTACAGGCATGCACCACCATGTCTCATTACAGGTGTGTTATCTAAGTTCCAAAGACTCTGGAATTTTCTAGATACTTTATTTTTATTTAATTTTTAAAATAGTGCTGAGGTTTGAACCTAGGGCTGTGTGTCTGCCAGGTAAGCGCTCTACCATTGCGCTCAACTCCAGCCCTATTTTTATTAATTTTAAAAAATCCAGTGTTGTCAGAGAACATATTCTATAAGATCTTACTCTTTGGAAATGAATTGAGACTTCATTTATGGCTGTTTATAGTCTATCTTTGATGGACTAGGAGGTGAACTTGAAAACTCTGTTCTATCATGAGTTAGTGTTCTTTCAATCTCAGGTCAAGTTGGTTGGCAGTTGATTAGATTTTTCTTTATCTTTGTTTATTTTTTTAAAATTAAATTTTGTCAATTATGCAGGGAGGGCTATTCATATCTCCTACTACGATTGGGATTTATCTTCTTTTACCGTTATGTATTTTGGCTACTTTTTCTTCAAGAATTTTGAAGCTCTATTGTTAGGTGTACATTTATTGATGATCACTATTTTCCTGACAGATTGCTCCTATGATGGTTTAAAAAGCCACACAGGCAGGGAGCCAGTTGTCTCCCACAGCAAAGCCTCTAATGTCCCTTTTCTCTCTCTCCTCAGTTCTCTTACATATATCATCTAGTAGCATCTCTTTTAACACCCTCGACCTTCTGAAGAAAGCCCATAAAACAAAGAAAGTCCTACGGGGTGCTGTAGTGCACGCCTGTAATCCCAGCAACTTGGGAGGCTGAGGCAGGAGGATGGCAAGTTGGAGGCCAGCCTCAGCAATTTAGCAAGGTCCTAAACAACTTAGTGAGAACCTGTCTCAAAATAAAATAAAGAAGAAGAGCTGGGGCTGTGACTCAGTGGTTAAGCACCCTTGGGGTCAATCCCTGATAGCAAAAAACCAAGCCCATTTTGCTTCCAGCCTGAGTAGAGAAAGAAAGTTTCTCTCTCCTTCTCTTTTTCTCTCTGCCCCTCCCCCTGGGTCTCTGCACTTTCTTTTTATATGAATTATCTGAACCTCTCTTCTTCAGCCCCCTGGCTCTTTTTCCTGGATCCTGGGGCCCATGTTCCTCAACCCACCAACGTCCCTAATCAGTTTGAGAGGGACAGGAAAGGGTGGGAATCTGAAGAGCCTGCAGCAGAAGATAACATTCACTGCTCAGGGAGTGTTTAGAAATACTTGCATTTCAGGAATTTTTAACCCTGCCTCTTATCATCCCAGGCAGACCATTTGCCTGGGACCTGTAGGGCGGTGGCGGGAGGCCCTGGGACGCCAGCGGTTAACGAGACACACAGAATCCTTTTTCTCACCCAGTTTGAGGGGGAAGACAGACGCGCACGTAGCAGATGGCAGGCAACCTGTGATAGGAACCGTGGTGGAGGGCCCAGGGGACACATGGGAGACTGGTGATAAGCAGAGGGCGGGTTGGGGACAGGCCCTCCTTGGTGCTGGCCTCTGCTCAGACCTCCCCACGGGGCTCCGTCCCTGGACATCAGGCCACCCTCGGACACCTTCACGTGAGACCACGTGCAAGTCAACCAGAACCCGTCCCAAATTCCACTTTTAAAATGCACCGGGGCTGGAGGCTGAGAGAGCCTGCCTAGCACGCCCGAGGCCAAAGCAGCACCGGAATCCAATGGCCGCCACCCTCTCCGCTGCCGCTGCACTGGTCTGAGCCCCCCAGCCTCTCCCCTTGGTGGTTTCTCTACTTCCACGTGGGCACTCGGCAGCAGGGCGCTCTGGATAAAACCGCGAGGCAGACCTAGTCTCTGGCCTGCTCCGACCCTCCCACCCTCCCTCTCCTGTTCCCAGAGAAAAACAGACACGATTTTCCCCTGTCATCTGTCTTGCCCGTGGGGTCTCTGATCTCAGGCCCCTAGGCTGGTCCTGCTTTGAACACACCAGGTGTGTCAATGGGCTCTGCACAGCTGGCACAGCCTGGGGGCTCACACCGGGGCTTACTTTCTCCTGGCTCTGGGGGCTGCAAGTCCAAGGTCAAGGTCTGAGTCGAGGCCTCTGTCCCCGGCTCCCACATGCTGCCTCCCTGGTGACTTGGCCTCTTTTTATAAGACCACCTCTTGGGTACCCTGCCTCCTGATCTTGACCAGGCCTCCCTTGTAACATGACATCCATGACACATACTGTGTTTCTCCCTTTCACCTGTGAAATCGTTTAAACCCCACAGCAACTGCCTGACCTTGTTATTGTCTCTTTAAAACCCAACAGAACCTTAAGGCTCAGAGAGGTAAAGCAACTTGCCTGAGGTCACCCAGCCTGTAAGAGCATTTAACCTACTATGGGTTGTTCCAGATTTGGGGAGTGTATTAAAGAGATTACAGGCACGGGTGAGATGTATAAGTAGAAAGTTGCTGGGTTCATGGCTTCTCTTAAAAGAGTCAAGAAAGTAGCCTCTCACACTTTAGTATGAATAAGGGCGCAGCTTCTTATCCACCATAGGAATGTGCCCCGGGGGGCTAAGCAGGGAACATTTGCTGAAGGAAGGAAAGAACCTCACTGGAATTGGATGGTGGCTCTGTGATGAGCCAGCTCCCATGAAAGCCAAGAGTGAGACGGGCAACCATAAAAGCCAGGACCCCAGATGTGAGGTGACCCGGCAGGGACAGGCTATTCAGAGACAATTTGTCAGGGGTGATCTTGGGAGGGAAGGAAAGAGGCTGTGAAATTATTCTTCATATCTTGCCAAGAGACCGATTTTCCTCAGTGATCAAGGGAAGGAGCTTCAATTATGGAAGCTGTTTGGTGAGAAGCAAGTGGTCCTCACGGAATACCCACCATCCAGAACGCGCCGCTCAGCCAAGAGGACTGACCACAGGTTCAGGACTGGGGATCCCAAATCTCTTGGCCCAGAGAGGGGCAGGGACTTGTCCAAGACCACACAGCAAGCCCCATGGAAGCTGCCGCCTCTGGCCACTCACTGCTGTCCCTCTCTGCCCCTTGTCACTGCCCAGGAGCTAAGTCTTCAGCAGGAAGCATCGGATCAGAAGGAAGGAACTACCACGTAGCATGCGGAGGGCCTCCTTGACCAGGCCTCCCTCTCACACCTGGGAGGAGGAGGGAGAGGAGAGACCCAGCACCAGGGAAGCGCTTTGCCGAGCATCTATTTATTATTAACGAGGCGATGCTCAGCGCCGGGCCCTTCCTGCGACGCAGAGACTCGGTGCCGGGCACAGGGCCAGGCGCTCAGGCGGGGCGCCAGGCCCCCAGGGCCGCCCGCTTCACCCGGGAGCGGAGGGAGCAGGTGCGGAGCTCCGCCCAGCTGCTTCCTGCAGCCTCTGTTGACAGCTGCGGCAATTACCGGATTAATGGAGGGGAAACACGGGGGAGGCCAGCCTCCTGCAGCCTGGCCGCAGCTCCCTGCAGGGGGCCCCCTGGGAGGAGCCGCTGTTGGGGAGCTGAGGACGCCCCTGCCTCCTCTGGGAGGGGACGCACTGAGCGAGATCCACCCATTCCGATTCTAGACGGCAGGACAGAACCCAGGTCTGGCCCAGGGTTGTCACTGTGATTGGGTCAAGGATGGTGGACACAGGACCCCATCTGAGCAGGAAGAGGGCTCTGTGGAGCCCTGGCTGGAGCAAAGCGCTCTTGGTTCTGGGCTTGAGGAGTGGACAGGGGCCTGCAGGTGGCCCTTGTCCCCAAAGCCAGCCTGGATCACCATTCTGTGCCCCATGTACCTTTTAACCTATGAGCCCCCCAAACCCTCTCCCTGACTCTTAAAGAAAGGTTTCTGGCCGGGTGGGGTGGCCCACGCCTGTCATCCCAGCTGCTTGGGAGGCTGAGGCAGGAGGATCGCAAGTTCAAAGCCAGCCTCAGCAACTGAGTGAGGCTCTAAGCAACTCAGCGAGATCCTGACTCAAAATAAAATAGAAAATAGGGCTGGGAATGTAGCTCAGTGATTTAGCAATTTAAAACTAAAAAAAGAAGGGTTTCTGTCTCATGAAAATCAAAGAGAGATCAACAGAGGAAAGGGACCTGCGTGCGCGGTGGAGGCGGGGAGGGAGGCAGGCGGTGCTGAGGATATTGGGTATTGGCCAACTTGTATTGTTGTGTTGTGTGTGTGCACGAATATGTAACAACGAATTCATCATCATGTACACTAGAATGCACCCAGGAAAAAGTGGGAACATCAAACAGAAATTAAAATAAAATGTGAAAAAAAAAAGAGAGGGTTCCTTCGTTTACCTCCGAACACGTCCTGACCTTACTCTCCGGAACCCACCAGAAGAAACAGATAGCAGGTCTCTTCCCTGCCCCTCAGCGGGGCCCAGGTGGTTTCTACCTGGGCAAGACAAGTGCCCTATTTCCTCCCTGTAAGGAGAGGCTCTGGGTTCTGGGGGGAACCACGTCCGGGTCTTCCTGCCTCTCTCTTCCTCAGTGCACATCACTGGGCCCCGCCCTGGCTCGACGAGGATACTGAGGCTGAAAGAGACGCTGATGTGCTTGAGTCTGCACACAGAACCGGAAGCAGAGCTGCGGTCCCAGCCTGGACCTCGGACTCTGTCCCAAGAGACAGATGTCTGCATCCAGATTCCACTGGGTGGGAGATTGACCCCTTACTGAGGTTCAACCAAAGGCCTGGCACCAGCTCACTGAGGTTCCTTTAGTACCTGGGTCACCTCCTGCCCACCTGGGTCTTCCTGGGCACAGGTTGTCCCTGATGCCAAAAATGGGCCTCCAGAGACCTGCCCCACACTGACACCTGGTGGTCAGATCTGGAAATGCACCCGCTAACCCTCTCAGAGGATTGAAGTCTTGCTCTGGGGTGGTGGAGTTGAGGGATGGGGGAAAAGGGATGAAGAGTGAGTTCCTAGGAGGTTAGGAATCTGAGAGGAGATTAGGGGCCGGGGTCTCCTTCTCCGTTTTCAATGTAGGGTAATTGTCTTTTGGCAGACCTTGGACACTTGTGAAACGAATCGCTTTCCCTTTTCAACTTGGCTTCCAGGAGGCTCAGAACCAATGTGCAGTTCACTCTTAGTAACTGCATGGAACTGATAGACAGAAATTTGAAAAGAGAACTTTATCTCTGGTTTTATATTCCTTTCCTTGGACTTTATTTTCCTACCTTGTTTTTGTTTTATACCGGGGATTGAATCCAGGGGTGCTTAACCACTGAACCACATCCCCAGCCCATTTTTTTATATTTTATTTTGAGACAGGGTCTCACTAAGTTACCTCATTTCTGAGGCTGACTTTGAGCTTGCCATCCTCCTGTCTCAGCCTCCCCAGTTGCTGGGATCACAGGCGCGTACCACGGCCCCTGGCTTCTCGGCCTTGTTTTATACTCAGTTTTCTGATTGAGAAATTTCTCGTTGTTGTGCTGAACTTGGGGTATGCTAGGCAATTGCTCTAGCACTGAGTCACACCTCAGTGTCTTTATAGCCACCTAACTCTCCTCTTTTTTTAGGGACGAGGAGGGACACAGCAGGGTGATTCTTTTAGAAAGAGCATGCTTATCTTCTGGAAGCTTCTCCCTGAAAATGGGCACAAGAGTCACTGCCTGGCAGGGTGTTGTGTGGATTCAAGGAAGTGCTGAGTGGTCAGCGTCCACTCTATTGCCCACCTCCGCGTGCCAGGGCTCTCTGCCGCTTGCCTCCTTCTGGCCAGGATGCACAGGTCACTGTCGAGCTGCACTGTGCTGGGCAGGCCCAGGCGGGGCTCCTGCTACGGCCCGGGGCCCCGAGGCCAGCCCCTGCCTCTGCTCCCAGAGGACTTGGGCTCCAGAACCCTCCACCTCCCCACCCGGCGCCTGGTCTTCACAGCTCGTCTGCAGAGAGCCAGCTGCATCTCATAAATAAGGACTGCACTGTTCTGCAGAGCAGCCGCAGCGTGGCCACGCGGGGCGGGCGGGCTGCACCAGAAGGAGCCCCGGGAGGCCGGCAGGACCGTGCAGGATGCTTGGGACGTCTGAGAGGGCAGGGTGGGACTGTGGCAGGGAGGGGCCCCCTGTGGGAGCACCCGGATGCACGCCTGGGGGCCAAATCGCGGCTCAGAGACTCTCTACCTGTGTCTGCTCTGCCTCAGTCTACCTGTCTGTAAAGTGGGGAGGTATCATTCCCTGGTGCCCCTGGGCTCCTGCACTTGTGGCACTAATCCCAGAACCTGGCACACAGTCCACGCTCGCTGCGGGTCCTTCTTCACCCCAGACTTCCTTAGCGTTTCTCCTAAGAACTTTGTGTTTGTACCGGGCCGGGGGCGGGGGGACAACCCAGGACATGGAGTCCCAGGGAGAGGGCAGAAGACAGTAGAGCGTCCTGAGACTACACTGTGGTCATTTAGAGCGGGTTCTCCTGGGGACCTGTTGGTCCAGCATTTTAAACCTCAAGACTCAGTGTGCTTGACAAACGGACCTCAAAGGTTAGCAGACTCGGCCAGGTCTGGTGGCGTGGGATGGGGGACAAACCGGCTGTCCCCCAGGAGCGTCACGGGTCAGGGTTGCGTGTGCGCGCAGCAGATGGGCCCACGGATACAGAATGCCACCTCGGACTCAGCCTGGAGGAGCGGGGTCCAGTCGCCCAGGAGCAGGTGAGCCTGCAGGAACCCGCCGTCCCCGGAGGTGAGAGGAGGTTTCCTGGCGCCCCTGGGGCTCCGGCTGGGGGCGCCAGGTGGGCCTCGAAGGCCATGTTAGGTCTGCTCTTTACCCTGAGGCCAGCGGGTGGGCAGGAGAGCTCTGGGCTCAGTTTGGTTTTTCCAGAATCTTCTGGCTTCTTCAAGGGGACAGATCGGAGGGGTCCCATAGGAGGTGACAGGGCAGGGACCTTGGGGGCTGCTGGGGTGGGGGACTTGGAAAATGTTCCAGAGGACACGTGGGTGGGCTGGGGTGAGGGACAGGGCGGGGAGGAGGCTGCGGTGGGGGGTCTGTCCCAGCTCGAGCTCCTTCTGGCCCCGCCGCCCCCGCAGGAGGAGGGACGAGAATCCTCTCTTGCTGCGGGAGCGGGCGCGGTGGCAGAGGGGGAGGCGAGGAGGCAGCTGCCGGGCACTGTGACCTGTGCCTCTCTCTCTGCGGCGAGGCTGGCGGGCGGCAGCACCTGCTGGCGTCTGGGAGCTGGGAGCAGGTGCGGGGCGGCCGGGTCTGTTTGCAGATGGAGGACGAGCTGGGGCGCCCTGTCCCCTGCCCTGCTGTCTGTCTGCACACAAAGACCAGACAAAGCAGCAGCAGGGCAGGGGACAGGGCCCTGCGCTGGGCACACGCAGGCTGGGGACAAAGGGGCGGGAGGGGCAGGGCAGGCGGGAGGCTCCCCTGACCCGGGGAAGGCCTCCTGGCCCCACAGCCTCCCTCTGGGCACCAGAAAGTGAAGCGCTTGGGCAGCAGGGGTCCCTGAACTTTGCCATCTGATGGTGAACCTCTTTCTTTTTTGGGGGTGGGGGGCGAGGGCAGTACCTGGGATTGAACCCAGGGCCGCTGCTTAACCTCAGAGCCGTGTCCCCAACCCTTTTCATTCTTTTTAAATTTTTTTTTAATTTTGTGACGCAGTCTCAATACATGGCTTAGGGCCTCACTCAATGGCCGAGGCTGGCCTCGAACTTATGATCCTCCTGCCTCAGCCTCCCAGCTCTGATGGTCTCTCTCTTAAGGAAAAGAGGTCCGAGCTTCTGTAAAGCAGAAGAAACCCTTTCAGATCCTGCTGATGGAGGAGAGGCCCGCAGATAAAAGGTGACCAGGAACACCGTGTGACATAAACCCGTGTTGGCGTCAATTCAACAGCATCTGCTCACGGGGGGGGGGGGGGGGGGGGGGGGGACAACAACTGCCTTGGTGGGCAGGACGCGGCCCCGTGCGGGCCAGCAGCACTCACCGAGCGGCCCTGGACGGCCACGCTGCTCGACGCACGTCGCCGAGTTCTGCTGAGTCCTCCCGGAGGGGTTCTGCTAACCCACTTTGCAGAAGAGAAAATTGAGGCCCAGAGGTATGCAGTTCCCCGCCGGAAGCGGCATGGTGAGTAGGGGGTCGGGGGCGGGGACTCAGACTGGGTGCGCCCGCCTCCTGCGCCTGTCCCGCTGACAGGAGGGAGAGAAAGGCGACCAGACCAAGGGCTGCGGGCACAGGGTCCGGCGGCTCCTGGGGGCTCCCGCCCGCTGCTCCTGCAGACAGAGGAGGCCCAGCCCCGGCCTGACCCTCGCCTCCTGGCCTCAGTTTCCTCATGGCACCACAGGGCCTGCCTCCGGTGCCGTTGTGCCAACCGGGCAGGTCCTGTCCCTGGGCACAGAGACCCCGCGGCGTCCCGGAGCGGAGCAGAGCCGGAGCGCTGGCTGCCGGGGTCGGCCCCCAGCCCTCGCTCCCGGACAGAGTGACGTTCCCCAAAGATGTCCTCGCCCCAAGGCCTGGCGCTGGCGGCTGCCCCGGGCCCTGCACGAAGGACCCGCCAGAGGCAGGGAGGTCACCTCCAAGCGGAGTGGCCCAGGTCCTCTGGAGCGGGAGCGGGAGGCGGAAGAGAGGGCAGAGGGAGGGTGCGTGGGAGCAGGGTCAGAGCCACGTGGGGGACGCGGTCACCCCTGCTGGCCTGGAGAGCGGAGGGGAGGCCGCGAGTCCAGGGGCGCGGCAGCTGGAAAAGCCCAGGAGACAGATGGCTCCCAGAATGACCAGCAAGGGACGTCGCCCTCTCGGCCCCTTGACACTGTCCCCGCGAGGCGCGTGTCAGACTTCCAACCTCAGGAACTGGAAGGTGATCAATCCGTCGTGTCTTTGGAAGCCACGGAAATGGCACTAACTCATCCCAGCAGCCCGAGGACACCAGCGCGCACGCTGGCGTGCCGGTTCCTGTTCCTTTTATGGCGCAACCTTGTCTTTCTTCTCCCTCCTTCCTTCCTTCCTTCCCTCCCTCCCTCCTTCCGTCCCTCCTTCCCTCCCTCCCTCCTTCCTCTCTCCCTCTCCCTCCCTCCTTCCTTCCCTCCCTCCTTCCTTCCTTCCTTCCCTCCTCCCTCCTTCCCTCCTTCCTCCCTCCTCCCTCCTTATTCCCTGTTTTTCCCTCCTTTTCGTTCTTTTTATTTTCCGCCTGCATCTCCTCCTTCCCCCTTTCTTTCCCTCCTTCCCTCCTTCCTTCCTTCCTCCCTCCTTCCCTCCTCCCTCCCTCCTTCCCGTCCTTCCTCCCTCCCTCCCTCCTTCCCTCCTTCCTTCCCTCCTCCTTCCCTCCTTCCCTCCTCCTTCCCTCCCTCCCTCCCTCCTTCCTTCCTCCCTCCTTCCCTCCCTCATTCCGCCTTCCTTCTCCCTCCCTCCTTCCCTCCTTCTTCCCTCCTGCCTTTCCATCCTTCCCTCCTTCCTTCCCTCCCTCCCTCCCTCCTTCCTCCCTTCCTCCTTCCCTCTCCGCTCCTTCCCATCCCTCCTTCCCTCCCTCCTTCCTTCCCTCCCTCCCTCCTTCCCTCCTTCCTTCCCTCCCTCCCTTCTTTCCTTCCTTTCTTGTCCAAGGAATTTATTTTTAATTCGTTCTTCCTAGGTGTGCATGCCAGTAGAGTGTATTTTGACATCATGCACCCGTGGAGTATAACCCGTTGCTGTGGTTGTGCGCGATGGGGCGTTTCACTAGCCGTGTATTCTCACGCCAATGTGGGAAAGTGACGTCCAGTCCATTCTATTGTCCTTCCCGTTCCCATCTCCTCTCCCTTCCCTTCATTCCCCTTTGTCTAATCCAATGACCTTCCTTTATTTTAATCCAATGAACTTCTATTCTCCACCCCGCTTTCTGTGTTAGCATCTGTGTATCAGAGAGAACATTCGGTCTTTGACTTTTGGGTTCTGACTTATTTCACTTAGCATGATATTCTCTCGTTCCATCCATTTACCAGCAAATGCCACAATTTCATTCTTCTTTATGGCTGAGTAATATTCCATCGTGTGTGTATATATATATATCACATTTTCTTTATCCATTCATCTGTTGAAGGGCACCTACACGTTGAGTTCCTATCCCATGTCTCGGTTCATAGGCGTGTGACCTGGCATGGAGAGGGCGTGGGCTGAAGCTGAAGTCACTAAGCCAGGAGATGGTGAGCTTGGGACTGCCCAGGGGCTTTGGGTCACTAGCTAGGCAGGTCTTGCCTCTGAATGAAGCAGCACAGAGACTGGTGACAATCAACAAGTGAGGAAAGACAGGCTCCTGGTGATGTCTTTTGAGCACTGCTGTGATTTGGGTGTGGCTGAGTGTGTCCCCAGAACCCAGAGGCTCAGGTGCTGGACACTTGGTCTCCAGTGTGGCCATGTAGAGAGGCGTAGGGTCTTTAAGAGCCGGGGCCTGGTGGAAGGTGTTTTGGGTCACTGGTGGCACTGCCCTTGGGAAGGATTGGTGGAGTTCCCAAGGGACCCTGGTGAGTTCCCACGAGAGTGTACTTTTATGAAACGAGCAAGTCTGATCCCTGAATGTCTTTCGCTTCCTGTTTAACCAAGTGACTCTTTTCTCCCTCTCACCCGCTCCCACCATGAGGACATCTGCTGTGTTATGATGCAGTGAGGGGCCCTCACCAGAGGCTGAGCCAGGCTGCTTGACTTTCAGCTCCCCAAACTGTTTATCTGGATAAACCTCCTGTCTTTGTACATTACCTAACCTCAGGTATTTTGTTATGGCAATAGAAAGTGGAGCTTAGGTGTGGCTTTTCCTGAAACCATGCATTGTCTTGGATTTGTTTCTGCTACTTGAGACCCAGAAGGTCCTGGGGGAAAAAAAGTGATTGATGCAGTTAATTCTCAGCAGCTGGTAGAGTGTCTAGCACTTTAAAAAAAAATAATACTACCAGTGCTGCTCAACCACTGAGCCAGATCCCCAGCCCTTTTAAATATTTTATTTAGAGACAGGATCTCACTGAGTTGCTCAGGGCCTCACTTTTGCTGAGGCTGGCTTTGAACTCACGATTCTCCTGCCTCAGCCTCCTGAGCCGCTGGGATGACAGGCGTGTGCCATCATGCCCGTCAATTTTCTTGACCACCAGACTGGTTGTGTCACTAATCTATGTCCCCGCAAGCCCTCTGGACTTTGTTAGGACAAAAATATCAGTGGTTCCACTTGCAGGCTGGCTTCTGTCATCTCGCACAGGTGTTGGCTCTGGAGGGCAAAGACGCTCTCTAATCCGTCTATCACATGCCAGGTTGGCAGGTGATGGGTGGAAGCTTCTCAAACCAGGTAGCCCTTAGGTTGGACTTAGGGTTGGCTTTATGGGAGAAGGCTGGGCTGTGCAGGGATGCTGGGGACATAGACGATCCACTGTCCCCCCGTGGACATCCATTCCCAGGAACATCTTACTGCAGGTGCCTGCAACCCTCTGCTGGTGGCTTTCTCCATCAAGGGCACATGGTTTGTCTGTGCCTGCAGCAGCCTGGGGGTGGCGAGAGGTCAGAGCACAAGGAACGTCCTTCAACATGACAGGGGACAGCGGGTAGGTGAATCGTAGCTTCCTCGATCGCAGGTGGACCTTCTCTCTCAGACTCCCAGAGTCTGGAGGCAGGTGGGGTGTGGTTGGAGGAGGTGGGAATTGGGGTGCAGCTTCAGGGCGCATATTTTGTATCTGGAGAGTGGAGTCTCGCTCTCCTTCTGATGGCCATGTGAGCTGCTTCCCTCTTCCACACTCTTCCGCCACGATGTCCTGCTTTACCTAGAGCCCCAAGGAATGGAGCCCGCTGTCCATGAATTGAGACCTCGAAAACCATGAGCCCCCAAATAAACTTTTCCTCCTCTCCAGTTGTTCTGGTCGGATCTTTCGGACCCAGCAGCGAAAAAGCTGACCAGAGCAGCATATTCTAGGGATATTTATACCAGTGCGATTTACAACAGCCAAGTTACGGAACCAGCCTGGGTGTCCGTCAAGAGATGACTGGGTAAAGGAAACAAGGTGCCTATACCCCGTGGAGCCCTACTCAGTCATGAAGAATGAAACGATGTCATTTCCAGAATGACGGATGGAACATCACACAAGCCAGACACAGAAAGTTAAAGGTTGTGTTTTCTCTCACCTGTGGAAGAAAGAGGCGGGGGGGATCTCATGAAAATCAAAGGGAGAAAATGGAAGGGTAGCGGAAGGCGAGGGGAAGAGAAGGGTCAGGGAAGGTATGGGGATGAAACGGGTCAAGCTGTGAGCTGTGTCGTGTGCATGGATGGATACGTTGCAGGGTCCCGCTGCCTGTATAATATAGTGCACCACAAACCAATGATGCTCCTTCTAAATAGAGGCAGAGATGGATCAGCCCAGGGAGGGGGGCATTGAGTGCAGCCCAGAACCAGTCGAGCATGGCTCCCGGTGCAGCTAGCCACGGATGCTGCCCGGCTTTCCAGGGGAAGGATGACTGAGCGTAAGTGCAAAGAGGGTGACGTTTGTGATCTTGGGACGCGCTCTTCCATGTCCTGGGTCTGCTCACGCCCTATGGTGGGGGTCGGAGTTACACTGATGGAGACGTGAGAGGGATACAGCTGTAACTTCCAAACTAGGTGCCAATCCCAAAGGAGGTTGTGCCCAAAGAGGGCACTCTGGGTTCCTGTCACAGACTCACTGCGGGCTGGCCGACTTTGGATAAGCTACTTTCACACCCTGGGTCTCACTTTCCTGGTGTGTTAGACAGAGGCGATACCAGTACAGTCTCAGAGGGTTCTGGGAGGGGCCGGGGCGGGGGTGAAGCACTCACAACAGTATCCACCGGTCAAGTTCAATGCGTCTGAAGGTGGGGGGAGGGGAGGGGCAGGGAAACTTTGTAGCTGCATAAAAACTGTTGAACACGTATTCTCCTGGGACACCTCTCCAGGGAGACCCCTTTCCTGGTTACGTTGTCGGGGTCGGAACTCCCCCCGGGGCTGCAGTGTGGTTTTGTGAACTTGAAGACCATCTCATCTGCGGGCCCAGGAAGCCATGATGCCTCGTGGGAACAGGGCAAGTGACAGGTCCATCTAAAGGTGAGAACTTGATTCCGAAGCGCATCTTCGGAAGTGCCTGATGCTGCCTTCTTCTGTTGTCATGGCAACCATAAGAAGCGGCTCAGGTCATTTTCAAGAAAGGCAGAAGGGGGGACATGGGCTAGTCTCTTTGGGATGCTTCTTTATCTGCTCATGGGATCTCGGGGTTCAGGTTCGGGTCAGCTGTAAACGTCACCTGCGAGGCTGAGCTCCTGGTCAGTTGTAGCAAGGGTGACGTTTGTGATCTTGGGACGCGCTCTTCCATGTCCTGGGTCTGCTCACGCCCTATGGTGGGGGTCGGAGTTACACTGATGGAGACGTGAGAGGGACACAGCTGTAGCTTCCAAACTAGGTGCCAATCCCAAAGGAGGTTGTGCCCAAGCCCGAAGGAGATGTAGGAGGCCACGGAAGTCCCCAACTCTCCCTAGGAGAGCGGAGGACACTAGGGAAGATCTGACTGACCACAGAGGCACTCACAGAGGGACAAAAGAAAGTCAGAGGACCCTCTGGATCCCCCAGGAGACGGAGTTCAGCTTGCCCCATTGTGAAGAAATGTGCATGTTAGAGACCTGGGGACAGATGACAGCCAGGCAGGCCCATGCTGGTTGAGGGGTCTGAGGACGAGGGAGTCTGTCCCCTTCTTGCATTGCTGTTTGTGGCTCACCCCACGTCCATCTGAGTGAGGCATGCTCTGTTTGCAGGGGCCCCTCTGCTCGCCCCAGAAAGACATTTCTATCATCGAGGGAGCTGGGAATAGGATTCATCGCTGCTGGTCTTTAGGAAGCTTCGGGTAAAAGGAGTGTTACGGCCGGCTTGAAGGAGGGCAAGTGCCTCCATTTTCTTTTTCCAAATCGATCTTTGAAATGATGGGTTGAGACTCAAGAGAGTTTGGGAACAGGTTTTGAAATAAGTGACTTGGGAGTATGCAAAAGAGAAATCGGCCGAGACGGTGCGATGCCAAACCCCATTCTGTTTGCAGCCTGGGGACACCAGAACGTGACAGAGGCGGGCTGATGGGTGGGCTGCACGCTCTTCCTTGCTTGCGCTCTGTTTGCTGGGGGTCTTTCCTACACTCCGCCCTGCCAAGTGGCTGGCACCTTTGAGCTCCCTGCACTGATGTGAGCTGGGTGCGTTAGGAATGTGCTGGAGGTTCCTCAGATTTGACTGGGATGTTCTGAACATCAGACTGGCGGGTTCCGCCAAGATGTGAAGACAGAGCCTATAAGGATGAGCTCACCCGGCACCCCGGGTCCCTCAACAGCGTCAGTGAACAGCTCTCCTTGCTTCTCATGGTCACTTTATCTGGACAATGACGACGATACACCATAGACAGCGTGAAAAAGAAAGGAGGCGACCAAGTCTACTAATAAAAATGTTTTGAGCGCCAGTCACTGGGCCACGGACCCTCCCTTATTTTGTCCACACAATATGGATTTTGCATGCTTATCTCTACTTAAAGGAACAGAAACTGAGTTCCAGGAAAGGTATGTGGCTTGCCCAAGGTCACACTTGTTTGGTGCATGGACAAACCGAAATTTAAACCCAGGACAGTGGGGTTCTAGAGACCAATGGAATGTTCTGGCAAAGGGGTTCTCCAACTTGAATGTGCTCCAGCTTAGAATTCCCTGGTGGTTCCGTTAAAATGTGGATCTCTGGGTCTTAGAATTTTCGGGTCAGTAGCCTTGGGCCACCCCAGATTTTGGATTTCTAACATTTTCCCAAATGATGTGGATGGTTCTGGTCAAGGTATTGGCAGAATCACACGCTAGGGCCAGTTTCTAGTACCCCTGTCCTAGAAAAGAGTAGGTACCAAGGAGAGGGGAGTTAAAACTCCAAGCGTTCCTAGGACAAAAGGTGTGTATCAGAGGCAATTGCGCCATCGTGAAGCCAAAGCTCTGGATTCAAATCTTGACTGGGCTCTACTCACGCGCCCACCCAGCAAGGTTAACAGAGAGGCGCACCCCCCAGACCCTGCGGGTCCAACACTTGGTACTCCAGGATCACTCTCCCCTCTCTTTTTAACGCTGGGTTCGGGTTTCTGTTCCCCAGGTCTGCGCGCTTCCGACCTGAGCGCGCCTACCCAGCCCTGAGCTCTCCACCGCCAAGTCCAGCCCTGCTAGCGTTGCCATGGCAGCGCCGCGGGCTGGGATGCTGGAGGCTGAGCGCACCGCCCAGCTCGCCCCTTTGTGCTGTGGGGGCGGCGGCGCGCTCCCCCCAAGCCCGGCTGCACCTCGCCTCCCGGCCCGGGACTCGGGCGGGTGTGAAGGGGTAGAGGTGGGGCTGCAGGGGCGAGGGGACGTGGGAGGAGGGCAGAGGCAGGGCCGGGGGTGGGGCGCCTCCGCCCGCCAGCCGCTCCCCCATTAAAATTTCATGGGCGCTGCAGCAGCTACAAAGACTACGCCGGCTGCGCTCGGGGGACCAGAGGGAGGGAGGCTGCGGACGAGTGCGGGGAGGAGTTTGTGATGGGAGGCGCTTGCAGGGGCTCCCCCAGTTCTGCACTGTGAGCCGGGGCACAAAGAGCCCTCCGCACTCAGCCGCAGGACCGCGCACCCGAGGTAAGCCAGGGCCCCCACCCCGGCGGCCCTCCTCCTCTCAGCATCCTCGTCCCCGCGCGGGGTGTAGCTGGGTTCTCCGAGGTCCCCGATTCCCAGGGCAGGGTTCCGGGGATGGCAAACGCTGTCCGAAGCGCCCCGCATTTGATGGATGAGGAGGCTCGCACCCCGCAGTTGTCAAATGCCGCCAAGACTCCAGCCCGGATGGGGCGTGGGAAGGAGAAGGGGAAAAGCCGGGTGTCCAGTGAGCGGGGGTCTTGCAGTCTTGATCTGAGGGGGGAACAAAGACTCTTCCCTTCCCCCACTACCAGACAGACGTGAGGGTGGAGGACCCCAAACCATCTGGGCCCACCAGGTGGGTGGCTAACTGGCCAAACCAGCGACTGAGCCCAAGTGGTCTTGGAACGGGCGGGTGGGGTGGCGGGGCGGGGTCCTTGAGCTCCCCTTCTTGCCTACCTAGCCCTCCCCACCCCCAGCGCCTGCCGTTCCTTCACTTCTGGGACTCAAATCCCAGATGCTCAGCATCCAGTGCGGTTCCAGAAAGGATAGAGAGGGCCGAAATCCACCTCAGAGAATAATAACACATTGTTCATGATGGAAGATCCCACATCAGTTTGTGGAGCAGTCACTTGCCAGAAACCTGCTCGGTGCTCTGCCAGCATTACCACAACAGTCCCACGAGGGGGTAAGAAGCCCGTTTTAAAGACGAGGAAATGGAGATCCAGAGAGGTTTAGCGACCCATCCAAGGTCACACAGCCAGTGATTTTGAGTGGAGACATGATGGACTCTAAAGCCATTTGCGCCTCCAAAAGAGCCTGAGGAGACCCCGGAACCCACTGGCTCTGTTCCCCCACCTCTCCTTGGCTCTAGTACACTTGCTGGAGAGGCTGGGAATTTGGGAGGGAAGGGACCAGACCTCCTATCTTCTTCAGAGGAGGGCCCTAAGCTAGGGAAATGGTTTCTCGGGCTATGCAGACGGAGTCCTGGATTCCCCCTCTTGTCCCAGGCTTCAGACCAGAGGCTGCGGCGCGCCAGGAATTGCTGGCGCGCACACCCCACTGCGGTACCGCGGCGGGGGAATCGCCCCACCTGCTGCGGAGGTGGGGTGGGAGTAGCGGGGAGCCCAGGGGCAGAACTTGCAGGAAGCGGTTTTGTTTTTCTCCGGTCCAGCCTCGGGTTCCGCGGAACACAGCCCTTGCTCTGCGCTCAGTGCTTCGCTTCCCAAAGCGCATTTGAATTTGGGGGAGCACCGGGTGTGTGGCGGGGTGGGGAGCCGCAGGGCATAGATGAGTAATTCCACTTGACAGACAGGGAGACCTGAGCTCCGCGGTGCTCAGACTTGAGGGGCGTTGCTTCGGATGCGCAGATGTCCGGCCACGTGGCCAGGGGATGCGTCAGCAGATTTGGGGTGGGGCTGGGCCTCTGGGTGTTCACTCACGGTCCCTCCTCCTCCGCAGCAGGCAGGTGGTCAGAACAGCGGTCCAAGCACCGCCACCCGCCCGGCCTCGCTCACAGCCAGCCCGAAGCATGCCGCAGTCCCGGCAGTCGGTTTTCTGGGGCCACTTGGCCAGCTTCTGGCTTTGAGTGACATGGAACTCATCGCACCCCAAGTTTGGTTGATTTGAGCGTAACTTCCAGGTCGCCCCACACCTGCCTATTTGATTATGCGGCGACGCTTGTCGTGGAGAACAGTTCTGAAATCGACCCTACATCTTCCTGGATGCCATTGTAGCCTGGCTCCCCCCGTCCCTTAACAGGGGACAGATCAGAAGTCTCAGAGTCGTGCAAAGGCACTGTGACCCTGTACCACTAGCTTTAGGAGAATCCCTCTCTATGTCTGCATTAAAAAAGAGAGTTGTTATTATTTTTGGTGATTATTTTGGGTACGGATTTAGTAAATTTAATAAAACACATAATCACCAAAGATTTGAAAGAGTCCAACACACCAACACAGGGAAGAAAAGTCCATTTTCTTTTTTTTTTTCTTGGATGGGGGGATACCGGGGATTGAACTCAGGGGCACTTGACCACTGAGGCACCTCCCTGGCCCTATTTTGTATTTTTAAATTTACAGACAGGTTCTCACTGAGTTGCTCAGGGCCTTGCTGTTGCTGAGACTGGCTTTGAACTCACGATCCTCCTGCCTCAGCCTCCAGAGCTGCCAGGGTGACAGCGTGCACCCCCGCCCTGCTCTCTCTGATGTATTATCTCTGAGAATAATGATTGAAATTGTACTGTGTGTCCTGCTTGAGAGAGTCACCTCAGACGGATCTCTCTGTGTTATTACGATCTTTGCAGACATCATTGTAAGAGATGTTAGCGGCTCACGGAGGAGAGGGACATGGGTGTCTACTCCTTAGCTTCCGACCTCCCCGCCTACCAATCATTCCCCACTCCTCCACTCACAATTTCAGTTCCTTTTTGTGGACCCGATCCATGCTTCTTCCTGGGACAGGAATAGTCTTTGTGAGTTTGTTCATCTAAGCTGCACACCGCGGAGGAGAGAGAAGGAGCAAAGATTCAGAAATCTGACTGTGAAGAGTGTGAATTCTTCTCTCCACCTTCTCTGAGCCTCAGTTTCCTCATCTGTAGAGTGGGAATCATAACCCCATGTTTGAGGTTGCGGGCCAGTGCGTGTAAGGTGTCGGACACAGTGTAGGTGCTAGTAAAGATGGTGGCTGTCCCATGCAGCACCATATGCCAGCCGAGTTTGTTGCTCCTGATTCCTGCATCCATACTTGGCCATTTGGTTTTCTTTCTCTGCGCTCTTGGTGGCCTCCTGGGTGATCCTGGGCTGTTGGAGCAGCGTGTTTCTGGGGCACTGAGCTCATTGTGCAGGTTGCATGTGCTGGTGAATAACTTCAAGCCTAGCCCTTTGTTCCTAAGGGACCTTTCCCCTTGTCTCTGAGCCCTGGCTCATCTGTCACTCAGCTGCACAGAACAATAGCTCTAGAGGCCCAATCTGGCTGAGGGTGACATCTGTCTCCCCATCGCTTTCTGCCTGATCCCATTGGATGAGGCAGGTGTCCCCTTCTTCCCTGTGGTGCCAGGTGAGCTTCCGTGAAAGCGGGCGGGTGAGTCACAGAGGGGAGAGAGGCCTGACCTACAATGGAGCGGGCAAGGAAGGAAGCCAACCTCAGCTAATGCTGAGAACCGTTTGCCAAGGTTCTTGCTGGGTGCGGCCTCATGGACAGCTTGTGATAGGCTGGCAGTGAAAGCGAAGCCGGGCAGATGAAACACTGAGGTTCAGAGAGGTGAAGTGACTCACCCAGAGTCACACAGCAATTAGTTGCAGAATCAACTCTGACTCTGAACTCTATGTTTAAAACTACCACCTGGTGTCACCTCTCCCCTTAATCAGTTGCCCTGAGGTCCCCAGATGGCTTAGCAGTCACGGGACAGTTTTCCCACAGTAGTGGCAAGGCTAATGGCTGTGGCGTTTGTGGGTTGTAGGGACCTTACTTGGATCTTTTCTCCTTTACTTCCCACCCCCAAATTTGAACCTATTTTCTGCTCCTTTGGGGTCCACGGGTCTGTTGAGAACCCCAGCAGTGCCATTGTCTAGCTGGGCTTCCTCGGAGCAAGGCAATCACTCTCCCTGAGCCTTGGTTTTCTCATCTGTAAAATGGGGACAATAACACCCAGCTCACCGCCCTGTCATGGAGATGAAGGTGGCCCAGTTAGTGCCTGTTCTCGGCGAAGGTTTAACTTCTTTTTCTCCATTTTGCTGTTCTTTCCTCTCTGCTCACTTCGGGGGCCCTTTCACTGGGGGGAGCCTGGATAGTTCGGATCTCCTCTCTAATGGATGCGGCATTTGAATTCACAAAGCTGGGGCTTTCTCCTCTGCAGAAGCGCCCCGTTCCCTCCGCTGGCTTCCGTTATCTCTGGGCATCTTAAGAAATTCGGGCCAGCGTCTCTCAGAGGCTCAGATCTCTGAGTCAGGGAAAAAGCCACGCCCGGAGGGAACCTGAAATGCAGCCTCTGCGTGTTTCCCTGGCCGCTGTCCCTCGTTACCAAGATTAGTGCACATGGTTGGGGGCGGGGAGGATGTTCCCCGGATGATGGTGGTGACCATGGAAACGGTCAGGATATAAGGGAAT
Source organism: Sciurus carolinensis (assembly GCF_902686445.1). NCBI lineage: Eukaryota > Metazoa > Chordata > Mammalia > Rodentia > Sciuridae > Sciurus > Sciurus carolinensis. The sequence goes on from NC_062220.1 coordinate 126,702,080, forward strand.
AGCAGAATGCAAGTCAGTAGGTGAGACTTCCCGTTTTATTTAGTGCTCACATAGACCTGGGAGGTGAGCAGCCATCCCGCTTTTGTGCCTAAGACCGAGGCTCAGAGGGCTGATGGGTTTGCTCAAGGTCACACGGCGGGTGGGGTTCATGCCACCCAGTCCGCCGGGCTTCCCAAGGTGTTTGGAGATTTGATCGACACTGTCCAGACCGGAGCCCTCCCGATTCCTTTGTTTGCTCTGGACCCGCGTCCCAGGAGATGGGTTTTGGCAAATGCTGTGATTTAATAACAACAATTAGCGAACTCATTAATTTAATAATTATTGATAATTAATAGCGTGGGCCTTATTCTCCAGTGTTCCCAGCCTTACCTAATTACTCACTTCTGTCACTTTCTGTCTCAATGGCAGCTGGAGGCTCGTCCCTGCTCACCCCTGTGGTTCCAGACACGTTCGTCCCACCGCCTTGACCCCAGCCGCATCTGAGGAGTACCCAAGGTGACCCTCCGTCTCCTCCGTGTGTGCTGTGAGGTCAGGTCCACTCCAGAGCCCCTCTGTGCCGAGATCCCCTGAGTCTCGGAGGCTGGGGAGACCTCTGGTGACCCTCTGGCCCCAGCCCCTCCCATCAAGCTTCCCCCCTCTGTGGGCTCCCTGGGGGGGTCCCATCCATGTGGCCTGGTGGAGACGACAGGCTGCCCCCCACCCCCCACCCGCACCTGCTCGGGGTGGGCTCTGACCTGACGCTTCTTAGTGCTGATCCTCTTTTGTCACATACAAACAAGTCCCTAAGAAATGACCCCGCCGAGGTTCTGATTTCCATACCAGAAAATGCACCTATTGGAAGCACACATTTCTGAGCATTTTGATCCGTGACCTGTGTCAGCATCACCAAGCAGGATAAGGCTTAAGGTGCATCACCCTAAAATGTCCCATCTTGTCCCCGTCAGTCCCCCGGGACCTCCAGGAGACCAGTGATGGGCTTGCTGGGGAGACAGGCCAGACTTGCTGTTCTCAGTTTCCACACGTGGAAGGAACCTTCTGTATTTGACCTCTGAGGCTCAGCACAGTGGCTTGAAAGGTTCCTGGCGGACGTATCTGTGGTTTGTTCCTTTCTGAGTAGATTCCACTGGGCGACCCTTCACTAACCCATTCACAGGGGATCCCAACTGGATCCTGCTTCCTAACTGGGCATATCTAGCCTAGGGGGCAACAGAAGACCCCAAGAGAAATCCAGTTCTTATTTCTAGAACCCAAGTATCACACGGAGATCGACTCCAAGTTTAAATCATGGGTTGGTGGAAATAATGAAACCCCTCCTACGTACCAGGCACTGGCTAAACTTTCCGAATAATTCACTTTAAGTTACAGATTGGGTCTGTGGGGTTGGGGAGATAGGTTGCTCTGACCCTGGAGCACATGACCCTCCTCCTCAACCCAGGGGCTCAGTGTCCCTTGAAACCTCTATTGTGTTAATGACATTAATGACATCAAGCATTCCGGGGTCCACAGGGCCAGGATGAAGGGTCATTGTGGGTCAGGCAAGGCTCCCCTGAGCAGCTTGGGGTCTGTCTGCAGAGTGGCAGCAAATTCCTGGGACAGAGAGGAGAGGAGGGACTGTCCAGGCCGTTCAAGGACTTCACGGGCACCCCGCAAGCTGCCTTGCAGATAAGTATTCACGTTTACCAGCCCATGGCCAACCGGCCTCTGGCCTCCCAGTCTGCCCTTCCTGGTCTCCAGAGGAAAATGGAGTGTCCTAGAATCCCAAAGAGGGAGGGGGAGTCAGAGAGCCAGCCCTACCTTTATTTCAGGAAGAAAGAGCTTGTCCCATTTTATGGGACTCAAAAAAAAAAAGGTGATTTTCACACCCCAGTTTTGCTAGTGTTTTATAACCTGCTGTTGGGAGCTTTTATATAGCTGCTAAATGACTTCATCTCTGTCCCTGTGGATCTGCTGTTAGCAGGGGCGGGGGACTTCCTGGGGATTTGGACTGGCCCTTATCTTCTCAGGGACCTTTGGTGACCACATTCCTGAACTCGGGTAGGGGTCCTCAGCCTTGAAGTGAAGTGGGGACACAGCACCTGTCCCCTAGGGCTCTGGGCTGGTGTCCCAGGTCCCAGGTGCCAACAGCAAGTCTGAGAATACACCGGGTGGGCCTGACTCCCCTGGCTCAGGCCTCTGGTACCAAGATGGCGACCATGCAGCTGGTACCAAGAGCAAAAGCCAGGACTGGGCTCAGAGCTAGTGGGCGTTCCCTGGCCTTCTCCACGCTGTGGTCACAGCGTGGTCCCTGGGGTCCCCCGAGGTTCCTCTGGTGCAGGTCTGGGGAGGCTGAGCCTGGGCAGAAGGTCCCCCTGCTTCTCATCCTTTGTCCCAAATGATGGGCCACCGTCGGGCTCCTGGGGCACATGTCCGGGCTGAGGGGTCCCAGTGCCCGGAGAGGCGACAGGGCCCCACAGTGTGGGGGTGGAGCCGGCTCAGAGTCCACATTCCTCTGAGCGGTGGGAGAGAGTCCTGCTTCCTTCTGGGTCACGCTGTCCTGCTGTGGGGAGGCGGGCGGCCTCCTGGCTCCCGTCTGGCCTGGGCCTGGGTGCAGTGCTCTCCTGTGGCGTGGGTGGCCCTTTTGTCTTCCAGGTGGGGCCTGTGGGGTCAGCGTGGGAAGGAGCTGGGAGCCTGGGCCGCTGTGGCGTTGGCTGGGTGCTGCCAGGTAGGCCCGGGCGGGGTTGGCGCGGTGGCGGGGACTGTGGGAGCGTCCCCTCCCGCTCAGGAGAAGACGGCCTGGGAGCCAGGCACCTGGAGGGTGGGCCGTGTGGCCGGGCGGGGTGGTGGGAAGGCCCCCAGGCCCTGCGGGGGCTCAGGCAGCCGTCCCTGCAGCTTCTTCCCTCACTCAGCACGGACACGGGCCAGGCGCCTTCAGCCAGGAGGACGCTGGGATGGGAGCTGGACACCAGAGACGCGGCCCGTCCTCTCTGATCCCACGGAGATCACGCGGGTGAGCCATCCAGGGGGCGCCGTGGTGTGTGGGGGCCCCCTGGGAATATTGTAAAGGGAATTCAAGGGCCTGAGGACCCTGAAGGCCTGTCCACCCCTTGACCCCTGCCGCTTCCCTACCCAGGATGCTCTTGGCTCCATGGTTGCTTTTCTCCGGTCCCCTGAGCTAACAGGGCCTGGGCGGGACATTATGGCTTCCTTCCTCTATATTCCTAAATTTCTTCTAAAAGATTTCAGTGTCCCAAGCCCTTGTGTCCACCCTCTGTGGCTATTGGGGCCTGGAAGCAGCCCGAGGGGCTCTGGATGTGTGCCCCTCGCATGGGGGTTGGGCTGGGGGCTGCAGCCTCCCCCTCACCTGCTGTGCACCGCCCTCCCCCTCCCCTCCCCTCCCCTCCCCCTCCCCCTCCCCTCCCCTCCCCTCCCCCTCCCCTCCCCTCCCCCTCCCCTCCCCTCCCCCTCCCCCTCCCCTCCCCCTCCCCCTCCCCCTCCCCCTCCCCCAGGCGCTCTGCCCAGACCTGGGCCTGCTCTTCTCTGTGGTGCCTGCGTGACCCTGCGTTCCGGCTTCGGCGACCCCAAGGCTGGCCCATGATGGCTCAGAGACCGCAGCCTTCCCTACTCTTGGGGTGGAACCTCTGGCGGATCCGAGCCCTTCTTGGTAGATGCTCAGCTGAGGACCGGATCCCGGCTCTGCGGACGGCCCGCGGGGTGTGAGAGGCCGCAGCCCACCCGTCTCCGCCTGTCCAACAGACACTTCCCACCTGCTGTGCCCAGCCTCCTGGGGCTGGAGGCTGCTTCGTGACCCCGTGTGGACTTGCTTTCACCTCCAGCCCCCACCATGAGAGAGCTGGGCCTGGGCCAAGGGCCCCCTGAGTGCCCCCCGCCCCAGGGCAGGGTCTCCAAGGGTCCTGCAGGATGGGGGTGGGAGGCAGGATGGGCGTTGAGGCCGGTTACCAGTGGGAGGCTGGAGTCTGTCCTTGGGTGCTTTCTGCATGGGTGACCGTCATTTTTGGTGGATGCTGACTCAGTTGGGCTTCTCCACATTTCTCTCCCTCGTGGTTCCCGGGAGGAGGCTGCCGGGGTCTGGGGGGAGCTGGGCCTTCCCCATAGGGTGTCCATCTCTGGGAGGCGTGGGTGGTCCTGAAGCGAGAGGGCTTCTCAGAGATGGCGAGGCCCAGGCAGGGAAGCCCGTAGACACCGACAGGCAGCTCTGGGTCTCCCTCCTCCATCCAGCGAGGACCAGTCTCCCCTGAGACTTCTCGGGTCACCGTGCCGCCCAGAGAGACCCGGTCCTGCTCCTGGGCTCCTTGATTCTGTCCTTGGGATCCGAGGCTTGCGGGACACATGACTTCCTGCCTGTCCCATTTCCCCGTAGGCTCACCTTCCGTTCCCCTTCTTGGTGACAGTTTGTTACAGAGGGGACGGTCCCAGCAGGAGAGCAGCTGGTGGCCTTCCTTAGGCCATTTAAAAGCCGGAAGTTGTTTTCCCAGGGCGGGGAGGTGGCCTGCGTCCGTCCCCTGGCGCTGTCCCCCAGGGAGACCGCAGCCTGCGTGGTTTATTTCTCCCGGTGCTGGAGGCTGGGCGGCCCAAGATCAAGGTGCCGGGTTGGTGGCTGGTGAGCGCTCTGCAGAGAGGCCTTTCCTCTGGAGGGACAGCAAGCAGGCTCTGGTGTCTCTTCTTATAAGGACACCCGAGTAGTGTTAGGGCTCCACGCTGTGACCCCATTTCACCTTAATGGTGTGGTTAAAGGTGCAGCGTACATTTAACACGAGGGGTTAGGGATTCGGCCTGTGGGTTTTGGGGAGACAGGGTTCAGTTCCAGAACAGGGCAGTCAGCACAAACAGGCAAAGCTGGGGTCACCGGCATGCCCACCCCCGCAGGCAGGAGAGGAGCAGGCGGGTGCTGTGCTAGGGTGGGCCAGGGATGCCTCGGGGACATGCAGAACTGGCTGGACCCCAGTGCAGGGAGCGGGGACGGCCAGGAAGGAGAGAAGTCCTCAGGAGGGCTCGGCCCTGCAGCCAGGTCAGTTCTCAGCTGCGCCCTCTGCTGTTCAACCATGGGCACGTCCTCTCGGCTGCGTGAGCCTGGACTTACCCTGACCTGGAAGTCCGACACTGGGTCTCCCGACGGGCACTGGGAGCGGTCAGTGTGCTGAGCTCTTAGTAGTTGCTCAGTAAACACCCCTGTCCATCTAGATTTAGGATCAACCACATCTTGGCATGCCAGACCGTAAAACTCGGCATCTTCTGACCCAGAGGCATTTCTGATTAGATCTTCCTCTGCCTTCTTTCTAAGGTCCCATGTCGTGGCCCCTGAAGTAGCTCACTGCGATTCCTGGGGCAAATTCCTCGCCTCAGAATTGAGTACCTACTTTGGGCTCTTTCTTGTGCCAGCCCCTTGGGGAAAGATAGGTCAAGATCTGACTTTGGTTCCAACCTTTGAGATTTTGTTGTCATGACAGGCGAGAGAAAATCGGCTCCCATGGAGAACTGGAAACTTAGCAGTGTCTTCAAGAGTCTGTTGAGGCCCAGGTTCTGAGTGCCCAGAGGTGGGGTGGAGTGGGCGTGAGACCCCACAGGGAGCGACAGCTGTCCGGAGAGGCTTCTTAGCAAGCCAGGGCCTTGGAGGATGAGAAGATTGTGGCTTATCTGAGAACTTCAAGGAGAAACTGGAGAAAGATTCCCAAATGTCCGCAGGTTTGTGTAGGACACAGGACTTATCAGAGTCTTTAAAATGCTAATGATGGTTTCAGATATTCAAGGAGGAGATAGAGGAAGCGTTCCCTGACTTCTCTGGCCACAGAATCCTTTTCTAACCGAGCATCATTTAGCACTGTGGGAGACACCAGGCTGTTTTGGGTGGGAGAGGGTAAGGCGGGAGGTGACCTTGCGAGGGTACACTCGGGTGCTTGGCGATTTGGCTGGAGAGGAGGCAGACAGGGAGGGGCCTAGGAGTCTGAACTTGGTTCCAGGGTCAAGGTTGATGCCACTTTTTTAGGGGTGGGTGGGGGTAGGCCAGCAGTGGGGGCAGCTAGGGGCCTGGCAGCTGGTGATGCAAGAGATGTCCACCAACCACGGTGGCTCTGGGGCAGCTTGGTGTGTGTGTGTGTGTGTGTGTGTGTGTGTGTGTGTGTGAGGGTCCAGCTCTCTGGGAAGGGGCTGACCAGATCCAGGCAGGGGGTTTCCACCTAGAACAAGCAGGGTCCATTTTTAGGGGCACTGAAATGTCTCGGGGGAGACGGTCTTTGAGACCCACAGACAAGAAATAGAGAAGCGGATGCTTCCGGGCGGGGTCCAGGTGGCTAGGCTTGATTCTGGTGGGGCGGAGGGGCGTGGGGTGCTGGAAGACCCCCTGCCCTGGTCAGGCCCACAGGGAGGCTGGTGGGGCAGGAGGCCCCTGGCGCGGCCGCTGGAGGCCCCGGGCAGCATTGCATGGTGTGATTAACCTACTAACCCAGGGCTTGGCCAGGACGCTGTGGAGCGTGGTGAGGTGCCTGGCCTTCTGCCCAACGACTAACCCACTAACCAGGCCCGGCATGCCCTACTAACCCCGCAGCCAGACCCTACTAACCGAGCAGCTCATGGGCCTTCACAGGGGCTGGGACGTGGAGACAGACGAGGCTCCGCACGCCCTGCCTGCGGGCTGGGATCTCTGTGCAGACCCACAGTGCAGGACCGGCTGGCCCATCGGGCTTCCTAACTCGGCCGCTTCCTGTTGGGTGACTTGGAGCAAGTCTCCGCACCCCTCTGAACCCCGATTCTTACCTCTCGAGGGTGCTCGCAGATAGAACGGCCCTGGTGCATGGCGGACACTTACCAAAAAGGGCGTGGGTGAGGCGGGGAGGGAGGCCCAGGAAACTCCGCCCGGCCCTGCCCCTGCCTGGCCCTGGTCTCCCCGGGTGCTCTGCACACGGACCCTCCGCCCGGGGCTGGACGCCTCTCCTCCCGCCTTCTTCCTCTCTCCCAGCTTCCTTCTCCGTAGACGGCTCTTTTGTACGATTACTAACTCGTCTAACCTGGGGGTGCCCCCGCTGCACCCCGCGAGCTCTAGACCTGTGTGTGTGTCCCTCCTTCTCTCCTAGCGGCTCCCGTGTCTGTCTGCTGAGGTACCCTGCGTGCTGGCGCTGTGCTCTGACTTACTAACCTGGCCCTACTAACCCTGTTTCTCTCTTACTAACCCCAGTCCTGCCGAGCTCTGGGTGCCCCCGGGGGCTGGTCCCCCTCCTTTTGGCAAGCAGATGTCCCACTCTGTCGCCTCACATTGGCTGCTTGGGAGATCAGAGTCCAGCGGGCCAGGTCAAAGGCAGGGGAGGGTCTTTTGGACAGCGCCCAGAGGAGGAGGAGGTGGTCCTGAGGCGGTGGGAGGCTGGACTGAGCATGACCTCTCCCCTCTGTGCGGAACTCTGGTTGCCACTGGGAGTGGGTGGGACCAGGGAGCCCCCTGGGGTGTGACTGTGGAGGCCTTGGGTCTGCAGCGTGGAGGTCTGAGCTTTCCCCAGCCAAGGGCGTGGCGAGACGGGGCCTGTGGGTCCCTCCCTGCAAGGAGGCCAGGTAGCCTTTCTGCACTGGGCCGGAGCCATCTTGCACAGGAAGGCAAGGCAGGGGCCGTGGTCCAAATCAGAAGTCAGCAGAGGGGATGGTCCCAACCTGTAGTCCCAGAGCGGAAGGGAGCCAGCGGAGGCTTTCCTGGAAGAGGGGAAGATCAGACTGCAAGATCCCTGAGGGAAATGGTCCCTGAGGGAGGCACCTCCATACCTGAGGCTGAGGAGAGGGGAGTCTGGACAGGAAGTCAGAAACACGGCTTCCCCTGACCACTGGGCCAGAGGAGGCTGGCCAGCAGCCAGCGTAAGGGCCCTCTCCTCCGCGGGAGGTCAGCCAGAGAGGCCTCTCTCCATAGCGGAAGGTGGGAGAGGCCGGCCCCTCACCTGGAAGCTGGAGGGCGTTAGCTGAGTGGTCTCAGGAAAGTGCATGGCCAGGACTCAGGGTTCGCAGGGGAGGGCATCCCAGGAGGTCTTTCCGCCCGGCTCTTGCCCAGCCTCTGCCCCAGCCAGCCTCCCCCAGAGCCCGCCAGCTGCTGAGCCGGGGCCACACCTGGGGGTGACGTCTTGCCTCACCTCCAGTAGGCACCTTGGTCTCTCGCACTAACTCTGCTCCTACCCAGCTAATCCCTGCCTGGCCCTGGCTGTCCCAGGTGCTGACCACTAACAGCCGGCCCTGCCCGCCGGGGCTCCAGGCTCTCAGTTCGCCTCTCCTTCCCTCGACTAACTCCTGCCTTCCTGGTCTGTTCCTTTTAGCAGAAACTAATGGCTTGTGGATCCCTCTCTGACTAACAGCAGGTCTGACTTCTCCTCACCGTTACGATTAACAGCTTGGTGGCAGCATGGCTGGGGCGGGGCTAACCCGGGTTTGGATCTTGACTAACACAGGGAGAGCTGCCGCGGGCGATGCCGAGTGTGGGGTCCGCCCTGGGTCAGGGCTTCGTGTCAAGGATGCTCCTGGTTCTCTAAGCGAGATGCCGGGGACAGGGAATGGCCCAGGCTCCATGGAGGGGTGGTGCCCCTGGAGGAGAGGTTAGACGTAGAGGCAGCCTCCCGAGGCCACTCGATATACTCTACTAACCCCTCATAATCTGTATTTGGCTTCAGTCCTTTTAAACAGTAGTCCCATAGTCCACACGAGTTGAACCTTCAAATGTGTCTGGGGTGTATAGAGGAGGTGCTATTATGTATGGAGCCATCAGTCATCAGACAAGGGCCTATGGTCCTTGTTTGGGGGATTTGAGAGTTAGTGCCAGGACAGAGAACTTCAGATAGAAGCATCCAGAAGGATTCTCATTCTATCAGTCATTTACACCTTAGTGTAAATTAGCTCAGCATCTTCTCATTTCCATCTCTTCTAACCTAATTCTAAAGCAAGATAGCCACATTGAGGAGATGGTGTTTGGCTGGTAGGGAGTTTGGATCTCTCTAGGGCTGGGGAGAAAGTTCCTTGGGATCAGAGAGGGGTAGCCATGAAGCCATGAAGGGGTCCCTGAGGTGGCACCAGATTGAGTCGGGAATGGGAAGAAGGACTCTTCTCGCTGGCTCAGTCTGGTAGTCAGCGTTGATGAGAGAGGACAGATTACAGCCCGGTGGCCTTCAGACAGGTGGCTGGGGTCAGTGAACGCTGTGAACGGCCTCTCTGCCATGGCCACAGGCTCAGAGCTAACCGTGTGTAGCTGCCTCTGGGGCCCAAAGGGGGATCTAGAAGGCAGAACTGCAGAGGAAACAGGAGAGGCCTCAGGAGCAGCCTTAGAGTCCCAGGCAGGTCGGCCCTGCAAGGGAAGCGCCCCCTGCGCCCCCTGGTGGCTGCTCTGCCTCATGTCACCCACCGCACAAGCGGGGAAACATTTCCTGTCCAACCATCTAGAAGCTCCTCTGTGTTCAAGTACAGAGACTGAGGCTGCTGAGGACCAGGAGCTTGTGCAGCTCAGCAGGGCCCGTGCTGGGCACCGGGTGGGGACAGTGCCGCCCGGCTGGACTCCAGGGGCCTTAGTTCTAGTGCGGTGGATTCAGAGGGCGGCGTGGGCCGGGGGCATCTGGGGTGTGGGGTGGGCTTTCTGAGGAGGGAGCTGTGTACGGGGGACTCTGGCTGGTGAAGCATGGGGACAGGTTCCAGCCAACCCGAAGGGCGGACCCAAAGCTCTGGGGATCAGGGAGCACCAAAGAGGCCCTGGAAGGTTCCTGGGGAGCCCAGCAGGCGCAGATGGGGGAGCAGCCAAGTGTCAGGACTGGATGCCAGGAACCTGGACGCGGCGCACTGGGGAGGGGTCCGAGGAGCGCAGAGGGGGTTGAGCTTTCGCGGGGTCCCAGCTGGGACCCCAGGGGCTGTGTGTGAGCTCAAGTCGCAGCAGACTGATTAGGACTCTTGGAAACCAGGAGGGCCCGTGGGTCACCTGGAGGCCGTTCTGTGATGGCCTGGGAGGCACAGAGGACCAGGTGACGTGAGGACTCGGGCCAGGCAGTGTGGAAAGGGGACGTGCCCTGGCGTTCTAGGGTCCTGGGAGGAGATGGGGGAGACCCTGTGGGTCACAAGGGACTCGTCAGGGAGGGAGCCCGTTGGTCTTGTGTGGCCGCAGCGGAGATGCCAGCGTCCAGGAGGCTGGACCTGGTCCCAGAGGGGAAAAGACATCTTAGTGGGTAAAACGAAGCTGCTGTCCCTGGAGGCGGGAGGGTTGGGAGCAGGCCAGTGTGGACAGTGACGGTTCCGGGACTCGTGTGTGTGTGTGTGTGTGTGTGTGTGTCCCTGACTCCACGTCAGAGGCCGCAGAGCCCAGCCAGGTCCATCCCCTGGACCTGTCAGCCCTGAACCTGCAGCTGCCTCCACTCTGCCCTGTGGTCCACTCCCGGCGGCTCCAGGCTGGCCAGGGGTCCTTTCCCAGGAGGGAGGACCTGCCCGAGGGCCGCCCGGCGTCATGGGGGTGCTGAGTGGGAGACTGGTCCATCCCGACAGGAGCCCCGGGCCCTCGCGTCGCCGGTCACTTTCAAGGTCGCGAAAGGTCTCGGGCTCTGCGTCTTCCCCTCCGAATGTGCGCCCAGAAATTCTGCTGTCCATTAAAAATCAGATGCTCACATGGATCCAGAGGGGGCGTCCCTTGTCTTCTCGGGTGTCACACGAATGTAGCGGCTTTTGTGTCAAATACCATTTTGATATTAAGGGTCCGTTTGCACCCAAAGGACCGCTGTGGCAGATGGGGACAGAATGGAGATGTGGTTTGGGTGGAAGGGGCGGCCGGTGGCAATTTCAAGGGCAGGGGTGGACTCTGTGGGACAGCCGGTCTTGTCTTGAGACGAGACCGTTGACATTCTTACAATGGAGCACCTATTTTTATTTTTAACTGTAGTGAAATTCTTGTAACATAAAATGTGCCACCTTAACCATTCTTGAGCGACTTGACTGATGGCATTAAGGATATTCGCTTTGTCCTGCAACCTTCAACAGCATTGATTTCTTTTTATTTTTTATTTTTTTATTTTTAAATAGCTTGACTTTGTGCTCAGGCAGTTCGTCAGAGAAAACCCAGGTTCTTACTGCCAGGGAGCCCCAGCCTGCCCCTTTCCTGTCCCTCTTCGTTTCCTTCTCGAAACTTAGGCCTCAAGGGAATACAGTCCTAATGACAGAGAAAAAAAGTGAAGTTTAGCGTGTGGTCCTGACAGATTGGGGAACCTAGAGCGCACACATCCCCTGTCTCCCTTTCAGCTCTCACAGCAGACATTGCTAATCGATCACCTACCTCTCTTTGGGAATTTGGTGCATCTTCAGGCTCTTTCTGGGAACAGTGTTCTGGGCAGCCAGAACGTGTCTGCCAGGGCATGCTAAATATGGAGACTTCCGTTGGGCACAGGGGCACACACCTGTCATCCCAGTGGCTTGGGAGGCTAAGGCAGGAAGGTAATGAGTTCAAAGCCAGCCTCTGCAATGGCGAGACCCTAAGCAACTCAGCGAGACGCTGTTTCTAAATAAAATACAAAATAGGGCTGGGGATGTGGCTCCGTGGTCCCGTGCCCCTGAGTTCCTCCCCTTGGAGACTTCAGGCAAACTGCAATTTGGATCCTGGCTTTGGCAACTTGATGTGCTCAGATCTTGGGGACTGCTCCTCTCCTGTGAGCCTCCCTCTGACCTGGAAAATGGGGGCTGTTCTCTCACCTGGTGGGATTGTTGGGGAGGTTCACAGGGGCTCCCCAAGAGCTGAGACAGGGCCTGATGCCTTCCCGGGGCCCCTCTGAAGCCCCATTCCAGGTCAACATCGGGGGTGTAGGCTGGGGCGCTGTTGGGGGGTGAGGAGGAGTTGGGTGGGGAGGGAGGGCTTCCTGGAAGAGGTGTGACTCTAGGGGAATCCTGGGGGATGGGACAAAGGTCAGTCAACTAGAGGAAGAGGCCCTGCTGGTGCCAGGGATTGTGGAGAAGCTCTTTGGGATTTGCCAGAGTTCTACAGGAGGTGGGGCTATGGACAGGACGGTGGTGGACATTCTGGAGGAGGTCACCGGCTGAGCTAAGAGCTGGAGGCCGCCCAGTGCGGCTGTGCAGGGGGCGTGGCCGGAAGCGTTGGGAACCTGGGTGGAGCCTGGGCCAGGCAAGCAAGGGCCTCCCATTGGAGGGGGCGGAGAGAGAGAGGTTGGTGGTTTGGTGGAAGCACTGGACACTGGACTCCGGGGGAAGGGAGCCTGAGGCGAGGGCAGAAGCAGAGCTGGGAGCACCCAGCACATTCCCCAGGGCCTGATCCCCCACACACGTGCCCAGCTGTCAGCTCAGAGCCCGATGCCCCTAGGATCTTGTACAGCCTAAATGGCTTCCACAGCTAAATGGCTTCCTGTATAGTGGACCTCGCAGGCCCTGGCGGGCTGGCTGGTGGGCCCACTGCTGCTCCAACGCACCAGGCGGCTCTCTTCTGAGCACCCGTTGCCCCGCCGGTTCCCTTCACCTGGAACACCGGACCCTGGGCTGTTCAAGTGGCTGGCCACTTGGTGGCCTCAGGTCTCCACTGAACACCACCGGCTCAGAGAAGCCTCCTTGACCACCCTACTCCCTCACTGCAGACACCTGGACCTCAGGATCGCTTTCCCCTCTTGCCATACGGCAAATGGCTGCCCTAGTGGACATGGCCACTGTCCCCTCACGAGGCTCCACTAATTTCCTTTTCATTGATCAACAAATGCTGCTGACCCTTACTCTATGTCCAGCAGGGTGCTGGTGCGCAGGGTGTGGCCACGAGCAGGCAGGCAACGTCAGCTCTGTGGAGCCAGCAGCATGGATGGTGTTAAATGAGCAACTAGATCCAGACAGGAGGTACGAACGAGAGAGAAACCCGGATAGAGAGAGTAGCTCATTGGAGACTAAAGCAGATGCTTCAAAAAGGAGTCACTCGCTAATTCATGAAGAACAACAATAATAATAAGCCCATTGTATACTTACATGAATGTCATGCTTCATGAAAAATAAATATTTTACAAAACACATTTAGTGAGTAGACGACATTGCTTTTGTTGGACAAATATCTTCAATAGAAGGCGAATCCGGGTGGATTCTGGTATCTCCTTCTGCTTTCAGTCTGTTGCAATGTCCGGCGTTGTGTGGCTCCTGGAGGGGAGAGTCCCAAAGCCTGCAGTGACCAAGCGGGACTTGTAGTTCACAGGAGCGGCCAGAAGATGGCGGCATTGCACCAAAACCCGCCGCTGCTTTATCCCGGGTTCTTGGAAACCGGCTCCTCTCAGAGGCATTTGGGATTCTCAGCGGGGACACTGAGCTTTTCTGCGTTGGGTGGGATCTGGCATGGCTGGGAGGAGGGAAGGGTCTGGAGCGAATGCGGTGGAGGCAGAAACTTTGGAGAAGCTCTGCATATTTTTGTTGAGAGGCTCTGTTCCTGGCAAGGCCAGGCGATGTCCCCTCTCTGAACCTCAGTTTTCTCTTCTGAAAAACCGGCAAAATATGACTTTTGGCTTCCATTCCCACACGCTGCTCTTGGCAAGGATCACCTTATTTTAATAACACTGGTATTCTCTGCAACGCAGTCTCCCCAGTCTTCTCCCGCTGATGCTGGGGACTCTGCCCGCGGGCTAGACCTTTTCATCTCGCGACACCTCCAGACCCCTCGCCTCCATCCATCTGGATCGACAAACGGGGCTGTTGCCAGTTCCTGAAGGCTGGGGCCAGGCTCTGTGCCACATGGGTGGGACCCAGTGATTCATGAAGGGCTTATGGCAGCTGAATTTCATCACGTCCATTTCAAGGGTGGGGGCGCCGAGGTGCAGACAGGTGGGGAGACCCACCCAGGGAGGATCGGGAAACCTGGCTTCAAGGTGGCTGCTATACCCCAGGGGCACGTGTCCCCCCAAATGCAGCCTCCAACTTCTCAGTAAGATTAAACCCGTGCTGGGGTGAGCTCACGCAGAGCACCCGCCTAGCACACGCGGAGACCCGGGGCCCATCTCTAGCACGGTAAAAAATGCAAACGACGCCGACCAGATGGACCCTCCGGTGTCAATCTCTCCTGTGACTCCAGCCTGCGAGGTGTCCCTTGTCCTGGGAGGATGGAGTGTGCCTGGCGGTTTGGTATTTATCTGCTCACCTACCGCCTGGGAGCCACTGGGCAGGGGCGGGGTCTGCCTGTCTTCTGGCAGAACCTCTTTACCCAGCTCTGCGCATGCGTGGCACAAGGTCGCTGTCACCAGCATGCGGAGCTAGTGAAGCCTTGCAAGAGGGCGGTGCCCAGACGGACTAGGGAGAACCCCAGCCCTCGCTGGTCGTGTGGCTGAGGTCTGGGGACTTTGCCTTTGTGGCCCTCAGTTTCTTCATCTGTAAAATGGGAATAAGGTCAAAGAGGTAGTGAGGATTCCACAAGGGGGCGTGCGCACACAGCAGCAGGCAGCAAGGTGGTGTGTGAGCCCGGCCTCCCCATTCCCTGAGCCTGCGCGGATGTGAGGATCCAGAGACAGTCGCCGCCGGCCATTCCCCACGGCAGACAGATCCTCCTGGGTGAAGCCCTACCACAGGGCCAAAGCCACACAGCCCGGGAGCCTGGCTCCTGAGGAGCGAGGGTGCCCTTCAGCCGGGAGCCAGGCTGCCTTCTGGCCTTCATGCAGGAGGCCTCTGCTGTGGGCGGGGCCTCCTGGGGGCACGTGCTGGAACGCAAGGAATGAGCTGGGGCCTCCAGCGCGGCCCAGCACGGAGCTTGCCTTGGAAGCGCAGGGCCGGGGGCACTTTCCCAGCAACGCAGGCCACTGGGCCACCAGGGAATTCATACCAGACGTCCCCTTGGAGCGCAGGGGTCAGGCTCAGCAGCCTGCAGACTTTCCCAGGTTCCCAGGCTACCGGGGGTGGCGCCCACGCTGGCCTCTCACGCTCGTTGATTCGGGCCCCTCCCCCCACATCAGCACCCCTGGGACCCAGCCGTTCGGGTGCTGGGCACTGAGGTTCTGCCCGAGTCAACTGCAGGGGAGAAAGATGCAGAGTCAAATCTGGGCCCAGGTCCTGTGTCACTTTGCCCAATCCACGTCACCTTCTAACATGTCCCCACGTTAACATGGGGATAACACTGGAGGATCCTGCCTGCGATGGTGGTGGAAGGAAGGATCCAGGTCAGGATGGGTCCTGGTGCCGTTAATCGTAGCCGTCATCGTTACTGCAGTGGGCTGTTTTCTCCAAAAATGGCTGTGACCATCTCTCCCATCTCACGTGTTCTTATAAGGTGACTTTTGACCTTCTTCCCTTTGAATCCTCCTGTGCAAAAGCACCCACAACAGGGACAAAGCCACCCAGCTAGAGGGACAGAGGCAGGCGTGTGACCATGGTGGATGTATGTGGGCTGGGCCGTGAAGGAGATTCTGCACTCACGGTGCACAGCCACCATGCTGTGGGGAAGCTCAAGCAGCTGCACAGAGGCGCGAAACCCTGCAGCCCCACCCACAGCCCCACCCACAGCCCCACCCACAGCTGCCGCCAACTGGGCCATCATTTGCTCAAAAACCATCTCCAAGGTGGGTCCCTCAGCTCGAGTCCACCCGCCCCGTGGATGCTGTGTGGAGAAGCAGCAGCCAACTAGCCCCGCTGAGCCCGGATTGCAGGTTCACGAGCAGAATAAGAGGTGTAGGTGGTATGTTTTTGTATTTTTTTGCAATGACCTCTTCAGCCCTTAGACCTTGGAGTGGTTATTATGTGGCAGTAGATGACTGATACAGTTCCCTTTGAGAAACATCTCGGCTTCTCTCAGCTGGATTCAGGCTCTTTGCTGTTTGCCTGGTCCTCTTTTAGCATGTCCTCCCCAACCCCCATAAAGCACCTGTGGTACAGTCTCTAACCCCGCCCTGTCATCTTCCTCCTGGACACCTCTCCATTCTGTCCACTTCATCCCATCCCTCTCTCTGGGCACTCTGTCTTGGGCAGCGCTGGTCATTGCCTCCCAGGTCCCTCCCATTTCCTGTGCAGAACAGGGACTTTCCATATACAATGACCCATGGACCAGGTACATCTTAGGACCTTGAATCCATCTGCTGTGAATGTCCTGCTTGCCTTTTCCTGGAGGACCATCTCATTCCCCTGAGGAGCCCAGGAGGAGCCCTGGGGCCAGCAGGTCCTGCCTGTGCATAACACCCACCTCAGCTGAGTCTCAACCAGTTCTCTCTCTCTCTCTCTCTCTCTCTCTCTCTCTCTCTCTCTCTCTCTCTCTTGTTTTTGGTACCTGAGATTGAACCCAGGGGTGCTTAACCCCTGTGCCACATCCCCAGCCTTTTAAAATATTTTATTTAGAGACAGGATCTTGCTGAGTTGCTTAGGGCCTTGCTAAGTTGCTGAGACTGGCCTCGAACTTGCGATCCTCCTGCCTCAGCCTCGAGAGTTGCTGGAATGACAGGGTGTGCCCCGCTCAGCCGGTTCTCTTCCTACTACTCTAGGCACGTGGGTCCTGCTTTGCTTTCTCTCCTAGGTCTAGACTTCGGATTTGCATTCCACAGCCAACATGTTTGTGTTGAGAACCAGCTGAGGGCCAGGCACTGTTGTGGGCTCCTGGAATAGAGAGGAGAGAAGAAATGGATTCTGTTCTCACAAGATCCACAGTCCGGAAGGAGAGACACACGTTCCAGCCAAAACCAAAACTGCTAAATACTTTGGGCCACTGTGTAACACAGGACAATGGGAGAGCATGACCCAAGGCTGGGGTGATGTGCAGGTGGACGGTCAAAGTCACATTATGGGATGGGAGTGGGCAGGGAGGGCTACTCTGTGGAGGTGACAATTGAGCTGTTGAGCAGGAGTTAGCCATGTGACTTGTTATTGTTTGGCTCTGAAATGTCACCTGTGCCTCATGTGTTAAATGCTCAGCCCCCAGGTTGGTGCCATTGGGAGGTGGTAGGAACTCTCAGAGGTGGGGTCTAGGGGGAGGCTGTAGGACATCGGCGCACGTGCTTGAAAACTTCTCTGCTGCCATGAGGGGAGCCGCTTGCCCCACCCCACCCCACCTCACCCCACAGGCTCAAAAACAGTGGGGCTAATTGACCAAGAATGGAGACCTCCTAAACTGTGAGCACAAATAACCTTTCCTCTTTTTAAGTCGATGATCTCATGTATTTTGTGATAGTAGCAGAAAGCTGAGTGCAACATGGAATTGGGAGGAAGAGAGCGTCAGGTAGGATGTGAGCCAGGGCAAAGGCCCGAGGCAGGAATGAGCTCGGTGCGCTGGAGGCACAGGGATAGGGCAGGAGTAGAGGGGGCTGGGGGACATGAGGCTGGAGGGGCAGTGGGGGCTGGTCATTCAAGGTCTGTTCAATCACGATAAGAAGACCTAATGTGTCCCTCTGTGCGTCTGGAAGTTACTGGAAGGTTTGTGCCACTGAGTGGCAGTTCTGATCAGTGCTTTAAGCCTTGGCCAGCTGCCGGGTGGACCGTAGTTTGGAGAGGGGAGGTGGGGACACTGAGGAGGAACCAGGGGAGAAGCGGCATTCACACAGACCCATCTGCACGAATGTCCTTGGGCCAGGGGCTGCTGTCCCTTTGCTATGGGCCCTGTCTGGGCTGGTGGCCATCGGTCACCTCTGTGTGCTCTTCTTTCAAGAGTTCTTTCTTCTTCCCTCTGAGGCCAGGGCCTCTTGACAGATGCCTTTCAACACCGGGAGAGTCTTCTGGAAGCCAGACCTGGTGCCTCAGTCAGGGCCCTCTTAACCCTTGAGCTGAACCCCTGCCCCCGTCTCACCTGTCCCCTTGGGAAGGCTACTGTCCCCGAGTAGGTGGCTGCAGCCCTGCAGAACTCGAACGTAGAACTTGTGTTCTTGCCCAGGGGCACTGGGGGATGGGACCTCCAGCAAGTTGCGTCCCCATCTCTGCCACCTTTCTGGGGTTGCCGTGTCGACACAAGATGATTGACAGCAAACGAGGGCCATTTGGATGGATCCAAAGTTACTTCTCCCTCTGCTTCCCTGACTAGGTTACTGGCCCCTCGAAGGGCAGAGACAGGCGCCCGCTGGCTTTTGGTGGGACTGGACACTGCCGTGCATGCCATCGGTGCCCATTAAGAGTGACCTTTTATGGGCAAACTGTTGTTCTAGTTCACCTTGGATTTCCTGGTCAGATCCAACTGACCTCCCTCTCCTTGTTCCCCAGTGGACTGTGGACAAGCTCTGGCCAGGTCCCCAGAGCACCGACTTATCATTTACCTTGTGTGTCTCAAAATGAGGTTCCCAACTGCATCCGAACTCTGGGGTGCGGGGAGAGGGCTTGTTAAAATGCAATCCGTGTGAACTGGGGTCTCCGAGTGGGGTCTGGGGTCTGTCTTT
The DNA here is from genome assembly GCF_902686445.1 of Sciurus carolinensis. Taxonomy (NCBI): domain Eukaryota; kingdom Metazoa; phylum Chordata; class Mammalia; order Rodentia; family Sciuridae; genus Sciurus; species Sciurus carolinensis. Next base: position 126,720,361 of record NC_062220.1, read on the forward strand.
TTAGCAAGTCACCTGCCCAGGCCTTCTCAGATCGGGTGGCTTAAGGACCACCACGTTGCAGAATGAGGTCCCAAGGAGAGGGGACCCAAGTGATAGAGGTCACCTTCTCAGGTTCCCTGCACAATGCTCGTGCCCAGGAAATAGGTGCTGAGCGACCCAACGGGTGTCAGGCAGGGACGTGCTGAGAGGAACTTCCTTCCTCCCGGGACCCTCCCCAATCACGGACTGTCCCGCGTTGGACCCAGGGTCTCACTTCATTTGTCTGCCACTGGAAAACTCTCCGGCAGGAATTCCCTCACCCCTGCAGCATTATCTGCTCATTAATACACAGTATTGTAAAAGTGATCTATAATTAGATGCTAACCGAGTTTGCCGTGAGATTGGGTGGGCCAGGTCAGCGAGGTAAGCCGGGAGCCAGCTGATTGTTATGATCAATCAATAACCTATTTATTTCCCAACATTTCTATTAACCTCTGCCAGCCAATCACAGTTTCAATTTGAAAGGCTGGGGTCCGCTTTGCTGACTGGACAAGTCTGATTGAAAGCAGGCCCCCGACATGACCCCAAGGGCGAAATCCAATTAAAATCATTTTCACTTGTAGATTAATATTTTTAGCATGTTCTACATCCTGGGATTCATCATTCTTGGCAATAAGTAATGTCTTGTGACATCAGCAGGTGGACGGGCACCGACATCAATAATAATTGTGATTAATTAGCTCGTCCGGTCCTAGGATGGCTTTGGGGTGGCGGTTGGGGTGGCGGTTGGGGCGGCTTCTGGGGACAGAACCACTGGTTGTGGGGACGTCTCTGAGATGCGTCGCTGTACTGGTCCTTTCTGGAGGGACGTGGACAACTGGGTGGGTATCACTGCTCTCAGCAGGTCACCTACTGCTTGGCATGTCCAGTCGCCCACAGTTACAGTACGGGCTGCCATATTGGTGAACATGGCAGCCCCATTGCATGCTGGTGATCGGGTCAGGGGCTGGTGCCAACCCAGGCTGAACCCAAGATAGCCGCCTGCACCCACCTCGGGATGCTACTGATTGGACGAAGGATAGGAGGACTCAGTCCAAACTGGGCTAAGGACTGTCTTCCACAGGAATTTAGGATCAAGCATCACGGAGGGGCTCCCGCCGGCCAGTTTGGTGTTTATCTGCTGGTGACGACCTGTCCTGTGGACAGGGAAGAGGTTAGAAGTGATGCCAAGGGAGGACAAAGGGCAAGAGAAGAGAGAAGGCGCTTCTTAGAGTTCCCGATACATCCCAGTGTCTGTTTCCAGATCTTTCCAGAGATCCGGAAGTATTCTAGCTCCTGGGTTCTCTGCCCCACCCTTGCAATTTCATAATAGTTCTCTCTCCCCGTCTCCCCAGCCTGAGTTAATCTGAATGAGTTTGCTACATTCAACCAAAAGTATTGTAGCAAGTGTAGAGCCCAAGAGGTGTCCAGTGTCCCACTGTAGGCTGGTGGCCGATCTGGCTTCTTTCTAGTGGCCCTATAATACACAGCTTTTTGGGGGAAGCAAGGAACAATGAAGAGGGAATAACTCGTATGTGTTTGAAGATCTACTAATTATGGGCCAGGTGAGTTGGAATGCCCTTTCCTGTCCGAGAGGTAGATTGTATTTTATTTTATTTGTACCTCAGATGAGGAAACGGAGGCTCAGAAATATTGAATAACTTGTATTGGTCAGCTTTGTGTTACTAGAATGGAATACCCAAGGCAGCTAACTTTATAGAGAGAAAAGGTATATTTAGCTCACAGTTTTGGAGGCTCAAAGTCCAAGATCAGGCAGCCCTAGGGGTTTGGCTCTGGTGAGGGCAGTGGATGGTGGCAGGTCATGGAGGGAGAAGAGATAGGAGCAAGTGGCCCCATCTCAAACAGGAGCAGAGAGCGGCCAGGCTGGTTCCTTTTAGAATGCTGCCGTGAGAACCCAAGGGTTGCCCGAGGACTATCAAGAGGTCATATGTGAACTGCCTTCTGAGGGTATGGCCCCAAATTCCTGAGGACCTCCCCCAAGGCCCCTCCTCCTACAGTCCCACTAGCTTCCAAGAGCACCGCCCTGGGGATCAGTCTTTGCCCTTGGTCTAAGACCAAGCACCAGTCTAGAGAATTGGGAATAGTATCTATTTCAGCAAATTCCAGGACTGCCCATATCTTCCGCTGCCTCTTAGGAAGAGGGTGCTGTTTGGCTGTAGACTGGGGACTGGGGCTGCTGGAAGAGAGGGAGTTAGCCAGGGGCCCCGAGGAGGAAGTCCAGGGGCACACTGAAGATCTGCTCCTTAGAGTCCTGTAGCGTCCAGGCAGGACGGAGACTCCAGACGGGGCCCAGTCTCTGCCATCTGCAAAGAACTGTCCTTCTAGAACCCACTCTTGCTTTCTGAATGCTCTAGCGCTCCCTGCAGACAGCTCCACCTCCAGCCCCGAAGCTCCACCTCCAGCCCCGAAGCTCCACCTCCGGCCCCGAAGCTCCACCTCCAGCCCCGAAGCTCCACCTCCAGCCCCGAAGCTCCACCTCTGGCCCCGAAGCTCCACCTCCAGCCCCGAAGCTCCACCTCTGGCCCCGAAGCTCCACCTCCGGCCCCGAAGCTCCACCTCCAGCCCCGAAGCTCCACCTCTGGCCCCGAAGCTCCACCTCCAGCCCCGAAGCTCCACCTCTAGCTCCACCTCCAGCCCCGAAGCTCCACCTCCAGCTCCACCTCCAGCCCTGAAGCTCCACCTCCAGCCCCGCAGCTCCGCAGTGAATTTTTTCCCTGCCTTTCGGGTAAACGCCAGAGGCTCTGCATAGGCCAAATCCCGCAGAGCAGGGTGCATGATCCCATCTGTCTCCTAAAGCGGGGCTCAGGTGAGGAGGGTGCGCCAGGTTCCCTTAACGAGCACATCTGGACTGGCCTGAGATTCCCACAGCAGCTCTCTTGCAGGGGCTGGAGAACAGCCAGGAAACACACAAGATGGATCCAGACAGCTGCCTGGACGGAAGGGTTGGGTAGGTACCAAGGGACACGGGGAGGACTCAGAGAGGCTTGGTCGTCTCAGATGTCAACCTCCAAATCAAATGAGCCACCACCGACAAGCACGGAGTCTTTCAACGGCGCGGCTGCGTCTCCTGACCTTGACCTTCAGATTCCCACTCCAGACTGCTGTGGTGGTCTGTCCTGAGAGACTTCCCCGGGTCTCTGTCAAGCAGACAGGTTGAGAGGCTCACGAGGCGCACAGTCCCATTAAAGGCACTGGCAAGTCCTGCAATGAAGACACCAGGTGACTGCGTCAGGCCCAGTGTGGCGAGGCTACTCCAGCGCGGAGCCGGCCTCTGTTTCCTTTGGTTCACAGCTGCTTCTCCAGGGTCCTCTCCTCGTTGTACCCTGTCTTCTGCTCCCCGAGGGCAGGAATGCAGTCTGCCTTAGCCATAGCCACCAGGAGCGCCTCAGGGTACAGAGGGGCTCTAAAATCACCCCTGAGCAGAGGGCACATCCTCCTGCCTGCCGCTGGCCACAAGGATTTTGTGGGGGAGGTTAAATCTCAGGTGGGGGAGGGTGATCTCCCTTGTCCTCCTGTTTCCAGTGCGCAGCGGGCGGAGTCAGGAACCCGGCTCTATGCACAGATGTGCGCCTGCGCCCAAACCCCCGCCTGCGCCCCAGTACCCGCTCTCCTCCTCCCGCCGCCCGCCCCTCCACCTTCTGGGATTTGCCTCTTGACAAACTTGGTTCCCAGGTGATCTGCTTAAAGCAAGGACCGGCCCGCTTCCCCACTGCCTTTCCTTTCAGCCGCTCGGGGACCCAAGAGCGAAGAGCCAGCCCTGATGTGGGAAACTGGGTTCAACTGGGCCTGCGCACGCCGCTGGACGGGCCCCTGCACCCCAGGAGCATCCAGAGTCCACTGATCTTCCGTCAAAGCGAGCAGAGCGCGGTGTTCATCCCAAAGGCCCCGGGGCGTCTGGAAGCCAGGAGGGGTTGGGGCCGTGCACATCGGGGCCTCAGTTTGAGGCCATGGCAGGGCAGGGGGCCCCCCGAGTCCTGCACTTGGCACGTGCACGGCACTGTATTTATGTATTTAAAAATTTTTTTTAGTAGTCCATGGGTCTTTTTATTTATTTATATGCAGTGCTGAGGATGGAACCCAGGGCCTCACACCTGCCAGCAAGCGCGCCACCACTGCGCCCCAGCCCCGGCCCCGCGTGCTCCGCACTTTAAATACATTGCTCCTCTCTTCCACCCTCTCCTATCACGGATGAGGAAACCGAGGCACAGACGCGTTACCCACCGCGCCCGTCAGAGCCCGGGAGCCAACGGGTGGCCTGGTCACTTTAGCCTAGTTGGAGAAGAATTTAATGAGCGGACCAAGGGGGCTGAGGGCTGTGGTTGCCTTTTCTATGGCCACAAGACACGTGTCCACAAACTTTGTGACTTTGGACAGCACCCACCCCTGGGCACACAGTCCTGCAGGCTGAAGCCCGATGATGGTGTCCCCAAGGAATGGAACCCAAGTTTTATGTCCAAGGTCCCACAAGGTGGACATCGAGGTGCAGTGGGGACAGGGATCTTTCCTAAGGTTCCCTTCCATGCTCATTCAAGGTGTTGGCAGAAATCAGCCCCTTCGGGTCATAGGACTGGAGTCCCTGTTATACCAGGGACAGCTCTCAGTTCCTGAAAACCACTCTCAGTTCCTGCAGTGGGTCCTCCTCCATGGGCTGTTTACCACTTAGACTCTGCTTCTCCAGGGCCAGCAGGTGGCGCTCTCAAACCTCTGACTTAAGGGTCACCTGATTTGGGCAGGCCCACCCAGGCAGATCTTCCTTTTGCTTAACTCACCATCCACTGATTAGCAACCCACCGCAGCGTGAAATTCCAGGGTAGTCACAAGTCCAGCCCACCCTCGAGGGGCAGGGGTTAGACAGAGTGTGCTCATCAGGGGGTGGGAATCTTGGGGGCCAGCTTAGTCCTTTGCCTCATGTAGACAGGCTGTAGGCGACTTCTGGAAATACTGGAGCTCCTGGGGACAATGGTGATGGGACCCAATTACCATCCCTGACCATGAAGAGCTGGGGAGACGAGCAGGATGTGTGGACAAGGCGCCATCGCTGAGGGACACAGCTGGTCCACCCAGCCTGCCAGGAGGGACCCATGCGAGGATATGAGCGGACAGCTGAGTGACGGTGGTAATCAGGCTCCTTTGGACCCACCCGTGATGGTACCTGGTTACTTTCTTTCCTGTTGGGATCACATGGAAGCTTCCCCCTTTGGGCATCTTAAAAGGATACAGTATGGGGACCTGCCCAGCAGTAGGTTTGCAGGATTTATTTATCTTGCAGATTTAAAACTTTGTAACCTCTGATCAGCAGTTTCTCTGCCCCTCCCCCACCCCCATTCTATTCTCTGCTTCTCTGCTCAGGAGCCTGAGGCAGGAGGATCGCAAATTCAAAGCCAGCCTCAGCCATTTCGCCTGGCTCTAAGCAACTCAGCGAGACCCTGTCTTTAAATAAAAAAATATATATATATAAAAAAAGGGCTGGGGATGCGGCTCAGTGGTTAGGAGACCCTGGGTTCAATCCGTGGTATCAAAAATTATTATTATTATTATTTTTACTATTTTAGAGTCCCCCTTCGAGTGGCGTTGTGCAGTATCCATCTTCTGGGTCTGACATTCTGTTTTCGGAGGTGAAATCAGGGAAGGCCTGTCTAGGGAGGCGACGTTGGCAGAGGCCTGCGGATTAGTTAGCTGTGCGGGTCACGGTTGTCCACCCAGGTGAAGCCCCGCACATTCATTAACGGCAGGTCGGGAACCCAGGTACTGAAAGGCTGGCTTCCTCTTCAGATCTCACCTGCAGGTCTGGCCAAGGTGTCAGCCGAGGCTCAGGGGGAAGGCTCTGTGGCCAAGCCCACGGAGTTGGTGGCAGAGGCTGGCTCCTTGGGGGCTGCAGGATGGAGGGCCTCAGCTTCTCACTGGCTGTCAGAGGAAGCTGCCTGGCTGACCTGGGACCACTTCCGGTTCCTAACCATCTAGGATCCCCAACCATTTAAGCATTCGAATCATTTAAAAGTAGAGAGTTCTGTGGCCTTTGGTACGGCACCAGCTCATGTAAGGAGCATCACTTTTGAGTTCCAGAACCTTCCCATCACCCCAGAAAGAAATCACATGCCCACGGGCAGCCAGTCCCTCCCCACCTCCTGCAAACCTAGACAACCACTGCTCGACTTTCTGCTTAACATTTTGACTGTGATGGGTTTTTCATGTAGACGAAATCATAAGATAGCTGTCTGCTTGTCCCCTCAGCATGTTCTCAAGTTTCCTCCTCATAGTAGTGTGCATCCCTTTTCATGACTCAGTAATATTCCATTGTATGGCCGAACCACATTTTATTTGTATAAGCATTCATCAAAGGGTCTTCAGGTTATTTCCACCTTTTGACCATTGCAAACGACGCTGCCATAAATATTGGTACGAGGATACCTGTCGGAACACCTGTTTTCAATTCTTTGGATACACACCTGTGCGCTCAACTTGAATTGCTGGCAAACTCGAGGTGTGCCTCATGGAGAAGTCTCAACTGCTTTTCCAGACGACTGCCCTGTGTCTTATTCCCTCCCGTCGCTTCCGTTTCTTCGCCTTCTCTCTGGGACTTGGCGCTGTCCATAATTTGGTGGCCATTCCTGTAGACGAGAAGGGGGATCTTGCTGTGGTTTTGATTTTCATTTCCCTGACGACCGACGACATCATTTTTCACGTGGTTGTGGGTCACTTACTTGAACTTTTTGGGGAGAAATGTCTCCTCAGGTTCTCTGCCCATTAAAAAAAAAATTGGGTTGTCTTTTAGAAATTGTATTTATTTATTTGTTGCTTATTTATTTATTTGGTACCAGGGATGGAACCCGGGCGCTGAACTGCCAAACCCCAACCCTTTTCATTTTTTAATTTAGAGACAGGGTCTCACTGGGTTGCTCAGGGCCTCGCTAAGGTGCTGAGGCTGGTTTGAACTCGAGATCCTCCTGCCTCAGCCTCCCGAGCTGCTGGGATGACAGGTGTCCAGCTGTTGATCCACTGCTCTTACTCCTCCATCCCCAGGGGTCGGGACTGTCCCCCGAGTAGCCTTCTGAGAGGAGCCAGAGAGCCCCCAGGGCTTCTGGCCTCTGTCTGCCACCATGAGCCTGTGGCCTTGACGGAGTGGTCTGGAGCCCCCAGGCCTCTTCTTGAAACAGGCTGCATCCTTGTTGGGAGGAGCCTGTGGGAGTCTTTTGGATCCAGGCTTCCGCACTGGGTTTCTGAAGGGTTTCATTCCTCCTCCGGGAAGCCCTCTGGCCTCTCAGATTGCACCCGGTGACTGCCTAGTTACCTGGGTTTCCCTTCATTGTGTATTTCTCTGGTCGTGATGACTTCTTTCTGTCTTCATATGTCTCTCGCTCTTATTGGATTGTCACCACCTCCAGAGTGTCCACGGATTGTGCTGGATCCTGTCCAGAGCTCTTTGGGGATTTCCCATGACTTCAGGTGGAGACCAAGCCCTTACTCTGGCCTCAGCTCCCTGGATGGGTTTGCGTGGTCTCCATGCTCACGTCCCCTCTCCTGGGTCTCTCTGTTCCAGTCACAAGGGCTGTCTTTGGGTCCTTTGTGTTTCCAACCACAGGGCCTTTGCACATGCCATTCTCACCGTCCAAATGCCTTTTCCTTCCTTCTTCCTGTTCTTCACTCCTATTTCAGCCTTCAGTGCAAGCCATACTTTTTCAGGGACGCCTTCTTTCATTTTTAGACAAACAACTCGCTTCCCTTGCAGGGCTCCTTGAAAGCAGCCTGTTTGTCCTCCATGATAGCCCCAGGGCTAGCTCCGCTCCTGGCGCAGAGTAGAGATTGAATACATCGGTGCCCGAAGGCAAAAGGGATCTGTGTGCTCTCGGAGTCTGGGATAGGGCCTGCCACACAGGACTCACAGAACATCTGGTTCCATTTTTGCGGAAGGAGTGGGCTGTTCTGATTGGCACGTGCATTGGGAAGGAAAGACCTGAGTCTCCTCGGTTTGTCAGGGGCGTGAACTTGGGCAAATCTGCTCCTTCCAGAGCCCACGTCTGGGTCTGCCGACGGGGTTCTTTGCCAAGAGCCACTGGAAAGCTTTCACGGCTTACGGTTTTGCAAGTCCCGTTAACGGAAGCCCTTGCAGATGCACTTGAAAAGGGACTCCCTCCCCCAATGTCCTTGCACCGGCTCACTGGCCAGACCAAAGCCGGTGACCCTTCTCTAGGTCAGCCCTGGGAGCCTGTGGCTGCAGCCTCCGGGTGGGTGCCTCCCTCCCCGGCTCCCCTCCAGCCGGGCACATGATGAACTGCCACCGGCTGAGCTTCCCCGAGCTGAGTGACAGGGGAGAGGGAACACAAATTCGAGCAGCCCGGATGTAATTTCTGACTCCAGCACCTGCATCTTGCAGGCGGGAGGGAGGCGGGCAGATTTAGCTGCCGGGTGCGGGCGCCGCGGCTGGGCTCCTGTCTTCCTGTTTTATGGGCCTGATCTCCCCACCTGCTCCGGCTGCCCGACATCCCCGCGTCCCCACTGCGGCTCAGCTGGCATTTACCCCCTGCAGCGAATTTATTTTTTTCTTCTTGTTTCTTCTCTCTTAATTATAAATCAATGCATGGTGTGGTCCAGAAGGTTCCAGAGACACAGAAACATGTGAAATAGGAGGTGAGGGCTCTTCCTGCCCCGCCAAGTCCCATCTCCTAAGGAAACACCAGCCACCAGCCACCTGTCCCTAGGATGCATGTAAGTGACAAATGAGCACTAGCAACAGCAGAAACTGCTCGGTACGGAGCGCTCACGACGGGTCCAAGTTGGAAAAGTCAAATGAGCTCATTCAAAGCTGGTCGAAGCGTGGCTACCCTTTTGCAAATGGGGAAACTGAGGCCAATTTCTTTCTAGTGGCCTATTCAAAGTCACTTAATCGGTGGGGCCGTCAGGATGTAACTCCCTCTCCTGCGTGTTCGCACGCACGACATATATGCACACGTGTGCATGGGTACACGGGATGCTTTTCCACAAAATTGGGTGGCATGTTTTTTGATTCCGGAACTTTCCTTCACTTTGCAATGCATTGTGGGTATCTCTGCAGACCAGTCTGAATAAGTGCACGTTTAATCTTGCAGGTGTTTTGACATCTGAAGAGAATTCCAGAGATGGAAGGGGCTGAAATTGATGCAAGCCACCCCCCAAGAAGGAGACGCTGAGGTTATTTCTAAATTCTTGTTCCAAGAAAGGCACCAGCGTGACATTGTTCACAGGTGACTTTAAAATCAGTCCATCAGGACTGGGGATGTAGCTCAGTTGGTAGAGGACTTGCTTAGCATGCACAAGGTCCTGGGTTCAATCCCCAGCACCACCAAAAAAAAAAAAAAAAAAAAACTTCTCCAAAAAAAAAAAATTAAAAAAAAAATCAATCCATCAATGCTTTATGCACATGATGCTCATGTGAATGGCCATCAGGGCGGAAATCCCCAACTGTCCATCTCTCCACCCCCTCCCGGGGGGAATCCACCCTCAGCTGTGCCTCTTGGATTGTTCCAGAAAGACCTAGGCATTTTCTGTGTATCTATGTGCATCAATGTGCATATGAGCTTGAATGTCAACGTATATCCAGACGTACACAGCTAGATGCATTCTTAAACACCACTATACACACTGCTTAGCTTTTCTTAAATTATAACAGTAGAAGACTGTTATACAGCAGTCCATGTAGACCTCCTGCATACATAGCTCTGTGGTTTGAAGCAGTGTATTCATTGTTCATATACAGTCAAATATGTAAAATATATTTACATGTAATATACATGAATATGTTTGAAAGAATACAATGAAAAAGTTTCCTCCCATTCCATAATTACATAGCATCATCATGTGATTAGAATTATTAGTTTTCCTATCTCCTTATGTATTAGTTTCATATATTTATGGATATATATACATATACACAGGGAAATATATCTCTATTCTTACTTTACATCCTTAGTTTTAATTTGGTAGTGGGGATAAACCAGAGGCACTAACCTACATCCACAGTCCTTTTTTATTTGGAGACAGGGTTTCACTAAGTGACTGAGGCTGGCCTCGAACTTGCGATCCTCCTGCCTCAGCCTCCTGAATCACTGGGATAACTGGCCTCTCGGATGGGTTCATCTTTTTCCACCCCAAGCAGTGAGATGGGGATCAGCTCAGGCATGGATGGTTCTAGATGCGTCATTGCCAAGTTCAAGGGGACACGTATTGACAGTCTGATGGATGTTGCTGCGTGTACTTCTGAGGAGGTCCCGCTTACGTCTCTCTGGGGGTGCTTCCGTGGCTGTGTCTGGGCTGGCTCTGAAGGGTGGGGAAGGAGGGAGTCTGTCTCCGGGCCTTCTCCATCTCTCTGCTCTGTGCCCCTGCTGCCTAGATTTCATGACCAACCTTCTGTCCTGCTCGCTCCTGATCCCCCATCAAATTGAAGCCACATCCCCAAGCTTCCTGTCTCACCAATTCCCTGTGTCCCAGAGTCTCCGCTGGAACAGATTTCTGTAGCTAAACGGGTGGAGGGCAAGGATCGCTCCTTCTATCAAACGCACATGAGCAATGATGAACTAACAGCTAAAGTCCTGCGTTGCGGGACTTTTCAGAGCCTTTAACTCGCTAGCATACATCCGGGCCTCTAGGAGGCGTTCGAGTCTGTGGGCTTCCTTAGCCTGTTCGGAAAAGGCCCATGTGGTTTCACAGCTTCATTGTATCCAAGGAAAGCCTAAAGCCCAGAGAGGGAAAGTAACAAGTCCAAGGTCACAGAGCAGTGATGAAGATCCCCATTCTCAGTTCCACCGTGGTAGTGACTGCAATGAAGGGCGCAGTGCTCCTTCCTTTTAAGGGACACTAAGACGTGTGGCTTCATTACACTGTAAATCACTGAACGGTACCCTTCAAAAAAAAACCATGGCGGGGAAAGTAAGGGAAGGTAAGACACTGTCCCAGATGGGAGGAGACCAAGGGTCCTAGCAGCTGGTGCAGCCTGCTGTCCCCGGGGTGTCACTTTAATAGACAGATGGGTGAAATCTGACCTGATTCTGTGTCACAGTTAATAACTTGGTGCCAAGGTCACCTTCTTAGTTATATAAAGTCACTGTAACCACAGTGTTAACAGTGTGTGTGTGTGTGTGTGTGTGCGCGCGTGTGCCGGGTGTAGGGTAGCTAAGAACTCTTTGCATTAATTTTGCAATGTAATAAATCTAAATTGATTTTAGAAAAAAAGTTAAAAAAACAAAAAACCCTGCATGGCCAGGTGCGGTGGCGCACGCCTGTCATCCCAGCGGCTCGGGAGGCTGAGGCAGGAGGATCTCGAGTTCAAATCAGCCTCAGCAAAAGTGAGGCCCTGAGCAACTCAGCGAGACCCTGTCTCTAAATAAAATACAGAAAGGACTGGGGAGGTGGCTCTGGGGTAAGCACCCCTGGGTTCAATCCCTGGTACCAAAAAGAAAAAAGAAAAGAAAAAAAAAAACCCACTTTTGTTTGGTGGTGCTGGGAAATTGAACCGGGGACTCATGTCTGAAGCTGCCCACCACGGAGCCTCATCCTTAGTCTCTAAGAATGAATTCCTTCGTGTCCGCCTGAGATTCACAACACAGAGCTGAGCTACAGAGATAGACGGCCGAGAGGCGGCTGTGCTGAGGCAGATTCACACGCCTGTCAAGTTTGAACATTCGTTCGCAGGAGAAAAACTTTTTTCTTTTTGTTCTTTTGGTACCGGGATTGAACCCAGGGCGCTTAACCATGGAGCCACCTCCCCAGATCTTTTCATTTTTTATCTAGAGTCAGGGTCTCGCCGAGTTGCTCAGGGCCTCACTTTTGCTGAGGCTGGCTTTGAACTCGCAATCCTCCTGCCTCAGCCTCCCGAGGTGCTGGGATGACAGGCGTGAGCCACCGCGCCTGGCCAGCTTAGAGAAGACCTTAATGGGAAAGCTTCCCTTTAACTCTTTTTTGGCCAATACAGTGAATGCAGAGGATGGCACTTGTTCATTGCCGTGGCTATTTCTGGAGCTCCGACTGCGAGCGGGCGGGATGCTAAGTACAGGACAGGGGCCAGTCGCCTCCTTGAATGCCCTCCAGGAAGCACGGTCCCCATCACAGGGAGGGAGAGCCACTTGCTCGGGTGTCCCTTAGAAGGTGGGAGAGGTGGAGTCAGTGAAGGCCAGTATTTTTGAATTTGAAAAAACAAGGTATAATGTATATTCAGTGAATTGTTCAATTTTTTTTTTTGTGGGATTGAACCCAGGGGGTGCTTAACCACTGAGCCACACCCCCAGCCCATTTTATATTTTATTTTGAGACAGGGTCTCACTCAGTTGCTTAGAGTCTCGCTAAGTTGCTGAGGCTGGCCTCAAACTTTAGATCCTCCAGCCTCAGCCTCCCGAGCCGCTGGGATGACAGGCGCGCGCCACGGAGCCTAACTCGAATGGTTCAATCTCAAGGTCAGTTAGATACAGCCACAGGCACGGGGAACCTGTGGGGAGAGAGGGGAGGCATTTCCACCCTCTTAGGAAGTCCCCCGCACTCTTTCCCGGGCAACCTCCCCAACCCCAGAAACAACTGCCAATCTGATTTCTTCCCCTGGGGGTTAGTTTCTCCTGTTCTAGAACTTTCCATCAATGGAGTCATTCAGCCTGTACCCTCTTGCACCCGGCTTCTCTCCTTCAGCATCGTGTCTTTGAGATTCACCCATGTCCTAGCACGTGTCCAAAGCTCTCCTGTTTTCTTGCCGAGCCGCCGAGTTGCCTGTTTGTTTGCCCATCTCGGGCTGCTGGACATCTGAGCTATTCCTGGGTGGCGCCCGTCACAAATGCAGCCGCCCCGAACATTCTTGCCCAAGGCTCAGGGGAGATGCTCAATGTCCTTCTCATTTCTCTTAAATTCCTTGGAACAGGATTAGCGGTAGTTTCACAAGCGTATGTTTAAAGTCTTAAAGAAACCGCTGCCTAGGTTCTAAAGTGGCTGCACTCTTCTGTGCTCCCACTTGTGACACAGGAGTGTTCCGGTCCCTCCCCCTCCCTGCCAACACTTGGCTTTGTCAGCCTGCATTCCGCCCATCCGGCTGGGTTTGGGGGTGGAAAGGGAGACCCCTGCAGGGTCAGCCAGATCAACTGTGGGCAGCTCCCCAGCAACACCCCTGTTACCCAGGGTGGGCGATTTCCTTGACAGTTGCAAGGAAACGCGGGTCCCCAGTGGAGAGCCAGCTCCGAATGCTGTCTTTCTTCCTCTTCCCGGCTCCGTGCTGACAGCAGACAGCGCGCTCCTGGGGCTGGAGCCGGGAGGAAATCCAACTCTGATCTCCAACCTCTCCGCGGGCCGAGCAGGTAATTTCTTGTTTTGTTTTGACCCTGAAAATCCTCTTCTTTCTGTCTCTGTTGGTCCCGGGATTCCGATTCTTTCCAGAGGGCAGGACAGTTTGAAAGCCAGTTTGTCCGTGGCTGAGCCCAGATGTGCTGGTGGGTCCGAATCTTCGGTTGACGCATCCGGTAAGCGGCAGAACGAAGCGTTGTCACCAACAGGGACCATCCTGCATTCTGATCTTCCAGCCCAGCTGGGCTTTCTCAGCATGTCTTTTTTATTTTTGTGAAAACTCTCCATCCTGCTTGAAGCCACTTATGAATTTCCATTCCTGGAAGAAAACGGGGCACTGTCCAGAAAGCCCAGGTGACAACGCGTGGCTGGTTTTGCTTCCTCTCCACCTGATTTCTCTCTGTGCCTCAGTCCCTCTGGTGGCTCTGAGAGCCTCCAATGCACCCCGCCCACTCCTGCCTCAGGGCCTTTGCACTGGCTGTTCCCACAGCCTGGATACTCTTCCTCCCGTCCTCCATGACCGGATGACTTAACCTCGGGTCCCATATTTTCTGACCTTTCTGCCACATCACCAGAGATTATCTTCCCTGAACACTAGATCAAAATAAAACTATGTCCCCGGTCTTTTTGCTAAAAGAATCTAATAGAGTCCTGGTTCTTTTCCCAAATGCCTTTGAGGACAGGGCCAGTGTCCCTCTTATTTGACTCTGTCCTGTGCCTGCATCAGGGGAACGCAAACACGCCCGTAGCAACACGGTTGCCAGGGGGCCTGTCACCGGGCAGGGCCGTCATTGTCTTTGAAAGTCATTTTAACAGACCGTCGCAAGCCTCAGACTTCCCGAGTCTGTCTTGCTCATCCCATCCGTCCCGGCCCCGCGGATGAGGTGTGATATTCACGGCAGCCTCGCAGAGGCACCGAGAGGTGACATGGCACTCGGCAGACTGCTCTCAATTGCACATCTTATCCAGTGGAACTCTTTGAACTTGGTTCTGTGATCCAGGCCAGTGCCTGACCCACGGTCACTGTGGGGAGGGGAGTCACCCTGTCCCTCTCCTGCCGGGACTTCCTCTGTTAACCAGGAGACCCGGTAGTGAGAGGATCGAGTTCTGGGATTTCCCTGCGTCTTTTTTCCTTTTCTTTTTTTGTTCCGGGGGGAATTGAACCCAGGGTGCTTAACCACTGAGCCACACCCCAGCCCTATTTATATTTTATTTAGAGACAGGGTCTCGTTAAGTTGCTCAGCACCTCGCTAAGTTGCCCAAGTTGGCTTTGAACTTGCGATCCTCCTGCCTCAGCCTCCCGAGCCCCTGGGATTACACGCATGTGCCCTGCGCCCGGCTCATTAGCTGGTTTTAGAACAGCAACAAAAGTCCCAGAGCTCAGTTTTACTGGCAGAAATGGAGAAGGGGAGGATTAAAAAAAAAAGATTTTTGTTTTTCACCATCTAACAATGTTGAACCAAGCCTCACACCGCAGGAGTCTTCCAGAGAACTCGCCATCGTTTTATTCATCTGGTTACTTCTTTTCTGATTTTCCTCACTCAAGGGTGAGCTCCTCAGGGTCCCGGCTACGTCAGTCCATTCACAGATAGGACGCAGCTTGCGCAGAACGGTGCTCAGCACCCAGTGAGTGGGGGGACGGCAGGGGCGGCCCTGCTCGGGTGGCACTTCTGGGGAGGGGCCTCCCTGCAGCAGGAGGGGTGTCCTGTCTCAGCGAGTGCCAGTCTCCTTCCCCCAAAGCAGGCAAATTGCCTCGGTCTCGTCTCTCTGTCTCCCTTTCTCCTTCTGTCTGTCTGTCTCTGACCCTGTCTCTCTCTCCCGTCTGTCCATCTCTGTCTCTGTTTTCTCTGTCCCTTTTTCTCTCCCCCATCTATCTGTCTCTCCTTCGTGTGTCTCTTTCCCCCTGTCTGTCCATCTCTGTCTCCTCCCATCTGTCTCTCTCCCCACCTCTGTCTCTGTCTCATCTCTCCCCCTATCTTTCTGCCTTCTCCTTCCATTAGTCTGTCTCTCTCTCCCCGTCTGTCCATCTTTGTCTCATCTCTGTTTCTCTCTCTCCCCTTCCGTCTGTCGTCTCTCTCTCCGCCTGTTTGTCTCTGTCTCACCCACCCCCATGTGTCTGTCTCTGTCTCGTATCTCTCTGTCTCTCTCTTCCTGTCTCTTTCTCCCCTATCTCTCTGTCTCTCCATCTGTCTCTGTCTCTGTTTTGTCTGTCTCTGTCCTCTCTCCCCAGCTCTGTCTGTCCCTGTCTCATCTCTCTCTCTGTCTCTCTCCTCCTATCTGTCTCTTTCTCCCCTGTCTCTCTGTCTCTCTCTCTCCCCCATCTGTCTGTCTCTGTCTCTCCCCCATCTCTCTGTCTCTGTCTCTCCCCCATCTCTCTGTCTCTGTCTCTCTACCCCCTCTGTCTGTCCCTGATTCATATCTCTCTCTCTCTCTCTCTCTCTCTCTCTCTCTCTCTCTCACACACACACACACACACACACGTAACGTCCTCCTTCTCCACCTCTTGTCTCCAGCCCCCTCTTGGCACAGGGGAAAACGTCCCTCGCCACCAGGCAGGGTGACCTTGACCCCACAGGGCTCCTGTTTCTAGGATAACAACTTTTCTATTCTGACTCCCAGAGATGCTGTGGTCACAGCCAGGGGAGTGTTTTGAAAAGGATCAGGTGACCTCCAGAGGGCAGAGGGCAGCTGCCACAGCCAGAGGACCTGGGGTCCAGGAGGACCCTCCCTGCTCCATCTCAGGGCCCCCGGGCCCCAGCCGGAGGGGACACCATTCAGGCCACTGGTCTTGCCTGGCCTGGTCTCGTCTGCAGCTGACGTCCAGAGTCCCCGCCGTAAAGCAACAAAGTGGGACTTCCAGACAGGACGGTCACATTTACGAATGGAAACAGCACGCTCGGTTCCATCTGAATGTCATAGACACGGGGGATTTTCCAGAATATGTTCCAAATATTGCACGAGATATATTTATACTGAACATTATTTATTTTTTATTTTTTGATACTGAGGATTCAACCCAGGGGCACTTAACCACTGAGCCCCAGCCCTATTTTATATTATATTTAGAGACAGGGTCTCACTGAATTGCTTGGCACCTCACTAAGTTGCTGAGGCTGGCCTTGAACTCTCCATCCTCCTGCCTCAGCCTCCAGGAGGCTGAAATGACAGGCGTGTGCCACCACGCCCGGCCTGCACATTATTCTTGAACTCAGGGTGACTGGTGTCCTGAATTTCATCTGGCAGCCCTGTTTCCGTTGGACACGGTGGGGAACAAGGAGGCAGCTTTGAGGGTGAAGATCCAGATCACAACCCCTACTTACCTGATTTGAATCTTGATTTTCTCCCTTGACTTGGTAAACACTGTTCTATTGATTAAAGAAATATTTAAAGTGGCTCATGCCTGCAATCCCACTGACTCTGGAGGCTGAGGCAGGAGGATTGTAAGTTTGAGGCCAACCTCGGTGTATTGAGACCCTGTCTCAAAAATAAAAATAGAAAGGACTAAGGATCTAGGTCAGTGGTAGAGAATCCCTCGGTTCAGTTCCCATTACTGCAAAACCAAAACCAAAACCAAAGCAACCCCCCCTCCAACTTAAAATTATTGTTCCAGAGCTTTCCACATCCCTCACTGACCTAACCCTGCTAACCTCAAGCTTGACCTTCACATGCAAGGAGAAAGCCAGATGCAGAGGGCGTCTGTGATTTGGATGGCGGCTCCTCTCTTCTCTGGGCGCAGTTAGTGTGGCAAGAAGAGGAAAGTGCGCACAGGATCATGCAGACCCAAAGCCGTCCTGGACTTGGACGCTGGCATATCGCGCAAGGGATTCCAGGAGACAGCACCCTGAGCTAGCTGCTCCCAGAAGCCTCTTCGGTAAGGTGGGATGGAATCTTGACACCAGATGTGGGTCGAGGAGGAGGAGGCTGGTCCACTCTGAGGGTTGCAGACACAAAGTCAAGAGCAAACAGGGCCTGGGTCTGGGTTAGAAGTTCACATTCTCCGTTGGTCCCACCAGAAATCGACAGACCCTGGGACAACTATTTTGGTGCCAGTAATTGCAGGACAGGAAAAAGGACTCGGTACAGGTGCTCAAAGGAGCAGGTAGGCTCAGTCCCGCAGAGGGACCTCTGGCTGTTCCCTCCAAGGCGCGAGGGGGCTGGGGCGTTGACCCTCCTCCTCTGATCGGCCATTGGTGGAGGGCTGGGAGGGGGCGGGGTTAGGGACTTCCGGTATGTGCTGCTCAGTCCTGGTAGCCAGAGATGGCAGAGGATGGCAGGTGCTTGCGCTGGGGAACTGGAGGCTCGCTGGGAATGGGACTGGTGTGTGCATCAGCAACTCTGGGTCCAGCTCCGTGTGCTGCGTCCTCTGCGCAGGGCGTTATGGGCAGGAGTTTTAAATTCTCAGTGACCTTAGGACAGGGGTACGAGTGCTACCTTCAGTTTGCAGAGAGTCTAACGCAGCTTTTCTACCATGGCACAGTCAGCAAGTGAGGCATCTGGTATGCAAAGTCAGGTTGTTTTGCCTTTAAAGGTGAAAGTCAATGCTAAATCTAGTCTCCATTTTTGCGTGTGTTTGTTTTCCTTTGGACCCTCCCTCATCTGAAGGAAGGAGATGGAGACTCCGGGGCAGAGCATTTCTCTGGCACTGACTGATGACAGGATTCATGGAGTCTTCGCTCTCTGGCTTCCAAGAAGGTGTGCTGATTGTTGACCCCTATTTTCTAGATGAGGAGAACGAGGTTCAGAGAGCGCCGAGGGACTTGCCCAATGTTTCTGCTGTTCAGTAACCAAGCTGGACGTGGAACCCAGATTTCTTTGGGTTTTAAACACCCCTCTTGACAGCCTCCGTCTCCCTTTGTGTCTTCAGTTAAAAGAAAGGGAAACTCAGTGTCCTGGAGGTTGCCACGTCATTTAACCCAAGAGCATGGACGAGTGTGCTCCACCTCCTGGAGACTCGGCGTGGAGCTCCATGGAACTTCTAGAACCTGGAAGTTGGTTAGAAACACAGCCCCTTGGCCTGCGTTTCAGAACTACAGAGCCAGATGATGTGGGGAAGCCCTGGGCTAGACCTTGACTTCTTCAAAGGCAAGGATCCAACAACCTCAGCGCTGACTTTGTGATGAGCATGTGGCAGGTGCTCGGGTGGAAGAGCTGAGTGGGGGCCCAGCCGGGAACGCTGAGCTCAAGACTGTGGTCTGCCTGTGGGGGGACCAAGGGCACAGGAGACCTGCGGCTCTGCCGGACCCCAGGTCCTGCTGAACAAGAGCCCCCATGTCACTTCTATGCTCTGCGCAGCTACCGGGTCTCCAGGTGCAGAGCGGTCACTTTCCTGGGCTCAGGTCTGGACAGGGGCAGGGAGCAGGGAGGTGCAGACAGTGGGCAGAGAACGGAGGACTATCTTCAGCTCAGCTCAGACCCTTATCTATTGCTCCATGATGAGAGCCGACTGCTGTCACCATGAGTCACAGTCTGCGTGTCACAGCTGCTGGGCCTCATGGAGACTGTGGGATCACCCCGGCCGTGAAATCCCCGTCCCGGGTTCCACAGCCTCTGCCCTTGCTCTTCGGAGGCCTCATTCCCCCCACGTCGCCCCAGACGGAACCTGCCACGTGTCCCAGCCGAGAAGCAGGGAAACGGAAGTCAGGAGAAGCGTCCGTGTCATGGCCTGTCACAGGGAGCCAGAGGGACCCGGTGGCCACGGAGCTGGGTGCTTGCTTTTGAGGACTGGCAATGACACCCACCGGATTCTGTCCGTCACCAAGCACGGCCAGCAGAGGTCAAGGCTGGAGAGAGCGGCGTTGCTCCAGGACTCGTCCGGGTGGGGCTGAGGCGCCCGCCCAACTTACTTTCTAGTTTGAGGAAGAAAACGGGAGCGCTCTCCCCAGGCGGTCTCCCCGAACCTCACCTTTGTAGAGTTGGCCCTGCCCCTTGGATTGTCTTGTGTGCAAGGTTGGTGGGGCCCGGCCCGAGTTTGGGTTTCCCCAAAGTGGAACCTGAGACCGAGGCCTGGAGGCAGGGACTTGAGGTGGAAGGAATGCGGGAAGAGGGGAGGGGGCTGGGGCGGTGGGGAGCAGGCGGGCTGCCACACTAGGACGGAGGCGGCACGGGGGCCTGAGCCTGTGCAGGTGCACCTCCGGAGGTCCCTCTGCTGTGCTGTGCCCTCCCAAGTTCCCTTGTCGGACGCTCGCTCCCGATTCAACAGCAAGGGGAGGCGGGGCCTCAGGGGAGGTCTTTAGGTTCCGAGGGCTCCCTCCTCGCGGATGGATCTCGGCTGGGCACGCAGGAGCCGGCTCGGCATCAAACCAAGTTCGGCCTTCTTTCCTCTCTCGCTCTTCTCACCCACGAGAGGCTGTCGGCCGTGGTGGGTGCAGCAAGCAGACGTGTCCCCTCAGTCTTGGACTTCTCAGCCTGCAGAACCCCAAGCCAAGTCACCTTCTGTGTATTATAAGGCACCCAGTCTGTGGCGTTCTGTCGTAGGAGCACAAATGGACCAACACACCCCCTGAGGGTGGGGACATTTGTCCCCCCACTCTTTTCCCCCCTGGGGTTTTCTCCCTCACTTCCTGGCCACACCTACTGGAGTTGCTCCTCCAGTTCTTTTGGAGGCGACCCCAAGGCCAAAAAGTGGAACCGTTCTCAGCCTACTCCCAAGGAGAGAGGGGGCCAGAGTGCATGGAGCTGCCAGGGTGACACAGGCACTGGGGGTGGTTCCCGGGGTGTGACAAGAGCCCACAGTCCCCCACCAGGCACAAATACAGGACAGACTCAGTGCAGAGTCACCATCAGGAAGGCGAGACCTGGAGCCAGACTGCCTGGGCTCTAATTCCAACAGTGCTGTGTGGCACAGGGCCAGTTTCTTAACCTCTCTGAGCCTCCGTTTCCCATCTGTTCAGTGGAAACCACCCTAGGCCTCTGACCTAGAGTGGGCGTCGGAGTAAGACACGGGAAGTTGTTAGCATCGCTGGAGGCACAGAGAGCTCTCTGGAAACCTGATTGTCCATCTTGTGTGAGTCCCAACCTGAGGTCTCCGTGCGGGAGGAGGTGGGCAGGCAAGCAGATTCCTTTGGGGCGTATTCAGTGACACTCAGAAAGCCCAGAACCAAAGGGCAGATGATGAAAAGCTACTGGGGCCACATCCAGATGGACAGGGAGGGACTGTGTTGTAGGGGCTCGCGCCTGGCTCTGTCCTCGGACGCCTCGGGAGCACCGAGGACCCTCCCTCTGGCTGCTCTCCCTCCTCCCCAGGTCCTCACCCCCTCCCGCCCTGCTCCGGCCCCTGCGCCGGCTTCTGCTGGTCCACCGCACCGGGGCCTGTTCGCGGCCGCCCTGGCCCACCCTGATTTAAGTGGCCTTCGCGTCCCCTTTCATCAGCCCTGGGCGCCTCCTGCTGTATATCTGGCCGTTTTTCTCCCGACTTCCCTGCTGGGATCGATCGGGGAGGCTGCCGCCTCTCCTCTTCCGGGGAGCCGGGAAGTATTTCTTGCTGAGCTCCGTCTGGCCGTGTCGGGTTTCTCATTAGGGTCTGCCCGGCCCGGCAGTATTTCTTGTCCCCGCGGCGCAGCCTGGAGGCGCCTAGTAATTCTTAAACGGAGGCTGTCGAGGTGCATCTCTGGAGGGCTCCCGGATCCGTCCAGCCTTGGCTTTGGAGAGGAGGGGGACACGCTGGTTCCACAGGGGGGTCCGGGCGGGTCCCCTGGTTACATGGGGACTTGGTTCAATACCGTGGGGGGCTCAGTGCCTGCACCTGGGGCCACTGCCACCAAGTCTGTCAACTCTGTCTCTGAATCATTGCCATTGGCTCTCGACTGGCCTCCAGGGTACCAGCTTCCTCCCCGGTTCTGTCGCCGGCAAGGCCAGGATAAGAGCCAGCTCTGCTTTGACTCAGTTCCTCACCTGTGAAGTGAGACACGTTCTGAGTATGTCATCAATAATATGCTGAAGTTGTCCTGGTCATTCAATGACAAAGATACAATCATGACCTCTGTTTCATAGTTGAGAAACTGTGGCCCAGAGAGGCTGAGCAACTTGGCCAAGGCAGCAGAGCAAGAAAGTGGAAGTGCTGTTTTTTTAAAAAAAAATTATTAATTTTAAAAAATTTTTGGTACCTAGAATTGAACCCAGGGGCACTTAACCTCTGAACCACATCCCCAGTCTTTTTTAAAAATATTTTTTAAAATTTAGAGATAGGGTCTCACTGAGTTGAGCCTCACCAAGTGGCTGAGGCTGGCTTTGAATTCGAGATCCCCCTGCCTCAGCCTCCCCAGCTGCTGGGATGACAGGCGGGCTGGCTTTGTGATCTCCTTCCAGCTCGGAAACCTCATTTCCATGCTGGTGATGTTCTGTAAAGTAGCCGCCCAGGCCGAAGCCCAGGCTGAGGCGCAGGAAATGAAATCGCAGCTCCTGGAGGAGGGCAGGGTGAGCTTCCCATGGGCTTCCAGCCACGGAGCTTTTGTTAACCAATCAATACATAACCTTGTTCCATGTGCGCTTCTGTTTAAAGACATCTTAGTTAATATTTATCCTCGGTTCATTGCAGTTGAACTGGTGGCCCGCAGCACGGTCACTCGGGTCTGAAGCGGGATGATCCGGCACAGGTGTCTGCTCGCCTCCGTGCACCTGGGAACACGGGACAGAATCTCAGCACCACGGTGGGGACCCTTTTAAAGAGCAAAATCACAGACACACACACACAGAAAACTGGGGTCTGAACAGACCGTGAAGCGGGCGCTCCTTTATGGTCTGGGAGCACTGAGCACAGTGTTTGGCCTCGGCTGGTGGCACGTGCAACAGGGCACGACCGTCTCCCGGCTCCGCGAGAGCCCACGGAGCAGCAGCAGGTACCTCTGGGCAGGTTACAGACGAGCTCCGTCAATGAGCGAATTCACAAATACGGAACTGCTGAAGGGTGAGGGTCGGGTCTGTCTGGTGCCCCTCCTCGGCTCAAGCACCTTCTAAGGCTCCCTACTGCCTTTTCTGTTGGACGTGAACTCCACCCACCTGCCTGTCAAGTCCTTTAATGAAACGATCCCGCCCCAACTATTAAAAATTCTGTACCTGTGCATTCTGGGAAATTCCCTTCTCCCTGGGCGGACTCCTCTTCCTCTCCACCACGTGCCCGGCTTGGTCCTACCTTCACGCCTTGGCTTTGTTGGTCCTCTGGACACCCCCCCACCGCCATGTCCTATCTGTCACCTGTGCTACCTGTAGTTTAAAGGTGGGAGCGAAGTCCTTGCCTGTGTGCTTTCCCAGCCCACGGAACCCTTAGGTGCCACCAATGCGTGTCAGAGTAGAAGGAAACTTAAAAACAGCCTTTCGGGGGTTCTCTCACAAATTGCCCACAGAAGGGGGATCTTCCACACGTCTCTGTTGGATGACACGCTCCAGGCACAGGGGACATCCAGGTGATGTCTGGATTTGGATATGGAGGAGGTTTCCATTGGAAGCGTGTGAGAGGATCGTGTACCCACAGGTGAGCGAGGACTGCAGGAACATTTGAATTCCTGGGGACACCAACCCGTCTACTGCAGCCCCAGGGCGAGGAGCGAATAAGCAAGGAGACCGTCGCGAGGTCCTGGCCAGAACTGGTCTGCTCAGAGCTGGGAGGCTGCGTCTAGGCGGCTCGGGGCGGGGCGGGGCGGGGCGGGGCGGGGCCAAGCCGCGTTCTGATGGCTGGGAACCGGGACCCCTCCCGAGACCAGCCTCACCCGTGGTGTCCCCAGGGGGCGAGGTCTGGAAAGGGAGCTGGGCCTCACAGCGTCCTCCTGGTTTGCTCCTCTTCACCCTGAGCGGACCTGCTCTGGGACACAGCTGGAGGGACAGGTGGGGACCGGCCGCGGGAGCCGCTTCCTTCTGCACCTTGTTCACAGCATTCCAAAGCTGGTTCTCCGCATCTGTGGGCGCAACCAGCGGGGCCCGGACGTTTTCAGAGAAAAATATCCATCTGTATCCAACACGTAGACTCTTCCTCGTCGCGATTCCCCAAATAATACTGCGTAGCTATTTAGGTAGCTGTTACATGGCGTTGGGTGTTCTAAGTCACCTAGTGATGATTTCAAGTATGGGGTGCCGGGCGCGGTGGCCCATGCCTGTCATCCCTGCCACTCAGGAGGCTGAGGCAGGAGGATCGGGAGTTCAAAGGTAGCCTCAGCCACAGCGAGGCCCTAAGCAACTCAGTGAGACCCTGTCTCTAAATAAAATACAAAATAGGGCTGGGGAGGTGGCTCAGTGATTGAGTACCCCTAGAGTTCAATCCCTGGTACACCCCAAAATAATTTTAAAAAGTGTGGGGGGGATGTGCACAGGTTCCAGGCAAGTGCAGGACCTGAGCATGGTGGATTTTGGTGACCGAGGGGGACCTTGGTGCCAGTCCTCTGTGGATGTCCCCGGATGGCTGTATTCAATTCAGCTGGATTCTGACAGTCGACCAAGGCAGATTTGGATAAACCAGTCTCGTGTTCCACTAGCAAGTTGGTGCCATCCCCTTATAAGTGCAGGGGTCAGATCTTGTCTCTTTTTGTACCTGAAAAGAAACTGAAGTCCAGCTCAGGAAAAGTCACACAGCTCACTTATGAAATGGGAAATGCAGACCTACAGTGGTCATGATACCCCGCCCCCAGATTGGGACCGTCTCTCAAATCAAATGTCCCCATGCTCTGATTGTACCCCAGCGGATTTATTTTTTTGCTTTTCGTCCTTAGATTTTCTCAAGCTTAGGTGCTGGCACGTGCCACGGAAAGTAGACAGATTTGATATCAGAGAGTTGACTTTCTCTGCCAACTATCAGCTGTGTGACCTTGAGCAAGGCACTTAACCTCTCTGAGCCTCAGTTGCCCTGTTTGTAAATATGAAACTAGTGAGCTCCCCATGTTGTTCTGCTGTGATGAATAAATGACATGATCTAGGTAATATTAAACTAACCCTTACTAGTCCTCCCTCTGGAAAAGGTGCTCAACAAATGTCCCCTCTCCCTTCCCTCAATGCGTCTCGGCATTTGGGTAAATTTATGCCGTTCTCTGATTCTGAGAGGGGTGCACGTCTTGCTTTGTACCAAAGTGACCCCAACAGTGGCATTTCAGGTGCCACGGCAGGGGACCGAGCTGTAAACTGGGGTCATAGGACACTTTGGGGGCCTCTCCTGTCCACCCCGAGCCCTCTGTGTGGATGGCAGGAACCCCACCTTCTGCATTGTCTCATTCTATCCAAGAACGTTCTCCAGTGGAGCCCAGATCTAGAGGACGGGGAGGCTGTGTCCCTCTCTGTCCCCCCACATTCCGTCTCTGGGAATGACTTGGCCGTAAAGAATTTGCCTTGTGGTCAGAGGACGATCGAAGCCGCCGCCCCAGCCGCTTCCCTTCCTTCTCCACGCAGGGGAGAGACAGGGAGGGGAGCTGGGGTCTCCGCCCTAGCCCTCCCGGGTTCCTCCTCAGCTCTGCTTCTTGCGCCTGCGTCCCTTTGAACAGGTGACACGGTGACTCCCGGCCTTATCTATAAAGTAGGGATAATGATCGTCCCAGCCTCCGAGCGTTTTTTAGGGGCTCACACGCTGGGATGTCTGGCCCACAGTGACAACCCGAGCCTCTAGGGTAGAACTGAAGAAGGCGTGCTCTGTCTGCAGACGCCATTTCCAGAGCACCGGCAAGTCTCTTCCGTCTCCTGGCCTCAACTTTCTCATCCAAAAAATGGGTGTGCAGCAGACGGAACCAGATCACAGGAGTTGGTGTTGTGCTCTGTGCTTCTCCAGGTTCCAGGAAAGCAGAGCTGGGGACTGTGGCGCTCAGGACCACCAGTCACACCTGAAAGACCTCACTCCAGCCGGGAAGGTCCAGCAGGACCTCACTGCTCTGACCCACCAGTAATCTTCAGCCCTCAGCACCAGGCGTCTGACACAGGATGGAAGCTCAGTGATGGACACAGGACCTCTTCCCCGCCCTGTTTTATCTACTTTTTTTTTAATCCAGGGATTGAACTCAGGGGCACTTGACCACTGAGCCACATCCCAGCCCTTTATATATATTTTTTTAGAGACAGGTCTTGCTGAGTCATTGAGGGCCTTACTAAGTCAGTGAGGCTGGCCTCCAACTTGCGATCCTCCTGCCTCAGCCTCCTGAGCCGAGTGCCACCATGCCGGGCTCTAGATGCTTCAATTTTAAACCATGGTTGAAACATGTCAAGACTTACCGAGGCCTAAGAGCAGCTCAGAGTGACCAGTGACCGGTGCTGCTGGCCTGGTGGTAGTGATACAGTTTTACTGCCTTCCGGTCACACTGTCCCTAGATTCCAAAGTGGTGTTTTCAGGGATGGGCTTTCTTTTTCTCTGGCTCTTTCTAAATGTGCAGAAGTATCCCTCCCGCGCCTGGGGGATGCTGCCAGGGGAGCCGACGAGGAGCGTCTCTGCCTTGATACAAGGGTTGCTGTGGCGCACAGCTGCCTCCCAAGAGGGTCCCGCGGCGGCGCAAAGCTGCAGGGTCGGCTTCCGTCTTCCTGGACGCTGACCAGTTTTGCAAAAATCCTTGTAGAGCAGTGGTTCTCAAATGAGGGCCATTTTGTCCCCGTTCCTCCCAGGGGACATTTGGCAATCTCTGGAGACATGCTTGGTTGCCACGGGAGAGGAGGCGCTGCAGGCGGGCGTCTGGGGACCAGGGGCCAGGGGTGCTCTTGGCTTCCTGCCACCGAGTGATGGGGTCCAGAATCTCCGCAGTGCAGCGTCGAGCGGCCCTCCTGCGCGGGGAGCATATCCTGGGGCACTGATCTCGGGTGCACCCTCCCACGCCCCCTGGACCTTCCTGCTGGCGGCTCGCCACGGCTCAGGACCCCAGGCCCGTCTAGGATTGACGGACGTGAGCTCCGCTCCTCCTGATTGTGTGCCTCTGGGCCTCAGCGTCCTCCAGTGCCGCTGGACTGGCAGGTCTGGGGAGGACAGGTTGAGACGCGGCTCAGGGCGAGGCGCACAGCGCGCGCGCGCGCAGTGAGCGCTTCGGCTCTGCGCTCCCGCGGGGTTTCCTGCCGGGTTGTGCGTGGGTGCTGCGGGGTGCAGTTGGAAGCGCCTCTGGACGGGCCTTCCTGACGGCCACGCCCTCAACCTCAGGTGGCGCTGACCTTACTGTCTCCAGGTGCCCGCCCTCACCCCCAGGGCATTTGGATCGCTTCCTTCCCTGTGCGCTGGGTCTCCCTCTCCTCTACATCTGGAGAACCTTGAGGCCATAGTCTTGTGTGTTCTTTGAAAAGCAGAGAGAGAAAATCGACACAGCTTAGGAACTGGAGTTGATGACCTCAGATTGAATTCTGGCCCTCCCGTGCACGGATGTTCACCTTGGGACAATCTTGGGTAAGATCACATTAGTGGTCCTGGTTCTCTATTCCCCTCTTTATGCCCTCTGTAATTATGCTGCTAAGGGGGCAGAGAGGAATTCCTGCCCTTTGGCTTTGGGGTCGGCCCTATGATTTGCTTTAATCGACTGAATGAGGAGGCAGGGCGGTGTGCCTGCTCCAAATGACATCTTGCATGCCTTGGTCCGTTTTCCTGCCTGGAAAGAGCATCCAGCTGGCTGCTGGTTCCCAGAGGAGACTGAGAGACTCCTGAATCTGAACCTTTCTGACTGAGCTGAAAACATGGAGCCCTGCCGTGGAAAACTAGCCTTGGGCCACCTCGCAAACGTGGGAGCAAGAAAAAATGGTGGTTTCTGTGAGTCACTGAAGTTTGGGACATTTTGTTCCTCAGCAATAGCTGACAGATACACTCTTCTGAGGGATGCTCGGAATGCTCCTGAGGGGATCTCCTAGAATTAGGTGACATCGAATCATTGAAGATAACTCCTGGTTTATCATATGTATAGGAAAACAGCAACTATGGGTTGCTCAGGAAGTTCAAACTAGCGTTGAATATATGATCTACAAGTTCCCACCCCTCAGTCCCCTTATATGAAAGAGATTGGAAAGAGAAACTCAAACACATGCTTGCCTGGGAATGTTTATAGCAGCATCACTCACTTCTTAGCCCACTTTCTGATACTGTAACACAATGACTGAGACCAGGAAATTTATAGAGACCAGAGGTTTATTTCTTAGGTGGTTGGAGACTGGGAAGTCGGACCCCAGCGTGGCAGTGTTGAAGTGCTGAAACCGTTAAGAAGTGGGGTCTCGAAGGAGGTAATTACATCTTGGGGGCTCCATCTCATGCCAGATTAATGCTGGGCTCAGGCGTGGGTTCCTCGGGAGTGAGTTGTTGGAAGCCAGGCTGCCCCATGGGGTCCCTTTTGCACTTAGTAGCTTCCCTTTCTGCTTTAAATTTATCTAAAGTGACAGAAGCCGGCAGGTCTAGTGGTTGGTTACAGGACCATAAAATGCGGAATCATCAACTGAGATGGGTGCGGTGGCAAGTGGCATCCTGGTTTAGATGTGAAGTGTCCCCCAAGCTCCGCCCACAGTGCTGCAGTGCTCAGAGGTGGGGCTCTGGGAAGTGACCGGATTTTGAGGATGAGTCCACGGCAGATTGGAGGAGGAGGTGTGACTGGAGAAATAGGAAGTCAGTAGCTGAGGCATGCCCTTGGGACTACATCCTGTCCCCGGCCTCTTCCTGTCTCTGTTCTCTGGCTGCCACAAGCCCAGCGGCTTTCTTCTGCCAAGTCTGTGGTTGGCTGACCACAGGCTACACCCTCTGAAACCATGAGCCCAAACAGATCTTTCCCGCTCTGAGTTTTTTTCTCAGGTATTTGACACAGTGACCAAAGACCGTCTTGCGCGACAGGCTCCTAGTTTCAGCCCTCATGACCAATCCGTGTTCAGAGGTGGGTCTCCTGCACCTCCTTCCACAGGAACCACTGCATGGAGGACCTGCCAGTCCTTTGCCAGAGGACTCATGGGATTCGGGGACGTGCAGGCTTCATGGTTGGGACATGTTACAGCGAAAGAACACAGATTCTAATCAACAGAGCAAACGGGTAGCCAGCGCAGCCCCCGGGAGACCCCAGAGGAAGCCAACTCCCGCTTCTCTGGTCCTGGGGAAGTCTCAGGGGTGCACTTAATCTCCCACCAATGACAATGTGTGACCAGCTCAGAGCGGGGACACCCAGGGAAGCCCCCTCGTGTCTTGGCATCCAGTCACATGGGTGTGGAGCCCCCATGATTGACTTCAGCCCCTTGGCCACTGGTCCCTCTGCAGTCACCATGATCCGGGATGCGGGCATGGACTAGCTGCTGGGTGTGACCCAAGGCCTCCGGTGCACGAAGACACTGCTCCTGGGGAGGATCCTCTCCAAGGGCTTAGAGGAGCAAACCAAGCCCTTTCTTCAGAATGTGTAGAATTTAAACCCCCACCGTCGGCAGAATTAACTCTTCAATGGACAACAGGACAGTAGGGATGAGATTACAGGGGGTTTTGTGTGACGCTCCTCCGGAGAGGCAAAATTAACAGGCTACGTGAAGAGACTGATGAGATTTGGTAGGGAATTGGCTCACGGGATCATGGCAGCCGATAGGCACCCAGAAGTTGGCCTGGGGGCTGGAGAGCCCAGAATGCTGGTGATGTGGCTCAGTTCCAGTCCAGAGCTCCCAGGATGAGAGCAGCTGCTCATGGGACTCACAGTTTGAAGTGAAGGCCTGAGAACCTGGGGTGAGGTTCTGAAGTCCAAAGACCAAGGAGTTGGGACTTTTGATTTCTTTTTCAGGGGGTAGGTGGGTACCAGGGATTGAACTCAGGGGCACTCAATCACTGAGCCACACCCCAGCCCTATTTTGTATATAATTTAGAGACAGAGTCTTGCTGAGTTGCTTAGCGCCTCACTGTTGCTGAGGCTGGCCTTAAACCCACGATCCTCCTGCCTCAGCCTCCCGAGCTGCTGGGATGATAGGCATGCACCACTGCCCCCAGCTGGTGTTTTGATTTCTAAGGCTAAAGTCACCTGTGTCCCAACTCCCGGGGTGGGGCGGGGCGGGGATGGACTACCTGGCCTTCCGTCTGTTCTCTCCAGACCGCTGCAGATGGGGTGCTGCTTGCCATGGGGAAAGTGTTAGTTAGATGTAACGGGGAGCAGTTTTGGTTCGTCGATAACTCCCAGAAAAGACGCTCCGCAGATACAGGTCTCACACGAGGAACTTTTATTCAAGCGGACAAAACGTGTCCGCTCGGGGGAAAGGGGAAAGGAAAGAGAGAGAGAAGATGGCGCACTGTTCTTTGTATTGGAATTTCGCGGGCTGGGAGGAACCAATCACGGAGGAGGATTATTACAGACTGACTGATGGACCAATGACATATTGGAACGTAATGTGGGAGGCAGGAAGGTTACAGTGATGTAAGCCGGAAATTCCTGTAACGGGAAAGGTGGGCTTAACGGCAGATTGACAGGTGGATTTGGGAAGCTGGATTACCTAACATTCCCCCATTTCCTTTTTTATAAAGAAAATAAAATTTTTTTTGGGAACATGGATGAAGGTCAGTCTTCTGTAATTACTTCCTGCTGGGGTGTGGACGTAGAGCTGGTATCATTGTGACAGGGAGAACTGGAGACTTGATAGTTTCTCTGGAGGCACATCTGCAGCTAGGCTCCAATCCTGGAGGCACACCTGCAGCCAGGCTCCAATTTTTGTGAAATCCTGATATTTCTGCAATACAAGTTGATTAATTGACATGGAAGTAAAGACAGGGGGTGGAAGAACTGAGAAGTTGTTCCCATAACAAGGCTTAGCAAAGGCTGGAGAGGACAGGCCTCCATTTGGGAGTTTTAACATTGTCTAGGTCATCAGGAATGTGAACACAACTTTTAGTACTAGCAAACATAGATTAAGCCTATTTGTGTCTGTAGGCCTTAAACTGACTAAAAACTTCAGATTCTAGCAGTTTCTCTTGATAGTTACTATTATTTTTAAATGCCCAAGAATGGCTATACTTTGGTTTTAACTGATTTGCTAGGTGTTTAAGATCAAACTGGTCAAAGTGACCTGTTCCTGTCTGTTAAAGAGTCAGCTAAGTTTCCACAGGGGTCACTCATAGAGAACTTAAGAGCAGTTTCTTAGCTCTATTAGTGCAATGGTTAGGCAGGGTCTTTTCGATGACGTGACTTTCCTTGAAAGCACCAGGGATGTCTCCCTTTTTCTGTGACCCTCCTCTGCAGCAGATGCACTGAGTCGCTTTTTCTCTAGCAGTCTCATCAATCTCCTTGCTCAGGAGGTTGTGTGACCCAGAGTTGCAAAGCTCTTTGGAGAAGTCCTCTTGTTTCCTGGGTTCAGGCTGACTTTGAGGGCAAGACCCAAATATGGAGTTTTTTCTTGGCCTCTGTATTTAATTTCTATCTTTAAGTTTGATCTTAACCATCAAGCAAGTTAGTCTCACCAGTCATAGAGTAAGAGTACTGGGCTTTAGCTTTAATGTCTATAACTTTACAGTTATTTACCCCCTTTTATCTAATTGGGGTTTACATTATCTGTTCTATAGGTGATGGCTTACTATTCCAAGTTAATTTACGGTGTTCGCTCTTGAAGCAGTACTTCTGAAAAATATTGATCAGGCAACAATTAGAGTACAAAATAGAATTACTAACAGTAAAACTTTCAGTTTGTGCAATAGCTATCTTGAATTTTGGCTGAGTCCCATTTTTGCTATTGCATATTACACTCTTTCTTAAATGTCATTTTACATATACCCTATTGATGACAGGTCCTATAACAGAGTATTAAATGATAGGGTTACCATTACAGACAAGTTTAATTTGGAGAACAGCAGCTTGATAAATTTTCTGCTTTAAAGGCTTGCATACCTGGAAAATATGAACACATTTAATATACAAAGAATAATGTTTTTAAGTATGTTACTCCATGGAATAACCTTATAAATTAATTAGATGTCTCTAATAAACACATTTGAGTAATTCCATACATGTTGACTCCAATTCACTCATCTTATTGTAGAAAAACCAAGATATTAGACAAGTGTACCAATAGTATTTGCTGTCTCTTTTCTGTTGAAGAAAATTCCTAGAAAAGTTGATGTTAGACATTTTATAAACATTAATATTTCATTAGTTTGACCACTTGGAGACTTGTGAGTTAATTTTAATGACATTTTACTTTTATTAGTATACCCAATTTAAATTGAACCTCATTAAATCACGTGACTTAAAAATATTTGGATCCATTTTTTAAAATTTAATTTTTTATGCGCGCTTATATTTAACACAAAAGTAAAGGCCTTGTAATATTCATCTCCATTGCAATGTAGCAGATGTTCAAAAATAACTCGAGTTGGATAAAAAGAACTGATCAAAAATCATTAACCTAGGTCTGTAGGATCAAAATTGTGAGCTCAAAAATACAGCATTTAAGAAAAACAAAGTCCTGGAAGAAAAATGATAATGGTTATTAATTAAAGCATGCGAAAATGAGAAGGAGAGAAAAGTTGAAAGGGAGAAAAGTATTCTGGGTTGTGGCCCAGGAGAAATTTAAAATGGACACTTTTTTTCCTTGGGCTTGAAACTGGTCTCCTACTGAGCCTTTCTACATTTACATTTCAATGTAACCCTTGACTGAGATCTGAATCTGAAAGGGGCTAATATGTTCTAGCAGAAACTTGATGCTTAGGACATTTTAATTTCTTGAATCTGTAGGGAGAGCTAAGATAAGAAAGAAAAGATTTGAAAATAAGGAATTAGCCAAGAGAATGTGTTCAGGTTTTACTCCCTCCATGTTAGCCTCCTCCAGTAAAGGAGCTAGAATGTGTGTAAGAGACCGCATGGTTGGGGAACTTGGAGGGCTGAATGGAGGAGTGGAAGGAGAAACAGAATGAGGTGAACTCGGAAGGGAAAGAAAGGTTAAAAGGTGGGGGAGAAGCCAAGAGAGGTTTAGCAAGAAAGAAAGGGAAAAAAGAAGGGGAAAAGTTCCTTTCCATTCACCAGGTTGCCCATATATGTACTTAATTATAACTAGCATAATTAGGCATACAATTTTACTTAGTATAAAGCTAGAATTTAGGGTGTCATAAATAGACCATTCTGATTTACCATTTAAAGGACAATTTAACTCTGATTCAGGGAATAGGTAAAGGGGTTTGAGATGATTTAATAAACATCTCAGGGGCGAGTTTGCTGGGTTGGATGTTTTGAACTTCATGGTAATCTGAGACCCACCTGGGTAGTGGATTTGGCGTCCCAGAATCCACGGTGCCAGGCAACGAGAGGTTAAAAACAATGATTAGGTCGTCACCCAAAATCACTGTTTAACCGGGCAAAAGCCGAGAGGGTTTGAAGACCTGGCCAGGATTTCAAGAAAGAGCCGCGAGGGGGGGAAGAAGCCGCAGGTTGAACAGCGAAAGGCTGCAAGCCGGCGGAGAGGGCTGGGGACTGGCCGCTTTATAATAAGGAGGGGGCCTGCAGCGGCGGACTGCAGTGGGGGTGCGGCAGAAGTGAGTGAACTTCAAACCCTGAGAAAGAATCTCAGCACCATAAAATTCAGACATCCACCCAACAACTAAGACCAATTATGAGGACCAAGGAGGTACCCCCACACCTCGGCAGTTGAGTGGCAGGAGCCACGAGGGGTGAAGCCGCAGGGCGGCGAGAGATGAAGCCGCGGGTTGAACAGCGAAAGGCTGCAAGCCGGCGGAGAGGGCTGGGGACTGGCCGCTTTATAATAAGGAGGGGGCCTGCAGCGGACTGCAGGTGGAGGTGAGGGTAGCCGAGATGTGTTTTAAATGGTCAGGGGCCTGCCTAAGGGGAACTCACCAATTTTGGAGTCCGGTGTTGTATGCAGAAAACTGGGCATCCAGGTAAATGGAAGGTGAGCCTGAATCTGCGGGCGCAGGAGAAATCTGATGGGGTTCCGCTTGCTTAGTCAGCGGAAAAAAACACCCATCCCGGGTTTCTCGGCACCAAATGTTAGTTAGATGTAACGGGGAGCAGTTTTGGTTCGTCGATAACTCCCAGAAAAGACGCTCCGCAGATACAGGTCTCACACGAGGAACTTTTATTCAAGCGGACAAAACGTGTCCGCTCGGGGGAAAGGGGAAAGGAAAGAGAGAGAGAAGATGGCGCACTGTTCTTTGTATTGGAATTTCGCGGGCTGGGAGGAACCAATCACGGAGGAGGATTATTACAGACTGACTGATGGACCAATGACATATTGGAACGTAATGTGGGAGGCAGGAAGGTTACAGTGATGTAAGCCGGAAATTCCTGTAACGGGAAAGGTGGGCTTAACGGCAGATTGACAGGTGGATTTGGGAAGCTGGATTACCTAACAGAAAGCAGGCCTCAGTCCACTCACATGCTAACCTCTGGGAACATCTCAGGACGCATCCGAAGCCATGCCCCGCCAGGAGTCTGGACCTTCCTTCCTCCGGTCAAGTTGACATCTAGAATCAGCCATCAGGGTCTTGGGTTATGTTTTGGATCTGGAATGTCCTGTGAGGGTTCGCGTGGTGAAGGTTCCGTCCCCGGGCAGCAGCGTGCAGACCTGGGACTCTGGGACACGGTGAGTCACGAGGGCGCTGGCCTCCTCCGCGGAAGACTCCATGGATGAGGTCAAACCGAGGGAGGAGGCTGCGGGAGGCGGGCCGGTTGGAGGAGGAAGGTCCCCGGGAGCGCGTCCTGAAAGACCCATCTTGTCCCCGCCCCTTCCTTCCCCCCCCCCCTCTCCCTGGCGGCCTCGAGGCGGACAGATCTGCTCCGCCACACCCTGCCGGGATGTCCAGTGTCACCTCAGGCCCGGAAATATTGGGTCTGCCGACCATGGACTGAGAACTCTGAAAGAAACCCTTCCTCCGCTCAGTTATTTTCTCACAGTGACGCTGAGCTGCCGGTCGCAGCTCCCAGGTTCCCAGGCTGGGATCTGGAGGAAGGGTCGCTCTGTCGAAACTCACCTCCTCCCCACCTTGCTCCCACCGTGAGAGTGATCATCATTTGTAATTATTCAGTTTATCTCTCTGTTTTCTTGGTTCCATTGAAACCAAGGGCTCCATGAGGCTCTTGTGTGTGTGCGTCTGGGTCCTCGGTGTCCCCAGGACTGAGCGTGTGCAGAGCACCCTGCTCGGTAGGGTCAGGATGAGGGGGTAGGCAAGTGAGGAGAAAAACTTACACAGGGAGCCCCACATGCCTCGGTGATGCCAATAAATACAGTTTAAATGCAATATTTCAGAAATCAAAACCATGGCAAACTCTGGAAAGCAGTGTGGAGACTCCTTAGAAAACTTGGAATGGAACCACCATTTGACCCAGCTATCCCACTCCTTGGCCTATACCCAAAGGACTTAAAATCAGCATATTACAGAGATACAGCCACATCAATGTTCATTGCTGCTCAGTTCACAATAGCCAGATTGTGGAACCAAGCTAGATGTCCTTCAATTGATGAATGGATAAAGAAACTGTGGCATATATATACAATGGAATATTACTCAGCCATAAAGAATGATAAAATTATGGCATTTGCAGGCAAATGGATGAAATTGGAGAATATCATGCTAAGTGAGATAAGCCAATCTCAAAAAACCAAAGGACGAATGATCTTGCTGATAAGTGGATGATGACACATAATGGGGGTGGGAGGGGTTAGTGTTAGGGTTAGAGTTAGGGTTAGGGAGGGGGGCAAGAATGGAGGAAGGAAGGACTGTATGGAGGGAAAAGAGGGGTGGGAGGGGTGGGGGGGAAGGGAAAAAATAACAGAATAAATCAAACAACACTACCCTATGTAAATTTATGATTACACAAATGGTATGCCTTTACGCCATGTGCAAACAGAGAAACAACATGTATCCCATTTGTTTACAATAAAAAAAAAAAAACATGGCAAAAAAATCATTAAAAGAAACAATTTCTTTTTCCGTACTGAGGACTGAACCCCAGGGTGCTTTACCTCTGAGCTCTGTGCCTGGCCCTTTGTACCTTAAGAAAAGTTTCTTTTTTGATGCAGGGTCTCAGTTGCTGAGGCTGGCCTCGAATTTATCAACCTCCTGCTTCAGCCTCCTGAGTCGCTGGGATCTCAGATGTGCATCACTGTACCCAGCTTCAAAATTTGAAATAAAGACAAGATCAGTGCTATTGCTGATGTTTCATTTGGCCTTGGGCTCCAGTATGGCTTGCTGCAGTTCTGAGCCTTTATTCTTTTCTTTTTCTTTTCTTCCCTCCTCTTCCCAACCCCTCCCTTCCCCTCCCTTCCCCTCTCTCTTTCTCTCTCTTTCTTTCTTTACCAGGGATTGAACTCAGGGATGCTTAACCACTGAGCCACATCCCCAGCCCTTTTTTTATATTTTATTAGAGACATGATTTGCTAGGTTGCTTAGGGCCTCGCTAAGTTGCTGAGTCTGCTGAGTTGTGATCCTCCTGCCTCAGCCTCCCCAGCTGCTTGGATCTCAGATGTGCACCACTGTACCCAGCTTCAAAATTTGAAATAAGAGCAAGATCAATGCTATTGCTGACGTTTCCTTTGACTTGGGCTCCAGTATGGCTTGCTGCAGTTTTGAGCCGGTCTGTCTGTCTGTCTTTCTTTCTTTCTCTCTCTCTCTCTCTCTCTTTCCTCTTCTCCTCTACTTTCCTTCTTTTCTTTCTTCCTTTTTTTTCCTACCAGGGATTGAACCCAGGGGTGCTACCCACTGAGCCACCTCCCCAGCCTTATTTATATTTTATTAGAGACAGGTTCTTGCTAGGTTGCTTAGGGCCTCCCTGAGTTGCTGAGGCTGGCTTTGAATTTGTGATCCTCCTGCCTCAGCCTTCGCAGCTGCTGTGATGACAGGTGCTCCCCGCTGTGCCCGGCTTGAGCTTGTCTTCATGCAAAACTTGGAGCCTTGCTTCATGATGCATCTTCCGGCATTAGTTTTGATTTTAAACAACAGCACCTTGAAACACTATGTATTTTGACTACCATGTGCCCCTTCAGTTTTGTGCCTGAAGTCCAATGCCTTCTCTCCCTCACCGGGGACCCTTCCAGCACGTGTCTATGGAATGAATGAAGCGCCACCTATGAGATGGATCCTGGACTCTCCCATGTCCAGAGGAGGGAGCTCAGGATTGCCCCGCGGGGCTGAGTCTGCTTGCCCCACCCAGGAGAGGGCCGGGACCCCTTCCTGGGTGTCTTTCTCCCAAGTCTGGGCATTGGTGTCCCCCCACTCCTTGCCCGGGAGGACCTTACCCTTGGGCAGATGGATCTCGGGGCAGAGGGGGCCAAGCTGGGGAGAGAGGAGAGACGGTGGGAAGTTGGAGAGAGCGGAATGCGCATCCCAGGTGCCAGACTGGAGGGACACCACAAGCACATTCCAGTCGAGACAAGCTCCCTGCCTGTGCCACTCACGGCAGACGGGCCCCAGTCTCTGGGCTGACAGAGATGGATACCCGGGACTCACAGCACAATTAAGCACCCTCGGGGTCTCTGGGGGAACCAGGCAGCCGGTTTACTTGCGAATGCTGGGGGGGGTAGGTAATTTTCTAATGTCCCTTCCGCCATCACGGGACTCTGCTCCCATTTCTTATCATATGTAATTCCTAATGATTTCTCTGTTATGTCCTGTTTTATTAAAGCGTCATTGAACTATACCCTATTGATTTAGATTTCACAGACAATTGAAATTTAAATTGACTCCAAATTGAATGTCTCCATGTAATCTCTGTTCTGCAATAAAGATAGATAAAATGCTTCTATTTTTGATAACAAGTTATACGGGAGACACATTTTAATTTTGGGAGGGAAGAAAAAAAAATGTGACAGTCTCAAATTTCTTTGAAAAGTGGCTGATGGTTCAGGGCCCCCCACCCCCACCCCCACGGGGGGCCAGACGCCTGAGCTACGGAATTCTGGAAGCTCTGGGCTGGTTGGCGGAGGGGAGCAGGAGGTGATCTGGTCTGGCCTTTCGTTAACTCATTAGGCGCTGCACCCAGCGATCCATCCACCTGTCTGGTAAGCAGAAAGAACACGCTGGAGCAGGGCGAGAGAGACAGTGGGAACTCGCCCTCGGTGGCTCCGGTGACTGCGGTCCCTGTCAGCTGAGGGCTGGGTCCAGATGGTCTAGGAGCATCTATCCAGAGCTGGAGGGACTGAATCTGAAATCTTTCCAGAGCAGATCGCGGTGTGAGCCACGGCTGCCTCCAGAAGGTTCTAGATCTTCAGGAAGGTCTTACTCTATGTGAACCCCGGGGTTCAGGAGGTGTGGGTTGAAAGGTGAAGGGATTCCAGTCTCCTCTGACTGCTACAGCAGGATCACAGACTCATGGGCTTAAAACAACACACGTGTCCACGGTTCTGGAGGTAAGGGGTCCCACGCGGATCTCCTGCCCGCTGGAGACTCCAGGGGTGGATCTGCTCCCTTACCCCCTCTGCTTGGAGAGGTTACCCGCTTTCCTTGGCCTGTGGCCCCTACCTCTACCTTCAGAGAGAGCATCTTCTGAGCTCGCTCTGCCCTCTGCTTTCCCCTCTGACCTGGGCTCCCTGGCCTCCCTCTGTGGTCTCACTGAGGCCTCCAGGATCATCTCCCATCCCACCAGCAAAGACCCTTTGCCCCATGAGGTCACATATCCACAGGTCCTGGAGATTGGGAGATGAACATCCTGGGGGGAACTACTGTGTCTACCACGGGGATTGGAAGGACCCACCTTAGAGCAACCTCGTTTTGCCCCTGACTCAACAGATCCACTGGAGTTCTCCCAAGATGGCGGCCAACACAGGGCTGAGAGCTGGTGGGCTCCAGCCTCCCTGCCTCCCTCCCTGCCTCATCTCATCCAGGGCGCTCTGGGCTCCCGTGCCCACCTGGAAGCAGGGTCCTAGATCTCCGAACATTGCAGGTGCAAGGTGAAAACCTGTCTGCGTTCCTCTGGAGTTCTCTGCCCCTGGTCACAGAAAAAAAAAAAAATCACAGAAAAAATGTGGAGAAATATTTATTTTGGTTGAGGCTTGGAGGACCCCAGTTCTGTCTGTCTGCGAGTGGGTCTGATGGAAAGATGGGACTCATGGATTCCATAAAAACTCAAGGATGCCACGGTGAGATCTGCAGACTAGTGCAACAGCTGGAAATGTGAAAAGCAATTACCATTAATGTCACAAGCGCCTTCCTGGGTTAAACAAGGGTGTAGAGGGGAAGTGAAGGGGAGTCCCAGGCTCATAAAGGGGACATCAGGTGTGGCTTCCTGAGGGACAAGACCTGTATGCTGACATCTGTAAGGTCAGGAGGAGCTAGCCAAGAAAGGGAGTGATAGAGTTGAGAGACATTTCTGGGGAGAGGAAATAGCACGTGCAAAGGTCCTGAGGTGAGAGAGGGGAAGAGAGCGTGCTCCTCCAGGGAACATAAGGAAGTTCAGTCCCACCCTGTCCGTTCCATCCCTCCCCACCCTGTCCCGCCATGCATCTCCCATCCCACGCTCTCCTGTCCATCATCCCTTCCTTCTCCCTCTGCTCCACCCACCCAGCCCACTCCTCCCACCCTCCTCTCCCCATCATGCTGTGTATCATCCCTTTCTGCCCTGATCCCACTGCATCCACTCTGCCCATGCTATTCCACAGCGTCCTCTCTGCCCTGTGCCTTTCCCATCTGTCCCTGTCACTGTCCCCCTCCACATCCTGCTCACTTCCTTCCTGCTTACGAAGATCTGCAGCTTGCCTCCGGGACGCCAAGTCCTGAATCCCGAAGGACCAGTGAGCTGTAGGTTTCCACCCTGCAGGCAGGGGACCCAGTGGCTGGCAAGGCACCCGATCCCCCTCCCGGGTGCGTCCTCCAGGTTAACCCGCCCCTGAGCCCAGGGGTGGGACGAGCTGATCCTTGCAGTTGCTGGTCAGCAGAATTTGGCTCCTCATTTGGACACTACTGCAGGATTCTCAGCCAAAGGGGAGTGGGTGCCTGTGTCCCCGTCCTGGATGAAGGGTGGGAAGGTGTCGCTCATTTGCACCCCGATTCTCCTGCGGGGCAGGGCTTTCTAGAGCCTGGAGTCTGAGGCGGGACCGGGGAGGCTGACCCTTCCCGCCACCCACCTCTCTCCCAGTCCCTCCCTGCACCGGTCGCTGCCTGGCCTCACCAACGCTGGGTTTTCTGTAACCTACGCTGGGTTCCCAGAAGGCTCCTCTGTGCTTGGACCCTGCGTTGGCCCCCAAGATCCCCTAAGCCGCTGCTTGTCTCTGCTGCCCCCGCTTCCCTAAGCTGCATCCTGCTGCCCTTGAGTCTCCTGGGCTGGGGAGTGGGAAGCACCTGGCACCTAATTGCTGCTTAATAAATGAATCAATCCTCATTAGGGCTCCATTGGCCATTAGCCTCATTACGCTGTGAACAGAGGGCTGGAGAAGTTTCTAGAATGCCCACGCAGGGAGAGACCGACCCGGATCGTGGAGACAGGAGGACATCCAGAGGTGTCCAGGAAGAGGACCACAGTGTCCAGGAGCCCTCAAACCTGGTGGCCCATTGGTGTCATGGATGGAGCCTTAGAAGGTTGTACCTCTTCCCAGAGATGCAGGACCTGGGGGTGGGGCAGAGGCGTGGCCAGGCTTTGGTGCTACAAAACAAAACAACAACACAGAACAACAAAACAAAACAAAACAAAGCAACTCCTCTGGCGATTTCCACCTGCAGCCAAGTTACCCTGAAACTTCATTTTTAATTTCTTGAGCAAAAAGGAGAGCCCCAAATTTGGCCACTGGAGACGTGCCTGGCATGGATCCTTAAACTTGCAAGTTTTCTAAGATCTTCTTGGTGGTCCCCAGCTCCTAGAGCCGGTAAGAATCTCACCAGCAGTAACAGCCACATGGCTGCACACAGCGTCTCCACGATCCTCTTAGCCACAAAACGGTTGCCATATTCCTGGGCTGCTGTGCTTCAGATCTCCTCTCAGTTGAGCTCCAACCTATTTCTTTTATTCCTTTCTTAGCACGTTCTTCAATTCCAACCTCATGGAGGTGCGGGTTGGATATTTTACTTATTTTTATCTCTAACACACAGATAACAGTGAAAAATTAATAACACATTAAAGAATCTCCTACCAAAAATCACCTTGCCCGTCCCTAACTGTGTTTATTCCACCCTTTGGAAAATGCTGCTTTATAGTTTGCCATGTTTTATAAATTAAATAATCAATGTGAAGTTTTAAAAATTCTACAGCTTGCAGGAGACACGGCTCTTCTTTTATAAGACACTTCGGAGAGTCTTAGAATTAGCCTTAAAAATAGGTCGCTTTTCTTCCCTTTTTCTTGTCTAGCTTCTGCACAGGAGAGCAAACATTTGACCCTTGACTTTCTGAGTTTGACTCATCTCATTTAACACCATGTTCTCCAGTTCCCAGAATGGTTAGTTCGATTAGTACAGATATTTGGTTTATTAAAAGGTGTGTTTTATAAAGTTAGGATCCTTGGGAGAATCTGATCCTTAGAGGATTTCAATCTTTATATTTTTACTATGTAACTCAGGGCTTGGCACATGTGAGGGCCTCAAAAATCCTTGTTAGCTGGTTCATTCAATCAATGGTGATTGAGTTTATAACAATGTGGAAAACCTTTTTTTGTTGTTGTTGTTGGAAACGAGGTATTGAACCGAGGGGTGCTTTACCA
Source organism: Sciurus carolinensis (assembly GCF_902686445.1). Lineage (NCBI taxonomy): Eukaryota > Metazoa > Chordata > Mammalia > Rodentia > Sciuridae > Sciurus > Sciurus carolinensis. The sequence continues at coordinate 126,761,176 of NC_062220.1, forward strand.
CTGACCCACATACCCTTTTTAAATTTTTAAAAAAAATTTTTACAGACTGCATTTTGATTCATTGTACACAAAAGGGGTACAACTTTTCATTTCTGTGGTTGTGCACAATGTAGATTCATACCATTCGTGTAATCATACATGTACATAGGGTAATGATGTCTGTCTCAGTCCACCATCTTTCATACCCCTGCCTCCTCCTCCCTCTCATTTCCTCTACATAATATAAAGTTCCTCCATTTTTTCTCACCTCCCCATGACCCCACCCCCATTATGTATCATCATCCACTTATCAGGGAAAACATTTGACCTTTGGTTTTTTGGGATTGGCTTATTTCACTTTGCATGATATTCTCCAGTTCCATCCATTTGTCTGCAAATGCTGTAATATTATTCTTCTTTATGACTGAGTAGTATTCCATTGTGTATATATACCACAGTTTCTTTATCCATTCATCTGCTGAAGGGCATCAAGTTTGGTTCCACAATCTAGCTATTGTGAATTGAGCTGCTATAAACATTGATGTGGCTGCCTTACTGTAGTATGCTGATTTTAAGTCCTTTGGGTATAAAACAAGGAGTGGGATAACTGGATCAAAAGGTTGGGTCCATTCCAAGTTTTCTGAGGAATCTCCACACTGCTTTCCAGAGTGGCTGCACTAATTTGCAACCCCACCAGCAATGTATGAGTGTGCCTTTTCCCCACAGCCACGCCAACATCTATTACTGTTTGTGTTCTTTATAATAACCATTCTAATTGTAGTAAGATGAAATCTTAGAGTTGTTTTAATTTGCATTTCTCTAATTACTAGAGATGATGAACACTTTTTCATATATTTATTAATTGCCTGTATGTCTTCTTCTGTAAAGTATCTGTCTAGTTCCTTGGCCCATTTATTGATTGGGTTCTTTGTATTTTTGGTGTAAAGTTTTGTAAGTTCTTTATAAATTTTGGAGATGAGTGCTCTATCTGAAGTGTGTGTGGAAAGGATTTTCTCCCACTCTGTAGGCTCCCTTTTCACATTACTGATTGTATCCTTTGCTGAGAAAAATCTTTTTAGTTGGAATCCATCCCATTTATTGATTCTTGCTTTGATTTCTCGGGTTTTGGGAGTCTTGTTAAGGAAGTCTGATCCTAAGCCAATCTAATGAAGATTCGGGCCTACTTTGTCTTCTATTTGGTGCAGAGTCTCTGGTCTAATTCCTAAGTCCTGGATCCATTTTGAGTTTGTGCAGGGTGAGATAGAGGTTTAATTTCATTTTACTGCATATGGATTTCCAATTTTCCCAGCACCATTTGTTGAGCAGGCTATCTTTTCTGCATTGCACCACATTTAACATTTTTTTTTAAATTTCAAGACAAGTTCTCGCTAATTTGCTCAGGGCCTCGCTAAGTTGCTGAGGCTGGCCTCGAATGACTGGCCTCCTGCCTCAGCCTCCCAAGCCACTGGGATGACAGGCATGCGCCACGGCACCTGGCTAGAAATCACTTTTTAAGATAAGCCTAGAGTGCAACACGAAAACTAAAGTAGTGTTTCCCCACTATTAAAATAGACCTGGGCTTTGTATATGCCAAAATGAGGTGGATCAGGGCAACATGTGTTGTGTTCAGGCTATTTGGCATCTCACAGCCACTAAAACAATGTTTGCAGATATATGAAAAAAATAATTTGGGATATGAGGTTAAGTTAAAAAAAAATAACAATCTGCCTATGGTGGAATTCCAATTTGTCTATGTATACTTAATGTATGTAATTACAGGTAGAGAAATATCATATTTGTATAATGGTTTATTTTATGATAAAATATCATATTTATATAATTGATTCTAAGTATTTAGTACTCTATATTTATCATGGATTTTATATATGCATATGTAAGATGCATGCGTTGCTGTCTCTATATAAGTGAATATGCCTATATAAACACACACGTGTCTATGTTTACACCCCCCACACACCTGGAAATTCCCTGTGATGTTAGCAGAACAGGTTACTTTTTTCTCCTCCATTTCACCTTTTACCATTTTCCAAATTTTCCCCTTCACCGCGCAGGTGTTAACTTTTATCATCAAGACAAAAGAATGATTTTGAACAAAATAGGTGTGTTGTGGCATCCGGCACGCGGGAGCGCTGGGCCTGGCGCCGCAGGGATGCTGGGGATGCAGGCTGCCCGCCATCAGGTCGCATCAGCCGCCCTGGATTGACGCCGCCTGAGCCCCCGCCTCCCTCGGCGGGAAGTCCCGGCGGGCGGGCTGGGCTGGGGACGCTCCCTCGAGGCAGCGATGGCTGCGGCTGGAACCGCAGCCCGGGGGCCCTGCTGAACTCTGGGGGAGGCCGCCCGCTCCCCCTCCTTTGCCAGGTCCCTCCAGTTGCTAAGAATGATCGACAGTAATTAAAACTAAGCTAATAACCTCTTCACTCTTGACATTTCTATGGGGTTTTTGTTCACCATTATCTACATATAGATTAAAAATTGTAATTGGACTGGCGATCGGGTTAGGAAAATCAACCACCTTCCAGCTCGCAGTTTGCCAGGGACTGACACTTTGAAATTTTATTTAATCTGAGAAAATTGAGTTGAACTCTGGCACCCGGGGAGGGGGGAAAACAGCATTTATTCTTAAGGGCTGAGGCCAGCTAAGAAAATATTCACGCTCCTGTTGTGTCCCAGTGCAACAGGGGGGCCCATGCGGCTGCATACGGTGGTCGCGGCAGGTAGGGGGCTGCACAGACCCCACTGGGTCCCGGATGAAGGAGGCTTAGGGGGACCAAAGCCACCGCCCCAAGAAGATCTCTGTGTGTTCTCCTGAGGGCTTGGGTGGCCCAGCCCCAACGGGGTTCTGGATGTCGCTGTTGACAGTTCTGGGGTTCAGGCCTCTGCCATGCTGTGGACACAGGCCTCCCCTGACACCTGCCTGGCTTCTGCAGGGATTTGCAGTCCTGAGATGCTTTCCCCAGGTCTACTTCTAGGTCCTATGAACAAAGAAGGAGATTCCAAAGCCAGTGATGACTTCCAAAGCTGGGACTAGTCCCAGGGGACCCAGCTGCACCCTTGGTACAGCCCTTTCATTTGTTAAAATTGAAACCCTTCACCTGAGGGTAATTCTCAGCCCGCGTCTCCAAGGTAATGGGCCTGCTGAAGGTTTCTTTCCAATGGCCACATCATGCCCCTGCTTTGTTCACTTTGGTGGGGACTCATGGCCTCACGGGGGTCAAGTCCGGCCTCCTTGCGGTGGCTTAAAAGCTATTCTAGACTTTGCTTGCCTGATCTGCATGTGATTTTCCCATGTGGATGAGCTCTCTGTATCAGTCAGCGTTCTGTCTCTATAACAAATACCTGAGCAGAGTCAACTTATACAGAAAAAAGGTTTAGTTTTGTCTACCAGTTTGGGAGGTACCAGTTCACGGCTGCTTGGTCCCACTGGGCCTGTGGTGCAGTAGCACCTCACCATGGAAATGCCCGGATGAGCTGATAGCCTCTAGCTGGGAAGTGAGAGAGGAGGAAAGGCTAAAGCAACCTCCCGCAGGCTCCGCCTCTTAAAGGTGTAGCCTCCTCCCAAGAGTACCAAGTCCTTACCCTGTGGGCTGTGGGGACACTTATATTCAAGCTGTAGCTGTCCCCCTGTCCCCCTCTCTCCACACGATATCCTTCCATTTCCTGTTCCCTCTGCCTGGCATCACCCACCCCAACCCTTCTCTCCCACCCCGGTCTTTGCCCATTTTCATCTACCTCATTTCTATGTTTTATGGACTCTCATCTTGGGTTCATCTTTGGGAAATGTTTGCTGTCTTCCCAAACCTTGTTCTCCCCTCCCCTGCCCGTCCCCTCACCCCATGCTGGCTTTGTGACAACTGTCTCACTTGTTGACTTCTCTTCTCAAATCCAGGTTCCCTGGAAGCTGAAAACGCCTGTAATACTCTGAACTGTGTCACCCCAGGCCCTGGTGCAGCGATGAATGGACAGAGGGAAGAACGAGTGAATCCATATGCCCAAAGCCGGAAGTTCGCCACGACTTTACCTTGGGTGTGCTCAATAGGGTTGGCCCTCGGTATCTGTGGGTTCTGCACCCTCACATGCAAAGAACCACAGGAGTAAAACACTTGAAAAAACAAAAAAAAGATGCCTGTACCGAACATGTACAGATTTTTCCTTGTCCTGATTTCCTAAGCCATACGGCATCACGATGATTTCCATAGCATTTGTATTGCATTAGGCACGACAGGCCATCTAGAGGTGGGTTAGTGTTCAGGAGGTTGAGCACAGGTTCTGTACAGATATGCCACCATTTTATATAAAGGACTTGAGCATCTGTGGGTTCGCGATCTCTAGGCTGCCTAGGAATGAATCCCCCATGGATACCAAGGGGTGACTGTACCACTTATTTATTCACTTAAGAAGTATTTATTAACTATCAACGTGGTGTCACCAGCTGTGCTGAGCCCTGGGGACACCTTGGGGATCCAGACGAATTGGAAAACCATTCCGTGTTGTCTGTGGTGTTTATGGGGGAAATAGACCCGAAAGATGGATGGGGATTGAGAGTTGGGGGAAGAACATTCTAGGCAAGAGGAAACCCGTGTGCGAAGGACTTGAGAAAGGAAGGAGGGAGACACTGTCTTGGGACAGGGAAGCATGGTGGTGCTGGGGCATTTTGATAGCCAGGGAGAAGACCCCAAAGAAGCCCAGAAAGGTGGGCAGAACCGGATCAGGAGGACCCTGTAGGGTTTCCCGCATGGAGCTACAGGGTTGACTGTGCACCTTAAAAAGGCAGTTCATTCAATGAATAAGTCCAAGAGTAAAATATATTAGCTTGCATTCCTTTATTCTGAGAATAATCATTCTTGTCCTTCACTGGGTCAATTAATTTTTCCCCCAACACATTGTGCGCCTCGCGTGCCCTGTTGAATCCTATCTGCCTGGAGAGCTTCCTCAGAAACACTCTGACCACGCCTGCTGCAAAGTGGGCGGTGGCCCAATTTGACCAATCACAGCCCCTGTTCCCTCAGGCAATGGTGATTGGCTCAAACGGGAAGCACGTGATCCAAATAGGGGCCAATCAGAGCCCTCCCGCGGACTGGCTATATAGACCCGACCTGGGAGGAAGGTTCTTTTTTACCGAGGTTTGCAGAGTGAGCCGCAGCTCAGAAGTCATGACGGTGGGCGAGGCAGAGAGGAAGGGAAGGCAGGAAGGGAGAAACAGGGTTTTTCCTCTGAATAGTTGAATTCTCCAACATCCAATTTGTTGAATCCTCCAACAAATTGCTATTTTTGCTATTAAGCCAGTTTATGTTGGGTGTCTGTCATGTGGAAGTCAGTCCCAAATCGTGCTTCCATATCTCATTCCTAGTCCTCCCTGAACGGTGGTCAGGGGAGATGGCTTATGCCCATCTGACAGAGCGGGAACTGAGGCGCAGTAAATTGCCTGAGCTTCTGGGTAATGTTGGTGGCAGAGCTGGAATCAAGTGGCCTATCGTCCTTTCTATGAATTTTGAAATGCATCATGCCCTCCTTCTGAGGATGACAATTTGAAGAATTTTCGAGGTCAGCCCCAATCTCAGATAGCTCAATGTCCTCTCAAGCCACTCGAATGGCTCATTAATGTGAACTGACAAACATATCCTTAAAGCTTGTCCAAATCCAGACATAGTGAAAAATAAAATCCATTCTAGCCACAGTTCTTGATTTTTCATTTGAACGACACCATAATGACCCAGTGGGTGTGCTGGCAAGTCTAACAATTGGCTTTCTGAGCGTAGCTCTGACATGTATGCTGGGTGATGTTTTTGTTTACATTAACGAGTTCGACAAAGAAGAAAAAACAAAGACGTCTGTTGGGGCTTCACTTGCTCAACACTGATAGGAGCAACTTCTTTGCTGAACTGAATAATGGTTTTCAAATGCTGGAGGATCAGTTGTTGGTACTATTCACAATATAATGGCTACGAACACATAATACCTTTAAGTTTTGCCTACTTTTATTAACATTTCCCCATCACTTTATCAAGTACAGTCAACCAAAGTCAAGCTCTGATTTGTAGTCTTTGCCAATATCGGTTGTGTAAATATTTCCATTGCAGCTGACTGTAAGCTTCTGATGTGGTGTTACTGAACATGGAGTTGGAAAGAGAGATGCAGATATTATTATATGTATTTCCACCACACAGGGAAACAAGATGTAACCAGTTCCAGCAGTAAAATGTGGTACAAGTAACTAGCAGGTGATGCATTTTGGATATATGTTTAGTGACATTTGTTAATTATAAGTTTATATAATTTACTTTTTAATGAGGACTGAATTTCACTCACAGTTCAGAAAATTCCTGAAAATGTAACCACTGGTCATCCTGAGCCACCAGTATGAGCCAGTATGAGCAAGCACAATGCTGCAGATCACTTATCTTGGTCAGTTTGTGTTGCTATCATAAAAGATCTGAGGCTGGATATGTTATAAAGTGAAGAGGTTTATTTAGCTCATAGTTCTGGAGTCAGGAAAGGTGAAGATGGGTGGCTGTATCTGGCAAGGGCCTCCTGCTGCATCGGAACATGGTACAAGGCACCATATGTTGGGAGTGATGAGGGCACACATGGAAAAGAGAGAGATCATGTGGCAAGGGAGAAGAAGTGAGAGTAAGATGGGAAAGCCCAACTTGAGGTCACCAATCCATTCCCTCAAGACCTGAGCTGCTCCTGTGGGAGGGGCATGGATCCCTTTCCAGGGCCCGCCTCCAATGGCCTAACTACCTCTCATCTGGCCCCACCTCTTAAAGGCCCCACACTTCTCAATACTGTTATATTGGGAACAAGCCTTGGGCACATGAGCCTTAGAGACGTGAGCCATTGCCACACACGGCCTCCTGGGACCAGGTACGCCTTGCCTGGTGGGCACTGATGGTGGAGGCGCTGTGCTTCTGTTCAGATGACCTTTCTGCTTTTGCCTGGAATGTTCTTACCTCAAAGGCTCCTTCTAAGAACATCTTCCTGCCCAGATAAAGCAGGATCTTTTTTTTTTTTTTTTTTTCTCATTCCAAACCCCCGCTTTCTCCCTTTATAGCACTTATCAGAGTCTCAGGGGTGTGTGGTTATTTGTTCCTTATTTGACCATGAACTCCAGGGGGACAGGAAGTCACCAGGACCTGACTCCATGTGGAGTCCAAGGGAGGAGCACTAGTATTTCCTGAGAGCACTAGGGGGTACTGTCATCTGGTTCTCATTCTGGAGAGGAGGGAGGGTTAGTATCCTGGTCACAGCAGCATGATTGACCATGGCAAGAGGTGGGAGACACCCAAGTGTCCACCTGCAGATGAATGGACAGCCAGATAGGGCACATCCATATGGTGGAGTATTATCCAGACATGAAAAGGAATGAAACTGTACCACAAGCTACAACAGGGTGAACCTGGAAGACATTACCCTCAGCACAATGAGTCAGTCAACCACAAAGGGTAAATCCCATGTGATTCCACACACATGCTGTACTGGAATAGTCAAGTACCTAAGGAAAGAATGTGGAATAGAGCCTTCCAGGGACAGGGGAGAAAGGACCCTTTCCATGGAACAGAGTGAGTGCTTGTTTCTGTGTTCAGACAGAGCAGGATTCCACAATAGCAATAAGGTCAATGTTGTTGCCAGCAACCCAGAGGATACAGTTAAAGGTACAGTGTGTCCCCAGGACGATACAAGTTTCTCATTCAGGATCACTTCACTGTCCACCTGTCAGGAGGATATTATGACCTTCAGATTCCGAATGTGGAAGCTGAGGCTCAGAGAGGGTAAGCAACTTGGGCAAAGTCACACAGCTTAAATTCAGAGCTAGTCAATTCTGAAGCCTTGTGCTTCCAAACCCTCATGCTCCGCGTCTTCATCTTAACCTCGATGGGGTAGGAGCAGGACCTTTGGCTGACAATATCCCTGCTCATCTCCCTCCCAGCTCACCTTCCAACCATGGAGGCACAATCCCCCCGCTCTGCTCCCTTTGCATTCACTGAGCTCGGCCAAGACTGAGTTGTCAACCCGGAGATAGAAAGGAAGAAAAAGCAATTTCTTCCGTTTCTTGGCTCAATCCTATGCAGTCAATACTGTTCACAGTAAATCAAATATCAGGACTGCATTGACCCAGGGAAAGGCCCAGGAGGAAAAAAAAATCCTGAGCAGAATCCAAAAAGGAGAAAATAAAGTTCAGCCAGAGGCATAAATCATACCTGGGGAACTGAATCTGCCGTGGCAGCTGCAGCCCGAGCCCCTGGCTGAGCGGGGGAGGGGTCTCTGCTCACAGAGGTGGAAGTGGCGTTTCATTAAGGGGAACAGATTTCCATCGAAGACTTAAGGCAGGTGAGGGTGCACAACCCGGGGGAAATCTGGGAGAAGGGCGTTCCGAGCAGCGGCCACGGCAGGTGCTAAGGTCCTGAGGCAGGTTGTGGGCGGGGAGGTTGAGGAGTAAGGAGGTGTGGCTGGAGGGAGCAAGGGAGGATCCACCATCTGAGGAGGGGGCTGAGCTTGGAGAGATGACCAAGGCCAAGATTGGGCAGGGACTCTGGGCAGGTGTGGAGTCTTGGCTTTCTTCTGGGTCAGGTGGGGACAACTGGGGAATCTGGAGCTGGGGAGAGATGGATCCAACTTGGGTTTTAGCGGGAACTTCTTACTCGTGGGTGCCTCTTCTCCACACCCCGGTGGTTAAGATCATAAAACCCTAGATGGACTTTTGTGGCTGACTGTGCACCCCTGAGATGCCGTCACGCTAAAATAACATGGGCAAAGCTCTTGCACACTAGTGGCAGGTCACAAATGCTTGCTCGTGTTCCTCGGGCATGGCAAGAGGTCTGCATGGACAGTCAACGGTGAATCAGTCCCCTTCCTTAGAAGACACGCCTCCATGGCTGTGCAGGCAAGGGGGATTTCCTCTTATCTTTTTGGATTGTCAAATTACTTTTTCATTTTTTGATTTCCTGTCCCTCTTTGAGACGCATTGACTAGGAGGATAAAGCCTGGGGACTCCGTTTTGAGTCATGTGTTCCGGGGCAGGCCGTCTGCATTTCTGAGTAGACATGGGTCCACCTGGATAACGGGATCAACCTCTAATACCTGATCCTGAGCTTCTCAGGGGAGAAACGCAAAGGTGTCTGTGAGATGCCTTGTTCAGTGCCTGGCACACAGTCAGTTCTCTGCAAATGGCAATTTTAATTTGTGGGGAGCCACATAAGGTTTTTAGAGGAGCCAGGGGTCATAGCTCCTGCCTGGCAGGTGTGAGGCCCTGGGTTCAATCCTCAGCACCACATATAAAAAACTAAATAAAATACAACTAAAAATTTTTTTAAAAAAAGGTTTTTAGAAACAGCAGTGACTGAGAAAATCTGGGTTGAAAAGAAAGCACAGCTCTGCATCGGGCAGATTCCTCCCTTCTCTCCTGACTCCCCTCTCCCAGCCTGGTCTTCCTGCCCCTCTCAGGGAAAGCTGACCCCTGGCCCAGCAGCCAAAGGGCATCCCGAGACGTAGGAAGGAAGCGACATCACCCAGTGGAATTCGCTGGAATCTTCCAGGCAAGCGTCAGAGACTTTTAAGATCCTTGCCTACGAAGGGTCATCGGACGCCTTCCCCCTTGGGTATCCAGCACTGGGCTCGAGGCCCTGAAGTGGACACTTGTTGCTTTTGCTTCTGTAGTAACGTCCCTCTTTCCTCGGGAGTCCACCTACTCTCACGCCCAAACCACCAGCATGAGGGGGCTGGCTCCCCTCCCCCACTTCTGGAGATCCGGGTGGCCCTGAACCAGGCCTGAGCCAATCAGAGCACTCCTGCCCTCCTCCACTGGCTGTGATTGGTTCAGCGATAGGACTCAAGAGCTGGTCAATGAGTGTTCTGGGCTTTTGGTCCCACCATTAGTGTGACCGTCAGAACGAGCTGGGATAGGCTGCTATAACAAACAGCCCCCGAATCGCAATGAGAGGGACTCAGGTTTCAATGGTAAGAAGCAACAGAGGTGGATACCTGGCTCACACTCTGCATCCACTGCAGGCTGCTGGGGCTCTGTCCTCGTTCCTTCAATCAAGGATGAAGGTTGACCGAGACTCCATCACCTGGGACACCATTACGGGGAGGGATGAGGACCTAGTTCTCATTCTGAGTATCGATCTCCCACCCCGTTTCCCCAACACCTCTTCTTACTGCATCGGAGTTGGATTTTCACGGTTTGGCTTCTCGGATTCCCTCTTGGTGACACCTTTGCATCCTCTTAGCACGGAAGGAAGCACACAGTAGGGCCTGTCTCCTGTGGCCCCTTGGTGTCCGGCAGAGTCTGAAGCACTTAGTAGGCACGGCTCCCAGTGCCAAGTGCACCCAGTGTGCGCCTTGTTTGTGGCAACCTCTCCTTGGCGTTTGCAGAGGGGCGTATCCAAGAAGCGAGCCCCCAAAACACCTTCCCCAGGCCCAGCCTCTTGCAGCCGGGGACCTGGAGTTTGCCAGGAGGCGGGATGGGTGAGGGGGCCTCCAAAGGGTGGCCCAGGGCCGCACCTCCCTGCTAGGGTCATCAGGGGTCAGCGAGCAGCGACTTGGCTTATGAATTTCCTCCCAGGGCCCCAGACAAAGAAGGAAGTGGTTGGCAGCCTGGTTACCTTGGCAACTCTTTGTGCTGGAGAGTGGGAGAGGGGGAGGGAGGCTGCGGAGGGAGGAAGGGGGCAGCGCTGGGGGCGGGGCCGCTGCTGGAGGGGAATCCACCTCTCAAAGCGGGGACCCATCCTGCTTGTGGGCGGAGTGGAGGAGGGAGGAAGGTGTCCTCAGGTTAAGATGCAGGCTGGTCTGCTGTCCTCCTGCCTCCTCCACACCCTCCAGCAGTTTTAAGAAGACCCAGAGAACTGGGTTGGAGTTCCAGCCCTTCCTTCCTCCGGCTGTGTGACCTTGAGCAAGTTTCGCTCCTTCTCTGAACCTCAGATTTCTCTCCTCTAAGATGGGGATAATCATCCCCCGCCTGAGGCTAAGAGGAGCATTTTATATAAAGTGTGTCAAGACGTGCGGGACCCCTACTGTGTTAACGGCTGGGTGCGACTTGAATGGCCTGTCCTAGCTACTTGGGTTTAGGCAAGTGCCTCCCCTTGTCAGTTTCTTTATGCGTAAAGATGGGAGAAAATCTCTGGAATGTGGCTGGAGGAAAGTGGGAGCTATGGTTACTGATGTTTCTGCCAGATTCTTGACGTTGGTGTGTGTGTGTGTGTGTGTGTGTGTGTGTGAGAGAGAGAGAGAGAGAGAGAGAGAGAGGGAGAGAGAGGGAGGGAGGGAGAGGGAGGGATGGAGGGAGGGAGGGAGACGGGGGAGTCTGGGGGGCCCTTCAGGAAGGGATCTGGCAGAAGTGACCTGCACCTGGGTCCCCGCGTGGCCCAGCTCTCTGCATTCGGCCCCGTCTTACATTGCGCATGCGCAGGAACCCGTCTTGGCCGGGGCGGGGCGGCGAGGGGATTCGTCCTGGGAGGGAGTGAGCCCCCCGCGACCCACCGGCTGGCAGCCAGACCCGGGGCAGGAGCGCGGGTTTCCGGTGATTTTCCAGATCCAGACTCAACCCCAGGAAATGAGCACCTGGTGTCCCCACAGCACCAGAGCGTCCCTTACCCCCCGCCCCGGCCCTCTGTCCATCTCTCCCGTGGAAAAGTTGTCCTGTCCCTGAGCCGACAGACCCCCAAGGCTCTGCTTGGAAAGACCCCTTGGGCTCTGCCCCCGGATGGCCTCTGATCGAAGAGGAGAGACAGACAGACTTCCCAGCGTGCAGCTGCTCGCCACGGGGTCACAGGATGAGCTCCTGGTGTTCCCAGGGCTGAAGGAGCAGGGAAGGCGGCCTGGAGGAGGTGACCACTTCTTGGAAGGAGGAAGGAAACCAGTCCAACTTGGTGGGGCAGGCAAGATGATTGTCCCCATTTTACAGATAAATAAACCGGGGCTCCAGGATCAGGGACCTGCTCCAGATGCTCCAGAAGCCACAAGTCCTGGTTTCCTACTGGGTTTGTCTCACCCAGACTTGGGGTTTGCTTCGTTTTGCCCTTTTACAGTCCAAGGTGAGAGATTCTAGGTAAAATATGTAGGTAGGAAGCAGCGATCTGGGGGTTCAGGAGGAATCTAGCTTGGGAGAGTGGGGGGCTCTTGTGGAGCCACGCTAGTTGGGAGAGGGGCAGGCAGAGGGCGTTTGTAGTTGATGATGTGGGAAATCCGACTATGGCACTTCACCTGCCTGCGACCCTCTATGGCTCCCCAGTACCCTTGCAAAAGCTTCGCCTTTCCACCACAGCCTTTGAGGCCCTCCTTGGCCCTGTCACCTTGGCAGCTTCGTCTCTTCCATGTGCTCTCTTCATCCCCCGTGGATGCTTGGTCTCACTCTGGAAACTTGCCTCACATGTACCTCCCTCTAGAACATTCTGCCCCTCTCTCCTGCATGACTCTCCCACGTTCAGCTTAAAAGTCACCTCCCTTGGGAGCCAGGTGCCTCCCCTGGGTGCCCTCAGCCCACCTGGGTTTCTGGTCACTCTATTCTGGTTATGTATTATCTCTTTAGCATCTGTCCCTGTCCCCTGCCTCTTGCTGTGAGCTCCCTGAGGGCCGAGCCCCCATCCATCACTAAATCCCCAGCACTGAGAATGGATGGGGTCGGCACATAGCAGGTGCTCAATAAAATCCACATCAGAAATGTTTTGAATAAAGAATGAATGGATGAGGGAGAGTCGGTGAGGCTTGCCGGAAGAGCAAACAGCCGAGCTTGCCTGGCGCCGCGATCCAGATGGGAGGCTCGGAGCCCAAAAGCGCCTCCATTCCCTCCTATCTCCTCTGTGCTTTGCATGGGGAATGGCCAGGTGGGGTGCAGAACCCACTGTCCCAGTCCTGTCTTCCTGTCCCCTAGCCTCCACCTGCACACCGGGACTCTTACCACCTCAGGATCACCTCCCTGCCAGGGCCACAAATTTTTTGACAAAAATCTTCATGAAAACCTTTCCGGCTCTTTTTAGGACTCCGTGAGGATTTAAGAACCACAAAATACTCTTTTACAAATGGGTAGTACCGAGAGGCTGCTCTCCCCGGCCTTTAATGGGGGTTTTGGTGATAACCAAGAAGTTCAGCAATTATTGAACACCTGCTGTGTACATTTCCTGTGCGTGGCCCCCTGCTCAGCAACTTCATTCCTTCCACTTGAAAGAAGGAAATCAGAATTCCGGGAGGAGAGCTTGGCCGAGGTCCTGCTGGAGAAGCTGGAACCATGTTCCCACCCAGCTCTGTCCCACTGTGAAGCCCCCGAGGAGACCCAGGCTGGATGCGGGGCTACTGGAACTGCTTGCTGTGGCTTTGGTGTGGTTCCTCCATGGGAAGCCACCGCACATCTCAGGCTCTGCTTTTCTGTGCCTCAGCTTCCTCATCTGTAGAATGGGCATAAGAGCAGGCTCTACTTCTCTGGGTTGCTGTGAGCAGTTGGTAGTTGAGAAGACGCTTCACTAAAGGGCTTGGCACAGTATCAGACCTATAGAGCTCAAGATGGTTAGCAGTTCAGATGAGTGAAACCAATCTTGGAGGGGCCTCCTACGTGCCAGGGCCACAGCAAGGGAGTGGAGCAGCCCCATCCTGCCCTCAGGCACTTCTGTGGCTGTCACAGGACATCAGCGGTGAGTCTCTGAGCCTCAGCCCCTATGTCCTCTCTCACCCACTCAACACCTATTAACTGAGCACTTACTATGTGCTAGACTGGGTGAAGAGGAATAAGACAACACACCTCACCAAGGTGGGAGATGGGCAGGGGGTGGACAGTAAGAGCTCCAAGGACATGTGATGGGATTATGAAGAGAGAAGGAGAGACTCAGAGAGGACCTTAAGACGGGGCAGGGGGTCCAGGTGTTGGGTACGGCACATTCAAAGTCCCGGAGGCTGGGGTCTGGCAGATGCTTACTAAAATTAGTGGTGGTTGGACTCCTCTCTGACATTTGGTCATATCCTGCCTGAACTCTGCAAAGAAAGGCATCAACTGGACCATAAGAACTTTGACTGTGACCCCTATCTGGGGTCTTGATTCTCTTTAAATTCTTTTTTTTTTGAACCCAGGGGCGCTGAACCCACTGAGTCATATCCGCAGCCCTATTTTGTATTTTATTTAGAGACAGGGTCTCACTGAGTTGCTGACATCCTCTCTAAATTGTCGAGGCTGGCTTTGAACTCGCGATCTTCCTGTCTCAGCCTCCCAAGGCGCTGGGATGACAGGCGTACGCCACCGTGCCTGGCTATTCTCTTTCAATTCTTTACACACATCATCTCATTTAATCTGCAAGCCATCCCGTGGGAACTGTTAAACACACACAGGGGCAGACCATCACATTCCGTGATTCACAGAAGCAGAGAGGGCACATGCAGTGTGCAAAGCCACCCAGGTACGGGGTTGTGAGGTTTAAAAAATAAAATAAAGCAGGGTGCCCCATTAAATGTTAATTTGGGTTAACCGGCCAATGACATTTTGAAGGATGAGTATGTGTGAGATCTTTGCGACACATTCAAAACTTATTTACTATTCAGTTTTTGGTAACGTTACCCAGTTGATTATTATTTTATTATTATTATTATTATTATTATTATTATTATTTTGGTGCTGTTGAACATCTAAACTAGGCCCTGGTGCATGCTGGGCAAGCACTCTGCCACCGAGCTTGTTATGACTACCTGATTTCTTGACAGCAAAGGTAATATTCGCCAGCAGCTGGTTTTCTTGCGGGCCTACTAAGCGCCAGGCTCAAAGCCCAAAGCGCTTTTCTTGGTGAACCTGGAACAGAGGCCAGGAGGCTCAGTTCTCTCTGCGCCCCGCCCCGCGGCCCGCAGTTCCTCCCACGACCACGAGGTGTCGCCCTCGGCCCGCAGTACCCGGCGGCGGCGCAGCCCATCCATCACCGCGGGGCCCAGCGCGCAGACAATGCGGGGAGCGGCCCTTGCCCGCGCCCGCGCGGCTGCTGGTACAAAGGATGCGCTGTTAACACGTGTACGGTAATGGGCTCCCCCACGGCCTCTTCCTGGGCCGCCTGCCTCCAGCCTGACGGATGACCCGAGCCATCCATCTAAATTATGTCCTGGGCGATGAGCATCCTCCTGTGTCCAGTCCGTCCTGCTGTCCAGGCCAGCCCCGGTCGCGTGCCGTGGACGACCTCACTCATCCCCCACTCTGGGGAAGGAGCCTCCAGCAGGGTGAGCACCTACTGTGTGCCAGGTCCTGACCACTCTCTGCTTTTGATTTTCAGACAGGTGGTGGGATGGATCAGTCCATTTTGCAGATGGGGACACTGAGGCCTGGAGCCGGGAAGTCTTTATTCCAAGGTCACAGCTCTGGGGTTTGCCAGAGCTGCATTTTTTTTACAGTGTAAATTGAGATTATAATTCTCATACCTTAAAATTCATACATGTAGTGTGTACGCTGCAGGTGTCCTATTGATGGCACTCTGCAAACATCACTAATTCAGTTTTTAGAACATTTTAGTCACCCCCACAAAGACATCCATTATTCGTGAGAAGTCACTTTCAATTCCTCTCTCCCTTGAACCTGTTCCAACCACTATTATGCTCTCTGTTTCTATAGATTTGCCAGTTTTGGACATTTCCTACAAATGGAAATCACACAATACGTGGCCTTTTGTGACTGGCTAATTTCCCTAGCGTCATTCTTTGAAGGGTTGCCCATGTTGTGGCATAGATCATGGCTTCAATCCTTTTTATTGCCAAATAATATTCCACTGTATGGACGTACCACATGTTGTGTCTCTATTCCTCTATGAATTAATTCCACTTTTTGGTTCTTCTGAGTAATGCCAGACTTTGCACAGACATCTATTGCCAATTCCCCTGGGTATTTACCTGGGAGTGAAATTGCTGGGCCATATGGTAATACTATATTTAATTACTTGAGGAGGTGCCAGATTGTTTTCCGAGTGGCTGTACCATTTGACATCCCTGTGAGCAGTATCTGCAGATCTGGATTTGTCCACATCTTTGTCAACACTAGTTTCTATCTGATTTTATTTTTTTTCTTTTGGCCATCCCAGGGGTATGAAGTTGATCTTATGGTTTGATTTGCATTTCTTCAATGACTAATGATGTCAGATGTTTGTTTACGCACTTGTTGGCTATTGGGATATCTGCTTTGGAGAACCATCTATTTATATTCTTTGTCTATTTAAGCAAATTTATTGTTGAATTGTAAGAACTCTTTACATATTTTGGATTCAAGTCTCTGATGGAGGATTTGCAAAGCTCTCTCCCTATCTGTGGACTTTTTTTTTTTTTTTTTTTTTTTAATTTTTGGCATCGTTTGCATCACCAAAGTTTTAAGTTTTGGCGGAAGTCTGATGTCTCTGTTTGTTTCTTTCTTTTGTACTGCGGATTGAACCCAGGGGTGCTTAACCACCGAGCCACCTCCCCAGCCTTATTTTGTATTTTATTTAGAGACAGGGTCTCCCTGAGTGGCTTAGGGTCTCTGAATTGCTGAGGTTGGCTTTGAACTTGAGATCCTCTTGCCTCAGCCTCCCGAGCGCCCGGCTCCCTTTCCCTGTGATTCTGAAGTTGACGTTTGCTTTGTGCATCTCCTAGTCAAGGGGTGGCCCTCCGCTGGGGATTGTGGAGGGAGCTGTTCCGGATTTGGTGATGGCTCCTGGTTGGTCAGTGGGTGGAGTCTTGGGGAAGAACAATGACCTTGGGCTGAACCAGCTCCTGCATGGGGCTTACTCCCCTTGGTGCTGTGGGTGGGTCACCCCGTGCCTCTGGGCCCCGTTTCCCTACGTCCAGTGGAGATCATGGCGCACACCCTGGAGGGGCAGTGAGAGTCAGTGAGATGTTAGGCGCTCGGAAGACGCTTAATCAAGAGGCCCGATGAGGTGCCGGTGGCCTGAGGGGGTCCCCTGGCTCCCCGCACCCTGCACAGCATGGGCCCTTGGAGAGGGACTCAGGGCATCTGCCCCGCCCTGGGAATGCCGGGGATCGGGTCGCGTGGCTGGGAGGCCCTGAGCTCTCTGCCCCCTAACATGTTTTCTTTTTCGCCTCAACTCAAAGTCTGCTTTCCCTTCGCCCTAGTAAAACCTGTCAGGGGGCAGCTGGGACCAGAGGAACCACCGGGCCTGCGGGCAGCGGAGGAGGTGGCTCAGGGGAGGCCATTGCCTCCTCAGGGCCCCCCTGGCTCCCGTCACCATCCGTCTGATGTGGATCCTGAGGGGGCGTCCAGAAGCGATGAAGACCCCAGCTAGGGAAATCTCCGGGAAGTGCAGCATCCTTATCTCCCGGTTCTGAGGAGGCAGCTGAGGCTCAGAGAGGTGAAGCCACTTGAGAAAGGACACACAGCTTACCTTGGAATGCAATGCAAAGAAGCATTGTCATGGGCCACGCCTGGGACAGGGGGCCTTCTCCCTCTGGGGTCAGGACTGAGGAAAAGCCCCGCTCACAGTGCTCCTGCCCTGCGCCCCATCAGGGCAAGGGACTTTGGAGCCACCCGGACTGGGACTGGAATCTGCCTGCTCACCATGTACTCTCTGAACCTCAGTCTCTTCATCAGTCCAATGGGGACACTTACTGCCCCTGTTTCCAGGGTGCCCATGAGGATGAAATGAGAACTAAACCCAAGAGCAGCTTCCTGTGGACTTGACCTCAAGGAGTTCAGGGTAATTAAGACTATCACTTAATTACCAGGAGGCTTGCGGCCCGGCCTGGACCATCTGGGGGTGGAGGTCATATCTGCCTCCCAGGCCTGGCCTCGGAGCTGGTGCGCTCAGGGCAGCGGGAGCCGCAGGCGCTGTCTGCTGGAGGCTGCAGGTGGAGAGAATTGATTTGGTCCCCGAAGGCCGCAGGTGGCCGGCAATTACCGAATGCGGAGCCGCCGGAGATGAGAAGACGCGGGGTCAGGGCTCCGCTGGCCACGCTGCACCAGGATCCAACCGGCGGCTGGCCGGCCTGCTGTCCCTGGGAGGGCTGGGCCCTGCCTGCCCTGCAGACAGACAGACAGGCCCATGTCCATCTGTCTACCCGTCACTGATTCTCGCAGGGGCTGCGTCACCCCCCAGGATCCTTCCAGAAGTTTCTTCTCCTGCTGCTTCCGAGTCTGCCGGGGCCCGGCTCCCGCAGGCCTTCAGCGAGTGCCTCCTGAGGGCGGGTGAACCAACGCGGTCTCCTCAGAGTTGCTGGTGGCATCTCCGCACAGCCCCTGGCCACCTCGCAGGGACACCCCTAGCCTCCCAGGCTGTGCGCAGACTCCCAGGTGGGCGGAGCGTGGCCGCTTCCATGGCTTCACGCAGACACACTGTGCGCAGGGCTGCTGGGGCCGGGGCAGGCTCTGAGGCTGGATCTGGCTCCACGGCTTCCTCGCCAACAAGCTCTGCAGGGACGGGGCCTCTCTGAACCTCAGTTTCCTCCTCTGTGAAATGGGGACTGGAGGTACTTTCACGAGTACTCACGAGCGCCCTGCCCCGTCCGAGCTCCGTAAGGACCAGGCACTGTTGCTGGGGCTCTGGATGAAGGTCACAGCGTGGGAAAGGCTGCAAGAGGCAGCCAGCTTGGGAGGCACCAGAGAAGGTCAAGGATGGGCTTTTCCGTTTCCTGGTGACCCAGGTAAACCAGTTGCCTGCATAGAACCTCAGTTTCTCCATCTGTAAAGTGGGGCCAGTCCAAGCATCTAGGCGACGTCAGTGAAGTCAGAGGGTGAAAACCGAGCACCGTGGGGGTCCCAGGGCTGGTCAGTACCTGGTCAGTGTTGACAGAGGAGGGGGAGGCGTGGGGGGGGGGGATGCACCTGAGCAGATCTTAGAGCCTAGCTCGGCCAGAGCCCTGACTTACTCCATAATCCCAGCTGTTCTCCATACTGGTCAGGGATGGAGATGAACCACGTCCTGGGCACCAGAGGTCCGTGGAAGGGGGAGCTGTCACACTCAGGTGCTGGATGGGGGACATGACAAGGCCATAGGAGGTGACTGGGTCACCCGATTCCCTGTGACAGGGTTGTGTGGACGTGTCCCCCTTAGCATCGGGCTGCTCCTTGCTGCTGGGGTTCAAGAGAGATTGTAACCGGGCGCGGTGGAGCTTGCCTGTCATCCCAGCGGCTCTGGAGGCTGAGGAAGGAGGATCGCCAGCCTCAGCAAAAGGGAGGCCCTGACCAACTCAGTGAGACCCTGTCTCCAAATAAAATACCAAATAGGGCTGGGGAGGTGGCTCTGTGGTCCAGTGTCCCTGAGTTCAATCCCTGGTACGCCCCTGCCCCCAAATAAAAGAGACTGGACAGCACTTACTGACCTTCTCCCCTGGGCCCGGACCCAAGGGCCACACGAAAGTAACGCCCGTGTTGTGCTGAGTGCAGGAGGTGGAGGAGTAAGAAGCCCATTTTCCAGCTGAGGAAACTGAGGTCATGCAGCCAGGAAGTGGTGGGCTGTCCTGTGGGCCTGACCTGGGACTGTGTTTTCTTTTGTCATCGTTGGTCTGCGGGGCTGGGACGGCCCAGGGCTGTGCGCCCAGCGCGGCTCCACCTCCGAGCTCCATCAGCCCACCTGACGTCGGGCTTCTGGTTCCAGAAGCTTCACTGTGAATCTGCACGATGACCACAGCCCGGGCTCAGGAGTCCCGCTGGCCCCGTGCTCGCGGTGCATGGGGTCGCCTGGTCCTGCCGCCCGGGGACATGCAGCGCCTTCCCACAACCTGGCTCCTGCTGGTCCTCGGGTGTCTGGTGGTGCAGGCGGGGCGCGTCTTTGCAGCCCTGGACTGCTCTCCCCTGACCGGGCACACTGCCCCTGTGGAGTGGCACGGGCGTGACCTTGAACGGGCAGACGCGCCCTCGAGTCCTTCCCCTTCCCTGCGTGGGGCGGGCACCGGCTCTGCAGAATCGCCTGGCTCTAGACCTACACGGACCTCTAGCCCATTTCACAGACGGGAACACTGAGGCCGAGGCGGGAGGCCTATCCAAGGACATAGCGAGGCTGCACAGAGCCAGGCCTGGCTCCCAGGCCGGGGCTCCCTCCTCCCCTCCGGGGGCACTGGGGGTGACACTGTTGGAGCAGCGTGGCCTGACCCGGTCCCTGCGTGTCATCCCAGGCCAGGCCGCTGGGGAACCGGGGAGGGCAGGGGAGACTCGGGTAAGGACAGACTTTCTTGGCTTCGGAGTTAAACGTGTACCAGTGACTGAGGGAGAATGTGGAGCGAGACTTTTCCGCTCAGGAGCCGTCTGCTTGCGGGCATGCTGGTGACGGGCGCGGGAAGTGGCGCCAGCTGGGAGGGTCTGCAGCCCACCACGCAGCTCCGGGGGCTCGGGGGCCGGGCGCGGCCTTGCTCTGCACCGGCTGCGCTCAGCAGGGCTCCCTGAGTCCGGGGGATCCGGCACTGGAAGCAGGGGCCTTCCTTCAGGGGGCCTTGGACTTGAGATGGTCTGCATGCGGCGTCCAGGCTGGAGGGAGCCCAGAGCCCGGCAAGAAACTGTCCCCTGGCTGGTTCGCCTGAGACGTGAGGACCTAGGGAAACCTGAGGTGGAATCCTTCCCGCCGCCCGGCTCGGCTGGGTGACGTCAAGAAGTGGTCTCCTGCTCGAGAAGACCAAGAAGAAAATGTCTCCCAGTGTCTTTTATTTTGGGGTCCCGGGGATTGAACTCAGGGGTGTCGGCCCCTGAGCCACCTCTGCAGTCCTTTTTATTTTTTATTTACAGACAGGGTCTCACTGAGCTGCTCAGGGCCTCGCTGTGGCTGAGGCTGGCTTTGAACTGGCCATCCTCCTGCCTCAGCCTCCCGAGCCGCTGGGATGACAGGCATGTGCCCTTGTGCCCAGTTCCCCCTGTTCTTTTGAGGATAAGAAAAGTAGAAAGAGTTGCTGTTATTGAGCACCTGCTGTATGCCAGACCTGCCCTTAGCACTGGCCATTGTGGAGAAGGAGCGAGGGGCGGGGGTTTCCCCAACACCTCCGCTTTCCTCAGTGCAGCTCCTTGTCGGGGGTGAAGGTGTGGCCCCATTTTACAGGAGGAGAAACTGAGGCTCAGAGATGTCGAATGACTTGGCCGGGTCCCTCTGCCTGCCCGTGCCGTTGCTCTAGAAAGTCTAAGAGTCGGGAGATGGCAGGCGAGTGTCCCCAGCCCTGGGGCTTGTCTGGTGGCCTTCTCCCACTCTGGCTCCTCCCCTTCCTGCTTCTCCCTCCAGATGGGGACATCGGCTAAGAGGCTTGTGACCTGCCAGTCCAGTGACCTAACAGACAAGCCCTCTGGGTGCCAGGCTCTGGCGGGCACAGGAGTGGGCAGGACACGGCACAGAGGGTCGCCAAGCATGACTGACAAGTACACCCAGAGACAAAGATTCCCTTTGCCCAGTGCGATCTTCACAGCCCCTGTCCTTGGGGGACGCCTTCCAAGACCCTCGGTGGACGCCGGGGACCCCGGAGTCCTGCGCTGGGCCCTCCGGCTTTTCGGTGCCCACCAACCTGGGCCCGGGGTCGGGGTCCACACCAGGCGCCCTGGAGATGGAGTCCTGTCCCGCCGGAGCCTGGGTGGGTGCTGGGTCTGCGGCGCTGTGGGCATCTCCGCCCCAGGCCCTGAGCTGGGGCCGCTGGGTAGTCAGGCGGCAGGGACGGAGTCCCGCACACACGGTGGCTCGTGTACAGGAATCTGTTCTCCACCGTTCGGGAGCTGAAGGCCGAAACCCAGGGTCCCTTGCCATTCTCCCTGTCTCACGTCACCATCCCTCTCTGCCCCCCTGTGTCCAAATTTCCCTTCTGTATAAAGACACCCTCCTCTTGCGACCCCTCGTTGACCTCATCCTGATTGTCTGCAAAGACTCTATTTCCAGATAAAGTCCCATCTGTGGGACCTCAGGGTTGGGAACTGCAACCTCTTTTTGTGTGGATACAACTCAACCCATATTAGGTCTGAAATTAAGTAGCCATCGTGAGCCGGGTGCGGAGGCGCACGCCTGTATATTCCCAGTAGCTCGGGAGGCTGAGGCAGGAGGATCGCAAGTTCAAAGCCGGCCTCAGCAACTTAGCGAGGCCCTAAGCAACTCAGTGAGACCCTGTCTTCAAATAAAAAGGTCCAGGGATGTGGCTCAGTGGTTGGAACATCCCTGGGTTCAAGCCCCAGTGCCAAAAAAAATGTACATCATGCAGTGTTTTTTGAGCACCAACTGTATACCTAGCGCTGTCGAACACAAGTCGCATCCCACTATCCTGCTCTCATGGGTACCCAGAGTGGGTGACAATAGGGGGAGACAGCAGCCAAAGGACGGGACCCAGCAGGGGTGAGATGTGATTCGCCTGCAGAGGGCGCTCTAGGAGATGCTCCAAGAGAGGAGGATGGTGTCCCTGGGGATGGCACTGAGACCAGGTCAGCACATCACCAGTGAACCATTAGGACATTTCCAGCAGCAACAGGAGTCGCTGCCACATAAACCAAAGAGCTGCAGAAACCGTCTGCCTGCTTTGTTTGTGTGTCTGGAGAGGAAGATCTGAGCTTGACTTGTCTCCATCCTGGTTGACAGAGAAGGAGTCTGAGGTTCCAAGTGGGGAAGTGACTCTCCCAGGGTCAGGACCAGGACCAGGAGGGATGCTAAAATTCGGTTCTTCTTGCTTCCAAGTCCCTCGAGCATGCAGCCCCGCCTGCAGCTATAAAAATGCTTATTCAAAACACAGCAGCCATTACCAGTGACGTCAGAAGCCATTTGCCTGGGTTCCGTGCCTCTGCCTCGTTAGGGGTTAGAAAAATTGCAGCCAATTTTCAGGAATTTCAAACTGAATCTCTAGGTAGGTTCCATTGAGATGTGGGGAGAGGATTCCCTGTTCCCATGTTTGTCCCATTAAGTGCCGGGCAGAAGATTCCCGCATCCAGTGACTGTTTACTGATCACCTACTGTGTCAGGCCTTGAGATGAAGTGTGGGAATTCAGAGTCTTCCAGAAGAAAATGTCTCCAGGAATAAAAAAAAAATATTCTTACTGCCATATTCATGACATTAATACTCACAAATGGATCCTCAGAATTCAGGTAGTGTGACAGGATCAAGCCCAGGAGGCTGTGGGGAACTGGGAGAGGAGTCTGTCTAGCCAGGAGGCCCAGGCAGGCTTCCTGGAGGAGGTGAGTCTTGTGAAAGAGACCGGAATTCACCATGGGAGAGAAAGGCAGGGCAGGGTGTTCCAGCTGGCCGGAAAGGTGTGTTCAAAGCTTGGGTGCCTACGGTTTTACAGAAAAAGACTAAATGTGGCTGACCACAAGGCTGAAAGTATGGAGAATAGAGGAGGCTTTGTCTAGAAGGTAATAGGGAGCTATGGAGTGATTTAGAGCACAGGCGTGACTAAAAGTATTTGCCACAAGGGAAAGAAGGGAGGCACAGAGGTACAGAGGCCAGAAAGGAGATGACTGCACTTGCACGGGGCAAGAAATTTAGCATTGATAATTAACTCAGGGTGCGTCAGATAAGTTTCGAGCATCTCGCATGCTCTGGCTCATCTGTCCCTGTATTGCAGAGTGACTTGGGCACCGCTGTCCCATTTTGCAGATGAAGGGACCCAGAGTGTTTAAGAGATTCTGTGATGTGCAGGTAGGATTCGCTCTGCAGCTTGTGGGAGTCCTTCTTTGGGGTGCCCAGCCCAGGAAGACCTTACACCCAGTGTCACTGATGCAAGAGGATAAGGGCCTGACTCTTGGCCGTGACTTGAGGCAGCTCTGAAGGACCATCCCCACTCCAGAACCCTCCACAGGGTCTTCCTAGGGGCTACCTGATTTCTCCCTGGGCTTCTTTCTCTTCTCTTTCCCAGGTGCTAATCCTAAGAGCACTTCCTGCTAAACATCCCACCCCCTGAACCCAGGGCCTTGGTCTCGCTTCCCAGGAACCAATATGTGGCACTTGCTGGAGTAGCAGGCCACAGCGACAGGGAACAAACCGGACTCATTTAACCTCCAAACCTCCAAGCTGCCTTCCCTCTTCTCTTGACTCTCCAGACTTTGGTTTCTTCCTTTGCAAAGGAAGGGTGTATCAGTCAGCATTGTCCAGGCGATGCTGCGGAAACAAACATCTCCAAGAAAAAATGACTTCCAAAGACAGGGTGATCAAAACTTGTTTTGCTTTGCTCAGGACATTTTTTTTTTTTTTTAAGTTCAGACACCAAAAGTCTTGCATTGCAGGAAATCTCTCAGTCCCGAGCAAACCAAAGAAGTTTTCTCAGGACTGAAATTGAATTTCAGAACTCAAAGTCATATATCCCAGGAACCCACTTAGGCCTCTGCAAAGCAAAGATTTATTTTTCGCTGGTGTTACACGTCTGTCATTCCCACATCATCGTGAACAAGTCTCCCCTGGTATCTTTTGAGGATTTGGTTCCAGGACTCCGAGGATACCAAAATCCACAGATGCTCAAGTCCCTTATATAAAACGGCAGAAGACTTACGTAGAACACACGCACACCCTCCTGTATGCCTTAAATCATCTCTAGTTTACTTATAAGCCTTACGGGCTGTAAATGCTACCTAAAAGTTGTTACACTGTATCATTTAGGGAATAATGACTAAAAAAAAAAAAAATCCTGTACATGATCAGCACAGATGTGAATTTTTTTGGAAATATTTTTAATCTTCTGTTGAAGATGCAGATGGGAAACCCTTGGATAGGAAGGGCCATACTGGTTAAAATAGTTTACCCCGGGTTTCAGGTCAATGAAGCAGCCTCTTTATAGGACACACTGCTGGTCTGGAGGCAGAAAGAAATACTTCTTTTTTTGGGGGGTGGGGGGGTACCAGGGATTGAATCAGGGGCCCTCGACCACTGAACCACCTCCCCAGCCCTATTTTGTATTTTAATTAGAGACAGGGTCTCGCCGAATTGCTCAGGGCCTCACTTTTGCTGAGGCTGGCTTTGAACTGGCGATCCTCCTGCCTCAGCCTCCGGAGCCCCTGGCATGACTGGCTCGAGCGACACACCACAACATGTACTGTCTCTTAAAGGTGCTGCTTGCAGGGAGCCAATCACCTCACTCCTCTCATTGGCCGGCAAAAGTCACATGACCAAGCTGCCTGGGCGGAGCAGGACTGTGTCGGGTAGTGGGCAGCGGGGTGGCCGGGAAGGGATCTGGGGCGTGTGCGCGCTGCGTGGAGGAGGCGATCCGAAGCATCTTGGATGGTGGCGCCTGCTTCCTCCAGCCGGGGGCCTTCCTGCCCCGTCTGCCACGCTCCTCCATGCTAATGATGTGAAGCGGTGCTAATTTGACAAGCCAATTGAAGTCCTCATGATTGCATTTGACTCTGACTAACGACGAGCGGTGAACTCGGTTTTCTCGGTGCGACTTACAGTGGGATAGCCTTGGGCCATCGCGCGGGTCCCATGTTCAAAATGTTGCCTTGTGAATGGTCTAATAAAGTCATAGAGAGAGGGACTTGCAAATGACTTGTCTTTTAACCATTGTAATGAGATTTAAAAAAAATTTTTTGGGGTAACATTATTTTATGTTAGAATGCAAAAATGATCACCCGTAATTAGAATCCTCTCCCTTCAAGTCTCCGCCAGGTCACGGGCGCTGCGGTGAGCGCGGCGCCTCGGAAAAGCTGATCAAATACAATTTTGAAATACAGTCGGATTTGGAGCAGCCCGGAGACTGGTAGGGAAGGCGGCCCACGCCAGTTTTCCCTTGGAAGGAAGAGAAAGGGGTGAGGCGACGGGGAAAGAGATGGAAGGGACGTGAGAAAGGAAGAAAAATACCAGCTCTGTGTCCTCGGCTTCATTAGGGGACCCCGGGAGGGCACGGCCTGTTTCTCGTCAGGGTGGCCTCAGACCTGCCTGGCCACGGGTCAGCCCCGAAGCTCTCGATCACTCCCCCACGGCCCCTCTCACATCTGACATTTGCGCCCCCAGATTGCGCTTCATTCAGGCTGACCAGGCCCCTGGCGGCGCATCTGCTTAATATTTAATCCTAACCGTGTGGACACGTGTATGTCCCTATTTATCTACAAACGCTGCAGTATAAATGTTTAACCAGAAAAGCACCCGGCACCTCAGATCACCTAAGCGACGAGCTTTTGCAGGGTCGCGCAGGCAGAGAGGCCCCCTGGCCCTGTGACGCCCCCAGTGTCCACGCCAGGTCTGGGCCGGCGGGGGAGGGGCCTCAGGTTGCCAAACTGGCGCTTTGCTCCTCTGGCTGGGCTAAGAAGGGGCTCCCCGCACCCCGGCTCCGGCTCCCAGGTGGGGAGCGTCCTGCTGGATGCACTGGTAGCTCGTGGGCCCTCGCACGGTGCCGTGGAGTCCCCGCTGCCGCCGCTCCTAGGCAGGAGGTGTCAGCCCGGCTGAGATGTGTGGGCGGCGTCGGGAGATCACGTTGGAACAAGTGACGTGCGGTGAAATAATGGCCCCAAAAGGGGAAGTGGTGCCATCAGGGAAAGTCAGGAGGGCTCATGAATATTCCGGGCACTTGTACCCATAGCCAGCGCCGGGCTCCGCTCCTGATTCATCAATATTACAAATTGGCGCGGTGGCGAGCCGGCTGTCAGCAACTTTAATTTTTGCTTCGAGCTCGAGGAATTACAATGGAAGTATTTCTCAGGGAGCGCCTGCAAGAACACAGGCGGTCTCCTACAGCTGGAGAGCCTGGCATGGGATCTGGGGGGCTCTGAGTTGCAGACCCAGGTATTCCTGAGCACGCCCGAGCGCCCCCCAGGGAGAGCCAGGAGAGAGACCCTCAGCACCCAGCATGCGCCGCAAAGACAGCACAGCGATTCTGCAGAGAAAGTTGATGGACCCATTCTACAGGCGAGGAAAACTGAGGCTCAGAGCAGGACAGTGGTGACCCAGCTGTGGGGCCAAGGCAGTGACTGGAGCCTCGCTGAAGTTGCAGGTAGCCATTTCCTTACCTTCCAAGTGTGGGTAATGACGGCCACCTTGGAGGGTTGTCAGGAGGACAAAGGAGGCACAGTTCCGGACTGCTTTCTTTGGAAGGATCTCGAGTCCTCCCAGAACAAGTATTGCTCGCAGGGACACTGCCGGATGTGGGCTGTAGAGACCTTTCGCCTCCACTGTGCCCTGCTTCAAGTCCCCAGTGGGAAGGCGGGGCAGGCGGGGCGTGGCAGGCGGGGCGTGGCCTGACCCCGGGTTCCACGTTGTAGGAGAGGAGACCCAGTTGAGCCAGCGCCTCTTTTTGAAGGCTCTGCAGCTTGGAATGGTCAAGGTCACTGTTGAAGGTCATGCTTACCATCTTTAGTGAAAAAGGAGGCTAGGGTATGATGGGCCCATTTCACAGATGGGAGATGGGAGGCTGCGTGGAGAGCTGAGGACTTGCTCTGTGGAAATCGAGGCTTGCTTAGGATGAGATGACCCGTGTGTGCTCTCTCTCTCTTTCCCTCTCTCTCCATCTCTAGTATTTATTTATTTATATTTTGTTTGGTACCGGGGATTGAATGCGGGGGCACTCGACCACTGAGCCACATCCCAGCCCTGTTTTGCATTTTATTTAAAGACGGGGTCTCACTGAGTTGCTTAGGGCCTCGTTGTTGCTGAGGCTGGCTTTGAACTCCCGATCCTCCTGCCTCAGCCTCCTGAGCTGCTGGGATGACAGGTACCCATAGCACGGTGCAGCCACCGTGCCCAGCACCCATCTCTAGTATTTTAACTAAAAATAAAGTACAGATACTTTCTCCCCGCCCCTTCCTCCCTTTCTCCTGATAGTTTTAAGAGCCAAGTACAGAATTAATGGTAAAAGCAGACCGGACGCCTACTGCAACGGCGCAGTGCTCTGCTCAGAAGTAAAATATTTATTCAGTGAAGCGTTTAGTAAGCTCCTATTGTATACCAGGCTCTGTTCTGCTATATAGGGGCTGACAGAGGCCTCGACATTTCTATCAAGGAATTCATAGTCTTGGGATTTCAGGACATTGTGGCCCAAAGTAACCTTGAAAATGTTCCTCTCACTTGACAGAAGTAAAAGCTCCAAGCCAGGAGGGTTACCTGATTTTTCTGTGGCCCTCAAACTGCTCTCTCTCCTGTGGGGAAGAAACAGTGCAGGGTGAATGATCGGGCTCAGAAAAGGGGTTTGCAGGGTGACGTATGGGCGCTCACCTATCAGCTGTGTGGCACTATGCTAGTTACTTAACTTCTCTGGGCCTCAGGGCTCTCTAATAGCAACTGGGGGTAAGTTTTGTCAGCAATGGGAAGGTTTTATGACAGTTTTTTGGCCAGGTGCGGTGGGGCACGCCTGTCATCCCAGTGGGCTCAGGAGGCTGAGGCAGGAGGATCTCGAGTTCAAAGCCAGCCTCAGCAACTTAGCGAGGCCCTAAGCAACTCAGTGAGACCCTGTCTCTAAATAAGAAACAAAATAGGGCTGGGGAGGTGGCTCAGTGATTGAGCACCCCTGGGTTCAATTCCCAGTACCAAAAAAAAAAAAAAAAAAAAAGAGAGAGACAGATTCTGGAAGCCCTGAATCCCAATCTGTCATTATCTCTTTCCTGCAGGGTCCACGCTGATTTGGGGCCCCATGAGCAATAATCAAATGAAGGAGGAAATAATTATTGTTTTTCAGCTCCAGGTTCAACAGAGACTCCTGACTTCCCGGGTTAGGTAATGGTCTTGGGACTTGGATGCTCAGACTTGCCTGTAAGGAGAGAAAGATGTCTGGATCCTAAGAGGGGTCCTGGATGCCTGCTCCCCACCAGCTCCACGAAATAAATGAAGACCAGGGGGTACCAGGGACTCTCCAGGGATGAGACCCTGTGCAGAGAGAATCGGGCCAGAGGGTGCTAATTGTAACCCTGCCGGGGACACGACTCGGCACCATGTCTGTCCTACCTTCTGTCCTAATAGGATGTGGGTTTAGTGTTCTCTGGCTGAGAGCTGGAAGAATGGTTGCCAGAGGGACCCGAGGGTGGGCGAGGCTGTAGATTCCCTCCCGCCATCTTTCTCGAAGGGTTCCTTCACAAACCAGACGGGCTGGGCGAACTGCTTCACGCCACGGTGTCTTGCACACACGCGGTAAAAACATGAGCTGCTACCTCGTGGTTTCCCTCAGGGGACCCTCACCACGAGCATGGCCTCTTCTGACCCTCTAGATAAAATTAAAACCCAGGTTTCCCGACTGTATTGACCAGGATGCATCGGGAAGCAGCCACCTCCGCAGGTATTTCAAACAGGAAGGGATTGAATACAGGGGTTTCGGTGCTTAGAAAACTGCCGGCAGGTCAGGGAACTGTTGCAGACTTCGGGGTGCAGAGGTGACAGGGAGCCTCTGTCGGTGTTCTCAGCTGTCCAGAGCCCCGAGGCGGGCCATCCGGGAGAGCGTGCTCAGAAGATTCTGGAAGGTGGGCATGGGATCCCCTCCTCTCCAGCCTTCCAGGTCCTGGAACCTTGCTGGCAAGGGACTTGGGGAAATGTAGCTTCGAGGCTTCGAGCCCCGGGACACAGGGAAGCACGCGGAAGTCACATTGCCGAGACGCCTGCGAGGCAGCTGGCTCTGCGGCGGTCACTGGGCCCCTTAAAAGTTTTCTAACTACACTTGGGCTCCTTAAGGGACGCGGGGCAGGGGTGGGCAATGAGGTTCACAAAGGGATTCGAGTTGGCTTATGATTTTCACCACGAACAGCTCTGCCTATTGTGCGGGTGGCTTTGTGTTTAGGTTTTTTCCTGTGCACAAGCTGACTCTCACTGCGTCCCAGTGCCCTGGCTGAAGAGAGTTAAAGAAAGTCCTTCTGACCCTTGAGAAAATGGTAAGGATGACTGTACTCAGGACTGTCACAATAGATGGCAAGGACTGTTGCAGTAGGGAGAGGAGGGGGCTCAACTCGGAATGCAAGAGCAAGAGGGGATTTGCAGCCAAGGTCAGCCCGTGAGGGAGGGAGGGAGATCCAGGTAGAGGGCTGCTGGCTGAGCTGCCCGGGAGTTTTGCTGAAGTCAGGCAGGTGGGGGGGGGGCAGTATCCCCAGGGAAAGTGGGGGGAGGAGTTTGGCCAGATGCGAGGATGCCTGGATGTGGAGGGAGGAGGAGTCTCTCCAAAGTGACTCAGCAGGATTCTGGGCCCAGTGAGGACAGGGACCAAGGTCAAGCCGGTCCAGAACAGGGCTCAGAGGAGCCTGAATTAAGTCAGGTCAAGGAGAGAATCTTGGTTAAGAGTTAAGTGTTTATACACCACCTTTTCTTTCTCCATTCACCCAGGTTGGTTCCATAGTTTAGCTATTATGAGTTGAGCAGCTATGAACATTGATGTGGCTGTATCTCTGTAGCATGCTGATTTTAAGTCCTTTGGGTATAGGCCAAGGAGTGGGATAGCTGGGTCAAATGGGGGTTCCATTCCAAGCTTTCTGAGAAATCTCCACACTGCTTTCCATTTTGGTTGTGCCAATCTGCATTCCCACCAGCCATGTGTGCGAGTACCTTTCTCCCCACATCCTTGCCAATGTTTATTGTTGCTTATATTCTTGATCATTGCCATTCTGAGAGGAGTGAGATGGAATCTTAGAGTCGTTTTGATTTGCATTTCTCTAATTGCTGGAGATGTTGAACATTTTTTCATATAGTTGTTGATTGATTGTATTTCTTCTTCTGTGAAGTATCTGTTCAGTTCCTTTGCCCATTTATGGATTGGGTTAATGTGGTACATATACACACCGGAATATTACTCAACCTTAAAAAAGAATAAAATCATGGTATTTGCTGGTAAATGGATGGAGCTGGAGACTATCATGCTAAGTGAAATAAGTCAATCCCCCAAAACCAAAGCCCGAATGTGTTCTCTGATTTGTGGATGCTAATTCACAATAAGGGCGGGTGAGGGGGATTGCTAGGGAAGAATAGAGGTACTTTAGGTAGAGGGGAGTAAAGGGAGGGAGGAGTATGGGGGTAGAATGAATGGGACATTATAACCCTATGTACATATGTGGCTATAGGACCTGTGAGATTTTACATCGTGTACAACCAGAAAAATGAGAAATTCTACTCCATTGATGTACGATGGATCACAGTGCATTCAGTTGTCATGTATAACTAAGGAAAACTAATTAAATAAAAAGAGTTAAGTGTAGCTTCATGAAAGAGTTGGCACTGGCTTCCGGGTGGGGTCATACAAACAAAGCAGTCAGAGACCGTCTTGCCTTGAGTTGGGTTTCTTGGGGTCCCAAGGCCCCTGGAATAGCAGCTCACGCAGGCAGATCCCTGGGGGTCGAGAGGGCCCGACATGGCGATTCCCGCCAGCTCGGCTGGCATCTGTGGGGCTGTGGCTTTCTGAGCTTCTGTGGTTTTCTGCACACTTTGATTCGTTAGCACTCTATCCTCAACTTCTGAAGCCGTCTGATTTGCGTTTCCTTGATTCTGTGGTCAGATGATCCTGGGACATGGACTGTGGTTCAATTATTCCAAGAAAAAAAAATCTTTTCTTTTTGTTTTTGGATCAATGTATTCAAGCTCCTCTTGTGAGCAGCTGGTCGGCAAGAGGCCACCTGGGGCCAGAGGATGACGGGGGCGGGGCGCTCTCATATGCTGCTGTGTCCAAGGCGAAGACCGCAGTGACCACACCTGCTGTCGGGTGCTAGCGGCCAGGGTGAGACAGGTCCGAGACATGGCAATCCTTCCCACGGATCTCAGCAGCTCTTCAGGTTCTCTGTAATAAACTCCTTCCCCACCAAGCCAGGCTGCCATCTCACCCCTGCTCCCTGTTAGGGAGCTCAGTAGCATACACACCCCATACGATCAGTTAGTCAGTTAACAATCCTTGGGGAGGTATTTGAATTTGGATTTTCTAACACAGCACAACAGTGATAACAATGACCACTGAGTTGATCAGAAAGGCTGGACTCCTGTTACAGAAAACGCCAAACCTTAGAAACAGAGTTTATTTCTTACCCACATGAAGTCCTCTGTGCAGCTACGATCCACGTGGTGACTCAGGGATCCAGGCTCCTTATATTCGGCTCTTCTGCGTTTGAACATGACGCCTTCTCTTTTACTACAGCAGGAAAGAAGAGAGACAGGAAAATGTCGCGGGGCCATGCACTACCCCGGCCTGGAAGCATGGTTATTTTTTCTACCCAGAGAACCCGTTACGTGGTCTCACCTAACTAAAGGGACTGGGAAGGATGGTTTTCGTGTGTCCAGGAGGGATGAATATAAAACAGCATTTGATGAACGCAGAATACCTACTGTCTTTGTCGCAATGATCGCTTCCTTCTGAGTAGCCACCACAAGATGATGGCTCTATATTAATTAATTCCAATCATGACGGAGATCCTGGCGGATGAGCAAACTGAGGCAAGTTGAGTAGCTTGCTTAGAATCGCATGATGAATGGCAGGCTCCGAATTTGATCCCGGGTTTGGGTGTCCCTGAACATTTGTTTTTCACCTCTCAGGGTTGCACGGAGGTGACCAGCTCGACCCAGGAACTCAGCGCGGGATCACGGCTTTTCCGTCCACGGCAACCAGAGCTGGGTCCCCGAGCAGAAACCCGCCCAGCCGACTCCAGAATCTCACGCTGTGCAAGTGACACTCACGAAAGGTAATTCACAGTCCCTGACAATTTGTTTGCCCATTTAGGCAAGAAATATGGAAAGCATATTTTGATCTTGGATTTTCCTCCATTTCCCATCTGTTCTTCATTAGGAGTGCAAACTTAAGAGGCTCCTCGAGTTGGTATCAAGTTCAGACTCTGCCGCCCCCGGGGAGGCTGGAGGGGAGGCTCTGATTCTCCTCCTCTCCTGCTGCTCTGTCTGTGAGTCCATCTGTTTTCCTGGCCTCCCTGTCTGGTCAGCCCCACGCGGAAGGTCAGACTCCCTCGTGGGTGAAGCCAGAGGAGCATGGGTAGACGATTCCAGGGGCATTGAGTTTGTCCCTGTCCCTCTGGGTCCCCTCCCATGCGTGCCACTTCTCAAGCCCCTGCCCTTTAGCTTAAGAGGAGTCACAGTGTCACCAGGCACAAGTCCATGTGCTTGCGGCTCAAAAGCAAAGAGCGTTGGTGGGAAGGAAGTCGGGTTGAGTCAAGAGCCGGCGCCCTGAGAGACCGTGGGGGCTGCTATGCCTTCCAAAAGCACAGCAAAGACCATGGTGGGGAAACTGGGCTCAAGACAGGGCTTTTGTAGGTAGGGACGGTGCAGTGGGACACTGGGCGGGAGGCCCGTGTCTTTGCAGGGACTTTGCACCCGGGTGAGTATCTTTTTCATTGGCGAAAACATTGCCATCAACCTTGACCTTGACCTCCCGGGACTACTTACTGGAATTATTTTTCTTTCTTTGGTACCAGGGATTGAACTCAGGGGCACTCAACCACTGAGCCACCTCCCCAGCCCTATTTTGTATTTTATTTAGAGACAGGGTCTCCCTGAGTTGCTCAGGGCCTCACTGTTGCTGAGACTGGCTTGGAACTCGCGATCCTCCTGCCTCAGCCTCCCAAGTCGCTGGGATAACAGGCGTGCGCCACCAGGCCCGGCATCACTGGAATTCTCTAGACAAACAGGTGATTTTTCTTCAAGTTGAGTGTCGTTGTATACATTGTGTGGTACTCTGAAGATTGCCAGATGTTGTACCAGTGTAAGAGAAAGGTAATAGGGTGGTTGACATCATAATCTTTAGGTGCTTTCTTCTGTAGGACTTCCAGGGCGGGCAAAGGGAGGGGAAGTAGTTGGGAAGCAGAATTCATGAAGGAGGGGCCCCCGGCATAACAGCTGTTAAGCGACCTGAGAAGGCAGTGTTTCCAGTGGTGAGCCGAACATCTTCAAGAAAGCAGGTTTCAGCCGGGCACGGTGGTGCACACCTGTGATTCCAGTGACATTGGAGGCTGAGGCAGGAGGATCGCAAGTTTGAGGCCAGCCTCCGCAACTTAGCAAGGCCCTGAGCAATTGAGTGAGACCCTGTCTCTAAATAAAAAATAAAAAGGGCTGCAGAGGTGACTCAGTGGTTAAAGGCCCCTGGGTTCAATCCCTAGTACCAAAAATAAAAATAAAAAAGATAATAATTAAAATGTAAAAAAAGCAGATTTCCGAGAAGAAGAAGAAGAAGAAATGGCAGAGGACACAGGGAAACAGTACTAGCTGGGGTCAGAAAGCCACCCTTCTGTAAATGGGTCTAGGGAGTCTGGGACTCTGTTTGTTCATCTGTCAAATGGGGGTGTTTCGATAGCGTCTCTGACGAGCTCACAGTGAAAATCAAAGAGATGATCAAGACTGTTGGTATTCGCCGCCTGGCCGGAGAGCATGCCGAAATATTAACGGAGGTCCTCTTTTTTGAAAAAATTAAAAAATCAAATCCCATGCATTTATTCACTCCCTGTGACCCGTGTCCTCCTTCCGCTGCAGCCGAGTGGACGGGGCGGCCTTTAGTGCCTCAGGAAAGCATGACAGTGCAGAAAGCAGGGGGTCACGGTCAAGGGCTTGGCTCTTGAGTTTGAAAAGCTGGCCAAGGACTAGATGGGGGAGGAGATATGTAAATGAAGGCCACAGCCAGACTTCCTGTCTGTGGGACTAGAAGGTTCTCCCTGCACGGTGGGGCAGACCATGGGCAGGGCAGCCTCCGACCACGGTCCAGCCTTCAGACGCAAGTGCGGCACCTGCTCAGGTCTGGCCCACCCTCGGGGGGGACCCGCACCATCTCCCCCAGGTGGGCTGCTTGTGAATTCCCGGCCTGCTCACACCGTGCTGCCCCACGGGTGCCTCTGTCGACCTCAGACGGAGGGTCGGGGGAGTTCCTTACGCAGAAACCGATCCCCGCGATCCTCACCTGGGCTCGGGGAGGGATACGTCCCCTCCTGAGGGTGCAGACGCAGCCTGGGAAAAGGCACGGGGATTCTGTTTCCGCCACTCAGCAGGACCAGGCTGGGGTGGAGATTCTGTGGCGTCACAGGAGGTCATGCCCCGATCTCCTGAGTGACAGGCAACGGGTGTCGTGGCGACCCTTGTTGGGGGAGCAAGACCACAGCCACTGGGTTCCCAAACAAAGGTCACGTCTCTTCAAATCCCGCCTTTCCCTCACTCCCAGAATCCTGCGCCCGTGGGCCCAGGGGGGTCTCTTCTCCGGGAAGCCTTGGGCTCCCACTCTGTCCCCTCCCATGAGTGTCACCAGCTCAGCTCGATGTCCAAACCCTTCCATTCGTCTCATTAGAAACCCAGCCATTAAAAAGAGAGGGGAAGATAATTGCCCAAAGCTACAAGACCCAGGAGGCCAGGGGACGGCAGGCCGTGGAAAACAGCCTTGTGACCAGAGGGCAGTCTCCACTGAAGAGGTCACAATATTTGCAAATACTCTTCCTTGGAGGAATCGAGTTACCAGGAGTTTCTCTCTGTCCCCGCCCTGAAGGGCCTGGAGCAGGGGTTAAGAGCACAGTTCTTGGGGTCAGACAGAGTCAGGTTCTGCGTCTTTCCAGCTGCTGTCAAATCTTAGGCAAATCTGAACCTCTCTGACCCTCTGTTTCTTCATCTAGAAAGAAAGAAGAAGGATAGGTCTATACAAATGAGCCTGAATCTCCATCTGGCTTTGTATTCATTCTCTTGAATCATAGGAAGTAAAGTTATATGCCCAAGTCCTTTCCAATGGCCTTACAGTCATTCCCACCTTGAAATGAAGTCTGTTTCCCCATTGCTTGATTCTGGGATGGCCGTGTGATCTCTTTTGACCAACAAAATGTGGCAGAAGTGACAGTAGGTCAATTCAGAGCCTCAGTCTCAAGAGGCTTCATGCATTCTGTTCTCTCTGACCCCATGACCCCTATAAGAAGCTCAGGGTAGCCTGCCGGAGGATAACATGAGCCATTGAAGCTGTGACCCGTCTTCCGGAAGACCACAGATGTCTAAATGAGCCAGCACGTATCTGCCCAGCTGGTCCTGGAAAGAGAATGGTCAACTAACCATGGGCTTATGGGAGGGTGGATGAATGGGTGTTGTTTGAAGTTGTTACGCCTTGGATTCATTTGTTATGCAGCGAGAACTAGCAGCTACACTTCTGTCTTCAGGATTTCTGTGAGGACCAAAGCAATTGTACGGGAAGATGACACTAGCCAGAATAACCATTACCGATGGAGGGTTGGTTCTGCCCAGGGCTGTACTCAGGACTGGGATGCATTATTTCAAAGACTGGGAGAGTCTGGAAGCTTCTCTCTCTCTCTCTCACACACACAGTGTCTGGCACCTAGTTGCTGCTCACTGCAGGGCAGTCCTTGGACGTTGCTGAGGTTAAGACTCCTGACAAATGCTTCCGACTGGGATATGGGTCTGAATCGTGTAACCAGAGGCCTTGGACGCTCCTTAGCCAAGGACAGATTAGAAGGCGGCTCGATGGCAGGGGCCCGTCAGGGTGGGGATAAGACATTATTCAGAGGCTCCCCTCTGCCCTCACTGGTGTGGTCCCTGGACCTGCAGCCTCAGCGTCCCCTGGGCCCTTGTTAGAAATGCAGAATCTCAGGTCCTACTTGAGTCGGCTGAATCAGTAAGTGTGTTTTAACAAGGTCCCCAGGGGATTTGTGTGCCTGTTAGAGTTTACCCAGAATACTCCTCTTAAGCTATCTGTGCTGAGGGACTGATATATATTTTTTAAAAAAAATTTCTAATCCATTGCAGAATGACACTTCTGTAAAATGCAGTAAAAAAAAAAAATTACTAAACAAAATAAATGAAAAATAAAATACCCACAAAATCCAAGCCCCTGGTTTTCATCATCAGATTCAACAGATAATAGAATTGCTTGCTGTCAAATCGCTACGAAATGTTTCTTCCTCTGCACGCACCTGGCCGTGGACAGGTAGAGGTGAGATGCCTGGCACTGTCCCCGGGTCACAGTCTGAGGAGTGCCATACCAGAGTTGATCGTGATGTCGATACTAACATAATGAGCGCATCTCACTGTGTGCTTGACATCAGAGAGCGGCAAGCATTTACAAGCTTGTGTACCTGAGAAGCTTCTCAGCAAACTGTGAGGCCAGTGATTGTTTTTAAATTTCCACTTTCTAGATGAGATAGATAATTAAGGCCCAGAGAGGCTATGTGACTTGCCTGAAGTCACACAGCATATAAGTATGGTAACCTGAGCCTGCCTGTTGGGTCACTGCAAGAGAGAAGGAGGGAAAGGAAGGTATAGCCAGAGAGAGGAAAAGGATGTTGTGCCCCGTACCCTGTGTGAGTGACAGCTGTCTAAAAGCCAGGGACAGGGCCTCGACTTGAAAACCACCCTGCAGGTGAAGCCAGCGCCTAACAAGCCGTCTGCTAGTTCCAGGCTGGGCCTCCTGTGTCCCTCTCTTTGATGCAGCTTGCAGGAAGGGAGCCCCTCCATGGAGCCCAGCCCCTGCCACTGCCCCATCCTGCCTCGCTGCCAGGGAGGAGGTGGGGGCAGAGGCCACGGCTGGCAGCCTTCTCTCCTGCTTCTCTTCTCCCTGGAGCCATGGGGGCTGGGCAGAGAGGCCGGGGTCTGGCAGGCTGGGTGATAGCTAGTTATCGACAGGTTGACGGCTGCCACCGCAGACTGCCCGAGGACATCAAGGCGGGAGCCACTTCTGAGGCCGCTGCTCCCGGAGAGCAGGCTGCCAGCGTCCTGCCCAGGGCCCGGCGTTTCCCCTCACCAGCTCATTAATCCTGATTCACAGAAAAAGGCAGCAGGCAGGGGCCCTCTTAGCAGGCCGAGTAGGCGACTGATCTGCCTTTGCTGAAGACAATCGTGCCCAGGAGACCCGGCATTGCTGAATTATTCAAATCAGCCGTGGCAGGGAAATCTGAGGACACGGAGTGGCTGGTGTCTGCCCCTGCCGCCCCCAGCCCTCCTCTCCTGCCCGCAGGGGGACAGTACCCGGCAGCCTGGGGTGGCCGACCCGGCACGGACTCCACCGCGCTGCTCCCGGCCGCCCCGCCTCCCCGGGTGGAGTGGATGCTGCTGCTGCTGCTCATCTCTGAGCACCTCTGAGCTCTAGGAAGGGATCCAAAATGACATTTCCACCTGCTGGTCCCTGGGGGGACATTCTGACAAGGACCCCTGGATGAGCGCCTGATGGGGCGGCGGTGGGGGCTGCAGGCGACGGGGTTGACTGATCTGCCGAGGTGCGCATGCGCGCGCGCACACGTGTGCGCAGTTCCGCGTGGTGGGGACACGGGTGGAGCTCTGGCGGGACAGCCTCGACAATTTCTGCTCCTGGAAAGAAGACCGAGCCAGGTCTCCCGGGGGACGCTGAGAGTCAGGAGCAGGACTGCCCGGGCTCAGCCTGGCCCCGGGCGACTGGGGCGCGCACGGGCGCAGTGCCCTGGAGTCCGTGCCAGGGGTCCTCGGAGAGCAGAAGGGGCAAACCGAGGCGCAGCGGGGACCAGGGTCCTGCCTGAAGCTTGGCTTGTGGCCAGAAGGCTTCAGGAAGTCACCGTGTTTGGCCGGTGGTGGCGCCTGGCTCCCCCCATAGCTCCCACCCTCTGCTGAGCGCCGTGAACCTGACCCGGGCTTTGACGGGTCACCCCGTTCACCTTCCGAAAATCTCACGAGGCGGACGTGACTCTCACTCCCTTCCATAG
The DNA here is from genome assembly GCF_902686445.1 of Sciurus carolinensis. Lineage (NCBI taxonomy): Eukaryota > Metazoa > Chordata > Mammalia > Rodentia > Sciuridae > Sciurus > Sciurus carolinensis. Next base: position 126,799,578 of record NC_062220.1, read on the forward strand.
CGGGGGAACCTGAGGCCCGCAGAGGTCCAGGCGCCAGGCAGGCTGCCAGGTGACCCTCTGGGGTTGGGATGGGGACCCGGTTGCTTGAACATCCCGCCTGGGGGCACCAGGTCCCAGCCCGTCTAGGACGTCCCTCCTCGCCCGGGCTGTAGTGCGGTACTGCCTCCATTTCTGATGGCTTCCTGGGTTGGCATCGCCACACTGCCATCCCCAGGGGCACATCAGGCGCCAGTGTCCCTGAAGTTGGTGCAGCAATGTCCATTTCTCAAGGACACCGAGGTTTGGGAGGGAGACCCGTTTGCCCAAGCTGCTGCCGCTGGGGTGCGGCGGAGCTTGGATTTGAACCCTGGGCTTCGCGCCACCCGGCTGGTGGCCTGCCGGGTACGCTGTGCCTGGGGGACCTTCTCCGTGGGGCTTGATGTCCGTGTCACAGTGTGGACATCTCCTTTCCCTGCCCTGGATGGCTCCACAAGTTGTCCACTCTTGGGTCAAGGTCAGCCTCTCAGGGTCCTAGCAGAGGACCTGACCTGGCCGCTCAGATGCGCGGTTGTGACTGCGGATCTTCAAGTCCTGTCCGTTGTCCATTTTCGAACCTGCTTTTCCTGGGACGGCCTCCAATCAGCTCCCAGCTCCTGCTGGGAATAATGAGCATTGGAATTAGCGAGGTCTCTAGCTTGCACGTGCGTGTGTGTGTGTGTGTGCGCGCGTGCGCGTGCGTGTCTGGGCCAACCCCCTGCAGAAAAACCACAGGGAGAGATTTATCTCCTGGGTCAGATAAAGGTGACTGAATGCAAACTGGCCAATTCCTTCGGCAAACAGTTCCCGGGGGAGGGCACCTGCAAGGAGGAGAAGAGCCTATCGATCAGGGAAACGCTTCCAGGTGACTTCCAGGGGAGGCTTAAAGGAAAAACCTCTGTGTCTTTACAGCCACCAGCGACTCATTCAGCCTTGTCACACTGCTCAAGTGCCCTGGAGCCAGGCGGGGGCGGGCCCGCTCCGCCTCCTCTCCACCCCGCACAGGAGGGACTCTGCAGTTTGACCTCGGGCTGTCCAGGTCTCCTGCCCCCTCGGTTCCACACTCAGCAGAGAGCCCCCTCAGAATCTGGGGAAGCCACCAGCGAATCCCGGGGTCTCTGGTTTACCCTGGCTACAGGAGAACCCTGGAAGTATCCAGTCCTCATCTCACGAAGGCCAAGTGGCACTTGAGGGGCAGGGACCTCAGCTGCCTGGGGCCTGCCTGCCTTTTCTGTAAAGGACAGATACTAAACGCTTTAGGGTTTCTGGGCTCAGAGGTGTCTGTCACAGCTACTCTGCTTGTGAGGCAAAGACACAATGCCTGCGAATGGGTACCACTGTGTTCCAATAAAACTTTATTTACAAACACAGGCACTGGGCTGGATGGGGTTCATGGGCTGTTGTTTTCTGACCTTTGGAGTCGAAAATAAAGGATCTAGTTGGGGATTTCCAGGCCTGCAGTCTCCCCCAGGCCACTTCCTGTACTTCTATGCTGTGTGACCTTGGCCAGGTTGATGCACCTCTCTGAACGCTGTTTCCCATCTATAAAGTAGGACACAGGAGCACCTGCCTGGTGGGCTGTCACCAGGATTGAATGACACCAGGCAGGCAGTGTGCTGCACAGAGTTATTTTGCAAACGGGCCTTCCCTGTCGCTGGCAAGCGGTATTCCTGGGCTCATTATGCTGATAAGACTTCCATTCTTTTCAAGTTAACACACTTGCATTTTAATGAGTTGGAAAAGATGCAGAGTGTGTCTCTTGGGGGCAGAACCGGCCAGCCTTCTGTGGGGCGGTGGCTGGTGAAACTCGGGTGCCCCCCAAGTCCCTTCGAGTCTGTCTCTGGCTCCCTTCCCAGGTTCCAGAAGGACTGGCTGGGTGGGTCCCGCGTGGCTGCCGGAGATCTCTGCGGAGAGCCGATCACAAGTGGCCGATTAATCTATTACTAGCAGATACATTTTTCCATTAGCGGTGGTGGAATCAATTAGTCAGCGTAATGAACTTGAGTCTGGGCAAACAGGAAGAGGAGGTTAACCCCTCCGTTCCCGGAGGAGGCTGGGACTGAGGAGCCGGCGCCGGGCAGAGAGAGGGGCTTCGACCCACGGGCCAGCTGCGGAGTGGCATGGGGCAGTGTCCCCCGGCAGGTCCCTTGATTGCCACTGACAAGCTTCGGGACCTGAGGAGCCAAACAAAGACTTCTTGACCGAGGACTGAAGCCCCTGTAAACTTCCTGCGGATGGAGGCTTAGCTCAGATCCAGACCGGAGGGGTTTACAAGCCAGGATTCCAACAGGTGCCCTTCTGGAGGGTTCGCCAGGGTCTGAAGCTTCTGTTGCACACTGAGCCTCTTCCAGAGGGGTGGAGTCAAGTTCCCTGGACCCACTAGAAGGAAGCGACTTTCTTTTCCCCTCTGGAAGCAACTCGTAGACCTGTGGGTTTTCTTGATATGCCGGCCCCAGGACGAGCTCACGTCCCCCCCAAAACCCTTGCTATCTCTGCGGGGAAATTCTTGCTCCCCCGATCTGCTCTTGGCCACTGTATTTGCTCACATAGAAGTGAACAGTGCCTGCCTCTGGTCTGGGCCCTGGTCCCTGTCCCTCAGGATAAGTAGATGCTCAATAAATCTGCAGCATCTCCAAGCGGGTGGGCTGGGAGATGGGGCAACACCCTGCATCGCACGTGACCACAGGGGTCCCAGAGGAAAGTGGAGGCTGCCCAGTGAGTGAGGGGCAGAGAGGAAACGAGGGAGGCTTGGGAGGGGACTCTGGGTTTCCATTTTAGCTTCTGTGCCTATGTATGGACACCGTGGAACGGGCAGTGGCACCCGCGGGCAGAAGTCACCAAGAGGGTGGTCCCAGAGGGTGCAGGGACGGCAGCTCGAGGAGGGACCTCGGGTTCCCGTGCGGACGGCAGGCCAGTGTGGCTGGACGGGGTGGGCAGGGGAGATGGCGGCTGAGTTGGGAGGTGAAGCCCGGAGGAAGCAGGGGCCCAGGACCTCGTAGACCCCCACGGGGAGTCTGGGCGCTCAGGAGGCCGTCGGTGGGTCCTGTGCAGAGGGCGGCTGTGGCTTGTCTTTACAGAATCCCCGCTGTCCACCATGCTGGGGCGCGCTCAGGCTGGACCATGTGGCGCTGTCCCGAGAGACCGCCATTCACTCCCCTCCTCGTCCCCTGACAGTCCTTTGGCCTATGTGCACCCTTTGGTTATGGGGAGCAGAGCTACCATGAACCCGCGTGCCCAAGCGGTGGTCTGAACCCCTGATTTCCATACTTTGCTGTCTAGAGCTAGCAGGGGAATTGTGAAGTTCACCTCAATCAATAATAATAATAATAAGAAGTCCCCGGGCCTACAGAGGGCAAGAGTAGAAGACAGAAACCCGGGTAGGAGGATACTGCAGAAAACAAGACTGGGGTCATAGTGGCAGAACTGAATGGGCTGACCCAGAGTCGACGCCATGGGCTCCAATCCTTGCACAGTCTAGAAACCATGGCCAACAGGTGTGGAGGGTGCCAGGTGAGCCCAGAGGAGCCAAGGACGCCTTCTGGTCTTACTACCAAGTGTATGTCCTTAAAATCCCATCTCTGAAGCCAGACACAGTGGCGCACGCCTGTCATCCCAGCGGCTCCGGAGGCTGAGACAGGAGGATCACGAGTTCTAAGCCAGCCTCTGCAAAAGGGAGGCCTAAGCAACTCAGTGAGTCCCTGTCTCTAAATAAAATACAAAATAGGGCTGGGGAGGTGGCTCGGTGGTCGAGTGTCCCTGAGTTCAATCCTGGGTACCCACCCCCCATCTTCAGTTTGGTGACTGGAGGTCACCCTGCATGTCACCGCGGGCAGGAACTTGCTAGTCTTGGTCTGGATTTGACCCCTCCCCAAAGCCTCGGTCTGCCCCAGACGCTGGCAGACGGGCACCCTGGGGAGGACTGGCGCTCTTGCCGCGAGGGGGCGTCCGTCAGTGTCTCCGCACCTTGGAGCCCGCCACCCCCTGCCGGGGAGCGTGCGCGGTATGTGGATCAGCAGGTAAACCGCCCCCCATAATGGAGATGGATGGAAGCCCAATTTTGTAATAGAGAACCTTTCATTAAGGAAACCACTGCTTTGGAGGCTGTAAAGGCGCTAATGGCCAGCCCCAGCTTGGGACTTAATTATACCACCGCTAACGAGCTGCCGCTCCGGCTGGCGGGGGCGCATCGGCCACCGCCGCTGCTTAGTCTTGGGCTCCCATTTTTCCCGCCGTGGGCCTCAGGTGGCACCGTTAGAGATGGCGGGGGACCTGGTGGCTAGGAGGGGTGCCTGGAGGGCTTCCTAAGAACGGGCTCTGACTCCCTGAGGAGCCAACAAGGTGCTTGCAGCAGGAGAGAAGAAAGCCAGACAGCTGGAAGGACTTTCAGGAAAAGCTTTATAGAAGAACTCTGAATCCGAGCTGGGTCTCTGCCCGGCTTTGGGGGCTGGTGTCCCCCAGGGGCACCTCCAGGCTGTAAAGGGGCGGAGTAGGTGGGAGGGAAAGGCAGGCTGTGAATCTCTTATATGCAGAAGGTCTCCTCCTGGTCAGAACTGGCTCTCCTCCAAAGCCTGCGGGCTTCAGGAGACCCGCCACCTCCCGGGGAGCCAGGGTAAGGCTGTAGTCTCTTTGGTGGCAAGCTTCCTCCGCCTCCCACACAGCCGCCGCGTTTCCATCCCTGCTCCTTGATCTCCTCTCTATCTTATTTATTTGCTTATTTAGTTTAATTTTTAATTTTTTTCTTTTGGTACCGGGGATTGAACGCAGGGGCACTCACCCACTGAACCACCTCCCCAGCCCTGTTTTGTATTTATTTAGAGACAGGGTCTCACTGAGTTGCTCAGCGCCTTGTTTTTGGCTGAGGCTGACTTTGAACTTGTGATCCTCCTGCCTCAGCCTCCCGAGCCGCTGGGATGACAGGCATGGCCACCGCACCCAGTCACTATCTTCTTAATGAAGCGCTGACTCACTTACTGTCTTGTTTCCCAATCTCCCGTCTCCTTCAGGCAGTGAGGGGGTCCCTGTCTCCCTTGCCTCCGCACCCACAGCGCCTGGTACGTTGTTGGGGTTTCAGTGAATATTTATGGAATGAATGAATGAATGAATGAACCACTGAGTATTTATAAGAGCAAAACTAGTTCCGAGCAACCCAGTGCCTTAAAAATTCTTTTTATAGTGGTAAAGTGTGCATAGCCTGACTTTTACCCCGGAACCACTTGGAAGTGCCATTTCGGTGACCTGAAGGGCATCACAGGGTGGCATCTCCACCAGGCACCTACAGAGCATTTTCCTCTTTCCAAATAGAAACTCCCCAGGAACCAGGCAAGAGTGGCCTCCGCCTCCGGTTCCACCAGCCCCGGGCTCCTCCCTCCACCTCCGTCTCCAGGATCTGGCCCGTGGGTCCCTCCTAGAAGCGAACCCTGCAGCACCAACAGCAGCCAGCGGTGAGGGGGTGCTGGTTCTGGTCCTGCTCAGTGTTCTACCCAGTCCACTGTCAGGACGCGCCAGTGTCCCCAATGGATCCTTTTGGAGATACAGCGGCCACGAGCGGTTTGGCGAGGCGTCTTTAGGGTCAGAGGAAACCGACGGGATGTGGAGGAGATGCCACCTTATCCTCTGGTCCTGGATCATGGAGCCACCAGATCTGTCCTCTGGGGACTTGGCTGTCCCCACCTGTATCAGGGGTGGCTGAGGAATGACCTCCTAGGTCTCCCCAGAGCGGACGCACTGCGGAGCTTTAGGAGCTGGACCTGCCTGTCCGGTGTGTGACCGAGTCCTCTCCGAGGGCGGTCCTGGAGACGGCAAGGGTGACCAGGCGACTCTCTGGACGTTCAGGGCAGCGGGGAGTCGCTGGGAAGCCGAGGAAGCCGCCGCGTCCCATTCTTCAATGGCAGTGATTTTCCGTGTAATTAGGTTTATTCATCACGTATATTAAGGGGAAAATGGAAACGCGCGATCATCACAGCCCATTTGCCACCAACATCCATCTCTCGGGCGTCACTTCTGTTTCCTCCAAGACCAGCAGCCCCGACGGATGCGGGACGGGCAGCCATCTGCCGTGAGGGCGGCGGGGACCCGGCTTCCCGCGGGACCGCGGCCTCAACCCCCTGAGCGGATGCTTCTCCAAAAACCTTTCCTGTGCCCACTGGGCTCCTAGCCCCGGAATGACAGTGGGCGGTGACGTGTGGCCTCCCTTAACATGTGGCTTCCGGCTGCTCTCCTTGCTAGAGAGCTGGTGAGGTCACTCCCAGGATGGACCTGGAATGGAGGTGTGGCAACTGATCTGCTCTAATTGCCACCGGCTCCTCTGGGTTTCCTGGGTGAGCCTGTTCACTTGCCAGCTCCGCGGACGTACTCGGATCCTCTTCCAGCCACTGGTGAAGTTCTGAGCTGTAGGGATCCGTCAATGAGCGAGGCTGGTACTCATGGCCTCCCGCAGCTCCCGCGGGGAATATTTTGGAATTGGAAGACGCAGGGAGGAGAAAGCATAGGTCATGGCTTTACTCATTCAACAAACAAGGGTTCTCTTCTGGACAGCTCTGGGAAATTGGCTGAGGGTCAAATTGGGGCCCCAATGGTTCTTGGCCCTCATGGAACTTAGGTCCTAGTGGGAGAGAAAGATATAAATAAAAGCATTGCTGCAATGAATGACTGACAATTAACTGAGATACGGTAGGAAGAGGGCGAGCATTCTTTGAAAGTGTGAGACGAGGGCTTGTCTGGTCCCAGGGTGAGGGCTGGGGTCACCTTCTGGAGGGAGGGGAGTTGGTGCTGAAGCCCCAAACTGGAGGAAAAGGAAGTGCAGAAAAACTGCCTGAGGTTCTACCCTTAGGAAGGCCTTAGGCCTCTGGTATCTGAAGATCCACCTTCAAACAACTTCAACAACATGGACAGTTGGTTATTGTGTCACAAGAGATAGGGCCTCTCCAGGGTTGTTCCATTCAGGGGCTCAGTGACATCATCAAAGACCCTGATTCTTTTCACAAGTTCACTCTGCTTTTGCCAGAATATAGGACGAAATCTTCACTGTTCTTTCTTCATGGTTACAAAACGGCTGCTGCAGTCCATCTCCTAGGACAGCATCCAAAACCAAGGAGAAAGATCCACTTCTTGGATTCCTTTTGAAGAGGGAGGAGTCTGCCTGCCTAAAATCCCAGTGACTTGGCAGCCTGAGCTGGAGGATCACAAGTTCGAAGCCAGCCTTAGCAACTTAGGGGGACCCTGCCTCAAAATAAAAAATAAAAAAGGGCTGGGGAATGTAGTTCAGGGATCTGGTGCCCCTGGGTTCAAGCCTCAGTAACAAATAAGTAAATAAAATAAAAATGAAGACAGAAAGCTTCTGCAGAGTCCTCCCAGAACATTTCTGATTGTTCTGAACTTCACTGTACGGTTGAGCCACCGGGGTTGGTGGGGGAGCCTCTTCATGGAGAAGAGCATTCTGGCTAAAATGCCAGGAGACGGGCCCCAGAGTCCTAATCCCAATGTGCTGTGTGACCCTGGAGTGGTGTCTTCTCCTCTCTGGGTACCAAGCTCCCCGTCTGAAAAGCTAGATGGTCAGAGGCGGCCATTTGAAGGGTCTCTCCACGATGTGGGGTTTGAGGATTCTAAACGGGCCACCGCGCCTGCAGAAGTCGTACAGCCATCCCACAAATCTTTGATCACTTGTGGGCGCTTCCTGGCTCCCGGCAGGCAGGGGGGATCACGTGACCAGCTCTGGTTCACGAGTGGAGGGCACGTGCCTGCCCCGGCTGGAGCTTCTGATGGCCGTGGAGACTCTGGGTTTCTCGTTCCCTCTAGCACGACCGTGCTGACCTTTGAGGTAGAGGCTGTGCCCCGTCTAGCGGGGACCCGAGTCACACACCAAGGGAGCCTCCTCCCTCCCCGTCAACCCACGGGACATTCAGAACCAGCAGGCGGTGGGTCCTGCGAGGTCTTGGGGGCTACGTGTTAGCGCAGCGCGGCACACCCCAGCCTGACGCTCGCGGCTGTGACAGTAACGGTGCCGCCGACGCAAAGGAGGGCTGCCCGCCAGGCCCCAGGTGGAGCCGCTCGTGGGTCGGACCCTTCGACCCTCGCAGCAGCCCCGTGGGGGGGCAGGGTCGCTGCCCCTCTTTTTAAATGGAGGCAACAGAGTCTCAGCGAGGGAAGGTCAGTAACTCACGTCCCGCTGCTGGGAAGGAGCAGAGCTGGGGTCCAGCCCAGGAGAGCCCGGGGAGTCTGTGTCCAGGCTAAGGAACGGACCAGGAGTGAGCAGAGCCGTGTGTGTGTGTGTGTGAGACTGTGTGAGTGTGTGTGAGACTGTGTGTGTGAGACTGTGTGAGTGTGTGTGAGTGTGTGACTGTGTGTCACTGTGACTGTGTGTGTGTGTGAGACTGTGTGTGTGAGTATGAGTGTGTGTGTGTGTGTGAGTGTGTGTGAGACTGTGTGAGTGTGTGTGAGTGTGTGACTGTGTGTCACTGTGACTGTGTGTGTGTGTGAGACTGTGTGTGAGAGTATGAGTGTGTGTGAGTGTGTGTGTGAGTGTGAGTGTGAGACTTGTGAGTGTGTGTGAGTGTGTGACTGTGTGTCACTGTGACTGTGTGTGTGTGTGAGACTGTGTGTGAGTATGAGTGTGTGTGAGTGTGTGTGTGAGTGTGAGACTGTGTGAGTGTGAGTGTGTGTTAGTGTGTGTGTGTGAGTGTGTGTGAGACTGTGTGTGTGTGTGTGTGAGTGTGTGTGTGCGACTGTGTGAGTATGTGTGTCAGTGTGTGTGTGTGAGACTGTGTGTGTGAGACTGTGTGAGTGTGTGTGTGTGACTGTGTGTGTGTGAGTGTGTGAGTGTGTGTGACTGTGTGTGTGTGAGTGTGTGAGTGTGTGTGACTGTGTGTGTGTGTGACTGTGTGTGTGTGAGTGTGTGAGTGTGTGTGACTGTGTGTGTGTGTGACTGTGTGTGTGTGTGACTGTGTGACTGTGTGTGTGTGAGACTGTGTGAGTGTGTGTGTGTGTGACTGTGTGTGACTGTGTGAGTGTGAGTGTGTGTGTGTGAGTGTGAGTGTGTGAGCGTGAGTGTGTGTGTGTGTGTGTGTGTGAGTGTGTGTGCGTGTCTCTGGCTGTGGGCGGGGCTTCACCCTGGCGTGGGAGGGCGGGGCCTTGCTGGCGGGAGGTCCCTTGGCCCTGCTTCCTCTTGCAGACGCCGCCTCTCTCGGGCGCGTCCTGTGCCCCAGGCCGGCTGCAGGCCCGAGCCGGGCTGCCTTCTAAGAGACCTAATTAAGCCCAGGCGAGGAGGACGGAGCGACAGTTCCTGGCTGGCAGCTCCCTGGAGCCAGGAGAGGTGGGCAGAGAGCCCCGGGTCCCCAGCGGGAAGCAGAGCGAGTGGCGATAGCAACGTGACGGTGCTCGAGTGGCCCTAACAGCGCGTGCTGGCCGGCACGGAGAGCTGGGCTGCTGCTGTGGTCACCATCATCTCTAACCCGGCTCGGGGCTGTCACCCGCATTTCTGGGAATTGCCAGGTCCCCAGTGGACTCTTACTGGAGACCAGAGCCTGAACCCTTAGCTCCGTCCTCACCAAGACACTTCCCAGGAGGCTCATCTAGAAATGCCCCTAATTTATGCTTTGGATCAACTTCCTGCCCCGTTTTATAGAAAGGGAGCCTGAGGTCTCAGTGGGCCACACCCTGGGCTGACCAGTGGTGGAGCTGGACTCTGCGGGACCCGTGTGCTGGTGGACCTGATCCCTCTCTGGGCTGTTCAGGACGGCGTAGAGGGGGACGCTGAGGCTGGACAGGACCAGGCGTCCTCTAGAGTCCTCCACAGCCTGTGGCTGGCCCCGAGCAGCCGGAGGGCATGGGGTCATGGTGGACCCCTGTCCTGCTGAGGCAGCAGCCGTGCTAGTGGCCGGGGATTAGAGCCCGAGGCCCTGACTCCCGCTTCCCTTCCACAGCCACGGCCTCGGGGAAAGCAGCCTTATTAGTGCAGTGGCCTGCGCATCCCTGGGCACAGCCGCGGGCGGAAAAGGCCTCATTTACCTGGAGCTGGACCCCGTGTGGCCACGCACATCTGGGGCACGCACAGAGGCACGCGGCCCGCGGGCTCAGGTGCCTGCACCCAGGCGGCCCTGCTGACCGGGGTCCGTGCACCTGTGCGCAGCCCACACCTCTGACCCTGTGGTGCCGAGCTGGTGGGACGTGTCGCGGTCTCGCCGTGGACGGGCAGGGACACGTGTTCCTGCCCTGCCCTGCACCAGACTTCTGTCAAGGCCGTGGCCTTCCCGGCTGGGCTTTCTTACCCCCATTTTACAGATGAGGAGACTGAGCCTCAGGGGAGCCCGGGAGCTGCCCCAGGACACCCGGTCAAGCAGTGGGGTCGGAGGTCCTCCCCGCCCGGGCCTGGCTTTGAGTCCTGCCCGCAGCTTCCGGGCCGTGAGGCCGTCTCAGGTCTCCGGCCTCTTGGAGGCTTCGGTCCTAACTCTTCAAGACGGAAAAGAGCAGCAGGCGCTTCACGGAGCGCGTAGGGGGGACCCGTCCTGACGTGGGGGGACGAGCTGGGCTCGGCAGAGGTCACCGTGGGGCTATCACCTGAGGACACAGAGCTGGCGTCCACCCGGAGGGAGCCTGGAACAGACGCCCGGCAGCTGTCGGAAGGACCCTGGGCCTTGGGGACAGCTGGTTTCTGGCTGGGGCCCTGTTCTTTGGTGGCACAGCAAAGCCAAGGGACCGCCAGCCGGGGGCCCCCTCCTGCCCCTGCAGCCCCGGGTCCTGGTGGCCTCGGGCAGGGGGAGGGGACGCCTCTGGGACCGGCTCCTGCCCACGGGCATCACCGGGAGGGCGCCGGGTCCCCTGAGCCCGCGTTCCGCTGCGGAGAAGCCGCGGGCGGTCCCGGGGCTCCCTGTTCTTCCGGGGAGGCTGGGAGTTGGCAGTAAATGGACCCTCGAGACAAGGAAGCAGGGGCCGGCGGAGGCGGGACGCCGCTCATCCAGGTCCCCGGGCGCTGAAGCACCTGGCCCTGCGGCTCTGGCGGCCTCCCTCCTCCTGCTCCCCAGGGCTGCCTCCCGGGAGGCTGGCCTCGCGTGGGGGGCAGCCTGGGCCTGGGACCGAAGCCCACCCAGCCCGCCCGCGGGTGGGAGCGGAGCGTGGGTGCCCGGATGGTGGCGTGCGCCAGGGAGGACGGTGCGGGGAGCTGCCCAGAGTCCCCTGGGGCTGGAGCACGGGGGGCGTACGGTGTCCTCTTCCTGCAGCCGGGACCCAGAGCCAGCCAGCCGCCCCTCCCCGTGTCCTGTCCCAACCTCCTCGCCTCCTGCGCAGGCCCTTGGGGACCCATCTGGAGCCAGGCGTCAACCCCTCTGACCAGCTTTCTTTAACAGGAACCCCAAATTCTGGGCTCGAAACTCCAAGGGATCAGCCTCTCTCTCCCCCTGGAGCCCCACGGGACAGTGACGTCAGGAAGCAGCCCCGGGTCTCAGACAGAACCTGACGCTGGTCCCTCGGCCCCAGCTCTCTGTGTGGCCCGGCAGGGCTGCCGCGAGAGCCTGAGCCCCGAGCCTCAGCGGTTTCATCTGCAAAATGGGGGACCCTGAAACCGCACTTGTAAAGTTCTCAGCATACAGTTGGTGCCTCATGCATGCAGGCGTTCTTCTTCCTCCCGAGTCAGTCCTCTCTCTTCTCCCTGGTAGCTTCCAGAAAGCAGAGGGAATAAGGAGGCTGGTGTCTGGAGAGAATTTGTTCTGCCGCAGTCAAAGGTGAAGCACAGACTGGGGAAGAGGAGTGGAGGCAGTGAGGCCCATGAGGAGTCGAGGCTGCTGGTGGAGGATGGGGGTGTGGTGAGGCCTGGGAGCGGGTCCGGAGGCTGAACTCGCCTGGGGCCAGGAGTGGGGCTGGTGGGGTCTTCACCATACACTCTGAGCGCCCTGAAGCCAGAGTCCTTCTCTGACAATCCTGAACACAGTTGGTGCTCAATAAATGCCAAAGACATGCCCCAAATGTGTGGATTAGAGTTCGTTTTGCCAACCCCCTTTCCAGATGGGTAGAGGACTATGAGATACCCTGGGACCCTCAAAGATGACAAGGATGATTACTATTAATAAGAACGATGACGGTGGCTGAAGCATCGAGTGCCTCAGGTGTGCTTGGTCGACTAATCGTCACAGCCGCCCTGTGACACATACACTGCTCTCATCCCTGCTTTATGAGGTTCAGAGAGGTTCTGCTATTTGTCAAGGTCACACAGCACCTCAATGGGGGAATTAGGACTTGAACCCAGGTCTGAGTTTTTCAGACTCCCAAACTGGATCCCCCCAACCCCTGGGGGACACGGCCTTCAAACATCTTTGTCCCTAGGCCCCAAGCAGAAGACAGAAGAATGTGGAGCCTGTCGCCAGCTCTGGACTCACATCGGCTAATAATGCAGTCAATTGTTTCTTTCAAATTACAGTAAATGCTTCCCCCCCGAACAAATCATTTACCGCAACTGCAGAGAGTGTCCTGTTTACACGCGGAGCCCGAGGAATTCCAATCGGAGTCTAATTATTGACGCCGCAGCTTCTCTGGCCTGGAGAGAGGACTCCTAATTGCGCCAATTAATACCTGCCACTCGTGGGGCTCTGTCAAGCTCCGGCTTGGTCTCGGCTCTGAGGGTGTGGGGGGAGGCCGGCCCCGCAGCCTCGGGGTGCCCAGCCTCCAGCTCCAGCCCGGCACGTGCAGTTCCTGACGGTTGGGTGGGAGATGGGGTACTGAGCGGGAGTGGGGAGGGAGGGGACGGGCTTTCACACGAGACTGACCTGGGTTTGAATTTCACCTCCTATGCTCCAGCCGTGTGTTCTTTGGTAATAATAATGACAACAGCATGGCTTCACGGGTGCTTGTTGGGTACCCTGTGATCAGGCCTATGGAGTATGACCCATACCATAGGATCAGACCTGTGGAGTGTGATTGAAGGGGTCTGTATCATTTTATTCCCATTTTACAGATGAGGAAGCAGAGGCTCAGAGAGGTCAAGTAAATTTCCCAAGGTCACACAGCAGGAATGGAATAGGATCCAGATCCCTGCAATTCCAGAGCCTCTGTGTGCGTCTGTTGTCTGTCCTGCTTCTCGTAGCCTGGGTCTCTGATTCTTCCCGCGGGCATGGGTTGGGAGACCGTCAGCCACGTCCCACCCTGTGACTCCAGGAGGCCTGGCTGTCTAGTTTTCCAGGAGGCGCTGCGGGACCAGGCGGACCGCGGTTCCCTTGGCTGGAAATCCCCTCTCTTTGATCTCCCAGGGCACCCCTGGGGCTCGCGGTCCCACCTGAGCGCATTCGGGGCTGTTTTCTGATGTGACACATTGTCACGGTGCATTAGATGTCATCAGCCCTGCAAAGCGGTGACAACAGAGCCTGATGCGACGGGAAAGATGTGGCTCCCTGGGGGGTCCTGGGCCTTGACAGGAGCCGGCGGCCCCGCCCCTGCCTTCCGCGGAGCCCCGGTGCGGCTTCTTGGCGCAGCGGGCGAGGCCCGAGCGGCCGGGGCTCCGGGCAGGGCCGCTGCGCTGCGGCGGAGCTTGATGTCCCGGTGCCTGACACATGCCTTGTCTGCGTCCCCAGATTACAAGAAACAAAGCTGCGCAGTCAAAGGCAGCCCGGGCCTGGTGGGGGGACCCAGCAGAGCTCCCGAGTGCGGCACTGACTGCTTCCCCTAATTACTGTCGCTTTAATATTTATAGGGTCGCTGCCAGAGGGCCGGGGGTGGGGGTGCAGCCCCCGGCTGCGGTGGGGAGGGAAATGTCTGCTTGCATTCAGCCAGGCCCGCTGGTCTGACTTCAGCGCCTTCCTGAGGCGCAGAAAATATCCATTTATGAAGAAGGAGCTATGTCCTGGGCACTGGGCAGACCCAGGCCGCTTGGAAGTCCCCAGGGTCCCCAAAGTGGAGTTCTGGCTCCACATCAACCTGGGTTTCATTTTCCAGTTTGACTTATTCCTAGCTGTGTGTCCTGAGGCAAGTAGCCACCCCTCTCTGAGCCTCAGTTCCGTGTCTATAAAATGGTGGAGATAATATGCCTTCCTCCTGGGAGTTTTGTAAAGATCCAGTGAGGTGAAACCACAAGGTGCTTCCGCTGGCATAGAGCTGTGTTTAGTAAGCAGGAGTCACGCCTGGGCCTGGATGTGGGCCCTGCGCTTCACGCGCCCATGGGATAATGCAGCAATAGGGTCCTCGCCAGATCCTGGCAACTTGATCTTGAAGTTCCCAGCTTCCAGAACTGCAAGAAATAAAATTATTTTTTCTTTAGCAAATTTCCAGTCTGTGTCATTCTGTTACAGCAACACAAGAGAGATGAAGAAATCATTTCTAGGAATTTGTGGACATAGACTTTTTTGGATTGAATTGACTGTATCAGCTAGTTATGGTCTTGATAATGCCACGTAACAAACCAGCCCTAAACTTGGTGGCTTAAACAGTCACTCACTATTTATTCTCACAGATTTGGGGTAGGGGTGGAGGCAGAGGGTTGGTTCAACTAGATGGGGCCTGGCTGGGTGGCTCAGTTGAACTTGGCTGGAGTCACCCAGGCAGCTGGGGCTGGGCTCTGCTAGACTGGGCTGTCTCCATGTGGCTCCCTCCTGGGACCAGCTCTGGCCAGGCCCTATTCCTTTCTGCCCCAGACAATGGCTGAGCTGTGCGAGGTTATTGCTGCTGAACGATCGGGTCTATTCTTCCCTCTCACTTTCTGTGGGAGAAGAGCCATGAGTTCCGTTTTCCCTGATGAGGAAACCGGGATTCAGAAAGAGGAAGTTACTCAGGGTGCAGCTGAGATCTGGACACTGCGGAGACCATCTTCTTCTCAGTTGGTGGGTATTCTGAGCCACCTTCCCTTCCAGTCACCCGTTGTCGTTAAGCGCCAGCTGTATACCAATGGTTTTGCCCGAACCGTCTTTCTTCTAAAAACAACCTTTGGATGTAGAACATTTGTATGGCCCATTTCACAGACGAAGAGACTGAGGTTCTGAGAATATGTGACTGAGGATGTGACGGACTCACGTTGGGAATGTGGGCACGGCCCACGCCATGCCAGGCACTGTGGCTTTGTTCCTGAGGTTTCCTTTGCCTGGCCAGCTCCCCCTCACTCGCTCTTTTCCTGGAACCTCATGACACCATCCCGAAACTAGCAGATCTTCAATAAATCGTAACAACGAAGACGCTGTGAACGAAGTTGACTCTGTCCACGTTTGAAAGGTGGGTGAAGCAGGTAGCAGAGTCTCTCGCCCATGTCACAGAGCCCAGAGGTGGTTTCAGGGGAGCCTGGGACCGGCACCAGCACCGGATCTCCGGGCTGGCTGTCCCGGGCGCCCGCCTCTGCGTCTCTGCTGGCCGAGGTACCCAGACGAGCCTGTGCCGAGCGTGGGGCGAGGACCTGGCCGGAGTCTCCCCTCCCCACCCGCCCAGTCTCCGTCTCCTTAGTTGGTAGCTGGCACCTGCGCCCCCCAGGGCCACCCTTTACCCCTTCCATGAATGCATGGCTCCCGGCCCCACTGCTGGGTCTTGCTGTCACCTGAGGTGCTAAAGCAGGTCTAGGACTGAGATCGGTGTCTTGGTGGTGGTCCCCCAGCCTCAGTGTTCCCATCTGTGAAATGGGCAGAGTCCTGTGTCCTGGGGGCCACGGCCAGCGTGGTGTGCCTGCATCCGCTCTCGGCAGCGTCTGGGGAGGAGTAAGTCCTCGATCCACATAAGCTATTGTCATTGTCAACAAGCCCCACCATGTATTTTGTTTTCACTCTGAGGGGGGAAGAAAAGCTAAAAGTGACGGCCGCCAGCCGCTTAGGTTTCTGAGTCATCCTCTGCAGACGAGGAGGGAACAACCCACATGCCATCATCCATGCGGGAGGGCAGAGAGCAGGGGAAGAGGGGACTCCCAGGGACAGGGACCGCCTTCTGTCCACGCGCCTGCTTTTGCAGACCGAAGGGTCCGAGGGCCCCGAGGGTGCCCAGTGCCACCCAGCCCGCCGGTGAGGGGCCAAGGCCACCTCAGGCTGCAGGCTCTTCCTCCCGGCCCCCTTCCAGTCCAGCGGGGCTCGGGGACATCCCAGGGAACGGCAGCCGGGCTCTCCCCGCGGGAACAGCCTGCCAGAGTCATTCTCAGTGAAGTCCCCCGGGGTTTGTGTCAAGGACAAAATAGTGTGTCCCCTGGGTAAACACAGGGAACAGCTGCAAAACAGAATTTATTTCTTGTTTGAGATATCATTTTTAAAGTATGGTATAGGGAGAGCTTTAAAAATGAAATTATAGCCGGCAATAAAAAAACCTCGTAGGCACTGTATTCAAATTATGCTACATAATAGGCCAAGTTCATAAATAAACATCTCCTGTTAACCCTCTGCTGGGCCCTGGGGCCCGGCGGGCTGGGATGCTCCAGGGGAGAGGACGAAACTGTTTTCCTAGTGGCCCCCTGGGCTGCTCCTCCGACCGACCCAACCCCTGGGACACACGGGATCACTCTTGCTGACGCCGGGGGCTGGTGGAAATGGGGCCCCCCTCCAAGCTGGGTGGCACAGGGTCGGGATTGGACGGCTCCTTCCCCAGCTTCCTAGGCTTCTGTTCTGTGGTTGGAGGTGGCTTTCTGTCCCCATCCCAGGGGACAGACCCCTTGGGATTCCCAGGATACTCCTCGCTCCTCTTCATGGGATTTGCTTGCCCACCGTCCGCACCTCAGGTCAGATGTCACCTCCTCAGAGCAGCTGACCTCCCCTGCCTCGGGTCACGGTGGCCTTCCTGGGTTACTCTGTCCTCCTCCTGTTCTGTCTCCAGGTGTCCCCTGCTGAAGTCCCGGGCTGAAGTCACCTGTTTGGGCTGCACAGGGTCCTACACAGCCCCTGGCCCCAAGTGACCGCCTGGTAACAACCCAAGGTGCGGTCAGAACAGGGGCCCCCGGCGGCCGACACCCCTCCCTCCTTCACGCCTCCTGTGCGGAATCTGAGTCCCCGTCCTTGGGAGGCAAGGGACCACCCATCTCCTCTGGGCTCTGACGGTGACTTTGCAGGTCAAATGCAAAGCGAGGCTGTGGATGGAGCCGGCGTGTCTGTGCTGGGTCCCCGGAGACAGATTCCCTGGGGAGCCTGTCCCCTGGCCTGGGCTCCTCACAGTCCCTGGCTGCGAAGACGCCCCCAGGGAACCCGAGAGAAGCCAGAAAGGCTTGCGGAGCCCTCCCAGCCCCGCACGGACAGCTCTGTAGTTCCAAGTGGCCCAGCCTGGCCATTTATCCCAGCGACTCTCTTTCCCGGTCTCCCCCGGCACCTTTGCTAATTTAAGAGCATTTAATTTTTAAATAATTTTTTTAAAAAGGCTGGTTGCTGCAGAAGCCCGGGCCACCTCGTGGCCCTTCCACGTCCGGCGGCTGGAGCAGGGCTTTCTGGTTCGCTGAGTCTGCTCTTCGCCCTTGGGCTCAGTGACCTGTCTCCTCTCCAGAGTCCCCGCCCGCGCTGCCCAGAGCAGTAAAGAAGGCGCTGGAATCTGGACCAAGGGAGAGATTGACGGGTGAGCTCTTGTCTCAGACAAAGGGGTTGTGAAGGGAACACACGCACACACACACACGCATGCACACATGCACATGCACACACACATACATGCACACGCACACACATGCACATGCACACGCATACACATGCACACACATGCATGCACATACACACGCACATGCACACACATGCACACACATGCACATGCACACACACACGCACATGCACACACATGCACATGCACACACACATGCACATGCACACACATGCACACACACATATGCACATGCACATACACATGCACACGCACACACATGCACACGCACACACATGCACATGCACACACGCACACGCACACACACACACACACACGCACACACACACACGCACACACACATGCACACGCGCACACACATGCACACGCACACACATGCACACGCACACACATGCACACACATACACATGCACACACATGCACACGCACACACACATGCACACGCACACACACACAGTCCTCCTTCTTCAGGACCCCAGACAGAGCTCCGGGCTTTCTCCTAGACAATTGTACCCAGAGGTAGACCACATCCGTTTTCTAATTATTTTCTGCTGTTTTTGCAACCTCATTTTGCATGTACGGGAGCACTCTGATCATCTTTGACTCCCATTCATGTGTCGATCAATGACTTCCAGGTTTTGTTTGTTTTATTTTTTGGTAGCAGGGATCAGACCCGGGGGGCGCTCAGCCATGACGCCACATCCTCAGCCCCCTTCGTTTTCTATTTTCAGATGGTCTTGCTACGTTGCTTTGGGCTTCACTAAGTTACTGAGGTCGGCCTCCCACATGTGATCCTCCTGCCTCAGCCTCCCGAGTTGCTGGGATTACCGGTGTGCACCGATTTCCAGTTTTAGGAATATCATGTCCACCACGTGACCCATCTGAGGACAGACAGGTGGTATCAAGCCATGTGGACCTGACTCTGCAGGAAGCAGAATCTGCCCAGGAGGAGAGACAGGTCTGAGGAGAGGCTCTTTTGGGTAAGCATGGGGAACAGAGGGTGGGCAGAGAACCCCAGGAGTCTCGGGGTGAAGTTCCTCTAGCAAAAGCATGCCATTTACCAGGATGGGGACTTTAAACAAAAAGACAGAAGGGAGCTGTCCAGAGAAGGCCAGGTTCTCCTCCCTCCTATTGTACAGTGGGCGACCTCTTCCCCAGACCTGGGCTCTTCCTCAGTCACAGAGCTCAGACCCACGTCCCAGCCTCCTTTGCAGTTGAGAGGTCGTGAAAGCAAATCCTAAAAGCGGATTCCCACCACAGCAGAACCGCCGTTGCACGTTTGGGGTCTGTTTGTTACATCAGCGAACGTTACCTGACCACGCTCCCCAACCTTCCTGCCGCCTCCGTCCTAGGTGACGCCCTCCCGGGCTGCTTGCGTACCGTGACAGCAAGCTGGGTACTTGAACACAGCCCGCGTGGCTGGCAGAGCCTCAGATATTTATGACGTGGCCCTTTGCAGAGGCGCCAGGGGACTCCTGCCTCATCTAATCAGCCTTTGGGGATCCCAGAACAAGTCTGGATTTTTCTCCAACGTTAGTTGCTTTGCGCAGGTGAGTCTCCTGGGCTCTGGCGTACTGCTCTGGCGATTCTGGTTTCCCCAGCCCCTCTGGTCCCACGTCTTCCTTGGGTGACATCGCCTTTGTGACTCAGACCCGGAGACGGTCATAGCGGTCACCGGGCATCATTCTTCAACCACGTCGACTCTTAGCTCTGATCTTCCGAATCATCCAACCAGAGTCCCCACCTGTCCAGATGTGAATAGCCACACCTAAGAGAGAAGGGAGTGACATTTCCATAACCGAGTGGTCACCCAGCGATTGAGAATTCTCACCAAGAAATTGGCGGGCAAATAAATCACTTCCTGGAAGAAACAAAACAAAACAGGAAGTGGTGGTCCACGTGCTATGGACTGAGCAAGCTTTCCATTCTACCAGCAAACCTCTAAGGGTACACGGCTGTGAGCAGCATGGACCCATTTCTCAGGTGGGTAAACCAGGGGCACAGAGGGAAATGGACTTGCCCAGGTCCACTCTGGTGAAGCCAGGGACTAAACACAGTTCCCAGCTCCTGTTCTCACCTTGGGGCGCCATATTGGATTTCTCATCCTTTGCCCAATTGGAGCCTCAAAACTTCCCCTAATCAAATCCGACGGAAGGAGTCGACTCAGGTGTACAGGTGGCCCTCTTATTTATTTATTTGATCCCCTTCTCTCCCATCCCATCTTGCTATGATCTCAAAGCCCAGGACGGTTCATCAATTTTGTTTGCATTTTCCACAGAAGACAATGTCATTTCATTAGCTCAAGTGAGGGACTCTTCAGACAAGGCTGAGCTTCAATAATTCTCTTTAAAGTTACGGAGAAATGTATGCTTAATTATATTTGCATATGAAAAATAGGGTCTAATTAGTTTGATTGATTATTATTTTAACCCTAATGGCATTTTGAGTATCTGTCTCAACTAATAGCAACTGTATCGCTAATAAATCATTGAATTTTTATGGCATGGTCTATTGAGCTGGCTTATGAAATATATTTTATTAATATCCCGGAATGTATTGAAACTGATACCAGTCAAACAACTGCTCATTTATTAAACTGTTTAAATGTCAGTTTTCTACAAGAGTAATAATACAGGAAATATGTGCTTTGGGGAGACATCCGTAGACCCCGGTACTCAAAATATTAGTTATCTCGGAAAAAATATATTAGGGAAATAAAAGTCCAATTATGTCATTTATTGCATTAAATAAATCTATATTGACTAACATAAATGTTGCACATTAGCAGATGTACTTTCTTCCAAACTTTCTAATTTTCTGGGATTGATCTCCAGGGCATGGTGGCAATACAAAGCCTGGGTTTCTGGGGCAGCTGGGGCTTGGGGGCCAGAGGATGGGTGCACACCCCGCTGGGAGCCAAGGCTGCCCCATGCTCAGGTCTCCGGGACGCACCTTCTGGCTTCTCCGCTGGGCCGTCTCTGAGGCTGGAGCTCTGGAGACCGCTCCTCCGAGGAGCATCCATGCAGTTCCTGGTTGGTTTCTCTCCCATGAGCACCAACGGGGTGCATGCTGGGTGCGGCGCCGGTGCGTGATGTTCTAGCGGGAGAGAAAACGAACCAAAGACACACAAGGGCATCTTGAATAGTGGTAAGTGCCACCAGGGGAATCGAGAGGCTGCTGGGGGGTGGGGAATGCCACCAGCAGGGTTCCTCTGCCTGGGAAAGGTGGGGTGGTGGCGGCAACCGAGTGGCTGAGTGGGAATAGCAGGTGCAAAGGCACTGAGGTCCGAGCAAGTGCGGCCCATGGTGGGAAAGAGTGAGGGCGGGAGGGCAGGAGCAGAGTGGTGGGAGAGGCAGGTGGGCACCAGGTCACCGAGAGCCTGGCAGATGCAGGAAGGGAGTTTGGGGCTAATTCTAGGTGTCGTGGGAGGCCACGGAGGATTGGCCTCGGGAGGGAGAGATGGTCCCATTTCTAGTTTGCTGAGGTCACTTGGGTGCTGGGAGGGGAACGCATGGCCATGGGGAATCAGGACAGAGGCAGGTGTTGTCCTTAGGGGTGGGGACAGAGGGAATGTGACGTTTCGGGATGCTGTAGAAATCAAGTTGACAGCGTAGACTGATGGATTGGAGCCTGGGAGACAGGGAGGGAGGAGCCAAGGACATTCTCAGAGTCTGAGCTGAGCTTCTGGGTGGGATGTCGATTTGGGTGTTAGAAAGAGGCAAGCGGGGTGGTTCTGAGCTTGAACAGTAGCATCCTGCTGTGCGACCTTGGGTAATTCACACAACCTCTCTGATCCTCAACTTTCCTACCTATAATTGGATGCAGTAAGGATGTCTTCTTCACGGGATGTGATGAGGATTTAGTGGGATCTCCTGTGAGGTGCTTAGCACGGTGCCTCATGGTGAAGCCCTAAATATCCACTCGCTCTAATATCAATGCAAAGACTGCGGCTGTCCAGTGATGACCTGGGAGGTGTCCCAGAGTGGTGTCGAGGGCATAGACTTAGGAATCAGGAAGGTCTGGCTCAGATCCCAGCTCTCTGCTGATCCTGTGTCTCCAGCGCGGAGTTGGTTTGTGGATTTGAGAAAGATATGAGTCAAGTTCCAGGCTCAGAGTCTGGCCCTCCTCCAGTCCTGGGGGGTGACGGGAGGTATGACCCCATTTTAATTTACTGACCCCAATCCCGGGCAATTGCACCTCCCACAGAACCTGGGGGACCTGCCAAGCAGGTGGTCCTGGAAGGGAGTGGAGTCTCTGGTCTCTTCCCTGGACCCGCTAATTTGCTGTGTGACCTTGGGTGAGCTCCTTACCCTCTCTGGCCCCTGTTCCCTCAAGTGTGAAATGAGGAGGCTGGTCTGGTTAATCTCTAAGGTCTTTTTCAGAGCCTTTAAAAAAATCGATGATGATAAAGGTCAGTGATTAGTGAGGAACCATCTGCCCCAGGCAAAGACCAGACCCTCCCCAACCCGTTGGGGGAAACGGAACAATAAACAGACGGTCTGGCCAATTGCCATCTCGGAGGCCTTAAAGCCCGAATATCTGCTTTTGTATCAGCCTTGATTGAAATTCTTATGCTATGGCGGCCGTCCCCGCCATCAATGCCTTAATTAGAAATTAGGACAGTCACATTGGCATAAATTAAATCAGACTAAAGATGATTAACAAAGTAATGCAAGAAATCATTAAATTAAACCATTGTGCCGAGTTCTCTGCTGATCTATCACAAATTTGGGCTGCTAATGAGGTCTTAATTAGTAAGTTAGGTCGAAATAATTCATGTCATTCACTGCAAAGACAGCCAGCTCTCTCTCTCTCTCTCTCTCTCTCTCTCTCTGCACCAGCCCAGATGCAGATTTATCAAGGGCGGTGGATGTGATCAATAAGCCACAGCTGTCCCGCCGCGATGGAGACCCGCTTGGCACCAAATGTGTTTGTTGGGAGGCCACCCAGTGACGTCATGTCAGACTGAGGGGGTGTAAACAGCTGGAAGCCCTGAAATGAGAGAACGGCAGGAAGACAAGAAACAGCTCTGAATTTTTTCCCTGGAGATGCAGGTGGGGACATCCCAGAGAAGTGTCACAGAGTACCTTTGGGTCCCTGGTGTCCCAAATAAGGATCCATTCTTCTTTCTACGGTTCTGTGAGGTTTTCCCTTTGTCCCGAACAAGCACTCTATTCGGGAAAGTAGAAGATCTGATCGTGTTTCCCATATTGCTGAGGAGGAAGCGGAGGCTCAGAGAGGTGAAGTGATTCCCTCAAGGTCACACAGCTAGGAAGAAGCAGAGCTGGACTCTGACTCGAATTTTAACGTGTACATGCTTCACTCTGGGCTCTTAAGCCTCAACAAATACAGGCCATGTGACCCGGGTGGCAGGATGGGTAGGAATTTGGAGAAGGGGTGACCGAGGTGGGGTGGGGCGTGGAACAGCCATAGAGATGGACGCGCAGACTTAGAATTGTTCTAGGGCTGGACAGGTCTGTGGGGTGGCCAGTGGCTTGGTAGTCAGGCCAACCTCACCTTGACATCAGGTTCTGCAAACTGACATGGTCTGGAGCCATCAGTGTCCCTCTGAGTCCGGTTCCTCATCTGTCCCCTGTCTGTCCCTAATCCATACCTCCCTGTGGAATTTGAAGAGTTCAATGAGCTCATGTGAGAAATATGCCTTGCACGCAGTAGGTGTTTAATAAGTGCGTCCTTCCCCTTCCCTTGTCATGGTTGCCGTGAGTCGGTGAGTGCCTGCTGTGTAACAAAACTCCCCAGACTCAGTGTCTTGAATCAGTGACGACTTACCCAACTCCGATGCGCTGGGCCGGCAGATCTGGTGGATTCAGCTGGATTCATCTGGAAGGTTCTTCTGCGGGTCTAGCGGGCTCCGCAGGCGTGGGCTGTCTCCGCTGGCTGTTGGCTGGTGTCAGGAGTGGAGGGGCCTCGTGCCGCGCATCACCCAGCAGGCCGGCTCGGGCTGCATGCGGCTGCGGAAGCGTCCCCCGCACAGCCACAGGGGGCGGCGGGATGGGCACACCCCAGCTCCCCTTCTAGCACGCCCACCACAGTCTCACTGGCCCTCCCCTCCCCCTGAAGACACTCCCCCGGGGTCATGTCCCCTCACCTGGAACCTGTGCGTATGATCCCTTTTACGGCAAAGGGGACTTATGGAGAGTAGCAGGCTGAGTGAGGGTCTGGAGCTGGGGGGTTCCTGGACCACCGGGTGCGTCCATGCGGTCCTCCAGGTGTCCCTCTCAGAAGGGGGCGGGGTGCAGGGGAGGAGAAGGCCATGCCATCAGGGGCGCAGAGAGGAGCGCGCGGGTTCCAAGACGGAGGCCCAAGCTCAGGAGCTCAGGGGGACCCTGAGCTGGGCCCGCAGGAAGGAGCCGCCCTGCTGGAGCCTTGGCCGGGGCGGGGAAGCCTCGGTCTGAGCTCCTGACTCCTAGAGACGAGAGTGCGCATGTGTCGTTTTAAGCCAGTACGTTTGTGGGCACGTGTAACAGCGACCATGGGAAATACGAGCTCTGCAAGAGCCACGGCCAAGGCTGGATTCGCTATTGTCAGAAAGTCCCGTGGAGAGAGGACCTGGGGAGGATGGGACGGGATTCTGCTCATATTTTGTAGCTCATCACATTTGCGAGCTCTTCATCCCCGTGATTAAAAAAAATAATAGTAATTCTGGGTCCACAGGCGGCACGCCTGGGATCTCAGTGCCTCGGGAGGCTGAGGCAGGAGGATCGCAAGTTCGAGGCCAGTTTCAGTGACTGAGAGAGGCCCTAAGCAACTTAGCAACCTGTCTCGAAATAAAAATAAAATAAAATAAAAAGGGCTGGGGTTGTGGCTCCGTGGTTAGGTGCCACAGGGTTCCATCCCTGGTACCACCAACATGAAAAAATGAAAAAACAATAATACTAAAGCTAATGTGTGTTTAGTGAGCACTTACTAGAGACCAGGGAGGCCCGAGGGCTTGGCACAGCTTACGTGTTTTCTTTTTTATTAAGGTAAATGTCGCAATATAAAATGTGCCATTTGAACCATTCTTCAGGCTACCGTCCAGTGGCCTTAAGTGCGTTGACCCTGTTGTGTAACCGTCACGACGGTCCATTTCCAGAGTTTTTCATGACCCCAAAGAGAAACTCTGTACCCACTACACGGCAGCTGCATGGCCTCTGGTGACTTCTATCCTACTTGCTGCCTCTGGATCGGCCTGCTGTGGGTACTCCACAGGGGCAGAATCACGAGACACCAGTGCATTGTGTCTGGCTTATATCCAGAGTGGGAAGCCTTCAAGGTGGCAGGCATCGCAGCAGCCCCCAGAGGCAACTGAGGCTCCACCAGTTGCCCTGCTTTGTTCAAGCTGGGAGTCCGACCGCCCTCCAGGTGGGGCGTGTTGAGGACCGTTCACTCCTCCCTCCTGTCTCCCGCGGTCTGTGCTGGGCCTCCCAGGCCTCCGTACCCACAGTCCAACCACAGCTCGATAAAGCTGCCCTCCCCCACAAAGCCCTCTATTTATTTCCCACAGCGCAGTTGACTCCCCACCCAGCCAGGGCCGAAACAATCACTCTTTCATTGATTCTGCTTCAATTAATTAAAAAATCTATCTGACCACTCCACAGCTTGATAGACTTTGAGGATTCAAAATAAATGAGCCCTGGAATAAAGGGGGGGGGATGGAAAGGAAGAGGTGAGGGTGGGGGAGGCTCCTCTCCAGGGCCAGCTCTGTGGTGCGATTTGCACACACTTGCAAGAGGTCTGGGGAACCCCACAGACACTCCGAGGAGATGCAGGGACCCCGGGCCTGAGGGCCGTATTGCTATTAATAGTCTGAATCACATCACAGTAAATCACAGTGGGCAGTAGAACTGAGGCTCAGAGAGGTTGGTGACTTGTCTGAGGCCACACAGCAAGACTTTATCTTAATCTTTGCATGCCTGGTTTGGTGGGTGCATTTTCTGACTTGCCTAGTATAGGACTCTGAGGGACAAGGACAAGCAGGACTCTGTGCTTTCAAGAGCCTCTGGGTTGTAGAACTTGTGCCATGCTATTTAGGACTGGGAGACCATTTACCAGGTCACTTGCCTTGATGACTTTCAGGCAAGTGACTTTTTTAAACCTGCAAAATCCAATGTGGAAGTGAGACTTTATGTAGATTTGTTAAAGGAAGGACGACAATAACAAACAGATCAATGAACTCACGAAGCTGCTTAGTTGAAAGACAATAAGGAAACTTATTGACAATAAGGTGGCCCCGGGGGTCTGGGGAGGACTCTAGGTGTGCTAGAGTCCATCCGGGAGTTTTATAAGCCAGAGAAGCCCCTGGCGTGAAATGCTTCACTGTGGGAACATTGGCCAGCGCCACCGTGAGTGTGTCTGTCCTCCAGAGCTGCTGGACCCTGCACCGCCACAGCTCAGAGCCGCCAGACCACGAGGGAGCTTCTGCAGACGCTCTGCTGAGCTCTGCCTTACAAACACCATCGCGTCTGCCTGCCAGGCGGGGGAGAGATCATGCCCATGTCTCAGACGGGGCCACTGAGGCTGGGTATGCAAAGTTACCAAGTTAGATGACACAAAGTTACCAGCCGGCCAGCGTTGGCACCTGTCTCATTCCCTGGCCAGCGAGGGGGATGAATGTGCTCAGGGTCACATGGGGCTCAGTGAGCGGGGCTGGGCGCAGTGTCCCTGCAGTCTGGCCTGTGTTAGAGGCGGCAGGTGGTATTATTGAGGTGGAATCAAGAGTAATTGGAATTCTGTTGCCATTTCCTTACTCCCGGAAGCTCTGATCTTGGGGTGCCACAAGCTCTGTGGTTTGTCATTGGGGTTCAGGGAGGCCAGCAGCTAGATGGTGGCCAGCCTTCCCGCTGCCTGGGTAACGCTGGGATGGACAGCAGGTGTCCTCAGCTCTCAGGAACGCAGATAGCTGCTGTCTTGCTGTGGCCATTCCGTTTGGCACCTGGCTTCTCCTGGCCTCAGAGGCCGGCATCCTGCTCCTGGAAACTTGGGCCAAGGCAGGAGGAGAGGCGGGCCTCCCAGCAGGGCGTGCCTGCGGCCCAGGGCCCTGCAAGCTGCGGAAGAGCCAGACCAGACACCTGGGAGGGCCAGGCTGGGCCTGTCTCCCGCCGGCCTTATCTCCAGGGCTTGGCCTCCCGGGACAAGAGGCCAGGGCGTCGTGGGGCGCAGGCGTCCCCTCAGGGGAAGAACTTTGGGTCATATTTTGCAACTGACCACCTCTGGGTCGCCTGCCTCACTCCTGAAACCAGCCAGGCCGGTGGCAGCCACGACTCTGGAGGTGGATCTGAATGGCGGGGCTGTCGCCTCTGCGGGAAGCCCTCCCCAGCCTCCGCCCCGGCGAGCGAGGCCACCCCGCCATGCACAAGGAGGCGGCTCCCGCTCAGGCATGCATGGCCTAATGACAGGGACAAGCACTTAGAAGAGCATCTGTAGGCGACTTTGTCACTGTGCAAACATCCTGGAGTGTGTACACAGACCTAGACAGTCGGGTCACTTGTTCGCTGTGGTCTTCGATGCCAGCAAGAGAAGGAAACCCGGGACGCACGAGGCTGCAGCGGCGACACTCGGCTGATTGTTTCCAACAGCATTTTTTAAGCAGAGGGGAGGCTCTACGGATAACGAGCACAGAACAGTAAATGCACGAACCAGGAACGTCATTTACCATCATTATCGTATGTGTTCGAAGACAGGCAGCCAGTGGGTGTGTCTACAGCCTCATCTGCACAGTGAGTTGCGCGGTGACGTCACGACACGTCATGACGTCACCCCATGACGTCACCTAGCATTAGGAATTTTACAGGCCCAGCATCGCAGACGCGGTCCCCCATTAACCGAAGCAGTGTCATGTGGCACACGGTTGCAGATCCGCGGGGCCAGACACTACAAAGATGATTTGGCCGTCGTCCAATCGCAGAGAATGAGCCCTTGGCTAAAGATGGGCAACCGAGGATCAGAGAGGGCAAGCGGTTTGCTCAAGTTCACACAGGAAGTGAAGGAACTCAGAACTGAACTTCAAAAGACAAGAGCTTCTTATAATTATTTTAGTTATCCATAGCTGTGCTAGCCACTAAAAAGGTCACACAAACCATATTTGTCGTTTAAAAGTTTCTGAGTAGCTCATTCATAAAAGTAAAAAAAAGAAACACATGAAATTCATTGTAATACCATATTTAATTTAACCCATGCGTCAAAATGCTCATTTCAATACATAATCAAGGGGAGTGATTATCAAGGGGATTCTTAGACCTTTTTCCCACTCCAAGTGCGTTTTGTGTTTGGACAGCCCAGTTGATGCAGATCGGCCACCCTGGGGGACTGGGTAGCGCCGTGCAGCTGGGGGCCACCAAGCTCCAGAGCGGACGTGGAGGTTACAGAAAAGCGGGTCTCACAACTCCGTCTTGCCTGCTTTCTCGCTGTCTTCTCTGCAAGACACCCGGGCCATCCGCCGGGTGCAAGATCGCAAGAATACCTCTGCTTCTCACGCGGGCGTGACCTGGTTCATTAAGGACTCTGGGAGCGAAGTATTACTGTCCCCATTGCGCGGGCCCCCAGCACACAGCTGCTACCTGCTGCAGCCAGAGGGGAAGCCCAGGTCCTCTGCAGCCACGTCTGCGTCTGCCCCTGCCTAGACCTGTGTCTGGCTCGCCCAGCCCAGAGCCCCTGGGGAGAGGCTGCCTCCAGAGTCTGTCCAAGCAGATGGCCGTTTGCAAGTCCTCTTGGGAGAAGTTCAGGTCCATTACCTATTTCGTAAGTGGGTTATTTGTTTATTTTTTGTTCTTGAGTTGTGTGATTCTTTGTGCCGTTGGGATATCAATGCCTTATTTGGAGACCTGCTATCCAGCACAGCGCCTCGAGTTCAGAAAGATTGCATTGATACTTCAAATCTGCGCAGATCCCTGCTAAATAAATGTTCTTACCAACAAATGATTGGCAGGGGGCTGCGGGGCGGGGAATCTGGGAGGCGCCCGGATGTGTTCTTAGTCCTGTGGCTGCGGATGGTTTCAGAGGCGCAAACTCAACCCCATGCTGATGTAGGGTTAGTCATACTTCGAAGAGGTAACTTAAAAACAAATAAAATTAAAAATTGAACAAATAAAAATGTGCACAAATAATATATTAGTTCTGTAGAAGAAGCAGGGTGAGAAGAAGAGGAGGAAGAGGGAAAGACACCTGGGGCTTCTTGGGGTGGCCACCCCGAGAATTCCGTCTGTGCTGTGCGCACCTGGGACGCACCCTGGGAACTGTGCTGGAGGCAGAAGGACCAAGGCAGATCCCCACCATTACGCTTGGCTGTGTGGCGTTGGGCTAGTTACCTCACCTCTCTGGGCCACAGTCTCTCTGCATCTGACAGTGGCCACTGCAAGATCACTCCTATTACAATGGAATTCAGTGGTCACGCCTGTTACAAGATCCAAGGAGAGGAGAGACAGCCAGCCGGAAGTGTGTCTCCCGATGCATGGATGCTGCCAAGTGGCACCTTATTTCTCCCTGTTTTCTTTTTGTGGATCAGAAAGCGGAGGCCCAGAGAGGCCAGGAGGCTTCACTGTGGTCTCTGAGGAAGGAGTGAGGGCGTTGCAGCAGAATCGAGGCCTCCAGGATATGAGAACCTTATTTTCACAACTGCCTAGCAGGTGACATTTGGTGACATTTGGTCTTGGTGATGCTTTAATTCCCCTGGTCGAGCAGTCTCCCGCAAGTCCTTGTGTATATGTGACGGAGTCTCACATTCACCCAAGAGGCAGCTCCTGAAACCCACAACCACTTCATTCATTCACTGAGTCGCCTGACCAGCCTTTGTGGTTACTGACCACCGGTGGAGAGGCTGGGCCGTACTGAGCTGTAGGAGTTCAGAGATGAATCAAACTTGGGCCTTGACCTTCAACAACCCCTGTCTGCATGGGTGGGGGGAACACGGTGGGGGAGTTATCACCATGCTGGTTTTTTCTGGAGAAAGGTGCCAATGAGGAGGTGAAAGAGAACCTTCCCAGACAAAGGGCCTTTTGATTTGGGCTGTGGGGATTGAATAGGAGTTCGTTAGAGAAGGGCATTGTGGGTAGTGAGAATACCATGAGTGAAGTAGAAGAGGAAGTAAGATTCCAGAGGTCATTTGGCAGGAAGGTGGGGTGTGTCTGGGTGTAGGTGGGTGGGCGGGGGAGGCAGGGGGCACAGGAGACTTGCGCTGTGCTCTGGACGGTGAGTTCCAGAGCTGGGAGGGCTGAGTGGGCAGAGGATTCTATCTGGGGACAACGTTGATCCAATTCAAACACAGGGTGCTGGGTGAACGAGGGACTTCTCCCCTCAGGGACTTACTAAGTGAACAGGTAGACTGAGGTCCTCCCAGGGAAGCCCAGTCAGCCGGGACTCCAGAGCCTGGCCTCTTCCTTGATCAACGCCTCTGGATGCCAGGCGTCTGAGGTAAGCCCACGGGGGCATCAGCCACACCTGGATTTAAATCAGGTCTGTGTATGATTAAACCCAGGGCTGCTTTACCACTGAGCTACATCCCTAACTCCTTTTATTCTATCTTTTTAAATTTTGAGACCGGGTCTGGATAAGTGGCGGAGGCTGGCCTCAACCTTGCCATCCTCCTGCCTCAGCCTCCCCAGCTGCTGGCATGATAGCTGAGCTCCATGGGCCCTGGCGCTAGACCCGGATTTCACCAGCTCTCTGCTCTTGAGAAGACACCTGAGTCTCTCACGTCCCTCCGTGGAGAAGGGCACAGTGCCAATCCAATGGGAGCCTGGCGGCCGGTCGTCTGACATCCCGTGAGACCGTAGGTGGGAGGAATCTGTGCTGGGGCTCCCCGCCCAGCCAGAGGGGCCGGGAAATGCGTCTGCCTGGTCTTTCCTGAGCACTCAAATCAGACGCCTGGAAGTTTCTGTCCCGCTGCCCGGAGATGCTAAGTCTGCCACTGCTGGTTTTTTCTAGCTTGAGGAGGATCAGGGACAAAGTGAACCCTCTTAACTCCAGGACGGCTCATAAATTAGGAGGAGATGGGAATATTTTAATACAAACCACAGAATCTCAAGTACAAAGAACCTCCCCGCGGCCGCCCGCCCTTCTCCCCTGAGAGCTGAGGCTGAGAAGCCTCCGCGGGGAGTTTCTGACAAGGAGAATATTTAAGGGTCGGGAGCCAGAGGTCTCTTTCACGTTCTCTTTTCAGGGAAGTCACCTCGGCATGTCTGGTACGTGTGTGAGTGACACAAAGGGAAGGGACGGATATGCCAAGAACTGTCAATTATGCAAAAAAAAAAAAAAAACCCTGTTTCTCCAACAGTGATGTGTCTGGCTCTCCTCCCCAAATGGAGGGTGGCATCATGACCAGGGCCTTCCCAGGCTGAGATTTTCTGGAAGCCTCTCCTCTCTCTCCCTGGTGAGGACAGGTCACCTGGTAAGCTGGGGGTCACTTCCAACCTG
Source organism: Sciurus carolinensis (assembly GCF_902686445.1). Taxonomy (NCBI): domain Eukaryota; kingdom Metazoa; phylum Chordata; class Mammalia; order Rodentia; family Sciuridae; genus Sciurus; species Sciurus carolinensis. The sequence continues at coordinate 126,830,511 of NC_062220.1, forward strand.
CTCCATCAGACAGTCTTTGGCTTTTCTCAAAGATGTAGCTGTTCTGATTCCTTTGGGTGAGTGGCAGTTTGCAAGAGGATCCTGGATGGGTGATAGATTATACCTGGTGCTGTGCATGGGAGAAAGAGGTGCTCAGTGGATGTATCAGTTATCAAGTGCCATGATAAGACTGCATAACAAATAGCACCAGAACCTTGGAAGCATACAGCGATAAATGGAACTAGCTTGCTTGCTTTCTTTCTTTCTTTCTTTCTTTCTTTCTTTCTTTCTTTCTTTCTTTTCTTTCTTTCTTTCTTTCTTTCTTCCTTCCTTCCTTCCTTCTTCTTCTTCTTCTTCTTCTTCTTCTTCTTCTTTTCTTCCTCCTCTTTCTCCTCCTCCTCCTCTTCTTCTTCTTTTTTCCTTCCTTCACTTCTTTCTTTCTTTCTTTCTTTCTTTCTTTCTTTCTTTCTTTCTTTCTTTCTTTCTTTCTTTCTTTCTTTCTTTTTCTTCCTCCCTCCCTCCCTCCCTCCCTCCCTCCCTCCTTCCTTCCTTTCTTTCTTTCTTTCTTTCTCTTCTTTCTTTCTCCTCTCTCTCTCTCTCTCTCTCTCTCTCTCTCTCTCTCTCTTTCTTTCTTTCTTGCTCGGGGTTCTCTGGGTAGCTCTGACCTGGGCAGCTGGGTGTGCTCGGGCAGGCTGGTGAGTTGGTCAGTCCAGGCTGCTTTACGATAGTCTCACTCATGTGTTTGGAGGTGGACTCGCTGTTGGCTGGGGTCATGAGGTGACCAGCCCCATGGCTCGGGTCCTCCAGCCGGCTGGCCTGGGCTTGCTAGCCGGGGGGCTGCAGGCTTCTGAAAGAGGAAGCGAAAGGTGCAGAGCTTCTCAAGGCCCAGGCTCAGGACGGGCATGACTTTTCTGCCACATTCTATCGGTTGAAGGGAATTTACATGGTGGCGGAGATTCTCGAGGTGGGAAACAGTCACTTTCCTTTGGCAGGAACGGATTCAAAGTCACCTTGCCATGAGCGTGGCTACAGGGAGGGGCGGAGACGTGGGTCTTGTGTTTATGAACTTGTGCCATCTGTCGTAGCGGGCGCATGGAAGTCACGCGTTTCACCCACAGGCTTCCCGGGACCTAGGTTGGGTCCTCTGCTGGGGCCCGGCGTGCCAGGCGAGCACAACACCCCCATCCTGAGGACGAGGACTAGCGATCATACCAGAGAGTACGGGCTGGGCATGTGGCTCAGGGGCAGGGAGTCTGCTTAGGCTGCCCGAGGGCAGAGTTCCACCCCAGCACCCCAACAAAGCAAACCAGAGAGAAATAGGTGATAATGTCCCAGAGAGAGCAGTCAAGGGGGAGCTTGGAGTCAGGGAGGGCTTCCTGGAGGAGGCCGCTTCCGAGCTCCCCCTTGGCGTAGGAGCGGGATCCTGTGGGGTGAAGGAGCTGCCCTGTGGGGTCCGGAGGGGGACGCCTGTGCCAGGAGGGAGCATGTGCGTGAGACGAGGACACGGGGGTCCTGGGGGGCGGATGGTGTGGTTGGCAGCATTGCTGACGCTCTGGCTGAGACCTGGCCCAAGAGCGAGACTGGGGGCAGAGGGACCAGAGAGCAGGGCTGGGGAGCGGTGAGCCGGCTCAGGGCACGATGCGTCCTGGAATTAATGGGCTGTTGGCTTGAGACGGTCACCGAGCCTGGGGAAGGGGGTTGAGGGACACAGGACAGAGGGAACGACGAGAAGCTCACTGGTCATAATACTCATGAAAACGCTGCTCAGCACGTCCCCTCATGCTGGCCACCAGCCTCCAGCCAGCTGCGTGCTGCAAACTGAGGCTGCGGATCCAAGATCCTGGCTGCTCCCGGAGACCTCTCTAGTTCTGAGTGTGCTCAGCTCCTCGGCTCTCCGGGGTCTGCAGAAAGCTCTAGAGACTCCATCTGATCAGTGCCCCCAGCCCGGCTGCTCCCAGTCCCGAGGGTCCGTTCACCCCACTTCATTCCCTTCCTCTTGTCAATCAGGCATACGTCACATTCTCCTGGACCTCTCTGGTCACTTATGTGTTCTCTGCATCCCCCTTTCCCAACCCTGAGTGCCTTCAAGATGGTGATCCCACCAAGTGATCCCTTTTGCTGATTTTTTTGTTGAGGGGTGGAACCAGGGATTGAACTCAGGGATGCTCTGCCTCTGAGCCACCTCCCCAGCCCTATTTTGTATTTTGTTTAGAGACAGGTCTCTGAGTTGCTTAGTGCCTTGCTGTGGCAGAGGCTGACTTTGAGCGCACCGTCCTCCTGCCTCAGCCTCCTCCTAAGCTGCTGGAACTACAGGTGTGCACTTCCACACCTGGCTTGACTTCCGGTGCTCGAGACTCCGGGCTGGGGCAGAGCGGGTGCACAGACTGTCTTGGCTGAAACCACAGACAGGCAGCTCCCTGTGAGGTACTGGGTAAGCTGTTGGTTTTCCCTGAGCCTCAGTATGCACATCTGTAAATTGGGATGTTTTCCCTCAGCCAATCCCGCTCTTTTCTGAGATCCTACTCCTGCGCTGGACTCAGGTTGGGTGCTGAGTAGACACAGGTGGTAGGGACCTTCGGACATCAGCAGGATGGATGCTAGGCAAGTGCTCTACTACTGAGCTGCACCCTGGCCCTGTCTGGGTGCTTTTTAAATGGATGAGAGAAACCTACTTCTACGTTTTCTCTGGAACTTCAGTTCTGAGTATTTTCTGTTTGAATCCAGGAGCAATAGCCGAACAAAGCCTTCAAAACCCAAGTGACCTGAGATGTCCAGCGGGCCCAAATTGGATAGAAACAGGTGACATTTCCTGGCTACCAAGAAAGCTGTCTCTGACCCAGGGTCCTGGAACCTCGTCCTTCCCTTCACCAGGAAGAAGGAGCAGCTGGCTTGGGTCCCTGCTCCCCCAAATCCGTAGCCTGGCAGTGGTTAAAATGTGATCCCTTTTATTCCAAGTAATAGAGACGAAGTTCTCGGGCCTTCCAGGAGCATCAATCCGGAGATTTATTAACCAATTTAAAATACTATTGTCTTTCACTTCACAGCAAGATTGAGGTTTGTTGTTGGAGGAGCGTAAAGGCAGTGACTGAGCCTGCGAGCCAGGAGGGTCGGTACCTGGGACTCAATAGATATTCATGAACATTCCCGTATTTAGTGAAGGAAATAACTTAATACCGACAGTGCGATGGAATAATAGCTATTTCCTGGCTGACTTGCAGGGCTCAGAAAATGAGATTGCCGCCGCTTCATTTTTCTTCTTTCCCGCGCTCCCTGCCAGGGCCGGCGGCTCTCTGGGATTCTCTCTGCATTGCCAATGAGCTGGCCTGCGGCCCTTCCCGCCATCCCTCCCAGCCTGGTGCCCCCTTATCGCCCCCCGCCATCTGCTGTGTCCTTGACCTGGGCTTTGCTGGAGGTCACCCTGTGCCCTGTTCAGTAGTCCAGGTGGGGACAGAGGGAGTGCCACGCATGCAGACGGCGGGCAGCAAGCTGGTCCGTTTGGACGGCAGCGACATCTGCTTGAGCTTCATTCACTCGTGAGCTCCTCCAGGGCTTCTGCATTCACTAATTCACTCATTCATTCATCCACTTGACCTCATTCTCTCGCTCAACCATTCACTCGCCACCTCGTCATTCGCTCACTCATTGATTCCTTCCTGCACTGATTCATTCATTCACTCACTCATTCATTCACTCATTCATTCCCTCATCAGCACATTCATTCATTCATACCCCATGGATTCATTGCCTCATTGATTCACTTACTCGTTCATTCAGGCACTCACGCACTCATCGGTTCATTCACTCAATGATTCCTCCACCGACTCACTCATTCATCACCTCATCCGTGCACTGATTCATTCATTAACTCATTCATTGGCTCATCACCTCACTCAGTAATTCATTCCTTCACTCATTCATTCATTCATTCACTAATTCATTCGTTCATTCACTCATTCATGCACATATTCACTCATTTGCTCATCGTTCATTCATTCATTCATTCATTCATATACTCACTGGTTCATTCATCAACCCATTTGCTCACCAACACAATCATTCATTCATTGCCTGATTCATCCATTCATTCATTCTTTCCTCAACTCATTCACCCACTCATCCACTTATTCATTCATTCACTCCCTCATCCCCTCATTCATCAACTCATTCCCTCACCAACACCTTCATTCATTCTGACTCATTCATTCACTCATTCCTCAACTCACTCACTCGCTCATCCACTCATTCATTCACCCTGACGTATTCACCCATGACTCATTCATTCCTCCATCCACCCATTCACTCCCTCATTCATTCATTCCATGTTCACCCCTATCTTCCTACCATGCACCCGATGCTAAGAACAAAAAATGTGACCACTGTCATGTCCCCTCGTGGAGCAGAACCTTTGAAGGAGATGCAGAGTAAAGCATCTAGGGACCCCAGGACTGTCTACAAAAGGGCTTAAAGAAAAAGGGGGTCTTAACAGGTAGAGACAGAGCCCAGGGCTGGCCTGAGAAAGGACGCAGCTCTTAACCATCCCCCAGATCATGATTCATTGCGCCACCAAGGGCTCGGCTCCGTTTGGCTCTAGTGGGAGGTTTATGGGGTGTATTCTTGTATTCGCCCCCATTTTATAGGTGATGAAAAGAGGCTCAGTCATGCAAGCTGGCTTTCCAGGAGCAGGCAGCTTGGAAGTGGCAGATTGAGGATGTGACCCCTGCAGGTGGGACTCCAAACTCTGACCTTTCTCGCGGTACTGCTGGGCTTTGCCCAAGTGGGGGCTGGAGGCAGGAACCCCAGGGGTGGGCAGCCCGGGTGAAGGCACAGAGATGTGAAAAGCCCCGATGTTTGGGGAACAGTAGGCAGATGCTTATGGGTTGAGGGCAAGATGGGAGGGGTGGCATGGGACAGGTTGGGGACAGGTGTCGGGGAGAGTTCAAGGGCTTCTGGGGTCATAACCTGAGAGCAGAGGGAAGCTGAGGAGCACGTGCAGCCTGGGATGGGGGGTGTGTGCTGGATAGAGTGCTGCTCCTCCAGACCAGTCCCTGTGCGTCCCCGCCTGCCCCAAGTCTGGAAGGCTGCCCTGCTGGGACCGCTCAGGGGGTTCCCTGCCCTGTGGCCCTGGCTGGGTTCACACAGCGATGATCGGAGGGTGGCGGGGGGTCGTGGTCAGCTTCCTGGGCCGTCATGGCGTCTGGCAGGAGGTGACCAGGGTGGGCGATTCCCACACCACCCAGGTTTCCTGACCCTCCCCTCCTGCAGCCCAGCGGCTGCCGGCTCAGCTCCCACCCTGTGGTTTTGTGAAGCTTTTCCCAAACAAACTCACCTCAGTCAGCCCTGAGAGTACCACCGAGTTCCATGGCACCGACCCAGCTCTTTGGGCCTCGACCCATGCAGGTCAGAAGTCCTAATTCAAGGTGCCACCTGGACAGTGCTCCCTCTGGCGGCTCGAGGAGCGGGTTCATGTCCTGGCTTCTCCAGCTTCTGGAGCCCCTGCGTCCCTTGGCTCCTGACTTCTCCCTTTTCCTCAGCCCCTCGTCTCCACCTTTCTCTGTCCCTCTTTCCTCTCTCCCTTGCGCCCTCCCTCTCTGACCCTCTCTCTCTCTCTCTCTCTCCCCTGACCCTCTGCTGCCTTCTTATAAGGACCTCATGATGACATGAGCCCACCTGGAGAGTCCAGGATGACCCCCATCTCCAGATCCTTAACTGAATCATAACTGCAAAGTCCCTTTTGGCATGTGAAGTCCCCTTCACAGGTTCTGGGGATTAGGATGTGACCTTCTTTGGGGACCCTTTTTCAACCTATTGCAGCTGAGAAGATTGGCCAAGACCTTAAACCAGGATGATTTCACACAGAGCTCTGCCCTTCCACCCTGTCCTAGGAATTACCGTGATGACCAGGAGCATATCCCCTGCTTCTGGATTTCCTGAGTGACCTTGTACCAGTCACTCACCCTCTCTGAGCTAGTTACGGTGCTGCTGTTTTCTCATCTATAAAGTGAGATGGGCTCAGAGGTGGCGCTGCAGCTGAGTTCAAGGTATCATGAAGTTTTTGATGTGTATCGAAGTTCTCAGGGAATCAGTGTTCACAACTCTGCATTTGGTTGGAAAAAGAGAATCCCACGTTTCAAACCACAGCCCCAGCTTGGGAAGGAGAGTGTGTGTTGGGCCCCAGGCAAGTTTTAATGCAGTGGTGCCCGGCTCCCTGTGTCCCCTGGCTGAGGGAGGGGCGACAGGATGCTAAGAACTTGGTGGGGAACTCAGGGGAGGTAGCTTGAAAGCGAGCAGGTGGCAGGGCTGGGAAGAGCCTTATCCGGGCCAAGGGGGCAGCTGGGGGGTTGAGACAGGGCTCCTTTCCCCAGGCAGCTCCGTGTGGCTTTTCACCCCCTGAGGGAGGGGGAGCCAACCACCGTTTTTTTTCCCAGAGTCCTTTGCTCTTGCTGGCTGCTAGCACCCCTGGTTCCCTTTGCCTGCTCCCATCTCTTGCTGAATTGGGAGGACCCAGCTCAGTTCACACAGCTCTGGTGGCCTATGGGACAGCCCATCGTGGCCACGCCTTTGGGATTGGGAGGTGCAGGGAGGGAGTCAGGAGAAGCAGACAGTGACCAGGTCACCAGAGCGGGTCATGGCAAGGGATTCAGAGTCTCTTTGGAAGGCAATGGAAGTCATGGAACGGTTTGAAGCAGTTGCGGTCGATGGAAACTGTGTTTTAGAAGGGTCCTGGTAGATGCAGGGGGACAACAGACTCTAGGGAGGCAAAAGTAGAGGAGGGGAGACTGTTGAAGTGGCTGCTCTGGTGGTTCAGGCAAAAGATGCTGTGCCTGCCCTTGGGGGTCATAAGCAGGGTGGAGAGACCTGAACAATGCCAGAGATTGTATGAGCAGATGTTTTAGTAGGGTTCTTTTGATTGTTATTATTGCTACAACAAAATACTTGAGGCTGGGTACTTTATTCAGGAAAAAGGTTTATTTGGCTCACATTCTGGGACTCAGGGCCTCCCTCATGGCTGGTGGTATCACAACGGTGGGATCCTGTGCTGCACAGAACACATGGTGAGACTAGAAGCCAGACAAAGGGCTGAGACAGCAGAACTTGACGGACAATGACTGCTCTTCACAAGAAGGAATCTGTCTACAGGCCTGTGTTGTTCCTTCTGGGGGCGGAGCCCCATGATCTAACCTTCTCTCCTGAGGCCCCGCCTCTTAAAGGTCCTGCCACCTCAATACCACCACAGTGGGGCTCCAGCTTCTGCTTCTGGAAACTTTGGGGTTTCATAGCCAAATCCCAGCCATAGCAGACCCGGACTCACCCAGAGCTGGTAATGAGCCGTGCTGACAAGGACGCTTCCGGCCTGCGTGACTGGGTGGGGCTTGGACCCATCTACCGGGCTGGGTCCTGTGCAGAGAAGCAGGTTGGGGTGGAAGGAAGATGGCGAGTCCCCAGAGCACATTGGAACATCTCACAAGGGCAGAAAGTGCCCGGTTTTACTCCCAGGTGCCTGCCGGGAACCTCCGAGAACCTGTGGGAAGGCAGATTCGTCATCCTGGATCCAAGGCCTGGGGAACCACACCTGGTGACCCATGTATCTCACTGGGGATGGTGGGGACAAGGACCCACGTCTCCTCTCTCCTGGACGTGTCTCTGTCCTTGTGTCTGACTCTGGAGGACCCTAGGGGGCGTCCTGTCCCCTCTCTGGGTCTTGGTTGCCTCATCTGTCAAACGGGGCCATCTAGGGCCTGCCTCAGGGGCACTCTGAGGCGGGGCGGTTATGGGCCTTCCCGCAGTGTCCGCCAGGCTGGCCTCGCTCCTGCTCCACATGCCTTCCCGACAGAGGGGATCACGTGGAACCTCAGCAGGGGTTCACGTGCTGCTTCAAGGACTGCAGACTGCGGGCTTCGCCAGCGCCAGGCAGGGCAGGACAGAGGCCCCCAGGGCTGAGCGACTGGGGGCTGGTTCTGTGCTGGGGGCTCTTCCCATCGTTTTCCCTGGGTTCATTCTCTTATTTATTTATTTACTTTTGGGTACCAGGGATTGAACTCAGGGGCACTGACCCCTGAACCACCTCCCCAGCCCTATTTTGTATTTTATTTAGAGACAGGGTCTCACTGAGTGGCTTAGGGCCTCACTAAGTGGCTGAGGCTGGCTTTGAACTCGCCATCCTCCTGCCTCAGCCTCCGGAGCTGCAGGGATGACAGGCGTGCGTCACGGCGCCGGGCTTAATTCTCCCATTTTACAGTTGGCCTGCAGAGAGAGATCAAGTCTGTCTCCCGGGCACACACAGCCAGCAGGGGCCCCAACGGATTTTGAACCCAGACTGCACTTGGCTGAGGGCAGGTGCTCGTGGCAAGAAGAGAGAACTGGGTTTTATCAGGAAAGGGCTCCACGGTGCAGTGACCATGTGACGGAGCCTCGGGCGCTTCAGACATTGCGCTGTGGGTTAAACCGCTCCAGGGCTCCTGCTGGGTCCTGGGCTGTGGCCAGGCCTTGCCACCAGCTTCCAAGCAGAAAGGACAAATGTCAGTTGCAGGGCTGAATGATGGCTTTTGCAGGCCCTGGGCACTTTTGCTTCATGGATCTTTCCTTCATTAAAAACATTTTAAAACATACATTTTATAACTGCTGGTATAAAGGGGAATATAACTCAGATTGGATGATATTCACTTTCTGCTTTTCATTTGAAAAGAAATGAACTCTCATCAGACACTCTTCTTTGGTACCTGGGACTGAACTGAGGGATGTTTATCCACTGAGCCACACCTTCAGTCCCTTTTAATGTATTATTTTGGGACAGGGTTTGCTAAGTGACTTAGGGCCTCACTGAGTGGCTGAGGCTGGCCTCAAACTTGTGATCCTCCCACCTCAGCCTCCTAAGTTGCTGGGATCACAGGCACGTGTCACTGTGCCCAGCTTCACCGGATACGGTTCTAAGCTCCAAGCATCCACTATTTTATATAAATCTTAGCATAAACATTCACAGAGGGGACAACTCTGTCCTTTGCAGAGATGGCAAAACCAAAGCTCAGAGAGGCTGGCTCACCTGAGAGCACAGAATGACCTCCAGGCACAGATGTCAGATATGGTTTGTCTGACATTTTGCCATGTTGTCCCAGAAAGTCCCAACCAGCGACATCTTTGGCCAGGCAGAGGCTGAGTTCCACATGGCAGTGAATTTGTCACGGTGTGGAGACAAACAGAGCTGGAGCAGGGAGAGGTAAGGGACACAGAAATCTGGGTGGCTGAGATGGACTCCTGCTCCACATTACAGCTACAGAGCGGCGGCCTAGGCTGGGGCCCCACCAGCCCTCTGCCTTTGGACTTGAACTGCGGGCAAGGCGGTGGCCTCTGATTCTGTGACGGGTGGCCGATGGCGCTGGGCTATTTATGGGTTAGGAATTATCACTCCCGTGCGGAAGGCGGTGGCGGGTGATAAGGCACTGAGTAATGAGGTCAGCAGGAAGTTCACCCACACGGTCATCCGCAGCCAGCGGCCACAGACCAGCTATGAGATGGAGGGACGTCCAGGGCGCAGGGGCGGCAGGACCCAAGCCCGCCCAGGAGCCGCCGCCCCGCGGGGTGTGCACTCCTGCCGCGTCCGCGGGCCGTGGAGTGGGTCGGTCCTGGGCAGCAGCCCTGAAGCCTGACCCTGGCCGAGTCACTGTGGTCTCAGCCTCGATGGAGCCTCTGTAAAATCCAGATGAGGAGCATTTAAATAATAGTCCCCGCTCCGACTTCACAGGCGAGCTGCTGCGCTCGGCCGGCGCCCATTAGGGGACCCCACACGGGCTGCTTCTCACGGCTCTTCTCCAATCCGGAGCTTCTCCACGGTGGGCGGAGCGCTGGACGGGTCTGTCCCCAGATAGTGATCGGGACCGCACAACATCACGGGTTCTGGGCTCTGTGCTGGATCAGATGGATCTTGCTGGGCCTTAGCTCCAATGGGGTGCGGCCGAAAATATTTAAGCAAGGGCTACACGGGATGTCACTTGGCGGCACTAATAGAGGGCGAGGGGCCTAGGGTGACGTGGGGCTGCCCTGTTTCTGGGGCTTCAAGGAAGGAAGCTCTGATAAGGCCACATTTGGGTGGAGTCTTCAGCACTCGTGGGAATAGAAGGAAGAAAGCACTTGAGGCGGAGGGACCAGCATGAGCAAAGGTCCTGGGGTAGGAACATGCTGGTGTGCTGGAGAGAGGAGGCCAGGATGGCTGGACACAGGGGGAGAACCAGGGTCAGAGAGGTCGGGGTTCGGGCAGATGGTGTGGGACCACTGTCAAGATTCCTCAGGAGGAAGGCCCCCGTTGGTTTCAGGATGGAAGATACTGTGGTGGGCCTGAGGCACTGAGCCGCCAGCATCCACGTCCCAGCCCACATCCGTGGCTGGCCTCAGGCTGACCCCACCCAGTCTGACAGGCACTCCAGCTCCAGGGATTTCCAAGGTGCTGACCACGGTGTCCCTGGGCCTGGACCTGCCCCACGCTGGGCCCTGTCTGGGGCTCAGCTTTCCCCCTGAGGAAGGAAGACCCTGACCCTGGGAGTTCTTCCACCGGGCACTGTGTGACGAAGGTCACCCTGGCTGGGATCAGGGCCCTCCCACTGAGGCCAGGGGGACGAGGCTTGTTCCAGGAGGGTCTCCACAGGCTGTGCAGAGTGAGGCGGGCCGGGCGGGGCTGGCCGGCTGCATCCGGAGATGCGTGGCCCCGGTGGGAGCCCCACCCTCCTGGTCAAAGCCGCCCTGTCACGTCCTCGCCTGCTCCCGGAAACCATGGGTGGCCCCGACTCTGGTTCTTATGGCTAAGAAGGCCCCCACGAGTCCTCCTGAGCCCCCAGTGGTTTTTGCTGGAGACTGAGGTAGAAGCACCCTGGGAGCCATTGATTCTACTTCACAAATGGAGACACTGCGTCCAAGACCTGGGGCAGCAGCTCATGTCAGGACACACGGCCACGCGGCCCACATCCCCAGTTTGGCTTTTTTTGTGCCTCATGCAACAAGCATTTGCCCCCAAAGCTCCGCCCTATGCCTGAAACGGCAGCCACAGCCCTGGTGCGGCCTGGCTCACAGTGGGTCCTCTGTCAATACCAGTTCTTTGCCTCTTTTCTTTTCTAAGCTCTGTTGCCAATCCCATGCTGTGCAACCTTTGGGTAAGGCTGGCCCTCTCTGGACCTTTTCTTCTCTATGGGAAGGTGGAACGGGACACCACCCAGGACATCTTCCAGGGTTGACATTCTAAGCATAGAAAGGGCCACCACTTATTTCACCTGCTAGGAGAGCAGCTGATTCTGTTTCTGCTGAGACGTCTGCCTTCCAGAGCAGCCGTGCCCGCAGCTCTGAGGGGCAAATTGGAAACAGAGGCAGGGACCCAGGGGGGGAGTCCTCGCACGCTGGGGTGGCCCCTGGTGTGTGTTTGGATTTGAGTCCCTCCCTACAGAAGGACAGCTTCCTTGCTGAGCACTGCCTGTGTCCTCTGAGGGGCCCTGGTGGCAGCGGGTATTGATCACCCGCTTGGCATGACTGTTAAGTCCCAGCGCTTGGTGCAGAGGGCTTTGGGAAGGGCCTCCGAGAGGAGAGAGGTCAGCCCAGGGCCGGGAATTAGAGAGAGGTGACCAAAACAGAGGGATAGACTTCCTGAGACTTAAACTATGATGAAAGAAAGCACACTGAAAAATGGAGAAGATGGTCTTTAGCACCTGGATCCAGCCACACCTGATGCTGTTCCCTTAGATTTTACTTTGCTGCATGAGACTCTAATCTCCTTTGGTTGGCTTATGGTTTTTGTTCATTTTGAGTTGGGTTTGTGTCAAGAGTCATCAGGAAGTCTCACTGTTACACTCCCTAGGCATGTGAGCCACCTCTCTGGACCTGTTTTCTCAACGGGGGACAACCGTGACACCCTATGGGGTTATTATGTGGTTCAGATGAAATGCATACGACTACTCATCAGTGTGTGGCTGCAGTAAATGCCCCACTGCCCAGCCTGCCCATCTTTCGAAGTTCCACAAACCTCCTCTACCCCACTCATTCTGTTGTTAAGGGCGCCTGTGACGTTTAAGTGAGATGCCTGCTTGTGGTGTAGACGGGGACATGGGTAGTGTCCTGTTCAATGGTTCTATGACTAGAAATATAAGAACTAATAACGAGGAACACCTGGAAACAGAGGACTGTAGGACCAAGTGTGGAAGACGAGGGAGGAGGTCTCAGTGGACCCTGTGTCCGCCGTGGGGAGTGGTCAGGAGGCCATGGGGACTGACTGCTGCTGTCCACTCAGCCTGTAGCCCCTGCCCGAGAGCGAGCACGCTGGGGTGGCCCCTGGTGTGTGTTTGGATTTGAGTCCCTCCCTACAGGAGCGAGCTTGGGCACCATGAGGGAGACTGCTCAGGTGAGGAATGGATTTGGTCCCCTGGATGGGGAGGAGCCTGGGAGGAGGCAGCCTTGGTGGAAGGTCCCTCTGCAACCTGGGGGCTGGGTGGCCCCATGGGACTGGCGAGCAGAGGTGGCCAGAGGTGTCTGAGTCAGGTTGGGCTGTGGGCGTCGGGGATGGACGGAACAGGAGGCACGCACAAGGCCCCTGCTGAACTTCGCGCGCACCTGACGTGCTAGTGACGTGCCCGGGGCAGGTCGGTCCCGCGCAAGCTCACGTGAGGTCAGCGGGGCACGTCGCAGTGCGTGGGGGCCGCGCTGTGGGTGCCAAGGGTGGCGAGGCCGCTCCGGCTCCTGGTGCTGATCTCTGGCCGCATCCGAACGGTGGCGGGTCCTTCTTCCCGAGCCCCCTGGAGGCAGGGTCGGGTCTGGCAACGCCTTGCATCTTTGGTCCACAACGTGCAGCCGGGAGTCACAGGTGTGTGTAACGGCGAGCGACGGCGGGAGCAAAGGACCTCAGGACCCAGTTCCAAGGACCTCGAGGGCGCGCAGGGCCACGCCCCTGGAAGGGCTGCCTGCATCTGCTTCTGTGTAAGAAGCTGTCAGCAATAATAAGACTTGACCTTTGCAGCAAGGCCAGGCAGATCTGTATCTGCACCGATCCATACCCGCTGTCCCTTGGTCCCCTGGGGCATTGGTTCCGGGATACCCCAATCCGGGGATGTTAGGATCACTTACATAAATTGGCATAATATTTGCATATAACCTATGTAATCCTCCCCTAGACTTAGAACAGCTAATACGATGTAAATGCTATGGAAATTGTTGATCTACTGTATTGTTTAGGAAGCATTGACAGCCACGTCTGACGTCTGCACATGCTCAGTAACCATGCAATTTTATTTTATTTTTTTGAGTATTTTCAATCCACGCTTGGTTGAATCTGTGGATACCGAGGGCCCACTGTATATCGCTATCTCTGCCAATGACCCTCCTGCTATTTAAAGAACCATATTCTGATTACAAATGCAATACATGCTCATTGCAGTAAATTGGGAAATTAAAAAAAGAGAGAGAGAAAAAAAATCATCCATAATCCCACCCTCTGGCGATAATGACTATTTTCATTTTTATGTCTCTTCTTCCAGACTCTTTGAGAACACATATTTCTTTCACTCATATTTCTTTCTTCTTTTCTTTTTCTTTTTTGTACAGCATTCTGTCTTTTGCAAACCAGCATCATCTGGAATTCACTCAGTCATTCTCACATTATCAAATACTGTTATCAATGTCCTTTGGAGGGACTTTATAGAATTTCATACTTTGAAAAAATGCATCTCTGAGCGGGTGCGGTGGGGCACATCTGTCATCCCAGTGGATCGGGAGGCTGAAATAGGAGGATCACCAGTTCAAAGCCAGCCTCAGCAAAAGGGAGGCCCTGAGCAACTCAGGGAGACCCTGTCTCTAAATAAAATACAAAATAGGGCTGGGGCGGTGGCTCCGTGGTTGAGTGCCCCTGAGTTCAATCCCCAGTACCCCCCACAAAAGAAAAATCTCTGTAATTTGGTATTTCCCCTCCCCGCTGGGTTTTTCAGCTAGTCTCAATGTTCTGTTCTAGAATGTTCTGCTTTATTCTCTTTCTGGTCTTTGGGTGGGCTCTCTGCAGTGCACGGTTCTCCCTGTCCTTTCCCTGTCCTCTTACGGTCATCCTTGAAGTCACAGCTGAGGTGAGCGTCTCTTCTACCACATCTTCCTTGGTGGAGCAAGTGTCCCACTTCCTGCAGGGCCCTCTCCTTGTCTCATCCCGGTGTGTGACAAAGATGCACAGAAATGGCTTGCATTCAGAGCTCCCTGGACCCCGGGGCCACATCTTGCTCAGAGCACTGCAGCCCAGCTCCAAGTCAGCTGGGAACAGCCACGAGGTAAATGTCCAGGGGACCCTGTGACCCACATCCCTGCAGAGCTACCCTGGGTCGCCAGAGGAAGGTGCTGGCACATCCCTGGGGTCTGTGGTGGCTGGAAAAGCTGAGATGCAGAGAGCTGGGCTCAGCACGCAGTTTTGTCAGGTTGCTAAGTATTGCTTGGGCTTCGTGGTGGCTTCTCCCTGCCACTGTTTTCAATGGCTTTTCCCATTCCTTCTCTCCCACTCCCAGCTCCTGGAAAAGGCCAGGGACAGAGGAAAAGCAGCTGGGGAGAGGGCCCTGCAGCCTGGGGAGCAGACAACTCCAGCTGCTGCCGCAGGAGAGGCGGGAAGGCTCACTTACAGCCCGCGTTTCCCATTACTTTCTTCCGGGAGGGAACTTGGCCTCCTTCCCTCCTGCCTGGGACTCACAAAATCTGATTTGAAATCTACTCAAGTGTACATTAACCAACTTCCTCTTGGCACGGGCCAGGGAGCCTATAATTAGAGCAGCCACCATACCACTTAGTGGCTTCATTCACAGGAACAGAAAGTGCATCTGCAGAGGGAGAGAGAGAGAGAGAGAGAGAGAGAGAGAGCGCGCGCGCTCCAGAAGCAAACCTGGGAACGTTCCCCCAGGGTTCACGGTCGCTGCGTGCCAAAATGGTGCACGGGATGACTGCCTTTCTAAGTGCAGAGCTCGGCTGGCTAAACGTGGGTGGGGATGCCAGCTCGGGGAGGCGATGTCGCGCGTGCCTTAAACACACCGGGCTTGGAATTGGGAGCACGCATGTTTGAATCCCAGCTTTGACATGAGGCAACTTCCCGAGTCTGTTTCCCCAGCTGGGAAGCCGGAGCATCTCCAGGCTGCAAGTCTGTCGAGGTCTGAATGAGGCGGTGGAGAGAGGTAGCTGGAGACCCCAGAGCAGTTGCTCAACAGCGGCCGTTCCTACCATGACCCTTAGAACCATCACCAGATAACCTGTGTTTATGGAGCCCTTGATACCGGCATTGAGAATCAGGTTCGAGTCCCAGTCCCCACGTGCTGAAGATTGAACACTCAAGAAACGCAGAGGCAAGCACAAAAAAATTTATTTAAAGGTTAGAACACACATAGAGAGAGGGACAGAGGGTCCTCCTCAGAGGAGGGGGTCCATGTGATTAAAACCCTGGTCCCTCTAATTGTAAATAAATGACTCTTTTTGCAATACCACAAGGTCACATGGATCAGTCAAGACTCTTTTGGATGTAGATGTTAGTTTAAGAGAAACAGGAAATTTGTTGGTCAGGAGGCCTTCAGGCATGGCTCAATCCAGGTGCCTGTATGAAACACACAGGTACTTATCTTTCAGCCTCTCTTCCTGAGATGGCTTTATCCTCAAGCGGTTCCTCTCCTCATCTGTTAAGCTCTCTACTTGCCTTTTGGCTAACACCCTCCCCACACAACTCCAGACTCATTATCTCAACCCCACCTACACGACCAGGGGCAGCCTCCTGGGTCCCAGAGCACAGCAGAAAAGGAAGGAGACGAGATGGGAGTGGAGTGGAAAGAGTAGCCAGCGTCGCTTCCAGCTCCCCACATCCAGGCTCCTACCTTGCTTTGCTCCTTAGTGCTACAAACCTTCTGCAAAAGTTGCAGGCTTCTCAGAAGCTCAGTCTTTGTCTCGGGACCTCTGTCTTCTTTGCCTTCCCGGCATTGGTTGGGGCCCTCCTCCCGACGGGCCAATCAGGAAGAAGGACGCTCCATGTGGGCCAATCAGGAGGCAGCAGGAGGCGCCGCCCACCTGGCTTGCCCTTGCTGGCTCTCAAAGTCCAGTGCCCCATCCACGTGTGCCTCACCTTGGATTCTCCCCTCCTGGCTGCCCAGGCGACTTTTGCCCCGCTCCGTCCGACTTCCAGAGACTTCCCTGGGCTCCTCTTCTTTCCTCCAGCACCTGGCTCTTTGTTCAAACGCATGTTTTCCCATCCCCTCCCACCCCACCGCCCGGGTCTGGGCTCACTGGACTCCTCTCTCTAGCTCCCACATTTTTACGGATGTAGCACGGAAGACCTGTCGCCTCCTTCCTCCTGTGCATCCTTGGCACCAGCCCAACGGGGGACCGTTCCCCCGGTGTGTGCTTGAGGAGAAATTCCCTTCTGCGGTCCTCGGTCTCCACAACCGCAGAAATGGGGACGATACCCTCTGATCTGCCGGCCACAGTGGAAGCCCAAGCCTGGCGATCGCCTTTTCGGCGACATGAGCACAATATGCGGGGAATTACCGGGAGACTCCGGCCGCTGCGAGGCCGGATTTGTGCCGATATTGCTCCATTAGGAGGTGTCGTGTTGCATTTGCGGGAGGCACTGTATGAAATGTTCACCCGCCTCCTCTGGAGAGGCCGAACCTTCCTCCCAGGCTCCCGGTTGGTCCAGGCCCTGGGTCATCACCAAGGCATCGGCCCAGGGGCTTGAGCCTGTGTCACCGAGGGGTGTTGGTGACGCTGGCAGGTGGTGCAGAATGGAAGGAGCGGAGGAGCAGCCAGATCAGGCCCAGCCCCTTTCTTACCTGATCCCTAGAGGCGAAGACACACGGTGCCTGACGGAGTCATGAGCTGCCTGTGTCCCCTAGAGTCCACAGGTTGAAGTCTTAACCCCGCATCTCACAACAGGACTTTTTTGGAAATGGAATGGCTGTAGATGTCATTCATTAAGATGAGGTCCTGCCGGGACAGGGTGGGCCCTAATCCAATGTGACTCGTGTCCTGATACAAAGGAGACATTTGGACGGGGACGCACATGTGCAGGGAGACCATGGCATGAAACGGGGTTGTGCAGCCACAGACCAAAGAACCACGGGGAGCTGGGAACAGGGCTGGGGACCATCCCGCCTGGCATCTCCAGAGGGAGCCTGGCTCCGCTGGTGCCTTATTTTCAAGTTTCTGCCCTCCAGAAATGGGGCACTTCGTTTCTGCAGCCCTTGGGATACGACCCTGAGGGCAACTTAGAGATGAGCCAGGACAGAGGGACACTGCGTGGGCTGGACACAGACATGGACAGCGAGTCAGCCAGTATTGGCTTCCGAGGGGAGCGTAGAAGCTTCCAGAGGGAATTCAGTGCTGAGGCTCAGAATCGGGTCCTGGAGGTAGGAGTCAGACATCACAACTTCCTCACTGCAGGACATCAGGTGACACATTGGACCCCTCTTTGTCTCCATTTTATCATCCATAAAATAGGGACAATGACTGCTGAAGTTTGCAGAAGTTTGCAGAATGGTTTGTCCCCGAGGGTTGGTGTGCTGGAAGCTCCATCCCCAACGTAAGGGAATTGGAAGGTGGTGGGAGCGGCAGGTGACAGGGTCTGGACTGCCCTCCAGGAATGGATGCTGGTCTTGCAGAGCAGATTAGATTCCGAGAGGCTGCATTTTTATAAAAGCATGAGCCCAGCCCCTCCTTGACCTCTTCCTTTCTCTAACACACATGTGCTTGCTGCCATGCTGTCAGTCACGTTGCAAAGTAGTCAAGAGCCCTCGCTGGAAGTCAGTTTCAGGCTGGTTGGATTTTTCCATCCACCAGAACTAGGAGCCAAATTAACCTTCTTTCTTAATACCTTACCTTTGTCAGGTATTTTGTTACAGCAACACAAATGGACTAAGATAACAATGTACCTCCTGGTGATGTTGTGGGATGAAACAGTGTAATTCCTGTAAACCTCTCAGCATGGTCTTGGACATGCACTGAACATTTGAAACATCGTAGTGCTCCTTATGGCCGGATGAGTGATCTTGGGCAAGTCATTTTGCTTGGGTAGGCCTCAGTTTCCTCTTGGGACTATTATATCTGACCTCATGTTTTTGTTAAAAAACATTTAATGGGGTCTAAATATATTTGTCCCCATAGCTGGGAGATTGTAGGGGATCAACAGCTCAGGGATGTCCTTCTTCCCTTGTAAGTTTCCCGAGCTCTGCTTGAATGTCTCTAGTAACAAGCGGCTCATTAGCTTCCATGATGTTCATGCTATGGGGCCTCCCACCTTTCTCTGAAGCTTGGCGAATGTGAATGGTGCATGATGAGGAGGCTTGGGGCTGGGAGCCTGAGAGCATGCCCATATTTTGTTCTGGAACATGCACTAAAGTCCATGTGCTATGGGCTTGGCCTCCAGGTTGGTGCTCTTGGGAGGTGGTGGTACCTTTAAGAGGTGGGGCCTAGTGGGAGATCTTTAGATCATTGGGGGTGTGTCCTTGAAGGAGACTGTGGGACCCTGGTCTCTTCTTTTTTCTTTCTTTTTTGATCAGGCAAAGAGGTGAGCCATTTTGTTCCTTCCATCAGGCATTCCTGCCGTGATGTACTGCTTCAGGCCCAAAGTGACCAGGCCAACTGATTGTGGATGGGAACTTCTAAAACTGTGAGCCAAAATAACCTTTTTGTTTTTATAAGCTGATTATCTCAAGCATTTGTTATAGTAACGGAAAGCTGACTGACACAGAGAACACAGGAGCAGGGGTCATTGCAGTAGTCTCTGTTCTGTTCTCCCTCTTCTCTCACACTTGCTTCTTCTCCTGAATGTCCTAAAACATGAATCAGCTGATGCCATTCCCTGCTCCTAACCTTCAGTGGCTCCTCACTGCCTTCAAAAAGCTAAAGGCCTTTGCTTGGCAAACAGGGACTCATATAACTTAAGGCTGACTCCTCTTCCAGCCCCATTGGGGACCCTGGTTTCCACCCTCATGGAAGCCTCATGCCAGCCCCAAAGCCTCTTCTCCTGACTTCAAACTCCTCATCCTTGCAGTCACCCTAGGGTCTTCCTGTTCTGGTCCTTCCACCTGCACAGCACAGGGTCCACCCGCCAGACCCTGACCTGAGGCTCAGCTCTTCCCAGAAGGTCCCCTCATCTGCCAGCGGGGCCAGTCCATGCCCGACACATTGCCCCTCAGGACGCCCACAGCTCTAAGAGATTTATTCTTCTGCTCCCGTGATGAATGCCTTTGACACTTGTTTATAATCCCATTTGGCCTCTTCATATCCAACAGGGACTGAATAACTATCTATTTTTAATTTTTTAAAAAGTTTTAATTGACATATAATAATTGCACACATTTCCGGGGTACCGTGTGATATTTCACTATAGCCATTGGTATAGTCTGCTTTTACATTGCCGTGACCAAAAGACCCGACAAGAACAACTTTAAAGGGGGTTAAATTTATTTGGGCTCACAGTTTCAGAAGTTCAGTCCACGGTCGGCCGACTCCATAGCTCTGGGCCTGAGTTGAGGCGGTACATCATGGCGGAGGAGAGCCACTCAGGACAAGGCCACCAGGGAGCAGAGAGTAAGAGAGCTCTGCTCACCAGGGACAAAATATAAACCACAAAGGGACACCCCCAGGGACCTTCTTCCTCTAGCCACATCCTCTCTGTCTAAAGTCACTGCCGGTTAATCCGTACCAGTGGATCATCCCAGGTCTCATAAGCTAGGCATGTCACCTCTGAGGATTCTTGCATTGTCTCACACCTGAGCTTTGGGGAGATGCCTCACATCCACACTGGAACAGCTTGACGGTGGTGGGTGATCCTCAGACCTGGCGACTGGCTTGTTGATCACCTCTCACATCTCTGTGTGCTGGGAACTTTTAATACCACTCGCTCAGCTCAGTGACTACCTTTCCAGTGGCTGAATCGTAAACCAGTGACTTTGGGTGTGGGACTCTTATGAGAGGGGACATGAGCCCATCCCAGAGGACTGACTTCTACACCAGGTAAGTAACTCCATGGTAAAAAATTGGCAAGTGACTAGAATCATAGCCTCAAATTCTCTTTTGAAGAAACAAACCATGAGAGTTCCATCTTGAAAGAGTAGATGTGGACAATGTTACAGGTGTCGATGTCCCTCTGAAGACAGGATTCCCCCAAATCTAGTCCAGCCCCCAGTGCAGGCTATGAAATTCAGTAAATATGGGGAATGAGTGTCTAAAGGGGGAAGAGTTCCTAAGACAAATGAATTTCAAGGTTCAGACACAGATGGTTATGGTTTAGATATGAGGTGTCCCCCAAAAGCTCATGTATGAGACAATGCAGGAATTTTCAGAGATGAAATGATTAAATTTGTTAGAGTTGTAATCTCACCAGTGGATTAATTCACTGATGAGGATTAACTGGGTGGTGTCTCTAGGCAGGTAGGGTGTGGCTGGAGGAAGCAGGTCATTGGGCTGTGCCTTTGGGGTTTACATCTGGTCTCTCCGCTTCCTGGCTGCCGTGTCCTGAGCTGCTACTCTCCACCACACCCTTGGCCTTATCTCAGGCACAGAGCTATGGAGTTGGCCGACCATGGACTGAACCTCTGAAATCATGAACCCAAAAAACTCTTAAATTTTTCCTCCTGTAAGTTGTTCTTGACAGACATTTTTGTTGCAGCAGCAAATGATTAACTAAAACACAGATCTTGCATCAATCAAGGAAAGCTTGTTCTCATGGCTAGAGTCATCCAGAGTTGGCACAAGCTCTGGGGGTAGAGGGTGACCCTCCCTGGGGGTCTTCAAGTCCCTTCCAGCTCTGAGACTGAACACTCTTCACCACTTTCCTCTAGCTGGAAGGAATGGAAGGGACACAGAGTAGCTTTCTCTTTTCTTGACTGGGCAGCAGAGAGTTCTGGGCAGGGAGGGGTGGGCACAGGCCAGAGCTTCCCACCTTGACCAGGGTATAGTGGACCCTGCTTCTCTCACCTCAGACACCCTCTGACCTGAGTCTGGCATGAGTCTTGCTTCGCTCTTTCTCTGTGGGTTTAATGGTGCTATCTCTGGGTCTCAGAGCTTGTCTTAGAATGCCTATTATGAGTCACAACAAAAAAATCACGAGGCTCCTTATTAAAACAGACTTCAGCTCTCTGTTTGAGACTGGAGCTTTGCATCACTTATATTCCAGAAAAAAATTGGTTGGTGGAGACCTTAGTGAGGAGCTGGTTCCCAGGGATCTGGGATGGAGCCACTTCAGAGAGGCTGGGAGAGCTTGGGCGTGTCCTCTAAACAGTGAGAACAGAAAGGGCAGATTATGTGTTCAGATGACTCCCCAGGGGCTTCCCAGTAGAGAGAAAATAATTTGGACCCAAGTAGCTGAGATTTAGAGCATCAGCTCCTTTGAGTGACCTTGAATGGATGCTTTGTCCCTCTACCCTTGGTCTCCTCATCTGTATAATGGAGCTAGTGACAGTATTTAGCTCCTGGGGTGCTGTGAAGAGCAGGTGTGTAAGTCAGGGAACTCGGAAGACTCTGGTTGGCCAGCAGTTTGCCCTACGGGAAGCGAAGATGTATTTCTTATGTCGAGGACCTCCTGTACTTTAATTTCTTGGCCCAATGTTCCATAACAATGGAGAAATGCTTCTTTTTGGCCTTATTAAGGGAGAGATGGATGTCTTGTCTTTCACTCCTTCAAGGAAGAAGCTGGCAGAGGGATCTCAGCATGGCAGAAGAGGAATGGATGACCTCAGAATTTATTTCTCTAGACTCCCTCACTTCAAAGTGCTGGTACCCAGGAGTCAGAGAGGGAAAGATGGTTATCCATGGTCACACAGCATGAGGTTGCAGAACCAGGATTTGAACTCAGATGTCTGATTTCCCCTCTTTGTTGAGATGGTAGTGATGGTTGGAGGCTAAGCCTTCCTGGGGAGATGAGGTGCAACTTCCTATAGTCGATAAAGAGAGAGTCCTTCCTTGGCATTTTCTTCTACCAAAGGGCAGCGTGAGGCCACGTCTCAGCATGGGAATTTGAACATAACAAAACCGCGGGCTGCCGGGCTTGTACTTTCAAGGATAGTATGGGGGAGGTGAAGTGGAAGTAAGAGCTCTCTTGACTTTCCAAGGAACACAATTTTCTTTCTTGGTAACAGCAATTACTTGCAAAGCGTGTCAAGCTAGTAGGGTTTCTTAAAAAGTCTCTCTCCCTCCCGCTCCCTCTCGCCCTTCCTTCCCCTCCCTTCTTCCTCATTCCTCAAGCCTCAGAATTCAGGACCATGGACAGAGACACGCAAGCCCCGCCCCGCAGCGGACCTGCGCTGGGGCGGGTCATCAGTCAATCAACACCCAAGAGCCTATGTACTCAGCTCCTTGAGGTTCTTTCACAAGGCCTGGCTTTGGGGTCATATTTCTTATAAGTTGCTGGGATCCACACTGATAGGCATTTGGAGACCTGTGGAGGGTCCCTATCCTGCAGGCTGCCCTAGAAAGTTTCTACACTAAATTGAGAATTACTGCCCCTGCGATTTAGGTCCTTTCCAACTCCGAACCTCTATGAGTAATAGATAATGAGACAGAAAAACAAAAAAGATGTTATTAAAGCCGCAGAGCACGGGGTCATTGGTAAATTTGTGGCCGGTGAGCTCCAGGATTGCTTTTACAACTTTGCCTGCAACTAAAACATCCAATTAATGGTCGTATTCCTGCCATCTGATCACCAAATTGAGCGAGCGGTCACCAACTTGTATCCCATGGACCTAAACAAGACACCTTTTTGCAGGTTCTCCTCAGTGCCCTCTCCCTTAATTACAGAAACAATTATTTGAACAAATTAATCTATCCATTTAGCAGAAGGATAATTAGGCAAATGCAAAGTCCCTCCCAGGGCAGGATAAATAACAAGAATATAACTCTCACTTCAGCCCCAATGAAACTTGTTCTGTTCTAAGTTCACATTTCTGTGCTCTGTGGCGTACATGTCCAGTCTCCAGGTCTTTAGAGTCCTGTCTGTGGCTGTGATGGACAGTGAGTAAGATAGAATTTACCCTATGAGTCTCAGATCCTCAGGGATGGAGTCTGTACTTCGCTTGCCTGAACAGCGCCAGATACATGGAAAATCCACGGGAATAAATACATCAACAAATGAATGTTAAAAGGGAAATTGTATTTGAGACCAGAGAGGGCAGAAATTTATGTTAGTTTTCTTGTTGAAAAATCCAACATCCAGAACAATGCTTGGTATACAGTAGGTGATGGCTAATAATAATTTCTTATGTGTGACGGCAGAATGAATGAGTAAATGAATGAATAAGAGAACAGTTGTTTTTGTGGCTGAAGAGATGGAGGCTTGGATTCAATGGGAAGTGGCCTGTAAAGGAGAAAATGACCCGCATATGTGTATCAAGCACTGATTGACACAATAGTGTTATGAAATGACCACCAGCTTCCACGGCATCCAGCTGAGCAATAAATGTTTAGGATTCAGGCAGGCTGGGTTAGGCTGGGTGGTGCCCTGGGTCTCAGCGGGACTTTTCCTTTCTAAGCCTCAGTTTCCTTATCTGTGAAATGGGCCTAACAGTGGCAGTGTATAAAGATTAAGATAATCTCAGACAAGTGCTTCGTTCTCAAGTCCTCAAATATTAATCCAGGCTACCCAGGGACGAGGACTTGAGAGAGATGATGGAGAAAAAACAGACTCCCCGCAGCCTGGTCACGGTGGGGGAGATCGACAGCACCGTGATTGCTGAGGCCCTGGGAGGTGCATGTGGCTCTCTGGCCGTCTCCCCTGATGTGTGTCACCTGGCCAGGGCGATGGAGAGAATGATCTGCTGAAGGGTCACTCTGGGGCTGACCTCTGAAGAAGCAGGACCGACAGACACAAAGGAAATGTTAGTTACCATCACCATCCCCCTCCCTCGCCCCGAAGCCAAAGTGGGAGCAGGAGAGGGCGGGATTTAGCATCTGAGCGCACCCCAGGCCCTTTGCCCATTAGGGTCTCTTTGAATCCCCACAGCCAGTCACCCGGGCACCTGGCAGTGTTGACATTCTTACCAGACACCTTGTCTCAGAGGAGTTTAGTCATCCTCCAGAGGAATCAGCAGAACTGCGTGAAAGCCCAGGTCTTGGGACTCCAGAGTTCATCCCTATAGACACAGCCGCATAGTGTGCATACTCCTGGCACGACCGATGGCCAGAGGGACCTCTGCTGGACCTCGGCAGTGCCATCTGTCCAGCGTCTGTCTTTCCAAAGTTCAGCTGTGCCTGGAATTCACCATGAGCTTTGCAGCCCTTCCTGTTCTTTCTTTGGAAGAATCATTTCCTGCGTCTTCTATATAGGCCAAGAAAACGAGTCGGTAGGGGTAGGATCTTAACCAAAAGCAGAATTGGATTTGGAGAAAGAAGAGAGATTTCAGAACAGGCATAATCAAAGGCGGGAAGATAGATGACATCCCCCACCCCAGAAATTTAGCCAGCTTAGGAATCTTAGGGGCCATCTAATTCAACTTGCTCATTGAATCACTGAGAAACCAGAGACTCAGAGACGGTTAGGTATTTGCCTCAGGGCACACAGCATATGACTTACAGAGCGGGGTCTCAAACTCAGGTTTCTTAACTGTTTTTGTGGATTTTTTTTCCCCCTTCTCTACTACATGCCCTTCAGTTTGGAGGGCCCTGAAAAAATCCCCTCCTAAAGGAAAGCAGCAGATTTATGGGTTAATAAACATTTACAATGAGTTACTGAAAAAACAGACTCAGGTAGACAGGAATTATTCATTCAAATTAACTATAAATTAAGATCAACCTAATTTAGGCCTATTAAAATGGAAAGCATATTATCTCTCATTCAAAGGAATTTGTATTTGATGCAAATAGAACAAGTTCCTAAACTTTAGAAATGTTCTTGGATTTTTCATCTGCATAGTTAACCAATAGAGGATGGGGCCCCCGATTTAAAAACAGGGGAACATAAGGAACAATAATTAGTTATGTAAATAATGTGGCATTCTTGTTTATAATTAGTTCAAGAATAAAATAAAATTCACGCATGTCACAGGACTAATTTTCGTATGCAAATGAACAATCAAAATTATAAACGGTAATAATGCAGCTTGGGAGAAGTGACATTCTCAATTTATTAGCCGGGGTGCCAGTTACAGCTGATGATGGCTGACGTTGGGAGATTTCAAAGGTGCCCAGACATGGAAAAATTCTTCACCAGTCAAGAGAAGAAAGAAACTGACCTGAAATATTTTCACTGACTTTGGTTTGCTGATGTCCACAAAGTGAACCCGGGGCTTTCCGGGGCTGGAGAGAAGACATGGACAGAAAGTTCTAGAAAGGCTGTTCTGGAATTTAGCTAGTGCAAGAAGCAAAGGTAGGGCCCATTTCAGTGCTGGACCCAAACAATGCATGTGACCTTGGGCTCAACACCTCTCCTGGCTGGGCCTCGGTTTCCCCATTAGGTAGAGCTGTCATGAAAGAGCTCTGGAATCTACAGACGCAGGGTGGAACCTTAGTTCTACCAGTTACTACGGGGAGGGTTTTCTCCCTCACCTGTCTGCACTTGTCTCCTTATGTCATTAGCTGACAAGGACATTCTCTATCCCTAGGGAGTGCTGAATTACCTTGATGAAGGGCTAAAAGTAGGGGAAGAAAGTATGAATTAATTGGAAGATCTAGAAGAGGGCTGCTTCAATTTTGGCATGAGAACTTTGGAAAGATAACTTCAAGGTCCCTCATGCTTTAGCTGAGCATTGTATAAGGAATGGACGCACATGCCTTCTACATAGAGTGTCCGTGTTTGCAGGAGCTGTGAGGTTGAATGCAATTATCCATATAACATGAACACACAGCACCTACATGTTGGGAGAACTCTTGAAACAGTTACAGCGGTGATTTTTGTTAAATGAGCGAGTCACGTCCCACAATCCCCAAGGTCCTTTATTAAACTCAAATCTTCTAGGAGTCTTTCTGGAGGGAGGCTATTTAGATCCTGATAGCTGCACTGGACCAGCATGGGCTGATGGGGATCTCTGAATGAGGATGGTCCAAGGCACCCTGAGGAATGGTGGAGGAATCTGCTGCAATTACCATTAAAGTGGGTGGTGTGATAAGACCTGGTTCATCTGAGTTCACTGTCCCAAACTATCATCTCCCCCAGGAGTCACGGGACCCAGTATTTTCCAACCAGAAGTTATTGCCTCAAGTTTGAAGGGCATTTATTCATGTCACTAAGATATGCATCATGTTATCTAAGATCTATCGACCTGGGCATTATCCATCCATCCATCTTCTATCCTTCCACCATCCATCCCTTATCCATCCATCCACTCATTCATCCACCCATCCATCCTTATATCCATCCACCCATCCTTCCATCCATCCACCCATCCACCCATTCATCCTTCCATCCATCCACCCATCCCTCTATCCACCCACCCATCCACCCATCCACCCATCCATCCATTCTTCCATCCATCCATCCATTCTTCCATCCATCCATCCATCCTTCCATCCATCCATCCCTCATCCATCCACCTATTTGTCCTCCATCCATCACCCATCCACCCATCCTTCCATCCATCCATCCACCCATCCACCCAACCATCCATCCTTCCATCCATCCATCCACCCACCCATCCATCCATACATCCATCCACCCATCCATCTATCCACCCACCCATCCATCCATCCACCCATCCTTCCATCCATCCACCCATCCACCCATCCATCCATCCATCCATCCATCCACCCATCCATCTAGCTACCCATCCATCCATCCATCCATCCATCCATCCATCCATCCACCCATCCTTCCAATCATCCACCCACGCATCCATCCATTCACCCGTTCATCTATCCACCCACCCATCCACCCATCCACCCATCCTTCTATCCATCCATCCACCCACCCACCTATCCATCCATACATCCATCCACCCATCCACCCATCCATCCATACATCCATCCACCCATCCATCTATCCACCCACCCATCCACCCATCCACCCATCCTTCCATCCATCCATCCATCCACCCATCCACCCATCCATCCATTCTTCCATCCATCCATCCTTCCATCCATCCATCCATCCATCCATCCATCCATTTATCTTCCACCCATCCCTCCAAAACTGGTGTTGTTTCTCTTGT
Source organism: Sciurus carolinensis (assembly GCF_902686445.1). Taxonomy (NCBI): domain Eukaryota; kingdom Metazoa; phylum Chordata; class Mammalia; order Rodentia; family Sciuridae; genus Sciurus; species Sciurus carolinensis. Next base: position 126,857,591 of record NC_062220.1, read on the forward strand.
GCCAGGCTACCTCATGCGGGGTTAAGGGCATGGAATCAAGATCCAGACTCTGGGAGTTGGATGGAAGCAGGCTTATGGCGAGCAGCCTGCAAACTCATTCTTTGCAGGAATAGCTATACATTTTATAGGTTTCCTGCCCAATCACAATGTACCATGGGGTATCAGACCACCAGGCTCCTATACGGGTTCTCTTGGTAACACTGGGTCTACTTGGGGCAGTTATTTACTTTCCTAGGTGGCCAGAGCAGAACGCTCCTCTCCACAGGTTGTCCTGTCGGGCGTGAGTGTGCGAAGGTTTTCCTTACATACTTGAGATATTCACTGCTGCCAGCCAAGAACTAGGATTTCTCCCAACACACTGGGAGTATTTTGAAGGCTATTTGAACTATAGGATGGATTCCAGTCCCCCTCAACTGGCAGCACTCCAAATTTGGAACCGGAAATAACAATTATTGAGCAATTACTTTGTGCTCTGCACTGTCTCCATGCTTTAGCTACCTCATTCTGTTTAGTCTAATGCCAGACCTAAGAGCTACAGATAAAAGTACTTACAAAATGAGAACAGCCACCATCTATCCAGTGCCACTATGCGTCAGCCATTGTACTAAGCCCCTCATGTGAATTACCCCAGTGTCCCCAGTGGTTTGGAGAAGGAGTTACTTATTTCCCAGACTTACCATTATCGCCCTGTTTCAGAGAGGTTTAATGACTCGCTCAAGATCACACAGCACATCAGAGGGCCGAGGCAGACCTCTGCCCCTGTCTTGGAAATCCCACGTTGGCTGAGTGCCTGCCTTGCTGGCTGTCCTCTTGGAGAGGTACACTGGCTGCAGCCTCACCAGGCAATCACGCGGGAGGAAAGGTGGTGCTTTCTCCCAGGTGTCCCCCACCTCTTGTCCTGCAGGCTTCTCTCCCAAGACCCCGACAGGGCACCGCGTACTCAGTGCAGCCTGGGCGTGCCCTTGATGTCCCAGATGGGGATGCGCACAGCTGTCGGGCTCCCAGGAGCCAGAGGATCCCGTGAGCAGTGGGGGCCGGGCAGGATTCACTGCTTCTCCCGTGGAGCTCGGCTCGGTTCGGCTCGGTTCAGCTCGGCTCGATTCGGCTCCGCTCGGCTAAGGGGGCAGGGCAGGCAGGCGCACGGCTGGTGGAAAGAAGGGCCCTGTCCTTCAGGGGCCGTGTTCTGCAGGCCCAAAGGGAGAAGGGCTGACAGCAGGTACAGGGGCTCACAGCAGGCCGCACTTCTCCGGGGGGGTGATGTCCTCAGACGCTGAAGTCCCCTTCCCTGTTCGATTCTAGAACGACACGCTGGAATGGGCGCCACGGGGTCTCACTCACCTTTATTCTTCCTCTGTGGTCTTCCTCTCTGTCTTTCTCGCTCCTCTTTTCCCACAATCGTTCTCTGGGGCATCTTCTATATCTCGTGCTCTGGGAGGATCAAGATGAGCCAGGAAGACCCCGACCCCATGGAACGGAGAGTCTGCCGGGAAAACAGACAGATGTCATCAGCGACGGGTACAAACAGAGGTGTGAAGCTAGGTCACGGAGACACAGGCCGCAGAGATCATTCAGCAGAGCTGGCATCTGCTTGACCAGATTGCCAACTGAGGGAGTGGCATTTTCCTTCGGGTCCCCAGCATGGCCACGTGAAGGGCCACTTCACCTCTCAAAGCCTTGTCTGCAAAACGGACGGACAGCTGCGTGACCATTCTGGAGGGTGTGGGCAGGTGACATGAGAAGACAGGCGGGTCAGAGAGGAGGGGGAGGAAGCAGGGTTAGCTTGGCCCACGGGTGGCTGCAGAGCTGGCAGGCAGTGCCCGTCCTGGCGAGGTCCCCAGGGGGACATTCTGAGGGCTACTGAGAGGTTCAGAAGGTGCGTGCGCGGAATTGCGCAAAGCGGTCTGCGGTGGCTCTAGGAGGCAGGAATGATTACCTTCTATCAAAATTGTTTTGACAACACTGGGGACACTATCATTGTGGCTGTATCTGCCTCAACAGGGCCTTGGAGGCGACTGGCGTCACTGTAGGGACATGGACACCTTGACGTCTCACAGTGCCTTTCCTGCCCGGAGATTACCCTGGCCTCTGCTTGCAATTCCCCCTAAAACTGTGACCAGAGCCACTTCCTTTCTCCTCCCAAACGCTTGCAAGAGCTTCCTGACGAGTTGCCAGAGTTTCTTCTGCCTGGTAGAGTCTCTCCTCCCCTGGGCAGCAGGAGCCACGTGCTGTGCGCTGCTTGGGTCTTAAACATCCCCCAGAGCCCTGCATGGAAGGCGTGGCCCAGCTGGAGGTGCTTATCAGGGGGCGGTGCAAACTCCAGGGGCGGGACCTACCGAGCGGAAGTGAGGTCACTGGGGGCGTGTCCTTGAAGGGGCTATTGGGATCTTGGCTCCTCCCCTTTATCCTCCTTTCTTCCCGCCCTGAGCAGAGCTGGTGCGCTCCAACCTGAGCTCCTCGCCGTGATGTTCTGACTCCAGCAGGCCCAACGCCACGGAGCCGGCTGAGCACATCCTGAAACCTCTGAAACCGTGATCCAAACCAAACCTCCCTCCTTCTCGGGTGTTTTGTCATAGCCACTGAAAGCTGACTTATACTGTCCTCGCCCTGGGGAGTGGCTCTATTCCCCTGCAGTTCTAACCTATGGCGTGGCCACTCATCAGCTGGGTCTCCCTCTTTGCACTCACGGAGAGTGCACAGGTCACACTGGCTTCCTTTCTGAACCTCACAGCCTCAGGAATTTTGCCGTGTACTCTGCCTGAGCCTTCTTCCCTTAGGACTTTGCAAGGTCAATTCTTTCTTATCATTCAATATCTAGCTTCACTGTGACCCCAGAAAGACCCCTGACTCCTCCCTGGTCACCTAATCCCTGAGGCCCTTTTAATTGTCCTTGAAGCACTTACCAATCCCTCTCAGGAATCTTCATCTTCTTGATGACGTGTGTGTGCTCTCTTGCCTACCAAACATAAGCTCCAGGAGAGAAGGGACTTGGTTTTCTCCTCCACTGCTGTCTTATCTCCAGGACTGAGGAGAGAGGCTGGCAGGCAGTTAGCCCTTAAAAATAGGTGTTGAATAAATGGATACTTGTATAGGGATAGCACTTGGCTACATGCAGAATGTCACATGACACACAGGAAATTCTTTTATAGTACAGAGGTTCTTAAAAAATAAAAACTAGAACTGCCATATGACCCAGCTATCACACTACTGGTACATATCCAAAGGAAATGAAATCAGTTTATCAAAGAGGTAGGTACCTATACTCTTGTGTTTATTGCAGTTCTACTCACAATAGCCAAGATACGGAATCAACTGAGGTGTCCTTTGGCACATGAACAAATAGAAAATGTGGCATGTGCACATGATGGAATATTATTTGGTCATGAAAAAGAATGAAATCCTGTCATTCACAGCAAAATGGGTAGAACCGAAAGATATTATGTTGAGCAAAATAAATGACACAAATACCACATGTCCTCTCACATGTGGAAGCTAAAAATGTTGAACTCAAAGAAGAAGGGAGTAGAGTAGCGATTGCTAGTGGTTAGGAATTTCACGAGGAAGGGGAGATAGATGGAGTTTGGATAACAGGTATCAAAATACAGTTAGGAGAAACAAGTTCCAATTTTCTACAGCACACTAGGGTCATATAGTTCACAGCAAACTTAAATATTCTATGAAGAACTAGAAAAGAGGAGTTCAAAGGCTTCAAATGCTAATAAACTGTATATGCGTGTATGGAGATGGAAATGTGGATCGTTCTGACTTGATCACACATTGGGTGTTCATGCTGCACCTCCAAAATACGTGTGATTACCATATGTGAACTAAAAAGAAAATGTGCACCACTTGCTACTGCCTTTCCTCACGTAGGGGCAGGGCAGGCTGTCCCCACCTTGGGGCTCTAGTCCCCACAGCATTCCACTCCCCACCAAATCTGTGAGAGCCCCGCTTATGGAAGTGTCCTCAAATTAAAGGTCAACATACAGAACTCTGTTTGTCAAAGACGCATTGAGAATGAGGGGAACAGAAACGGAGTGGGAGAAGGTATTTGAAGTCTGCTCGCTTGATAGACAGCTCACACCGACGAGCCAAAGGGTCCCACAGACACTGTGAAGAGCCAGACCAGCCCGAGGGGAAACGGGCAGCAGGCTGGAACAGGTGCCTCGTCAGCAGGGACACTGTTATGATTTGGGTGTGTCCTGAATGTCCTGCAAGGCTCCATGGTGATTGCAACCTTGGTCTCCAGGATAGTACTGTTGGGAACTAGTGGGAGGGGCTTAGGTCATTGGAAGAGAGATTTTAGCTGCTTCTTTTTGAGATGAGACCACTGGCTCTTCTATGTGCTCCTACCATCTACTGCCCATTACCAGAGGCCAAACCTCGGGGGCCACTTGATCTTGAACTTTGAACCTGCAAAACTGTGAGTGAAACCAACCTTTTGTTTTTATAACATTATCTGCCTCAAGTATTTTGTCAGAGAGATAAAAAGCTACTAGTACCTTATCTAGATGACTTTAAACATTTGTATCCAGTTTCAAGATTCAACAAAAAATCTCCTGTTGAAATCCCGATGCGCTACTACACCACATTCACTATAATGGCTAAAATATTTTAATAAGCTGGGAAATACCAAGTGTTGCTGACAATACAGAGTTACTGGAATATTCTACATTGCTGGTGGGAGACATCATTAATGCAATTGTTTGGGAAATTTGTTTGCCAGATCTATGAAAGCTAAACTAATGCTTATCCTGTGACCCAGCAATTTTACTTCTTGGTATAAATCCAAAAGAAATATGGACAAATACACACCAAGAGTCTTAGAAAAGAAAGTTTATAGCAGCACTTTAAAAAAATTTGTTCTAATTAGGTTATACATGGCAGTAGAAGTTATTTTGACACATCATACAGAAATGGAGTATAATTTCTCATTCTTCTGGTTATGTAGAATCACACTGTGCAATCATATATGCACATAGGGTAATAATATCTGATTAATTCTTTTATCTTTCCTACTCCCACACCCCCTCCCCTCCCTTCACTCCCCTCTGCCTAATCCAAAGTAACTCTATTCTTCCCTAGACCCCTCCTTATTGTGAATTAGCATCCACATATCAGAGAAAACATTCAGGTTTTGGTGTTTGGGGATTGGCTTATTTCACTTAGCATGATATTTTTCAGCTCCATCCATTTACCAGCAAATGCCATAATTTCATTCTTCTTTAAGGCTGAGTAATATTCCATTGTGTATATATACCACACCTCTTTATCCATTCATCCGTTGAAGGACATCTAGCTTGGTTCCACAATCTAGCTATTGTGAATTGAGCTTCTATAAACACTGGTGTGGCTGCGTCACTGTAGTATGTTGATTTTAAGTCCTTTGGTTATAAACTGAGGAGTGGGATAGCTGGGTCAAATGATGGTTCCATTCCAAGTTTTCTAAGGAATCTCCACACTGCTTTCCAGAGTGACTGCACCAATTTGCAACCCCACCAGCAAAGTATGAGTGTACCTTTTTCCCACATCCTCGCCAACATTTTTGCTTGTATTCTTGCTAATTGCCATTCCAACTGGAGTAAGATGAAATCTTAGAGTAGTTTTGATTTGCATTTCTCTAATTGCTAGAGATGCTGAACATTTTTTCATACATGTATTTTTTGGGGTATGGGGGATTGAACTCAGGGGCACTGTACCACTGAGCCACATCCCCAGTCCTATTTTCTATTTTATTTAGAGACAGGGTCTCTCTGAGTTGCTAAGTGCCTCACTTTTGCTGAGGCTGGCTTTGAACTTGTGATCCTCCTACCTCAGCCTCCTGAGCTGCTGGGATTAAAGGCGTGCACCACTGTGCCTGGTTCATATATTTGTTGATTAATTGTATTTCTTCTTCTATGAAGTGCCCGTTCAGTTCCTTAGCCCATTCATTGATTGGGTTGTTTGTTTTTCAGTGTTAAGTTTTTTGAGTTATTCATATATCCCAGAGATTAATGTTTTATCTGAGATGTGTGTGGTAAAGATTTTTCTCCCATTCTGTAGGCTGTCTCTTCACATTGTTGATTGTTTCCTTTGTTGAGAAGAAGCTTTTGCGTTTGATGCCATCCCATTTATTGATTCTTGATTTTACTTCTTGTGCTTTAGGAGTCTTGTTAAGGAAGTCAGATCCTAAGCCGACATGGTGAAGATTTGGACCTGCTTTTCCTTCTATTAGGTGCAGGGTCTCTGTTCTAGTGCCTAAGTCCTTGATCCACTTTGAGTTGAGTCCGGTTGCAGGGTGAGACACAGGGGTTTAATTTCTCTTTGTTACTTATGGATTTCCAGTTTTCTCAGCAACAGTTGTGGAAGAGGCTCTCTTTTCTCTAATGTATGTTTCCAACTCCTTTGTCCAGTATGAGATAACTGTATTTATGTGGGTTTGTCTCTGTATCTTCTATTCTGTACCATTGGTCTGTCTGTTTTGGTGCCAATACCATGCTGTTTTTGTAACTATACCTCTGAGGTATAGTTTAAGGTCTAGTATTGTGATGCCTTCTGCTTCACTCTTCCTGCTCAGGATTGCTTTGGCTATTTGAGGTCTCTTATTCTTCCAGATTCTTTCATGATTGCTTTTTCTATTTCTATGAAGAATGTCATTGTGATTTTAATAGGGATCGCATTAAATCTGCCTAATGCTTTTTGGTAGTATGGCCATTTTGACAATACTAATTCTTCCAATCCAAGAGCATGGGAGATCTTTCCATCCTCTGAGGTCTTATTTCTTTCTTTAGTCTTCTGTAGTTTTCATTATAGAGGTCTTTCACCTCTTTTGTTAGATCAATTCCCAAGTATAGCAGCTCTCTTTTTAAAAGTAATCCCAGCTGCTCAGGAGGCTGAGGCAGGAGGATCACAAGTTCAAAGCCAGCCTCAGCAACAGCAAGTCCTTAAGCAGCTCAGTGAGACCTTGTCTCTAAATAAAATATAAAATAGGGTTGGGGATGTGACTCAGTGGTCGAGTGCCCCTGAGTTCAATCCCTGGTACTCTATCCCCATTGCCAAATAAAAGTAACACGAAGGAACAACACTGGTGCCCACCCACGGGGCCATGGCTCTGTAAATTGTGGTCCATTTGCAAAGTAGAAGAGTCAGCACCAATGAAAATAAACAAATGACAACTCTGTATAAAAACCTGGGTGTGTTGCTCAAACCTTTTGCATCAAAGAAGCCAGATGCCAAAGAATACATACGGTGTGAGTCTCTGCCCGTCAGGCTAAGAAGCTGGATCCACGAATCTGTGTCAGAAGTTAGGAGGGTGGTCACCCTTGGGGAATAGTGACTTGGGGGCGTGAGAACTTTGGGGAGCTGTGGTGGAGGTGTGCATGTTAGGGTTGGGAGCTCATTGCTGGTGCACAGGGAGAAGTCACTCGACTGTTCACATAGGCTCACACACCTCTCTCTCTCTCTCTATGTATGTCGTATATTAATGGAAATCACGAACAATACCGATGGGGTACTGTTAGGTGCAAGCTGGGTGTGACCTCTGCTTGGACTGGCTCTTGGACACGCCCTTCCGAATCAAAAGCATGTGAGTCCTCGCTGCGAGTCGAGCTTTCTACGTTCTCGGTTAAGAGACCTCATACCCCGTATCCGCGAATGGAGAATTCTCATGCCTTCCCCTAAGCAAACCCAGCTGGTGAATTCCCTCTCCACCCGTCTGTCCTCCCCTCGGAAAGCAAAGTCCTTCCTCATCTGCCTCTTGGCTTATCTCCATTCAGAACTACCTTTCAACTCAGGCCCAGGAGGGCTGGGTAAGGATCTGCCCCTGGGACTCACACTGCCCCCTGGCGTCGGGGGGAGAGAGCGCATGGAACGTGGAAAAGCTCAGATTGAAACCCGCGAGACCAGGACTGGGAGCGCCTGACCCTGCAGCCCCAGAACATCAGAACCCATATGCTGGTGTCATTTAGGGATCCCGGCTTTCCAAACCATTGACTGAAACTTTCTGTCAATCCAACACTTTTAGGGTAATTTAACTTAATAATACCTTTGTCGGCACCGGCGTCACTGTCTGAAGGGTGATTATCATAGAAGTTATTTTAGGTTGTTTAATGGAATGTAGTAAATTCTCGGTTGACAGGGCAGAGCCTCGGAACGGGTTTTCACAGTGTTTACCTTGCCAAGATCCCCCCTCACCTTCCCAAACTTACTACTTGGAGCCGGTGAAGACTTCATAAATTATTAGCAATTGTTCTCCCCCTCCGTCTTCACATGCGTCATTAATTCTTTGCAAAAAGTTCAAACTGTCCGGGATTTAATTGTTATCACTTGGAGAACGGCTGGAAATGGATGCGGCTCTATTATTTCTGTCAGAAATTTTGACTTATTGTACTAGATATTTTACCCATCACCTCGTATTCTCAGTACAGGGGAGAGGAAAAAGAAGAGGGAAGAGGGGGAAAAATGCTTTCCCCTGAAGCACGCATGTGCGCGCGTGCACACACACGCACACACAATACTAATGCATGGATTTCTTGGGGGGAAGACTCAGGAGCCAGATGACAAAGTAACGGTTCCAAGCCCCCCAAAAGAGAACAGGAGGGTGGCAGCATTGAGAGAGAAATTTATATTGCAAATTTTATTGGCTCAAACTGTATTGTTGCTTTCAGTTTTGAAGGTTCTGTAATTCTGAGAGTCTGATGTTTGATATTCCTGAGATGTTGAAATTCTGAGTCCAAGTTCTCAAGGGGTTTGATTTTTCCTTTTTTAAATACTGGGGATTGAATCCAGGGGTGCTTCATACTGAGCCACATCCCTGGCCCTTTTTAGTTTTTATTTTGATACAGGGTCTTGCTGAGTTGTTTAGGACCTCGCTAAGTTGCTGAGGCTGGCCTCCAACTCAGGATCCTCCTATCTCAGCCTCTGGAGTCACTGGGATTATGGGCGTGCACTACCACACCTGGCTGGGACGTTTGATTTTTAAGGACACATTAATCCAACACTCCAAAATTCAGGCCTGCTCAGGAGTGTAGCTTGTCAGAATTAGAATGATGTTAACCGCAATCACAGAAATAGCTGATATTTGTTGAGAGCTTGCTACGTGAAGACACAGTGCTAATGCTAGGCAGCTCACCTCAGTCTCCACATCACTCTTGTTACTTTTGTGAGGCTTTTTTATGGCTGGGAAAACTGAGGCACAGAGAGGTTAAGTAACTTGCTTAGGGACACACAGATGATAACAAGTATCCTCATCATCATTACTCTGTGACTCTATTAGGACCTGGACCTGTATTTGTAGAGCTAGGGTATATTGTTCCCCTCTCTAAATGCTGCTCTTTGGCCCCACTTAGTCTGCCATGGATCAGGGCCTGGAAACCCAGGTAACCATGTTGGTATGTAAGTCTATGGCCAGACCACCTCTCAGGTGACCCGTCCTGACCTGTCTTGTCCACATTCCCTTCTCACTCTTCCTACAAGGCCATCTCTTCCAAGGAGCCTTAAATTCTGCTCTGATACAACAGGAGGGATGGAGTGCCCCATTCTTGAAAGTGAAACAGGTGACATTTGTCTTTCTGTACCTGGCTTATTTCACATAGCGTAATCTCCTCCAGGTTCACCGATGTTGTTGCAGATGACCACATTCAGTCCCTGGCCTTTGAGGCTGAACAGTGTCCCATTGTGGATATAGACCACATTTTCTCTATCCAGACATCCATGGATGGATACCTGGGTTGGTGTGGCATCCTGGCTATTGTGAATAATTAATTCTGCCACGAACATGGGAGTGTAGATATCTCTTCAACATACTGATTCCAATTCCTTCGAAAAGAAATCAATAATCTTTGGAGATATATATATATATTGGAGATATATATATATATATATATATATATATATATATATATATGGAAATTCCATAAAGGTTCTACTATTTTGCTTCCTTACCAACAAGGCACAAGGGTTCCTTTTTCCGCACATCCTCTCCGACACTCGTCTTGGTGATCGCCACTCTAACAAGTGTGTAGTGGTAGCCCATGGTGGTTTTAACCTGCATTTCCCTAGTGATTGATGGTGAGCACATTTTTCTTTCATACACCTGCAGTGTTGTTTTATGCCTCAGGATGGTCCTTTGCCCATTTTTGATTGGATTATTTCTTCCTTACCCTTGACTTGTTGAATTCCTTTAATGTTTTGGATCTCAGTTTCTTGTCAGATGTGTGCTTTGCAAGTCTTTCCTCCTGGTCTGAACTTTGTTCCCTCCTCCTGTCCATTATTTCCTTTGCTGTGAAGAAACTTTTGAGTTTGAGGGAATCCTATTTGTTTGTCTTTGTTTTTGCAGTTTGTGATTTGGGATCATATCCAGATAATCTTTGCCTAGACCAATGTTGTAAATCATTTCCTCTATACCATTTTCTAGTATTTTTACACCTTCAGGTCTCACACTTAAAAGTCATTAACACATTTTGAGTTGGTTTTTGTATATGATGTGAGATAAGGGTCCAATGTTATTCTTCTGCTTTTTGATAACCAGTTTCCCCAGCACATTTATTAAAGAGATTGTCATTTCTCCCTGTGTGTTCTTGGAATCTTTGTGGAAAATCAATTGACTAGAAATATGGGTTTATTTCTGGGCTCTCTATCCTGTTTCTGTAGTTAACTTGCCCATATTTATGCCAGTACAATCATGTTTTGGTTACCACAGCTTTGTGGTGTATTTTGAAGTCAGGGAGTATAATACCTCTAGCTTTGTTCTTTTCACTCCAGAGTTCTTTAGTGGTCTTTTGTGATTCCATACAAATTTTAAGATTGTTTGCTCTATTTCCATAAAAAATGACATTGTAATTTTAATAGGAGTGTATTGAATCTATAGATTACTTTGGTTAGTATGGACATTTTAACAGTACTAATTCTTTCAATCCATGAACATGGTATGCCTTTCCATTTATTTTTGTCCCCTATCATTTCTTTCATAAATTCTTTCTAGTTTTTAGCATACAGAGCATTTGCCTCTTTGGCTAAATATTTTTCTAAGTATTTCATTTTTTATGATGCTATTTTGAATGGCATTGACTTCTCAATTTTATTCTCAGTTGTCCACTATTAGCATAAAGGAACACAATTGATTTTTTTGTGTTGATTTTGGTACCCTGTGACTTTAGTGATTTTTCTATCCATTCTAACAGTTCTTTTGGCCGATCTTTAGAGTTTTCTATATGTGAGATTATGTTATCAGTAAACAGAAACAATTTCACTCTTTCATTTCTTATTTGGGTGCCTTCTATTTCTTTTTCTTGTCTAATTGCTCTGGCTAGAACTTCTAGTACTATGTTGAGTGAGCATCTTTGTCTTGTTCCTGATCTTAGAGAAAAAAATGTTTCACTGTTGAGTATGATGTTTGCTGTGAGTTTTTAATGTATTGCCTTTATTGTGTTGAAGTATGTTTCTTCCATCCCTAATATATAGAGAGTTTGATTTTTAATCATCAAAGTGTGTTAAATTTTGTCAAATGCTTTTTATCCATCTATTGTGATGATCATGTTTTTTGTTCTTCATTCAGTTAGTATAGTGTATCACATTTATTGATTTCTCTATTTTGAATTGAGGATCAGTATCTTTTAGGCATTTACTATGGGATCAGTTTCCGTGCAGAAAGCTTTACATTTCCGATGTCACTTAACTTTTATGATGATCCTTCAAGGCAGTTTGTAACGCATTCTGTAAAGAAGGACACTGAGTCAAGTTAGCTTTCTTACTCCTGGTCACAAAACTAGTGCATAGTGGTTTTGGGATTTAAACTGAGATGGGAAATACAGAGTTTCTCAACTTGGCTGTACTGCCCTTTCCTAAGAGGATCATGTCTTATTTTCCTCTGTGTCCTTATACGGAAACCCAATGAAGATGTCTGTGAGGAGTCCCCTAGGATGTCTTTGTCCTGTTTTCGGATCTTGTCCAGAGACTCATTGTCTGTATGAGTCGAGTGGAGGATCCACGCCTCTTGGTGGATTCCAGTGAGACGTTTTGATCTGATACACCTGCTTCCTTCTTGCTGGTCTTCATGGGTCTCCTTTCCTAATGAGGCAGATGAAGGAGAAGGATCTGATATCACAATGATGGCCGGACTTTCTTATGGGTTGAGGATGCTTGTGGAGGGGACTAGCTGGGTTAGGAGTCAGGAAACATGGGCTTGAGTCCTGGCCCTGCCATCTGTATAACTTTGAAAAGACCCCTTCCGTGTGGAAGCATGTTCATTGGATGAACATCTCAGTGATCTCCATACTATTTTTGTTTTAGGAATAGTGGACAGGATGCTCCAGTGGGATCAGTATGAGAAAACTTTCCACTTAAGTCAGATACAGAATGTGCTGCTGTGCATGGAGAGGAAGTAGGGATATTAGTCCCACCCCTTCCTCTCCTGTGATCTAGCCTTGAGCTGAATTGCCGAGGAGGACACCATAGAATGTTGGAGAAAGAAATATGGAATGGGATCTTTCTATCATCTCTTTCCAAACTGTGCTGTGTGGAACACTGGTGTTCTTTCCAAGTGTCTTGCAATGAATGACCTTAAGTTCAGGGAAATGCAAATCAAACCCACGAAGAGATAGCATTTTACTTTCACCATATTAAACAATCTGACAATTTCCCTGAAGCCACAAGTCTGCCTGTGTCTCAAGTCTGTGGTTCAGTTCTCAGGTCCCAGTGTAACCGCTCCTTCAGATGTTGCTCTTTTGTTACCGAGTGAGGAAGTTCTGAGTAAGGTCAGAAAATCATTGTGAATCCTAATGCAGCAGAGATAGCCTAGACTACTGGTCTTCATGTTGGGACCTTGGTGGTTCTTACGGTAGGAAAAAGAAGGGAGGAGGCTCATCACCTCCTTTAACAAGGCACCTGCACCCCAAGTTCCTTCCATATGCACATGTGCTTTAAAAAGTATTTTTGCTTAGTAGTTTACTTTTACTTTCCTTGATTTCCCACAAATAGTAGAGTGTGATCTAGTGGTGGCTAGGATCAGTTCCATCTGCTCACAAGTCGTGCGCATCTTTTATCCAACTGCGTGATCAGTGAAGTTAGTTGATAGCTTCACATGGGCGATGGTGGGGGAATTTACAAATGCAGGTTTTTCTCTAGGAGAGCCAGTTGTGAAACTTTCTCCAGCACGTCACCGGACTAAGAAGATCAACGAAACTCAGAAAGGCAACCAGGGTCACAGAGCTGGGGGTGGAGTCTGAACTTGAGTAATTTTCTAGGTGATTCTTTCTTTCTCTCCCTCCCTCCCTCCCTCCCTCCCTCCCTCCCTCCCTCCCTCTCTCTCCTCTCCTCTCTCTCTCTCTCTTTCTTCTTTCTTTCTTTCTTTCTTCTTTCTTTCTTTCTTTCTTTCTTTCTTTCTTTCTTTCTTTCTTTCTTGTACCAGGGACTGATCTCACGGGCACTCGACCACTGAGCCACCTCCCCAGCCCTGTTTTGTATTTTATTTAGTGACAGGGTCTCACTGAGTTGCTCAGGGCCTCACTTTTGTGGAGGCTGGTTTTGAACTCACGATCCTCCTGCCTCAGCCTCCCGAGCTGCTGGAATGACAGGCGGGCACGGCCGCCCCCAGCTCTTCTCTCTGTGATATCAAAGTTCATTTTCTTGCAGCACATAGGACTTGGGCAGAGTGTCCAAGTGACAAGTGACTTGGGACGGACTGAAGAGAAAGGACAGGGAGGAAGCTGGAGGCAGAACCTGTCCTCGCAGGTGAGGCTGGTTGGAGTAGGAGAGAGTGTAACGTGAAGGCCAGATTGACAGCTCCTCCCCAGACCTCAGTGCACAAACGGGAAAGGGTGAACTTGGCCTTGCAGCCACGGCGAACTGGGAAAGAGTCTGCCTGTTCAGGGCTCCTTGCTGACCTGAGAAGATGAGGTTTCCGACTTCTGAGCTGTGAGCACAGGAGACGGAAGAGTGAGGTCGAGACGCAGCCCGTCCATGAGGCAGGAACCACAGGGACGAGGAGGAACAGCCCCGCCTGCCCTGTGACAGGCCATCCGGGCCCTGCTCCTGGGTCAGGAGTGGCAAGTCTGCAGGCTCTGGGAGTCACGCAGGCAGCGCAGCACTGTAGGAGCCCCGAGACCGTGGAGGCAGGCCATCGAGGTTTGAATCCAGGTTCTGTCGCTTCCTCGCTCTGTCCTGCTCCTACCCAGTTCCATTCTCTGAGCGGGAGAGTCCTCCTCTCCACAAGAGGGGTAGCGGCACCTGTTTCGCAGGGTGGTGGGCGGATGAAATGAGGTCAAGTTCATACGTGTGCCTGGAGTGTAGACAGTGCCAGAGTAGATAGTGACCGTGACAGTCACGACTCGGGTCTCCCAGATTCCCTAACGCAAGCTACGCTGATGTTCCTCTGTGCACCTTGCTTCTTCCCACGGGGAGACTGACAAAAGCTGGCAGCATCCGCTCCACATCTGGTCCTTGAAGTCTAGACTGTGCTTCCTGAACCTGCGCCTGGCAAAGGCTGGATCCCCACGGAACCTGCCGCTGGTCCATTCTCTCCAACATGGCCCCATGTTCCAGATGCTCTGGGCCAGCTGTGCCTCCAAGGAGGCCCAGGCCAGGCATTTCCTGGGACGATCTTCCTGCATACAGAGCTCTGTGGAGGATGGTGTCTATGAGATGGTTGGTGAGGTTCCCTGAGAGGCTTGGAGCTCTGTAGCTCTCATTTCATGAAAGGGAGACGTAAGGATCCTCTGGGGAGAAAAGCACACACTAGTTTCCTTTCTTTTTCCTTTTAAATTAATTAATATTATAGCACTTGCACATTTAAAACAGGCTGCAAGGTTAAGAAAGGCCAGTTGCAAGGAGCAGACCCAGGAGCTGTCCGCGGTGCTGAAGCATTTCCATGTGGGCCTCCTGGGGCTCACTCATTGTGGGGGGAACGCGCTCCTGGGTCTAGTTCACGGTCTCCACTCCCAGAGGTCTTCCTGATTTCACCTCTCCATAATGCGACCTGCGGGTTTTGATGCATGTCCTCCGTGTCCGTCTAACAGCCCGGACCCTAGTCTCTTCATTCACCCACAACACAGCTCAGGCTGGAAAATGAATGGGCGGTTTGAATTCTTGAGCTGGTTCCAAACATCATCTTCCAAATTCCACAGAATATCCAGCTATCAGCACATGAATGGCGGGTTTCAAGCTATCTTTTTTTAATTTTATTTTTTATTTTTTAAGATATACATGACAATAGAGTGCATTTGACACATTATACATACATGGGGCATAACTTATTCTAGTTAGGATCCCATTCTTGTGGTTGTACATGATGTGGAGTTTCACTCGTGGTGTATCCCATATGAACATAGGAAAGTTACGCCGATTCATTCTGTTGTCTTTCCTATTCCCACCCCTCCTCCCTTCCCTTCATTCCCCTTTGTCTATCCAATGAACTTCTATTCCTCACGCCCCTCCACATTGTGTGTTAGCATCCACATATCGGAGAGAAAATTCAGCTTTGGTTTTTGGGATGAATTGGCTTCTTTCACTTAGAATGATAGTCTTCAGCTCCATCCATTTACTGGCAAATGCCATAATTTCATTCTTCTTTATGGTTGAGTAATATTCCATTGTGTATATATACCACATTTCCTTAATTCATTCATCTGTTGAAGGGCACCTAGGTTGGTTCCACAGCTTAGCTATTGTGAGTTGAGCTGCTATGAACATTGTTGTGGCTGTATTTCTGTAGTATGCTGATTTTAAGTCCTTTGGTATAGACTGAGGAGGGTGAAAGCTGGGTCAAATGGTGGGTCCATTCCAAGTTTTCTGAGGAATCTCCATACTGTCGAGCTATTTTTAAGGAGGTCTGTGCTCTTTACAAGAGGCAGAGGGTGGCAGAGAGACCTGGTGAATCGTGACAGCGGTGTGGACCAGATGTGTACCTTGGGTGAGTTGTTCAATCTCCTGCACCCACAGATTCACCTTCCCCAAGAACACTGCCCAGCACCTACTGGGAAGTCCTCAGTGACACCTACATCCCCAGGAAGCCCCTCCTCTGTGGTCACTGTCCCCTTTTGTCCTAGCTCTCGGTAGTTTCTCAGGTTCGCACCTGTTCTGTATTTATTTAGCCCACTATATTGTCAAATGAATATGGATTTGATCAAAACCAAATGCATATGGTGGATTGAATCCTGGATTAACTGTCACAACACCTTCGATCTCTGAATTGGCTACCATTTGCTGCAGGGAGCTGGGAGCTTCTTCCTCTCTCTGAAGTCTCAGCTTTACCCTGCAAGATGCCTGAGTTGCATTTGATGAGTTTTGAGTGTATTTCCATTTCCTGATTCATGAGTCATTGAAGGAGGCCACACTAATCTTCCATTGTGTGCTAGTTTGGGGGCCCTTGTGATCAACAAAGCATGTCCTTGACCTCAAAGAACTCTAACTCCACTGGGGAAGAGAGGAAATGGCCACTGGCCATGCTGCATGGTTGGGGGATCTGTGACCATAGTGGTGCCTCTTCAGGTGGTGGCAGCAGCTAGGAGGAGAGGTACCCAGCTCCAACCCAGCCTGAAGGACAGGGAGGCTTCCTGGAGGAAGTGCTTCCCGGGATGGTGCCTAAGACAGGGATCAGAGCTGGTCACAACAGAGACACAGACATCTGAAGAGTTCTCCGTAGAAAAAGAGGCCCTTCCCGTCACCTGGAGATGTGAGCGGAAGCGCCGGTTGAGTCAGCGCTGCGGGCTGGACTGTGCCCGTGAATGAGTGGACGCTGGATGGCGAGAAGCCAGGGTGAAAATATGAGCCAGGGCCAGCGTCTCTCGGGTCACACTGAAGTGCCTGGCCTTTATCCCCAGGGAAGCAGCGAGAGGTTTCATCAGGAGCGCTTCTGGCCAGGTGGCGTGGTAGGTGGCGCCCTGACTGCCGTAGTGGGTGGGAGGAGCCAGAGGCTGGGGTTGGAGGAATGTTCTGGAAGAGTCAGGTGGGAGGACGGGAGGACTGCAGAACAGAATCAGTGACACGGAGAGCCGCTGGCGAGGTCCCTGTGATCCGGATCCAAGTGGATGAAAGAAGAACCAGGCTCCTGTCCTCTTGGTGGGCAAACGCGACGTCAGCAGGGCCACTTGCAGAGCAGAGAGGACAGGAACGGATGCAGCGGGTGGGTGGGGGCGTGGCACGCTTTCCATTTCGGACTTAGTGACCTGGCAGCGCCCCGGGGCCTCCTAAGGAGGCTGCGCACCCAGGTCCTGGTGGGAGACTGAGCGCGGATGCAAAGGGTCCCGGCTTCTCTTCCTTCCGCTGATTCCCCCGAGGATCTTCTCCCTTCCTGAGCTCTCCGAGCTTGTTGGTGCCACACAATTAGGCACCTAATTGCTTCCTAATTGGTACGCGCCTTAGCCTGTCTCACCAGGCACATTCGCAAGCTCCCTGAGGCAGAGGGCTCCCCGGGCACCGCGTGAGATGTCCGAGCTCACTGGATGGAGGGGGCGTGGCCAGCTTGCCAGCCGTCATCAGCCACCCGGACCTCAGTTTCCCCATCTGTGGAATGGGCGTCTCCAGCCTTCCTCCAACCCCTCTGTGACCTTAAGGATTTTGTTTCACGCATCAGAAAAAAAGAAGAGGGAGGAGATTGGGGATGCAGCTCATGAGTCCCTGGAGTGGTCCAAGATCAGGATGTTCAGGCAGGAAATAGAAAAAAAAAAAAAAAACCACCCACAAATCAGAGCGAAGCAAATTGTTGGTCTCCAGTCGGTCGCCGGCGCTCAGCAAAGCAAGCAGGTCTCACGGAACGCTTTGGCGATTATACAGACAAACAAATCACTTTCCCAAAGTGCTTCTTGGGGGAATTACAGCTCCTGGAAATGAAACACAAACAGATTATTAAAAAAGAGCTCCCCGTTGGGAGAGAAACAGTATTTACAAGAGAAGATGTGCCTAGCCGGACCTCTAATTGCCGTTCATTATCTCATATTGATTTAATTAGCTGCTACACTCAGGTCGGAATTGCCTGCTGCCCGCAGCGGGGGGCCGGTGGGGAGAGGGGTTCCCGGTGACCGAGCAGGCTCTCTGCATCCCGACCCCCTCCTCGCTCTCCCCCGAAACACGAGGGTCAGCTCTCAGGGTGTCCTAGCGGTGACAAGAGGGGTGGCTGGTGGCGGGAGGCAGCCAGCCACGTCCAGAGCCCCGCGGGCCACTCTGTCTCACACCCGCCTGGACTGGGGTGGCTGCGAGGAGCTAATTAGCCGCAGTAATTAGAGAGAGGCTTCCTAATGTGGAAGGAGATTGGCAAGCACCCGGCCAACCGTGGCCCAGCCCTGTGTGGCCATGGGGGAGGAGGGACAGGGGGAGGCACAGCCACCTCCCAGAGTGTCCTTGGGCCCCTGGGGGTGGCTCTTCTACCCCCTTCTGTGGGATTGCCAGGCTGGTTTGGGGCCGTTCAGCCGTTGGTGGCCTCTCCATCCCTCCGTGACCCAGAGACTCCAACCGAGCAGACGTTTCCAGACTCAGAACGAAGGTCATTAGCGGTTCACTCTCCTGGTCGTCTGGGAGCAATTGTTTTGAAGATTTGGGGTTTATAATTGCAAGTGATTAATGGAGGAGTTGGCAATCAGGCTTAAAAGGTTGCTAATTGCTCTTTTAACATAATTGTGTCCGAGAGAGAGAGAGAGAGAGAGAGAGAGAGAGAGAGAGAGAGAGAGAGAAGGAGAAGGAGCAGCCCACCCTCCCCTGAGCTGGGTGTGCAGAAGGCGCGAGGCAGGCAGGTAGCAGCCCTCTGCTGGGTGTCCCCTCCTGCTCCGGGACACAATGTGCATGGATCTGTGGTGTGTCTGACCCAAGGCTGGGCACTACAGACGTCCCCAGGAATGAGACAGAGTCCTTCACCTCAAGGTGCTTCCTGTCTGGTGGGCTTGGTGTTCCCTGTCCCACTTGATTTGTGTCAAGGCATCAGAAACTCTCTCTTGTGACTCGAGAACGCTCAGGAGCTTCTCGCATTGCCCAGGGAGAGGAGGAAGGGTCTGCCGTGAATCCAGGAAAGCCACGCTCCCTTGGAAGTTTTTATACAGGCCGCCCGCCAGGAGTGTCGCACAGTTAAGGACCAGAGGAAAGCAAACGCAGTCTTAGAGAGGCTGAAAAAGATATTTCAGGTCAACGTGCAAAGTCCCTACGCTGTTAGGAGTCCTCAGCTCTCCTTAGGCAGAGCCTGGGAACTTCACAGTCACACGCGATGGCAACAATCCTGGCGAATGGATTTCCCTTTTGCAACAGGTGAAAAGCGGTTCTATCTATACCAAGCACAGGGCTTGTGCAGTCTTCCATCTGCCGGGAAAGGAAGAGGAGGCACATGAAGGCCAGGCTCACTAAAGGCTGCATAACCCGTAGGTTAGATGTCAGCCACTTAAATGGGTACTCTTGGCATCTTTTTGATCCCCAAAGATCAGAGGAACATTCTTTATAATTTTTATTTTTCAAGGAGAAGTAGCAGATGCATTTCATCGGGTGCACAAACTTTGCATTTCCTGACTGTGGTGGCTCAGAAAGTTGCCCTGGGCAAGAATTCCAAATGCACATCTGGTCCCAGTGCCGTGGGTGGAGGGGATCAGTGATTGATTAGTCATGTCTGCTTGGGCCACAGAGGCGAGAGTAGTGGTACAGATGCCACAAATTTGCCATTCCGGATGACATGTCATCTCCTTGTCTTTCAGCTAGGTAACCAGAGTTTCAAAGAGTGGAAGTGATTGAACCGAAGTGATTGGCCCGAGGCCCACAGGAGTCTCTTCAGCAAGGATTAGCCTACTGGATCCCTTAGGCAAAGAAAAGAGGAACCATGTCTTGGACTCGTGTGGCGTTCAGACGTCACTGAGAAACACCAGTCAGAAATAAAGAGCGGGTACAGAAACAGCCCAGAAAGATAGTGAAGGGAGGAAGAAAATAGCATGGCCAGCTGAAAAGATAAAGGCAGTCAGGTGGGCCCCGGGGAGGGCCAGGACTAAAGAGGAGCTGTGGGCTTGAGGGCCGGGGCGGGGCTGGTGAGGTGGGCGTGGCCGTCGAGTTGGGCGGAGCTGGCAAGGTGGGCGTGGCGGCCGTGGGTTAGAAAGCCAAGAAGAGGAAAACAAGAATCTCAGAGGGCGAGGCTCCTTCCCCCTGCCGGTCTCAATGTCATGGTGCCAGGTACCCCAGGGCTCCAGAGGGCCTAAGTCCTCCTCCAGTGCCTCTTTCAGGGTCATTGAGTCAGTCAGTCAGTGGGTGCTTCCTACGTGCCGGACCCAGGACAGGGAGCTGGGGCCTGGGGCCGCTCCCACGGGGCTCGCCATCTGGTGGGAGAGGCCGAGTGGCCAGATAAACGAGCTCCTGGCTGGGCATCAGGAGGGCTGGACTCTGGTCCACTGCAGTTCTGCATCCCCACGGTCAACCTGAGGAAGTCCCTTGTCCTGCCCGAGCACACCCTGCGGTCCCGTAGCATTTCTCCCGCCCACCCCTGCTTCTCCCTGCCCCAGGGCTCCTTTCTGCTCCCCTCACGCTTGGCTCTTTGATGTCAGGGACTGTGTCTGCCATTTTCCCCCTTGGCTTCTATTGCTAAGCCCAGTGCCTGGCTCTTGGCCACCCCTTGGCAATGCATCAGCAGAAGTTCGGTCCCTGTGGGTTAAAGTTGCTAGACCATTTTGGCTGGGATTTCTCCGAATCCAGGATTCCAGGAAGCCTGGATTCATATTCTGACTAACATTGGCCTGCTGTATGACTCTTTACCACCTGGACCCTCGGTATCTTCATCTGGAACATAGTGGCAATCGGTGAGCCTGCTACAGAGTGTTGTCTCAAGGATGAAATAAGATCAAAGAGCATTAAAGTCTGATGCTCAGGGCTTCTGGTGTTAGGCTATTGAACACTATTGCTATTATTATCAGTATTTCCCAATAACAGAGTGGGGCTGCCTTGGGTGGTTAGAGGCACAGTAGAAAACCTCAGCTAGCAAGGGGGCAGGAGTGGGGACCAGGCCTTCCAGCACCCCCACCCCTACAGATCAGACTCTTTTGGGTCCCGGGCTATGGAGAAATCAGCCCCACGGAGCTCTGATTTAATTAGCTGGTGATACTGCCCTATCCATCACTCATTCCGGGTCTGCCAACTGGGACCACAGCTCACCCGTCACCCTCTCGCTGATGGAAAACGAAGGCTGACGTTGACCTGTTTATCCAAGCCCAGCCGGGGAGCCCCGGAACCCCTCCCTCGTCAAACGCAGGCTGGACTTGGATAAACCTTTCTGCTGTCAGCCTCACTCTCCCTGGGCTCCCAGGCCCCGCCCTGTGGCCTCTTTTCCAATTGAATTACCTTGAATGTTTTTTTTTCTTGATGGAAAAAGTGTTCACTTTATCTCTGGTGCTAACCGTCCTAATTGCTTCCTTCAACTTGGGTAATACCTCATTAATTTAGCAGCTGCCAGTGTCTTCAGGAGCACACTGGGAACTTAAAGGCTCTGAGAAGGTCTGCAGCCACGGGATCAGTTGGAGATTTCTGAACATACCCACTTTCTGCAGGAATTCATCCCGAAGGTGTGAACAGAACGTGGAACTCCAGGGAGGTGCATGGGTCATTCTGGGGTGAGTGTGTGCGTGTGTATTTATGGAGGGAAATTCAACATGACATAAAATGAACTGTTCTATTTACTTATTATTTTCTTATTTCCATCACTGGGATTGGAACCCAGGGCCTCATGCACGCTCGCTAAGTGAGCCACATTACCGAGCCGCGTCTCCAGCCCTAAACCTAATCATTTGAAAGTGGACAAAGTGCTTTCACAATGTTGTACAGTCACCACCTCTCCCTAGTTCTAAGATATTTTCATCACCACCAAAATGGAGCCGCACACATTTGAGAAGCTAATCACCGTGCCCCTCCCCGCAGCCTCTGGAAACCACTAAGGCACTTTCTGTATCTGTAGATTTGCTTATTCTGGCATTTCATATAAAGGGAAGCATTTGCTTCATGGTCTTTTGTGTTTACTTCTTTCACTTGGGGCAGTGCACTCAATGTTCATCTACACTGTAGCCTGTATTAGCACACCCTTCCTTTTCATGGCTGCATAATATTCCATTGCACAGATCTGCCATAGTTAGTCCATTCATCGCCCAGCACATTCTCCAGTGGAATCAGTGAAGGTGCTCTTCTCTCCATTGGGTAGAAGGTGAAATTTTACTCACATGGATTTCTACCAGAACCCAATCCTCAGGAGGGGCTCAGAGAGGTGAAGAGGAGTTCATACCCAAGAGTTGAGGAGCTGTGTTGGTGAGCTTTCCATCACTATAAAGAAATACCCGAGACAAGTGACTTAAAAAGAGAAAGGGTTTATTTCGTTTCATCACTTTGGAGCTTCCAGTCCAAGGTCGGGCAGACCCGTGGTTTGGGCTTCTGATGGGCAGGCCAGGTGATAATGATGGGGAGTACCCGGTGGATCAATGCCACTCACATCACAGGCTGGGAACAAGGAAGAAGAGGAAGAGTCTGGGGTCTCACAATCCCTTTCAAGGGCATAAATCAAGTGACCTGAGGCCTCCCACTAAGCCCCCTTAGGAAACTTCCACTACCTCTCAATGGCAGATACTGGGGACCAAGACTTCCATACGTGGGCCTCTGGGTGACATTGAAGATCCAGATGATAAGCCAGGCATGGCGGCACACACCTGTAATCCCAGCTACTTGAGAGGCTGAGGCAGGAGGATTGCAAGTTTGAGGTCAGCCTCTGCAACTTAGCCAAACTCCATTTCAAAATTAAAAAATAAAAAGGGCTGGAGATGTGGCTCGGTGAAAGAGCCCTCCTGGGTTCAATCCGCAATGTCACAAGAAGAAAAGAAAGAAAGAAAGAAAGAAAGAAAGAAAGAAAGAAAGAAAGAAAGAAAGAAAGAAAGGAAGGAAGGAAGGAAGGAAGGAAGGAAGATAGATCGAGGCTCTCTCAGAAGCTCAGCTCAAGTCGGAACCTGGGTCTTGCACCCCACGTAGGCTCTATGCACCCTACTTTCCTTATCTAGTTACTCATCTCAGTATCCAGGAAACTGTAAAAATAACGGCCATCAAATGTCACATGCCCAGGGTGTGTCCAACATGGCTGAACACGGTCATGTCATCACCGGGTTTGCCCCACGAGGCCCCTCACCCCCAGCACCCTAATTTTTGACCTATTAAGATACTCTCTTAACAATTCTCCAAATCCATCCACTTATTTCCCAAAGAAATAATTTCATGTAACCCAGGAATATTAGTTTATTTCCACAAATAGAAGAGCGAGATCATTTTCCATAAATGGAGGCTATTGTTTTTGAGGGGGCGGGTACCAGAGATTGAACTCAGGGGCGCTCAACCACTGAGCCACACCCTCAGCCCTATGTGGTATTTTATTTAGAGACAGGGTCTCACTGAGTTGCTCAGGGCCTCGCTTTTGCTGAGGCTGGCTTTGAACTCCCAATCCTCCTGCCTCAGCCTCCTGAGCCACTGGGACAACAGGCATGCGCCACATGCCGGCTAACGGAGGCTAATTTTTCAACATGAAGACTTAGGTATGGCCCGTTTACTCACCTTCCTATTAAATTAGCATCGCGGACTTGCAGCCCGGCCCGACCCACCCTTGGTCATTTCTGTACCACACCTGTGACGTGCATAGTGTCACCTAGTTTTTGGAGAAAGAGGACTGAGGCTCCGCAGGTGACCTGGCCGATCTCGAAAAAACGGGAGCTCTGGTCCCAGGCGTGCTCGGCACAAAGACGCGGAGCCCAGAGAGGCAGAGACATCGGCCTGGCCCTCCCTCCTCGGGTCCCTCTGCATTCTGGTGCCTGTTGACCCTGGCAAAATTCTCCGTTGGTGACCGCCCTCCACCAATTAAAAAGCAGGGACGCCTGTTTTAGCGGAGGTGGAAGAAGATGCAGCTATGGAAGGACATGGCTGGAAGTTTCCGCCCCCGTCGCTTGGCTGGGTCTGGGTCGGTTCGCTCTGCCTTGGGGACCCGCCCTCACCTCCTGATCCGCGGGGGCTGTCGTGGCTAGCGTTTCCCATGAGCACCTGGCGGGAGCCTGGACGTCACCTCCCACCTTAGGCAGGGGTCCTCACCGCCGCCACGGCCTCTCCCCCCTCCCTGGGGGGTACCCTTCTCTTCCTGGTGACCCCAGGACCAGTGGCCCCTTGGGCTTTCGTTTGCTGCAGAAGGAAGGCCGAGGATGTGGGGAGGGCCCTGCCCCTTCCCCTGCCCTGCTGGGCAGCCTGCTGGACTCTGCTCTCAACCCCTCCCGAAGTCCTTGGCTGGGATTCGGTGAAGTCAGCCATCCTCAAAGCAGGACCCTTGGGGAACTTTAAGGCCCTTTCAGGAGACTCTCAAGTTCAAAGTTATTTTTGCCAGAATGGGAAGAGATTATTTTTCTTCTCAGTGCACCATGGCGGCAGATGGAGTTTTGTACCGGTACGATCCTACTGTGCACCTAAGATTTTGCAGAGACTACGAGTCATGGATGGAGTCGTTGCTTTAACAATAAATGGAATGTGTGCTTATGTACTTAAACATGTTCCCCATCATATCTCTATTTTCCATCTGTCTGTCTGCCTATCTATCTATCATCTATCTAATTTTGCTACTGGTGATCAAACCCAGGGTATTTTATCTCTGAACTACATCTCATGCTTTTATTTTGAGAGAGGATCTCAGCAAGTTGATGAGGGCCTCGCTACACTCCTGAGGCTGGCCTCAAACGTTCCTGCAGGACGTGGTGTCTGCGCCCCTGGGCCCTGTGCCTGTCACAGCTGGATGCTCACGTTCACCTGTCTGGTTGATACTGATGATACCTGCCCCCCACACAGGTCGTGGGCAACCTGAGTCTCAGGACCACATTGGACTTTGTCTCCCGTGGACCCTGCAGCTCCTAGGGGGAGTCTCCAGGGAACCCCCCGCTACTTCGCTCGCCCACTTGCTTATTCATTCATTCCACACTCGTGGATGGGACCTGAGCTCCCGGCCCTGACTTGGCAGGTTCACCCACCTTCCTAGTGCACTGAGAGAGGTGCCCAGAGCAGCTGCACCAGGCGCTTGGTTCAAGAGCAGGACAGGTTCCATCCAGTCTGCAGCCACAGAGGAGAGTGACTTTAGAGGGGAACCCAGCTCCATTCTGGAATCAGTGGAATGGCTGGGGAGTTGCAGCCACTGGTCAGGATGAGGGTGGAAAATTACCACCATGAATCTGCTCAGGTCTCCAGCATCGGGGGCAGATCTTGCTAAACTGGCTTGGCAGCCACCTGGCTTGACAGGCCACAGCCAGCCATCTGAGGGAGGGGTCTGTTGAAAAGAGGGCTCAGAGGAGCCCAGCTGAAGTTCACTTAAGGAGAAGTCCCTGTCGCAGCGAGGTTCAAATAGCTAAATAAGTCAACCGGGGCTCAGTGAAGATGGGCTAGAAAGTGCCTGGGAGATTTTCTTCTTGTTCCTTTGCTCACAATGGGTGTTCTAGGGTTTTCCCTGGGACATCTCCTGGCTTCCCTTCCATCCACGTGTGATGTCAGGAATTTTTAGGCAGACTGTTAGAGGCTGGGGTTACAGAAGAATATCACAGATGCAGGGACAGCGAGATGGATGAGCCAAGAGACATGCCAAGAGTGTTTGGGATTCTGCAGCACAGCAGGGAACAGGAGGGCGAGAAGAAGCTGCTCCGGAAAAACTCAAAATCTGTCTGGGAGGGGCTATTTTAGCAACTCTTAAGTAGCTGGTTTCTCCTTCAGGGTCTCCTGAAAAGACACAATTTCTGCTTGGGAGACTATTCTTAAGAGACAATTAGAGACAGGATTTCTTTACCAAAACAGCTGTCTCAGATGGGTGTGGGGGCGTAAGCCTGTAATCCCAGCATCTTGGGAGGCTGAAGCAGGAGGATCTCGAGTTCAAAGCCAGCCTCAACAAAATTGAGGCCCTAAGCAACTCAGTGAGACCCTGTCTCTAAGTAAAGTATAAAACAAATGGGTTGGGGAGGTGGTTCCGTGGTTAAGTGTCCCTGGGTTCAATCCCCAGTACCAAAAAAAGAAAAGAAAAAAAAAAAGAAAAACCAACTTAGCCAGCTGTGACTGAACCTGGGTCAGACTCCAGAGTCCAAGCCATTGTGGATTAGTTCATTATTATTTTTGGGGGTACCTGCGATTGCACATCCCAGGGACACTTAACCATTGAGCCACCTCCCCAGCCCTTTTTGTATTTTATTTAGAGTCAGGGTCTCACTGAGTTGCTTAGGGCCTCACTAAGTGGCTGAGGCTGGCTTTGAACTTGTGATCCTCCTGCCTCAGCCTCCCGAGCTGGCATGACAGGCGTGGGTCACAGAGCCCAGCTGGATTAGTTCATTCTTGCCCACTTTGGAGGGCTGAGGGCTTCCCTCTCCCCCAGCTGGGCAGGTGCCTGGTGATGGCTCCAGAGGCTGTGGGGGGGCCTTTGTGTGTTTGTGGGTGAGTGATGGTAGCTGCTCCCCTGACCTGGGATGCCTGAGGCCCTCAGGAAGGAGAGGTGGACTGCATGGTGGACATATCTGGGGTCTCACGGGTGCTTCTCCCTCTGCCTGTCTAACCGGCCACCCTGGTGACTTTCCCACCCGGAACCTACATTCAGTGGTGTTAATGTTTCTTAACGGACGTGAACTAAAGTGGCACCAGATGATCACTGGGGATGCTCGCCTTTCTGCCTCTCCTCTCTTTCCACCAGGGCGGGAGCCAGGCAAGAGGCGCCCCTGGTTTGTGTTCTGTGTGTGGCCTGTTTGGCTCCAGCAGCACAGCCTGGTGTGCCAGGTTCTAACAGGAGCCTCCTCCTGCCCCCAGGGGACCTGCGACCACACGCCATGTTCTCTTGACCTGGGAGCTCAGAGTGCCTCTCCCCGCAGAGGAGAGGCACCGTGCACTCTCAACAGCTCCTCCCGTCCAGGGGCCATTCATCGCCCTCTGTAATTGACAACACAGCCACCTGTAATTAGAGTATTGATTTGCTGGCTTAATTGTTCACTCCTGGCCCACGCTGGCCTGTGAGCGCCATGAGGGTAAGGAGCAGGTCCACTTCCACGCACGGCAGGTCCCTGGTGCCCGCATGTGGGGACTTAATAAACGCTGGCTGATGAAGGAACGAGCACAGACGGGAGTGTGGCCACGTTTCTCCCAGGTGTGAGTCCGAGTCAAGAGTGGGTTGGCATCTGGCAAGGAGGCCCCATTGTGCTGGTTCTTCACACCCAGGCTGAGCATCCTAGCTTAGGCAGTGCTTCCTGTGGGTGAGCGCCAGCCGTGAGGAGGACAGGAGGAACCGTGATGCTTGATGATGATGACGTAGTGCTGCTGGTGATGGTGGTGATGGTAATGGTGGTGGTGATGGTGGTGATGGTGATGGTGATGGTGGTGGTGATGGTGATGGTGATGGTGGTGGTGGTGGTGGTGATGGTGGTGATGGTGGTGATGGTGGTGATGATGGTGGTGGTAATGGTGGTGATGGTGATGGTGGTGGTGGTGATGGTGGTGATGGTGATGATGATGGTAGTGATGATGATGGTGGTGATGGTGGTGGTGGTGATGGTGGTGGTGGTGATGGTGATGGTGGTGGTGGTGATGGTGGTGATGATGGTGATGGTGGTGATGGTGATGGTGGTGATGGTGATGGTGGTGATGGTGATGGTGGTGGTGGTGATGGTGGTGGTGGTGATGGTGATGGTGGTGGTGGTGATGGTGGTGATGATGGTGATGGTGGTGATGGTGATGGTGGTGATGGTGATGGTGGTGATGATGGTGGTGATGGTGGTGATGATGGTGGTGGTGATGGTGGTGATGGTGGTGATGATGGTGGTGGTGATGGTGGTGATGGTGATGATGGTGGTGGTGATGGTGGTGATGATGGTGGTGGTGATGGTGGTGATGGTGGTGATGGTGGTGATGATGGTGGTGGTGATGGTGGTGATGGTGGTGGTGATGATGGTGGTGATGGTGGTGATGGTGGTGATGGTGGTGATGATGGTGGTGGTGATGGTGGTGATGGTGGTGGTGGTGATGGTGGTGATGGTGATGATGATGGTAGTGATGATGATGGTGGTGATGGTGGTGGTGGTGATGGTGGTGGTGGTGATGGTGATGGTGGTGGTGGTGATGGTGGTGATGATGGTGATGGTGGTGATGGTGATGGTGGTGATGGTGATGGTGGTGATGGTGATGGTGGTGGTGGTGATGGTGGTGGTGGTGATGGTGATGGTGGTGGTGGTGATGGTGGTGATGATGGTGATGGTGGTGATGGTGATGGTGGTGATGGTGATGGTGGTGATGATGGTGGTGATGGTGGTGATGATGGTGGTGGTGATGGTGGTGATGGTGGTGATGATGGTGGTGGTGATGGTGGTGATGGTGATGATGGTGGTGGTGATGGTGGTGATGATGGTGGTGGTGATGGTGGTGATGGTGGTGATGGTGGTGATGATGGTGGTGGTGATGGTGGTGATGGTGGTGGTGATGATGGTGGTGATGGTGGTGATGGTGGTGATGGTGGTGATGATGGTGGTGGTGATGGTGGTGATGGTGGTGGTGGTGATGGTGGTGGTGGTGATGGTGGTGATGGTGATGATGATGGTGATTGTGATGATGATGTTGATGGTGATGGTGATGGTGTTGGTGATGATAATATATCATTTCCTAAACTTTCTTGTTAGGTACCAGGTAATCAATAGGCATCATCACCCACAATTCTCACAATGTCTCCACTTCTTTCTCTTTTACTTCTGAAGAAATCAGACTCAAAGCATTTTCCCAAAATTATCCAAAAGATAAAGGACAGAGTTGAGATTCAACCTCATGTCTCTCTAGCTTCATCTTTAACCATAAAACTCTAAAACTTTCCGGTGGCCCTGGTCTCAACTTACCTCTCAAGAATGTGATAAGACTGCTATATCATCAGTCTCTACAAATGACCTAGAGGTTCAGAGGGGAAGGAACTGGCTAAGGGCACAGGGCCTGGGGGGCAGGGGTGGGACTGGAGCCCTGCTGTTCTTACTTCCAGTGTCAGGCTCCTCCACTCTGGGATGGACTCAGGAGACCTGGGACATGGAAACAGCAGGAAGCACAGAGTTAAGATCCCTGGGTCCTGATTCCAGCATTGTTTCCTACTAACCATTTGAACATGGGCAGAACACGGAGACTCAGTTTTCCCAGTCATAAAATGGACACCAAAGACCTACCTAATGGGATGGGGATGAGAGTTTGCTGGGATGGTCGGTATGGAAATAGTTTATAAACCAAAGAGCTTCATGCCGTTAGACACTGTCAATTCCAGCACCTTACTAAGTTACCATTTCCATATTTTTGACAATCCATCAACATTTCTGTGTGGTCAGTTCTGCTTAAAATGAATCACCTGTGAAATCCTTCTGGTTCCTACATCTTATGTCCCTAGGCAGCAACAGAAAATACTCTATTGCAATACTGAAGAGACACGATGTCTGGATGCTGGACTTCCATGTTGGTGAGACTCAGAGGAAAAGTCCCCTTGCTTGCTGTGCCTCTGCCTCTGGGCTCATCTTGCATCCTGACACAGATTCCACTTCTCTTCTGCTTCAGGGACTTTGCTGTGGCTATTTCCTCTGCCTGCAACCAGTTTCCCACTTGACTCAGGATGGCGCCAGCTCAGACATCACCTGCATAGAGAGTCCTTCTTGCCCACCTTTAGCTAAAGGAACTGCCCGCCCACCCCCACCATCAGAATCCCCACACAGTGTCCTTCGATTTTGCCACCAAACCAGCTGGAATTACCTAGATGGTTTATTCTATTTTATATAGAACATATAAAAATATACGCCCCATGAAAGTTGGCTTGGTATCCCCAATGCCTGAATAAGTGACCAGAGGGAAGGAAAAATCAACACTTCATGATTATTAGTGGAACAAACCAGATCTTCTGTAACTTGGGAATGCCCATGCCGTGGATGTATTCCACCTCTCTCAATCTCAGATGGGAGACACCACATCCCATTTCCAGTCCCCTGAGTCACCAAGTATCTTGCCTGGTAAATGGCCCTCATTGTGGGAAGGTTCCAGCTCTTATTTCTCTGCTGCAGCCAGCATCAGTGTCTCCTGCCAAATGTGGGCGAGGGAGCTGAGTCCACACTTGGAAGGGCCGGGAGGAGACGGGTGTCCCAGCCCATGTTGTTTCTGGAAAAAACCATCTCATTTTCTTGTTTCTCTCCACTTGTGAAATCTGCTGTCACCCTTTTCTAAAGATGTCTGAGAAAGTAGAAAACCACATTTCCCAGATCTGGGGACGCAATAGTTTGTGCAATTATAACCCAGCACATCACAGAAGTCAGATGGGCGCCTCCAGCCTGCATAATTCATCATTCATCCTCCTGTCAGGGCCTAAGACCTTTCATATCTGGTAGGCAAAAAATATGAAGTTTACATTGCTTGATTAAAAATTCAGAAGTTTAAGGGCAAGAAGAAGGGACGGATGTGGGTTGTATCATCATTAAACAGGTAGAAATAAATAAAGCATCGGAATAGAAAACATGACAAAAATCTCGAGGGAGACAGAATGAAAATGAGCCTTGCTGGTAAAAGATTTAAAAATGTCAGCAGGCACTTCATTAGTTTCTTCTTCCTAATGGTCGAAATTCAGGGACCATGGCCAGGTGGAAAGTGGGAGGCTTTTGGGCCCAGGGGTGGTCTAATTCCTTCCTTTCTTCCTTTACTTCTTTTTTCCCACCTTCCTTCTTGCCATCCATCTTACATCTATTTATCCTTCCATCAATCCATCTTCCTTCCTTCCCTCCTTCTTCATTTCCTTCCTTCCATCCATCCATTCATCCATCCATCCACCTATCCATTCATCCACCATGTTTGTCCATTGTCTATCTCTCCATCCATCCACTCATCAATCCACCCATCCATCCATTCACCCACCGATCCACCCACCCATCCATCCATCCATCCACCTACCGGTGCATCCATCCATCCATCCTTTCTTCCATCCACTCTTCCTTCTATCCATCCATCCATCCATCCACCCATCCATCCTCCCTTCCATCCATCCATCCACCCATCCATCCACCCACCCACCCATCCACCCATCCACCCACCCACCCATCCATCCATCCATCCACCCATCCACCCACCCACCCATCCATCCATCCATCCTTTCTTCCATCCACCCTTCCTTCTATCATCCATTCATCCATCCACCCATCCATCCATCCATCCATCCATCCATTCATCCACCCATCCACCTATCCATCCATCACCATGTTTGTACATTGTCTACCTCTCCATCCATCCACCCATCCATCCACCCATCCATCCACCCATCCATCCATCCATCCTTTCTTCCATCCACCCTTCCTTCTATCCATCCATCTATCCATTCATCCACCCATCCATCCTCCCTTCCATCCATCCATCCACCCATCCATCCACCCATCCATTCACATCCTTACATCTTTCTCTTCATGCCTCCACCCCTCTCTTCCTTGCTCTCTCCCAGATTTTCCTTTCAGTCACTCCTCTTTACAAGCCATACTGT
Source organism: Sciurus carolinensis (assembly GCF_902686445.1). Classification (NCBI taxonomy): domain Eukaryota; kingdom Metazoa; phylum Chordata; class Mammalia; order Rodentia; family Sciuridae; genus Sciurus; species Sciurus carolinensis. Next base: position 126,889,056 of record NC_062220.1, read on the forward strand.
AAAGCGCTAGAGATAGAAAGTAAGCGAAGCAGAGTCCTACCTTGATGAGGGACCTGGAGCCTGTTTGGAACAAAGACAGTTCCAGGCCAGAGTGATCGATGATGTGATGGGGGAAGAAGGAGCTGTGGGGTCCAGAATGGGACCTGATCCAGCCAGGCATGGCCAGGGAAGCTTCTAAGAGAACATGATGCTTGAGTTGGTTCTTCAAGGAGGCACAGTATTAGCTGGGGAGAGTAGGGGATGGCATTCCCCAGAGGAGTGAACAATCTATGGAAGTCAAAAGCATGCTGAACATGGTGTTTTTGCTGAGGCTGTGGATTGGGCTGAGTAAGATTTGGCTGGAATGAGGTGTGGCTCAGGTCACTGAGGACCTGTGGGCTGAGTGAAGGAGTGTATAGGTAGCTTCCATTAGACTGAAAGTTCCTTGAAGGCAGGTGCTATGCCCTTTTTATTGTCCCACTGGTAATACCCTATTTCCTAGCATATCATCTGGTACATAGTAAGAACCACCAAGTATTTGTTGACTGACTGTATGATTCCAGAAGCCACAGGGAGTCATGGAAGAGTCTTGAGCACAGCACCAACATGATCATATTTTCAATTTAGAAAAATCTTCCTGGATGTACAAAAGGATGGACGACAACTTGGGGAAGAAGAGAGGAGCTTGCCAGGCCTCTAGACTTGGAGACTGTGGTCAAGACTATCAATGGTCCCCAACTGTCCAATCTCCTTTCCTCTCTGGAACTTAGGGTACAGGACTGCCTAGTTAGAACTACATTTCCCAGAAGCCCTTGCAACTACGTGTGGCCATGTGACCAGGTTCTAGCCAATGGACTATGAGTGGCTGTGATGGGTGCCATGTTCACAGTACCTCCTTGAGAGGAAGCTTCTCTTCTCACTCACTCTCTTTCCCTGAATTGAATGTAGTCGTGGCCACGGGAAAAGTTTCAACCATCAAGGTGAGGCTCACTTTCCAGGGCAGGGATTGGCAGATCCAGTAATGCCTGGCCATCTGTTTTGTCAACAAAGTTTGATGGGGAACAGCCCTCCTCACACTCTTATCTATTACATCCCAAGGACAGAGTCGTGGGGTTATTGTGGAAGCTCACTCGGCCCTGAAAACCTTCAGCCATTTAATCTTTATGGGAAGTTCACCAAACCTCTTGTTCTGAGGAACGGGATGGAAGGACCCGGACCCCCAAGGGCTTCGAGGAGCCCAGCTGCCTACCCAACATGGCAGCCCTTTGACATCAAAGGCGACAGATGAGGGAAATACAGACTCTCTGGTTTTAGGTATCCACTTTGGGTTCTCTGTCATGGAGGCAGCTTGGCTGGCACCCTGTTGAATTTAGGGACTAAGAGTTAGCTGCATTGGGGAAAGATGGCAGACGGCAACCATCTGACCAGGGAAGATTTGAGGAAGAGGGGAGAAGCGGAGCTCAGAGACACTGGAGACCTCCAGTGGCCACGCCCCGTGTCTGGCTGGATACAGAGGCAGGGGAAGAATTAGAATCCCAGGCCAGCAACAGTGAGTGATGGGCACGTGTTGCCCAAGGTGCTGAGCTGGGTTTCACTGTGTGGGGTTGGAGGTGTCTAGGGTTTCTGACGGGACCAGGAGGCAGCTGGTCCCGGGAGGGTTGGGGAAGCACTGCCCCATGAATTGGTAGGACAGGCTCCATGGCAGCCCCTAAATTTATCAGAGCTAGAAAAGGCTTTGACTATCACCAGCCTATTTTGTCACTGAAGTCACTGAGGTTTAAAAGGGACAACAAGCTCCTGCAATGTCACACAGAGGGCTGTTGGCAGAGCCCAGACTCCCTGACTAGTACCGACTCCTCTTCTCCAAGTCACCCACGTGCCAGGTTCTCTGCTAAGCATAAGCAAAGCCAAACACATGCGACCACTGCCAAGTCAACAATGGCACATCAGTTGCAGGAGATTCACCCGATCTCAGAGATGTCAAGACATGCCCCACATGCTCCATGGGAAGATGAGCTAAGCCAACGGGAGCAGCTATCGTTTCCTGAGTGCAGACGCAGTGCCACGAGCTGAAAGAAGCACTTTCCATCAATTATCAGTCAGATGCACAACAGGGAAATAGGTGCTGCTACCAGCTCCACTTGGCAGATGCAGAGAAGTTAGGCGCAGAGATGCTCATTTCTGACCCAAGGTCACACAGCAAGAGAATAGCCAGCCAGACTTGCCAACACTTTAATTCACACATTCATTCAACCAATACTTGCTGAGAACCTACTAAGTGCCAGATGCTATTCTAGCATTTGGAAGTAGAGTAGAATAGAAAATCAAGTTTATGCTCTCCTGGGGTTTGGTTTCTAGTAGTGGGAGAAGGAGAGGGAAATCAATAAATGCATTAATATATTAGATAAAAAGAAAAACAACAAGAGCAAAAGCAAAACAGAAGAATTTGAACAATAAAGGGATAGCATTATTTTACACAGGTTGATCAGTCAAGGAAGGATTCCTTAACAGAGGGACTTTGAGCAGAGACCCGGATGAAAAGAGAGAGGGAGGACAAGCAATGTGGGCACTAGAAGAGGTGCTCCAGGCAACAGAAATAGCATGTGCAAAGGTCCTGAGGTGAGCTTGAAACTCAGGTCTCCCAGCATTTAGCACTGTCTTTTCCCACATTGTTACACTTGCTCCACCCAGTATGTATTTTTCTGAGTACTTACTATGTGACAGTGTGAGTCAGAGAGTGGAGGAAACGAAGTTTCCCAGAAGACAGAGGAACAATGGGCACACCCTAGTCATCCTCAGCAGGCATGGGAAGAAGTGAAATGAAACAAGAATTGCTGGGGGGCAGGGTGGTGGGGTAGGTCTTATCTGGTCTGGGACAGACTTGACCTGGACTTCAAAGGCAGGTGGGATTTCTTTTTCTTTTCTTTTTTTATTTTAATTTTTCCAGAGGGGGTGGTGTGCCAGGGATTGAACTCAGGGGCACTTGACCACTGAGCCACATCCCCAGCCCTATTTTGTATTTTATTTAGAGACAGAGTCTCATTGAGTTGCTTAGCACCTTGCCTTTGCTGAGGCTGGCTCATGATCCTCCTACCTCAGCCTCCCAAGATGCTGGAATGACAAGTGTGTGCCTCTGTACCCAAGGCAAGGTGAGATTTCTTTAACCTCTTTTTTTCATACTGTAAATCCATCAGACAAGTGTGCAGCTTGATTCATCGTTGAAAGCTGAATGCCCTTGTGTAATAAGCATCCCCAAACAGAGTATGGTCAACTCCCCAGAAGTCCCTAGAGACTTTCAGCCTCTCTCAGCTAAACCTGAACCTGACATTCAGCACCATAGATTATTCTGTGCTATTTTTGTGTGGAGGATGCCCTCTCTTACGCCTTCTTCCTCTTGCTAAACACTTTGTGAGCGCCATGCATGTTTTATGTAGTTCCATCTTATGTATCCCCGTCAGGAGCAGAATCCCAAAGTGCGAATACATCACGATTTATTTTCTCTTTCTGCTGTTGCTGGAGGCTTGGATTTCCATTCTTGGCCACCATGGGTGGTGCCGCTATGGAATTTAGTGCATGTCTTTTGGTGAACATATGTGCACATTCCTGTCGGGTCCGACCCGGGAGTAGACGTGCTGCGTCCTGGGGTGTGCATATGTTGAGATTTTGTAGACACTGCCAAGCAGTTTTTCAAGTTGGTTGTACCAATTAACACTCCCACCAGAAGGGTATGAGCGTTGGAGCGGTGTATCTCGCTAACATTTGGTATTTTCTGTCATTTTCATTTGACTTCATTTCCATGTGGTGGGGCGCGCTGGGATTATGTAGTGGTTTTCATTTGCATCGCCTCGATGGCTGATGTCCTGAGCACGTTTTCCTGTGTTTATTGGCCATGGGCTGAGACTCTGTGATTGAATTGCCTGCCCATGCCTTTTGCCTATTGTTTTTTTCTAGTATGTTCTCCACCCTGTTCTTATTAGTTAGTATGTGTTCTTTATATATTCTGAATATGTGTCCTTGGGTCAAGAGAGTCTTGCAAATATTTCCCCTTTGTGGGTTTCCCGCTCATTCTCTGAATGGTGACATTTGATGGATAAATATTCTTAGTTTTCATTTCGAAATTTTATCCCCCCCTTTTTTTTTAAAAAAAAAAAAAAGCAGGGTAGAATTTTCTCAAGCGTATTTAAAGCAGAAAGCAGCCTTCCTCATGTGGGGGAGAGGCTGAGCAGTGGTGGAGAGGTGGAAAGGTCAGGGCCGTGGAGGAAACAGGTGTGACCCACCCTCAGGGGATGGGGAAGGGTCTGGAGGGTTGGGGGATCTGCAGGAGTTGCTGGGTGCCAATCACGGGGGCTTTCTAACACCCTGCCATGGAGTTTGGACTTCTTCCTGAGGCCCATGGAGGACGGTACTGTTGAGTGGGAGCTGCTCAGAGCAGAGCTGGTGCTCGGGATGCCAGGAACACTGATCCGGGGAGGTGGAGTCAGGGCCTGGGAGGGGGTTATGGGGGCTGGGGAGAGACGGACCTGGGAAACCTCATGAATGACACAGGGCAGTTCTTTCCCCAGAGGCAGACATGGGATGCATTTAGGGATAACATCCTTAAGGATAACGTCATAGTCCCCTCTGGCCCCCACTCAGTCTGGCACCCTGTCTTTCTGCTTTTATGCCAAAGCTCAGAGAACAAGCAGATGACTCAGAGGGTCACAGACCAATCTTTCATCCATCAGCCCTCTGAGAGCCTCGGCAGAGATGGGGCAAGCCTGCCTGTTCTGTCTGCGAAGAGTCCTGTTTCCTTGAGGTGAAAAATAGAGAAGAATCCAGAGAAGAATCGGGGAACGTGGGCCAGGGACATGGATTACAGGACCGGCTGTATCTCAGTCCATTGCTGTGCGTCTTTGGAGAAGTTCCTTCCCTCTCTGGTTCTCAGTTTCTTTATCCACAGAGAAAGTTGTAAGACTTAGATGAACACATGGACATGAAATGGTTTGTGACTCATACTTAACAAATGTTAAGGATTATCGGCTCCATAAGCCCCCGCCCCAGGAACCAGGGAATCAGAGAATGGGTCTTTAGCCTGCTAATGATTTTGTCAGAAATGATCTGTCTCAGGGTCCAATGTTGCTGGACCTAACCCAGAATCAAAGGTGTTCATCACCTCTACTTCCTTGCTTCCTATTTAAGCTATCAGGAATTCCCACCAACCCCAAGCTCCTCTCTAAGGCCCAAGCCTCCGAATCCCAGACACGGACATGGACGATGTAATGTTGTCTCTGGAAAATATTAAAAATGGCTGATGACATCAGAATCAGCATCAATATCCATATCCATTGCTTTAGTACATACTCGGGGCTGGATACCAAGCTGGCCCCCAGGGAAAGGGACATATTCAGAACTGTGGGCACAAGAAGCTCCATGTGCTCAGAAGAGCAGGGAGGCCTAGTCCAGTGCTCCAGGCTTTGTAGTGGAGGGACTTTGTAACTGTGGCTAATATCTACTATCAGCTCTTTGTTTTGGGTACCAGGGTTTGAATCCAGGGCACTTTAACCACCGAGTCACATCCTCAGCCCTTTTTTGTATTTTATTTAGAGACGGAGTCTCACTGAGTTGCTTAGGGCCTTGCTAAGTCACTGAGGCTGGCCTCCAACTTGTGATCCTCCTGCCTCAGCCTCCTGAGCCCTAGGATGATAGGCGTGCACCACCGTGCCTGGCTACCATCAGCTCTTCATAAAGGAATCATCTTTGATAATCCAAGTGGGCGTCATCCAGTTTGCTAAGAGTCCTGAAGTTTCCCCTGGGGATAGAGAAATCCCACCACCTCAAGACTGTCATACCAGGTCCTGTCTGGCTGCTTCTGCTGGCCCGCCCTGCAGGTCTGGGACTTGCTGGCCTCACAGCCAGGGCAGCCAATACTTTGAAAGGAATCTCCCTCCCCGCCCACCCCCGTTGTCTCTTACCTCAGAGCGCATCTCTTCCAGAGCCTGGTTGGTGCTATTTCTTTGCAGACTCCTGACAGATACAGAAGCCTTGATGAGCACTCTGGACCAGACTCCTCAGGAGCCCCGGGGGCCAGGATCAGCTGCTGGCACCTTCTGCTCCTTCCCCCTCTCACTCTGCTCCCGTCACGAGGACCTTCTTTCCGGTCCTCCAAAGGCCAAGTGCATTCTAGCTCCCAGACGTTGGTGCTTGCCGATCCCGCCACCTGGAGAGTCTTTCCCTGTGGTCTCAATGACTGCTTCAGATCTGCTTAGCTGTCACCTCAGAGAGGTGCTTTCTCTGATGGTTGTGATCTATCCCATCTGTAGCCACCAATCTGTCTTTACTAATTTTGTCCTCAATGGTTAATCACAACTAGCTGTGTTTTTTTTTTTTTTTTTTTGGTACCAGGGATTGAACTCAGGGCACTCGACCACGGAGCCACCTCCCCAGCCCTATTTTGTGTTTTATTTAGAGACAGGGTCTCACTGAGTTGCTTAGTGCCTCGCTTTTGCTGAGGCTGGCTTTGAACTCGCCATCCTCCTGCCTCAGCCTCCTGAGCCACTGAATGACTAGCTATTTTGTGTCTGTCTTTTTAGGGTCTTTCCCACGGGACTCCGTGAGGGTAGACCTGGCTGCTTTTCTCCTGGTACCTAGCACCGCCTGGGCATGAACTTGGTTTTTGTGCACACTTTTGACGAGTGCTGAGTTTTGAAATCTCTGCCAAGTCATTAGAAGGAGTTGAAACCAGCTTCACCGACTGATCTCCTCCCGACAGCCATGGACCCCCAGAGAGACGCCATGAGGTGGAGGGGGGAGGGGCATCGCATAGAGACGCCAGTAAGAAGCAGCTTGGAGGCTTGGAGGGCCTTGACGATTTTCTTTTCTCTCTGATCCACGTTGCCTGGCCAAGTTGCTCACGAAGGGAGCCTTAGGATTCATCTAAAAAAAGCAGCCGCGGCCTCTCAATCACTCAGCGAATTTTGGAAGGAAAAACAGATATCAAAAATGGAAGTGCACAACGGTGATATAGGATATCAGATCCGTCATTCTTTACCGCAACATGGACCGTGGCGTTTGGGAAACAGCAGTCACACCCAAAGACAGACAGGCAGTTTTGACATGTCTTGCCAGAGAAGAATCACCGCCCCCCCATCCTTCCACCCTCCCCACCCGATCACAAGGAATGACAGAATTACAAACAAATCAATCAGGCGGAGAACAGAAACAGTCCAGATTTGGGGCTTGAGAAGCATCAACAAGAGGAGCTTCCAGGGTACCATGTAGTCTCAAATTCTCAGCCAGGGCTCCCCACAGGTGGGACGCTGTGCGCCCCCCCCCCAACCCAGTCGCCTCCCATGGCGCATGCGCGCAGGGACCTGTCCATGGTGCTGAACCAGCGTTGCTCAGGGTTCATTAGTGCTAGAGAGAAGTTGACTTAAGGGATGGTCATCAGCCGTTGGCTTCACGTGAGAGTGAGTTTATTGTGGGTTGAAGCAGGAGGGCAGAAAAGAAGTCTAGAAATCACAGCCCCATGAGCTTAGAAGGGCCAGTGATAACAGACCCAAAAGGAGCAATGATGAGGCAATAGGGAGTAGTGGGGATTGCGGTTAGCTAGAGGGCACGTGCCCTACCTGAGAGGGCAGCAGCACTCTGGATTAGCTGTTGGAAGCCGTGTGAATGTGGGTCTCGTGTTTCCCATCAGAACTCATAAGAGCAACTGCACACCTCTTACGTGGGATCTCTTAACTTTAAATACTGGCAACTAAATTTTAAAAAATGTTCTAGAATAACCTCTCATTTTAAGATGGGCCAATCAAGGCCCAGAGAGGGAAGGGGACTTGCTCAATGCAGCACAGCACGTTGACCATAGGGTGGGGCCTAGAGTTCTATTGTCTGACTCCCAGGTGGGGGCACTTTCTTCTTCACTCCAACGTGCTCTCCTGTTCGACCCTGGACCTAGGAAAGGGACCTGAAGGGATGGAATGTGGGGGAAGATATTTAGGCAAACCATTTCTAAATTTTAGGCAAGCACACTATTGCCATAATTATTTAACACACCCCAGTTCATTGAACTGCCAGGGATAGAGACTGGGGAAGGAAAGAGCCCAGCTGGGGGGTGCATTTGGGAGGGTGCGCACCCTCCTGGACCCCCTGCAGCATTCTGGGGCATTTCTCAGGGAGGAAATCTGGGCTCAGGACCAGGCATGTCCCATTTGTTTTCTTTTCTTCTTCTTCTTTTTTTTTTTTGTACTGGGGATTGAACCAGGGGCATTTAACTATTGTGCCACCTCCCCAGTCCTTTTTTGGGTTGATTTTATTTAGTGACAGAATCTCACTGAGTCTCTCAGGGCCTCACCCCTTGCCGAGGCTGGCTCTGAACTCGCGATCCTCCTGCCTCAGCCTCCCGAGCCGCTGGGATGGCAGGTGTGTGCCCCTGCACCTGGTCCCCTTTTCTTTTTATCCTAACCAAGCTCCCCATAACAGATCCCATGACTCTTGACTTGAACCTGAGTCACAGCAAACTCTCCTGTCGGGGATCCCTGTACGCGATCATCCAGGCAGACATGGAAGAAAATCAGCGAGCGTGCCTGTGTTCTAGCCAGGAACCCCCACCCTCTCTCCACCCCATTCTCCTCCAGCTCTCTGACCTAGGGCCCCTGAGCCCCTCTCCCCTCAAAGCTGGATGAATCGTTCTCTCTGGGCGATGCTGGGGACGCAGACTGTGTTAGGCAAATCAACAAGGCCATCTCAGAAGAGACCAAAGAGGAAATAAGAGGCCCCATTGCCTAATGGGACTTATCAATTATGATCTGGGGCCATATTCTTTGAGGGGTGATTGTTTCACGGAGTCCTGACATCTCATATAGCTTTAAATTACTCACAACCGGGACGGCTTACAAGATAGCAGTAAAATCAGGAGAGGATTGGGCAATGTAATTATAGTATGGAAATGATGTTGATCACTCAAGCAGGGAGCAGACCTTGAATCGAAACCCTGCTCTGCCTCCCCGCCCCCTGCCTGCCACTGCTTCTGCTCAGAGCTGCAGCTGGTGCACCTGGGAAGTGTGGAGGTAACCTCACTCCTGCTGGGGAGCTGAAGGTGGCCGGGTCGCTGTGGAGGTGTAATGAGAACAAGACTGGCCGGGACCCAGGGCCCAGGGTCTTCAGACTTGACTGGGAAGGTTCAAGTCTGCAGCAAGGCCCACTGCCTGGGACATGGAGGTAACAATTTCTGAGACACTTAATGTGTGCCCAGGATTGTTAGGATTGGGGATTATAAAGATTCCTTCCTTCTTTGATCTCTTCAATCAACCCATTCATCCCTCCATCCCTCCATCCATTCATGCATCCATCCATTTATCCACCCATCCATCCATCCATCTATCCATCCACCCATCTATCCATCTATCCATCCATCCACCCACTCACCCATCCATTCATCCATCCATGCATCCATTCATGCATCCATCCACCCATCCATTCGCCCACCCACCCATCCATCCATCCATTTATCCACCCATCCATCCATCCATCCATCTATCCATCCATCCATCTATCCATCCATCCATCCACCCATCCATCCACCCATCCACCCACTGATTGATTCATCCACCCACCGATCCATCCATCCATCCATCCACCCATCCCTCCATTCATCCATCCATCCATCCATCTATCCATCCATCCATCTATCCATTCATCCATCCATCTACCCATCCTTCCACCCACCCATCCACCCATCCATCCACTGGGTACCATCTCCATGCCAGCCACCATTTAAGGCTCTCGAGGATGCAGTGATGTGATGAATTACTTCAACTCCTTACTGAGCATTTACTGTCACATGCAGACCTTGTGCTGGATTCCAGTAGAGAAAGACCCTCCACGCATGCATTCCAGTGCTCATTCATGATGGACGAGTTTGTCAACCTGCTGACTTCTCACCACACTCCTTTCCCCTTTACCTGTACATGCAGTCAAGCTACATTTCCCAGCCTCCCTTGGGGCTAGCAGTGGCCATGGGACTGGATTCTAGCCAATGGTGCATGGGCAGAAGTGACATGGACTAGTTCCTGACCTGACCCATAGAAACACTGACACGTGACCTATATTCTTTCCCTGCCTGCCGGCGGGGTTTCAGCACACAAGACAGCTCCAGAATGCTACTTGAAACCCGCAGATCCAGTGGGAGCCAGGGGTCCCAGATAAACAGGTGGGACAGAGCCTCTTCCCATTCCTCTGCTGCCCCAGCCTGCATGCCCACACCAGGTGCGCATGCTCAGGCGGCACTTCCTGAGCCGCAGAGATGCAGAGGCATAACCCACGCTGGGGACTTAATATCCATTCAAAAGTGTCATCGCCATTTACTGTGGTTTGAGTAGCTTATTGAGCATCAGGAATGTGGGATGCAGCTGCCATTCACTTACTGTCCTGGGCTCTGGGGCCATAGGGATATGGGGAGAGTCGTTAATTGATTATTATTGAATATTAATTGATTATTATTATTATTTCCAGGAGCATCCACTAGGCAATTAGAGTGTCCCAGTCTTGGGAGTTCAGCTTTGGGGACACAAATAACAATTCATTTAAACATGGACTGAGTTTCTACCAAGTGACAGACATTGGGTTCAGCATTAGGGAACTGAAGAGGAACGTGACTCCTCTTGGAAAAGCCACACATACAATAAGGAATGCTCCAACAGTACGGTCTGTGAGATTCTGTGCAGCTACAAGAAACAACATCGACCTGAGGCCCAGGGAGAAATGGGGGGCAGGAAAGCCTTCACACAAGTGGGGGGTTTAGATTTGGGCTCTGAGGGATGAATAGGAGTTTTCCAGGCAGGGAGTGAGTGGAAGGGAAATCCAGGCAGAGGGAACAGCCTGTGCAAAGTGCTCTGTGGAAAGTTTGCTGTGAGTAGACATGTAGCAAGGACAGTCAGGGCTGCGGGCTGAGGCCAGGGCTCAGGGGCTGCAGGTCATGTCCATCTGGAGTGGGGTAGGACTGGCCCTCTGTCCACTTATAGCTCTTCCCCTCCAGGGTGGGCTGCTTCAGTCCTCCTGCAGGTGACACCTGTAATGGAGTTGTCACCGGTTCCCACGACTCCACTAACATCCCCCTTTCATGAATGAGCCACCCGAGGACAGAGAGGCAAATGACCCCTCAAGTCACACAGCCATCCAGCCTCAGTCATGGCGGCATTAAACTTCCCAGGGAGGCCACCTTCCCGGCATGCCAGGGTCCTTATGGAGCAGGAAATGAGCTCCCGGCCAACGACGCAGAGGCTGAGAACCTCTGGGGTTGATTGACTGTGTCTGGCAAAGGCAAGGAACTTCCCCTCCCCAAAGCTAATCAGAACTGGCTCAGCCCTGAGCTGCGCGTGTGTGGGGGGGACGGGGTGGGGGGGGAGCTAAGCCAGAACCAGCCCGAGCTCTGCCGGGAAGAAATAAATCTCTCCCTGAGCCAACATTAATACAAGCTTGGCAGTTTCTGGACGGGTCCCCGGTTGATTATGCCAATGGACAGTGGGGAGGGGAAGATGGAGCTGCTGGGGTGGTGGGAGGGCATATCACGGGGTAAAGTCTTGAAAATATATAGCGTAGCGCTCGGGCGGCAGACAGCTGACGGCGGGGGTGAAGGAGGGACAGCGGGGGTGGGAGGAACGACATCTGTTTGCAATTACAGTGACCAGAACCCACTGAACAGGGCTTGGGGAGGAGGCCCATGGGCCACCTGCCATAGGTGGGCTGCAGGGCACCTGCCATTCATCCATCACGTGTTATTGAGCACCTACTCGGTGCCAGGCACGGGGGGATAGGACTAAGCATCAGACAGCCCTGCCCTTGGGGGGTCAGCCTGCCAGCTGGACGTCATTCAGCTACAAAACAGGAAAAGCCCGGAGCAGTGAGGTCTTGTGGCGGCTAGGGAGGGGTCTCAGAGGACCTCAAGAACAGGTCATGGGAAGAGGTGACATTGAAAGGAGGCTGAGAGGGGCTGTGCAGAGATGGTGGGGTGTGCGGTGTGTGTTGCAGGCAGAAATCAGGCACGGGGGAGGCCCTGAAGGTAGGAGGTGTTTGGATCTTCTGAACAACAGACAGAACTGAGGGTGGCTGGAGCACAGAGAGGTGAAGCAATTTGTCTGTGATCACACAGCACAGTGGCACATTGAGTCTTTCACATTCTGTCAGAGGCAAGTGATGGATCTGGATCCTCTGGCCCAGTGTTCTGGACCCCCCACTGAAAAATAAGGTTTGTGTTCCAAAATGTGAATAAAAAGAACTCTTTTCCCATATGTAGCTTGGGTGGCTATTTGACAAGGATCACAAGTCTGAGACTGGAATTTGGGAGCCTTGGACAGCCATGTCCTGGAGAAAGAGTTCGGGGTCACAGTGACTGGCAGAGAAGTCTGGTGTGGAGAGGGCTAAAGGGAAGATCTGAGGGTGCCAGTGATCTATGGAGAAACGTAGATCACCTCAAGCCAGCCAAGCAGAGAAGATGCAAAATGTGCTTTTAGCCCCAGCATTTAAAGAGGTTGAGAATCTGTCTTGAGCATCCATCTGCTGGAGATGCAAAAGGAAAATCATGAAAACCAAAATGGAATTTAGGATCCTCTCTTCTAGAAGCATCTTCTCTCCTCAAGTCTGGAAAGAGTAATCTAATCCACCGTCTATCTGCAGGGTGAGATTCAGCCCAAATCAGGGTGATCATGAACATCGGAACCATGATTCATTCACCTGCAAAGACATGAGAACCAACTAGGAGCCTGTGTTAGTTGGACTTTCCTCACTGGGACCAAAACACCTGAGCAGGAGAACTTAAAGGGAGAAAAGTTTATTTCATGCTCAGGGTTTCAGTCCATGGTGGGCCAACTCCATTGTTCCGCACCTGAGGTGAAGCAGCACATCATGGCGGAAGAATGTGGCAGAAAAGAACGGCTCAACTCATGGCAGCCAGGAAGCGGAGGGGCCGGGAAGGAGCCACAGGGAAGAGGCAGCCTTCTAGGGCCCAGTCCCAGTAGCCACCTCCTCCAGCCACGCCCCACCCACCGAAGGTACCACCTGGCTCACCCATTCTAATTATTAATTCGCCAAATGGATGGAGCCACTGATGAGGCTACGACCCTCATAACATGATCATTTCACCTCTGAACATTCCCGAGTCATACTGGAGATTTTGTGGGACACCTCGTATCTGTAACAGAGCCCAACCACTGAACTAGACACTGGAAACAGAAGAGCCAAGACCAAGCTAAGTCTGCACCCATGGAACTTACTGTTTGGTCTAGGGAATATTGACTAGTCTTGCTGAGAACCTACTATGCACCATCTGTATGAGGTGTATCGTATACACTTCCCTTCCTTCATCCCCAGTCACCTCTGGCATCAGGGCTCACAGTAGACCTAGTGGATATTATCAATCACCATCTGTTATGGTTTAATTGTGTCTTCCAACAAGTTCCTGTACGGGAAACATCAACCCCAAATTCACATATTAGTGATATTTGAGGTTGGGCCTTTCTTTGGGAGGTAATGAGGATCAGATGGTCAGGAGGGTGAAGCCCCCAAGGTGGCTTTATAAGAAAGGGAAGAGAGACTCAGGCTAGCACACTGGCTGTCTATCTGTGGGCTGACTTCCGCCATATTATGATGCAGTCAGAAGGCCCTCACCAGAGACTAGTGCCGTGTTCTTGGACTTTCCAGTTTCTGGAACCATGAGCCAATAAGATTCTCTTCTTTATAAAGCACTTAGTCTCTGGTGTTTTGTTGTAGTAACAGAAAACAGGCTAGGAGACCCTCCAAATTTCCTTCACCTCATAATGGCTCTGCCCCAGCCCTGAGCTCTTAGGAGCATTGGGTGCAGAGAGCTCACATGCTCTCTCCTTTCTGGAGACTTATGCTATGGCTACCTTGCTCAGAAATGCCTGGGGAGTCATCTCACTCAGCAATGGTGTATACTTAGTGACAAACTAATAGAGGTTTTCCCCTGTCTACATGTAGGATGCCATTGTGGTGCCAGGGATCAGGCAGAGGTGAGACCTCAACTGAGATATCTTTGCATGGCTTCTTCTGCTTCTCAGTCCCATTTCCCCATTCCAACATGATTTTTCTTCTGAGAATGAGTCCACGATAAATTTCTTGCACTAGAGTCTTAGTCAGAGCCTCAGGGATGGGATTAAGGTGAGGCAGGAGAAGCGCCCTTTCCCGGCATTTCTGATTTGATCTTGCACCTGCATGTGCTCGGGAGTAGAGTTTCCTTGAGTTTTGCAACCTGGGTACCTCGCTGGCCACTTAACAAGATGTGCTCTAGACAGATCCTTCTCCTCCCTCATCCCGGCCTTGGTCCCAGACTTAGGTCCTCCCAGGGAATACAGTACAGTCCCTTTATCACACCTAACCCAGAGGTAGAGGTGTGAAGTTGGACAGAATCAAATGAACCCACAGCCCCACGTCCTGTAAGTGCTAGAAGTTGGACTGTTCAAAATGGACGTGAGCATAGGTATGCTTTCCTGTCGTCACACACTGGGAACAACCTCCAAATTCATACTTTGGGGTTCTTTGGGAGGTAAATAGAAGTTGTAAGGATGGGGTCCCCAGAGTATTTTCAGGACCATATGCTCATTTGTCTTGGAAGCCCAGACTCAAAGGTGACTTAAATTAAAAAAAATTAAAAGAAATTCTAGATCCTGGAAGAGACTTCCTGTCTCAGCTGGTGCAGGTCTCTCTAGGCACCAGGATGTGACCATTTCAACCAGGCAGTTTAAAGTCCAGATTGAAGCCACCTGGAAAGCTTAATTCCCTCTTCCAAAGCCACCTGGCTGGCGAGGGATGGGATCAGGATTTGAATACTCGTGTCTCTGGCCTTGAAGTTGGTGGTGCCCTGGAAGGTGGAAAGGCACCCGGGAGGTGGCAGGTTCTCTCGCGTAACCCAAGGTGACTGGCAGATCCCACCCTGGATCCAAGCTGGGGTCCAGGGCAACTGGGACTGCCCTCCACCTCTGTAACTCTGATATATGAGAGGGCTCGCCTGGGGATAGGGTTACTCCTTGCCTGGGATTTCCTGGGACCTCCCAGCTGCCTCACAGTTAAGTGTGGACACGTTTAGGTTTCAGGGAAACTAGCTTTCTTCTGTCATCCTCTTATGGATCTTATTATCTGTCCCCCACCCCACCAGAGGGGTTCACTCCAAGTGGCTGCTTATGACAGTCCCTCCTTTCCCAGTGTGTCTGATCCAAATCCCTGGGAAGCCGCCATCTTGGAACTTTTAAAACGGAAACAGAGGGAGGAAGGAATTAAACGGTGGGACGGAGGCACTGCGGGTTGGCAGGAGGACACCGGGATGTGGATGGTCTTGGGCTGGTCACATCCAGCCTGGACTGCGGATGCTGTCCCTATACACCAGTGGGCAGGAGGCTCTGTCCCACCCTGTATCTCCCTGACCCCCCACGTGACCCCACTTTCCAAATCCCATGCTCTTGCAGGTGTGCAAGGGAGGTGTCATGGCCAAGGCAACCCAGGAGGAGCAGATTCTAGAACATAAGCTTCCAGGGACCTGGACACGAAGCAGGTACTCAGTGTGCATCCTCAGGCACCAGGCTACCGGCAGATCCTGCCATGTAGCTGCAGGAAGTCCTCTGAGCGTCATTGTCTGCTTCCAGCTCCCGGTCCTCCCTGTCCTCCGGCCTGTGGCTGCAGCCCTTGGCCCCCGGGGACACTGTCATTGGAAGCCTGTCTCGTTCTAAGCAGCTTTTAAGCGACCACCATGTGGCCGGGTGCCCAAGTCATGCAGGAGAAGAGCCACCGTCCGTCCGCGAGCTGCACCTGATCCTGCGCTGGCTTCTCCTCCTCCATTGCTCTGCCCGGGCTGGCTGGGTGCTCCCTGCAATGTGGGGGGTTCTCAATACAGAGGACCCCGCCGCCTAGGAAGGCCTAGGTTCCCGGGAGCTCGCGCTGGTCTGCAGAGCAGTGGACACATTCCTACGCTGGCCGCTTCTGCAGCAGGAAGGCCTCTGGCCCGTGGTGGCAGGTCTCAGAGCTCCTCCCCATCTCCCTGCTCCTCTGCAGGTGGCGCCCCTCATCCCCCCTGAGAGGCGTGAGTGTGAATCAAGGCCAACGGCTCCTTAGAACCCTGAGTTTGGGCGCTGGGGGTGCCCACAGCAGTGCACGCAGCCGTGTGCTCCAGGAGGCGGAAGGCTGGGGAAGGTGCCACTCACCACTTCTATTTCCCATAATCCACACGGGGGGCGTCCAGCCTGCCGAGTGCCATTCAGGAAGCCGGTTCTGTGCCCTGGGCCTCAGTGTTCCCCATCTGTTCAATGGGCGGGCTGCCGGACTCAGAGGCCACGGTTGTCTGAGATGAACCCCTGTCGACTCTCAGCTGTCTTTCTCGGGCCTCGGGGCAGCCTCCTTTTGAAAGCAGCCATCAGCGACGCCTCCCTTGCCTTTGGAAGCTTTTTCTGGACCTCCAGGGAGCGCCCAGGGTTCCAGCCGGCCCACCTCCATCCCCTGCTGGTGCTGACAAATGACTGTTTGAAAGTTCACGGTCCCAGAGGCCTTTTTCCAACGACCAGGAATGCAGGCCTGGGGACCGATGAGGGGAGTCTGGGGGTGCATTGGCTGGAAGCCAGCAGTCAGAGCAGCGGGAGGAAGGCGGGGTGCACGCACCCCAAGATGGCTCGGGTGGTCAGCGGCGTCCTGACTTTGAAAGCCATCCAAAGCCAGGTCTGCATCGCAGTCTGCAGTGATGTCACAGCTAATCATTAGCCTGGTAATTACACTGAAAGCCTTCTGCGATCTTATCCTCGGCAGGGTCATTAGCACGAGGCAGCCACACCAGTAAATGTCTCATTAGTCTTATTTTAGACTTATGTATTTTTCAGGACTACAGAATTTTAATAGTCTGCCTCCCCCCACTCTCCCTTCCGCCACATTAATATCTATTCCACATGCCAAACTTCCCACAGCGGCCCCCCTCCCTGTTTCCCTGCTCCAAGCCCCCAGAGGAAGCCCAGCAAGGAAGGCGGGTCGGAGAGGGGGTCCGGGCTCTTCCGCACCCGCCGCAGCCCTGTGTCTGGCCTGGGTCTCTTTTCTGGAATCACCACCTTTTCCTGGATGTTCCATCTTCCTCGGGAAGCGTTTCTCTTTCTCTTTTAACCCTCTTTATGCCGTTTTTCTTCCTTAGAGCAGAAATGCACGCTCATTGCAGAGACAGGAAGAACAGACTCCCGGGAAATGAGGCTCCTCCCCAGCACTTCCTTTGAGATGGCTGCCCCTCTGACCTTGGAATGGCTTGCCCTCCCCCCTCCCAGGGCCTCTGCCTGGACTGGGGCCCCCTCTGCGTCCCCCTAGCTGGCTCCTTTGCACGTTCAGGGCTGCAGATGCAACATCACCTCCTCCAGGAAGCCCTCCCCACCCTCCTCCCTGTGCAAGGTCAGGGTGGTAGCTCTAGCGACTGCACCCTGGTCTCTGCCCTACATCACACACACCCGTCACCTTAAGCATCTCTATGCAGAAGTATTTGAGGGACGACTGCCTACCCGACCAGTAGCATGATCTAGGTGAGCAGGATCCAACCCAACGTGGTTCATCAGCCACATATGGGGCCTCAGTGGTCATCTCAGGCACAGCAGATATGAGAAGGCACTCACTAAACCCCGCTGAATGAATGATGGATGGGTGGATGGATAGATGGCCGAGCGGGTGGGTGGATGGGTGGTTGGGTGGTTGAGCAGGTGGGTGGATGGATGAGTAGCTCCTCCCATCTTTCCTTAACATGTTTAAATACTGCTGAAATAATACCATGTTTAATTCTGGGTTGACTTTTTATGTCCTCATTTTTCTAAATGTTAACCATGATTAGTACTTTTGATGGCCGTGTAGTATTCCACTGTGTGGACACTCCCTAATTGGCTCAGTCCATTTCCTCTGGAGTGCATTTGAGAAGGTAGTGCTTTCTGCAAGGTGAGGTCCTGGGCTCCCACCCCTCAAGCGCCAGGAGTCAGATGCTACACCATCACCTCTGTGGGACGACCATGTGATGATGGCTAAGTCATGCCATCTCTCTGTGTCTGTTTCCTAAGCAGTAGAACAAACGTGAGAACCACTGGAGTTCCTGTCAGGGTAAAAGCAATTCAAGCACAGCTCCTGGATCCGTGCTTGGCATTCATGAGATGCTAATTATTAGTATTTGTCACTCAGCCATGACTTGTGGAGGAACATCCAGGTGGAGAGAGCTTTAACTGTATCTCTGGCTGTTCTAGGAGGATGGTCAGGTTGCTAGAATCCTAAATCCTGGAATTCCCAGGAGAGGAGCCGAACCCTTTCCCTTTCCTGCCCTGGGCCTGAGATCTGGGGAGGCCATTCTTCTGAGCGTGTCTGTCAATGACCCAGTTTGCATTTCCGTTCCAGGCTTCTGGTCTACCCCCAAGATCTTGCCCCTGCACAGTGTGAGGAGAGAGAGAGACAGGGCTTTGGAGTCAGGGGGCCTAGGGACTGTCACCCTGTCCCTTGCTGGAAAGAGGCATCCTGTTTTTGAGTCTCAGTAGCCTTCCTCAGTGGGGTCGAGGGCACAGGGCTTGCAGGGTTGCTGAGACGAGATGATCAGATAGGCAGGGTGCCTCCGGGACCCAGCTCCGGGCAGGAGCGGTCGCTGTCCTGAGTTCTGGGCGTCATGGAGGGCTCTCTAGGATGATGTGCTGAGCTCACTCCCTGCTTTGGAAAATTGCTACTCTGCATGTCCCTGAAAGAACGGTGGAAGGGAAGAAAGGGAGGCAGGGTCGTGGGGAGATTTGGGTGACAGAACCCCAAAGATGCAACTGGGCTCTTCTCTCCTTACAAGCAGCAACTCCAAAATGTCCCGATTCTTACTGTAGGTGTGAGACAAATCAGCCGACCCTGCGGGTCTTCAGTATCAAGAAGGGCGAGCGGGAGCCGGGCAGGCTCACCCGTGCCTCAGAATTTCCTTCCTTTTTAGGGCTGAGTAATATTCCATTGGCACGTGACGGCCATTGGCACGTGCCGGGTGCTGGACGCAGTTAAGACTTTTTTCCAGACAGGGGTAAGAGATGGGGTGGGGCCACCTTGAAAGTCACAGAACCTGAGTTGGGGCTGGAGAGAGGCTCAGAAAGGGTGTCCTTCCTGCTGGCATCCTCTCCCCTGTCCTGAGCCACACTGCCTCTGGCCTCTGTCATTCACGCATCTCCGGTGGGGCCACAGTCACATGACCCCACCTGCTCCCAAGTCTTCTTTTCCTGGCTCCCCTGGGATCCAGCCATTCCTCCTACACAGCCGATGCCCCCATTCACAGATCCGTGTCTTGGTGACCGGGGACCTTCCCGCTGGTGTGCAGGCACGCAGGGCATGATCCATGTGGGTCTTTTCTGCTGCAGGGGACTCGGGCTGCAGCATGGTGTCTGGCCCACACGCGAGCAAGGGCGTAATAAATCCCTGTCGGGAGTGAATGAATACATTTTACCTCCAAAGGAGCTCCGCGCCTAGAGGGCCGGCTGCCAAGCCTCCTCCCCTGCTCCTTCCCGGGAGCCTGTGATATTTAATTAATATGAGCCGAGCAGAGCCCACTTTATGGTGCTGGCCCAGGGGCCACCCATAATTGAGAAATGATAGGAGGCACCTGCGACTTGACCTTGGCTAATGATGGATAGACCCACACGGAGATCAGAAGCCAAAGACCCGTGGGCCGGAGCCTCCGCCGAGAGCCAGGTGGAAGAGGGAGAGATGCCTGCCGACCCGGCTGGCCATCTCAGAGGGCAGGACAGCTCCTGGGACATTCGGGCAGGCACGTTGACTCAGGGGACACTCCCGAGGAGTTGGGGGTTCATCCACACCCAGCTGTGACTCTCTGAAGAGCCTCCAGTACCCGGTTCTCAGGCACCCCGAGCCCTGGGTGCCTGGTTGCTGGCGGAGTGGACGGTGGAAGGATCGAGCACTGCGCAGAAAGCAGAGCCAGGGAGCGTCAGCGGGTGGTGACCGACTGGGGCTCCGCCAGGCTCAGCCCTCCCTTCTGCCCTAAGCGTGCGGAGGATTTGCATGTGCCGTGAGCCTTCATCAAGGTCACCTGCGCACCCCAAGTGACGCCACTCCTGTCCCTATAAGAGAAAGGGGATCCATTTGGGGGAGGCTGCTGTTCCTCCCAGCTCCGTGGAGGGGAGGCTTCGGGCCCCGGGGGTCTCCACTCTCAACCAAGCCAGGCAATGTCTGGGCACCGAGGGAGCCAGAGGCCCTTCATGCTCGGCCCTGGAGACAGCTCGCTGGCCCGGGGCAGCGAGGGCAGCGCGGGGCGGGGCTCCAGCCGGAAGGGCTGGGGAGGTGGCGAGGCGCCGAGGGCAGAGCACAGAGCCTCAGAGCGCAGGGCGTGTTTCAGGTCCCCCGCGGAGAGGAGGGGAAGGGACACCCACGTTTCTATTTGATGGAGCAGCTTCTACCTGGAGAGTCGCTGTCAGCCCAGAGCTGAGTGGGCGCAGTGTGGAGACCCTCGCCCTGGGCTCCTGGCTGATCTCTGCCTCCTGAGTGTAACTTGGAGAGGGGACGGGGCAGGGGGGAGGGGAGAGAGAGAGAGAGAGAGAGAGAGAGAGAGAGAGAGAGAGAGAGAGAGAGAGAGAGAGAAAAAATACACAACAGAAAATGTACCATCTCAACCTTCTTTTTTTTTTTTTTTTTTTTTTTTTTTTGGTACCAGGGATTGAACCCAGGGGTGCTTAACCACTGAGCCACATCCCCAGCTCCCCCTTTTTATTTATTTATTTTGTATTTTATTTAGAGACAGGATTTCTCTGAGTTACTTAGGGCCTCCCCACGTTGCTGAGGCTGGCTTTGAACTCGCAATCCTCCTGCCTCAGCCTCCCCAGCCCTGGGGTGACATGCCTGTGCCACCATGCCTGGCAGTATTTGCATTTTTGAGACAGACTGATTTCACCTAGGTCTCCAGTGCTCACCCGTGCCTCAGAATTTCCTTCCTTTTTAGGGCTGAGTAGTATTCCATTTTATGAATCCACCACCTCAATCCATCCCTTGGGGGACCCTGATGTTGCTGCCACCTTTAGCTGTTGTGGATAACGCTGCTGCAGATGTGAGGGTACACATCTCTCTTCAAAGCCCTGCTTTCCATTCTGTAAGGTGTACACCCAGATGCGGAATTTCTGGACCACAGCGTAATTCTATGTTTAAGTTTTTGAGGACCAACGAGGGGTCTGCCCTCTTTGACGTTCCCGCCCACAGTGCCCAGGGTTCCAATTTCTCCACAGCCTCTCCAATGTGTTATTTTCTTCCCTTTTCTTTCCTTCAGAGAAATACTATGGATCCCAATGGTGGGAGGGAGCATCTCGTTGCAGTTTGACTTGCGTGTCCCTAAGGACTGTTTGACTTTGAACCCCTTTCCATCCAGCAGTTGGCCGTTGGTAGATCTCTTTTCCACGTGATGCAGAGAAAGGAGCCCAGGTTGTTTCATGGTCCAGGGGACCCCACCACCGCCCCACCACCCAGTCATGGCTCAAACTCTGATTTCTTCACTGTGTGACGGTAGCCAAGTGGCTCCACCTCTCTGGGCTCCAGTTCCCCCATTGATGACATAGAGGAAGTTATTCACACCCGGGGCTGATAGAGAACTGGAGGGGGGTTTGGAATTCTCATTTCTAGCCTGCAGGTGGACCTCACTCCCCTCTAGAATTCATTGCCATCTTTGGAATTTGGGGTGCTAGTGCCGCTGAGTGGGGTTGCGGTCTCCCTGCTTGACCATGGTGACCAGCCGCAGGCACACACGGGCATTTGGGGAAAAGGGGATTTTAGCTTTTTGGAACAGTGGGCTCAAGACTCCTATAACACATCTGGCCCCTCCAGAGCTCTGTGGGGTTCTGAAGGATTCAGGTCATGCTCTGGTCATCCCTGCTGTGGCTTCTCAATGGTTAATTTCCATCAAAACTCACGTGGAGGCTTGGTCCCCAGTGTGATGCTGTTGGGCTTTGAAGGGGGATTGTCTTTGGGGGAGATTAGATTAGTCCTCTCCAGAGCAGCTTGCTGCAAAATGAGCCGGGGCCTCTCTCCTGTCCTGCATGTGTGACTCTCTTCCATGTGCACCTGCTTCCTTTCCCCCATAAGACCCTCCCCAGATGATGAGCAGAGGACCATGCCAGTCTCCCAAACTGGGAGTCAAGATGAACCTCTTTTCTTTATAAATTTCTCAGTCTTGAGTATTTTGTCACAGCAATGGAAAACGTCCTGAGAAGCCCACATGCTTCACACTGGAGGTTGAGCAAATCCAGGTCAGTTGTTCAGAAACCCACTGTCCATTCCTTCTAGACATGGGCTGGGCTGTGTTCCTAGCCTCGCCTGCTGGGGGCTGCAGCCGTCCTTCTGCACACCGGCTGACAGGGTGAGGGCCACAGTGATGCATGCCACTGGCAGCCTGCGGGACCCTCCACTCTCCCCCCACACTGATGTCCACCTTGACCCTGTTGAAGGAGACAGAGCTGGGTCCTCGACTATCCCTGTGCCAAGTCCATTCCTATTTCCACCCTGCAGCCAGCTGTAAGCCAAATAATCAAGAAATGAACTCTTGTTGTGTGAAGCCATGAAGACTGTGGAGGCCAATTCAGCAGCTGGTGATCTCCCAAGGTCAGGGGTCAGGAGCCTGCACGTCTGAGCCACTGCAGAGTAGATGCCACCTGGTTCTTGTCAAGTAAGTCAGCAAACTATGTGGTGCCTGTTGGGTGCTCGGTAAGTGCCTTCCCAGTGGGAAACGGGTGCGAGCTCACCCGACGGTGGCCAGGGTCACACATGTATTCTGGATGGACTTGACAATGTTTCAGAAAAGAGACACCAGCCTCCCAGAGCTGGGAGCCTGGGTAAGTGACTTAGGGACATCCCAGAGCTGGCACTTGAGATGCTAGCTACACCCAAATCTGGGTCGCTGTGCTAGGCCAGCCTAACAAAGCCTCCCAGCCTGGGTGGCTTAAACACTGGAAATGTATTCCCTCAGGCTGGGGTCACTGCAGGGGTAGAGCATTTTCCCAGCATGGGGGAGATCCTGGGTTCCATCCCTGGTACTTAAAAAAAGAGTAAAAGAAATGTGTTGTGTCACAGTTCTGGAAGTTAGAAATCTGGCATCAGGATGTGCTAATCAGCTTCCCAGGACTCTGACAAATACCAGAGGAAATCAACTTAAAAGGAGGAAAGGTTTCTCAGGGCTCATGGTTCCAGACTCGACCCTGTTTCCTCTGGTCCTGTGGAGAGCTGGTATATCAAGGTGGGAGCACTGGCAGAGGAGACAGCTCACCTGACCTCATGGCAGCCAGGAAGGAACAAGGAGGGAGGGTCCTGGGTCCCCCTGTCCCCTCGAGGGCACACCCCAACCACCTAACTCTCTTCCACAGGCCCCACTTCTTAAAGGATCCACCAGCTCCCAATAGTGCCACGGACTGGCTGCCAAGCCTTCAATAAGTGCCTTTGGGGACATTTACAATTCAAACCTAACACAAGGTGTCAGCAGGGTGGCTCTCTCTGAGGCAGAGGACAATCTGCTCCCCACCTTTCTGCTCGTTGGGGTTCGCCAGCGATCCTTGGCATCCCTGGTGTGGAGAAGCCCCTGATTCCTGACTTCATCCTCCAGTGTCATGGTGAGGAGGACTTTGGGGAAGGGGGTTTCCTTTCTGGCTCCATCAACAGACCAGCTGCTGAGGCCCATCCTGCTCCAGGGCCTGCCTGGGTCTCCCCCCTGCCTCCCGGAGCACTCCCGGCTCCCGCCAGGAGCAGCCTCCCCACGGGCACGCTGTCCCTCAACCTCCCTGCCTGGCACAGCACGTGTTCCAGTTGGTCTGAATCCCAGGGCTGCCTCGGGGTGCAAACCTGAGCACTAGACCCTTGGGGTTCAGCTTCCTCCCTTGTGAAACGAGTGTAACAAATCCCCACTTAGTCGAGGTAGCCTGAGGTTGCAACCAGACTGCAGGGATCCTGATTACCTAGAGGAAATTTTCTGGGTGATTCACTTGGTCCCCAGAAGTTAACTATCTGTGAAAGGATCTTGGTGAAGCCCTATTAAATATTCCAATCATGTCAGGAGCAGCCTTGGGAGAGGAGGGATCAGTCAACTGCAGCCTATGGGACATGTCTGGCCCCCAGCTTGTGTTTGTCAATAAAGTTTTATTGGTACACAACATGCTTGTTTGTTACCATCTTGGTCAGGGCTGGTTTTGCAAGACAAGGGCAGAATGGAAGAGTGGCCACCCAGACCTTCTGGCCCACAAAACCCAAAATATTCCTTATGTGGCCTCTTAGAGAAAGAGCTTGCTGATCCTTGGGGTAGAACAATCTGGACTCTGGTGGTGTCAAACCGGGATTCCAAGGTCAGCCTTCGCCCTTCCTGGCTGTGTTGTGTTGGCCCTACTGTGTGAGATCACCTTTCCGCCTGTACCCTAAGCTCCTTGGGACAGTGAGGTGACAGGTCCTTACGCCAAGCTTTGTTCTAACAGCAAAGAAGAAGAGCTCTGGGGGCCTCCACAGCTGCATCAGGGTCCCTGGTATTCAGTAGGTGCTCAGTACAGGAATTGTCCCCTGTCATCTCCATCCTAGCAGGGATGGGGGACCTCATCCCTACCTAGAGAGGCCTTGCTGGCCCCGGTTGGAGCATTTGGTGACAGCAGTTAATGAGGCCCCTCCAGCCCTTTGTGGCTCCAGGGAAACTCCCAACTCCGAAGCCGCCGCTGCCCCTGGCCGGGGGGGCCGTGCTGTCCTGGTGCCGGTTCCCGGGGCTCCGCTCCATCCCGCGCCCCGGAGTGATGGAAAGAAGTCAGTCAGAGGAAAAGACGGATCGAGCGCCTCTGCGGCCCCATCTCCCTCCAGATCTCTGGATTTCCATATATTTGAAAACCTAATATAAACAACAGAGGGGAAATTTGCATTTCAGGCAGGAAGGAATGAAAAATTGAGGCGGGGTAATGTATTTCCGCGTGCGGAAGAGGGATGACCGCGGCGATCCAGCCGCTGACGACAGGCCCGATCGGCCGGTGGCAACTCATTTCCTGGCAGAATATAGGGCTCGTCTGCCGGAACGGTTCGCAGGCCCGAGAAGGGCGCCTCCGCCGGCTCTGCGGCCTCCCTTTCTGGGTTCTATCAAGACCCTTTATGCGGATTTAATACGATATGGATGATCCACACGGAGACAAATAAATTCTTAGGTACCTTTCAGTTTTCTGAGGTTCTCATGGTTACATGTGGCTTTGTTTGCATTTTTTTTTGCAGGCGCATGAAAAGGAGATGTGTAAAAAAATAAGCAACCCAATCGGATGGTGATTTATGGTCAGTCGTGAAATGATGATAAAACAGAAATTTTTTGAAGTTCATTTCTAGATTGCCAGAGGTGGGGGGGCTGTAGGAGTGATGAGCTTGGGGGAATCTTGGTTCTGGTAAAAGCTGGATTTGGTGCAAAGTTTGGCCTAGATATGCTCCTAGGTCTCGGGCCTTTTAAGGAAACCATATAGAGCCAGGGATAATGATAATGGTGTTGCTTTTGATTTTGCAAATGGAGAATGGGGTGCCTAGAGAGGTTAAGTCAGTTTCCTAAGATCACACAGCAAGCAAGTGGCAGATTCAGGATTAGAAGTCTCTCAGTGCCTGGGGGTTGTGACAAAGCTGTTTAAGAGTCTGCCATAGGTTTTATGACCTCCTCTGTGGCATCCAAGTGGCAGGAACAACTCCAAAACGGGAAAGCCTGTAATGGGGTAGCCTTCCCCTCGGGCACTTCATTAGCCGTGCTAGGGTGGAGCAGAATTGGCGTGTGTCCAACACCAGGGCTGGCTGGGAATTCACTCGGAGGGAACCAGAGGCCCGGAAGCTGGCTGTGCCACTCAGCTGGTGGCCCAGACAGGCATGGATGGACACAGGACACCTGGTCAGCGGGGTCAGAGCGTTCATATTGAGCTCTGTTACGCTATTTCTGCCCAGTTTTCTAATAGACTCCCATGGATTCTGTCCTCCAAGTCCAATGTCCATTCCATGCCCAGGGACCTTAATTTCAGAACCAAGGATTGCAGGGAAGAAATGCAGCCTAATGGACAGAGCACAGGCGGTGGAGTCGGGTAGCCCAGGTTCAGATCCGGCCTCCCCACGTAGGCGGGTGACCTGTTCAACCTGGGCCCTCATTTCCCACCTGTGTAAAGGGGAAGCCCACCTCCCCTGCAGGAGGGCGTGAGCAGCGGAGGGCCCGGCGCCCGGGAGGAGTTCATTTCAGGCCCCCTCTTCATCCCTGCGGAGGTCCTCGATCCCTGCTGTGGCTCCACCTGACTCGCTGCAGGTAAGTCTGCCTCCGTTTTCCCACATGGACCAAAGGTGACTTAAAACGCATGATCTGAAGCTCTCTGGGTCTGCTCTGGACTCGGGGCGGGGCGGGGAGCTCCAACTCTGGAGACTCCACACTCACAGGGACCTGAGGGATGACATCTAACAGGGTCCTTTCCACTTATTGGGTCTATGGATCAAAAGCTCCTTTTCCAAAAGCAGCTCCTTTTCCAAAATGACCCAAATGAGAATTGTAGGGTGTTGGCTGTATCTGCGGTGAGACAGCAGAGCTGCAGTTAATTGAGCATATACTACACGCCCAGCCCAGGAGGTCCTTGGTATCTCATTGAACCCCCAAATCACCCTGGCAAGTGGTTATTGTTTCCTCTGGTTTGGCCACGAGGCGGTGAGCAGAGTGAGAGGAAGCAGGAAGCCCAGTCTGGACAGACAGCAAGGCTCGGGACCCACCTGATGTCTGACAGCAAGCGCGTCCTTTGCAATGTGCCCCTCTCCTAGGGCTGACACCAGGAGGAGGGGGTTTGGTGGTGATGGGTGTGCATGGAGGCACCTGTGAGTCACAGGTCTCAGATGCTGAGACACGCCACTGCCCTGACACTGCTGTGGAGCCACCGTCCGTGACTTGAGGTCAACCTCTATCATGGAGGACTCCGGAGTTTGCCCCAGACCACCTGGCTATGGGTTTACCTTGTGGGGGAAATTGACAAAGGCAATCGCTAGGCTACAATACTCGGATGAGCCAGGATCCGTTTTATTCTCCTGCTCTCTGTTGGATCCATTTGTCTGAACATCCGTGGGTGTTCATTCTAGTGATGGAAACATGGCCAGGAAGGGGCAGGGGGAGCTGTTTACTTAACTACCCATTACCTTCCATGCAAACACGCACCCCTGCACCCAGTGCCCCCATCCATCCATCCACCCATCCAACCACCCATCCATCCACCCACCCATCCATCCACCCATCCATCCACCCATCCACCCATCTACCCATTCACCCATCTACCCATCCACCCATCCACCCATCTACCCATCTACCCATCTACCCATCCACCCATCCACCCATCTACCCATCCACCCATCTACCCATTCACCCATCCATCCACCCATCCACCCATCTACCCATCCACCCATCTACCCATCCACCCATCCATCCACCCATCCACCCATCTACCCATCCACCCATCTACCCATCCACCCATCCACCCATCTACCCATCCACCCATCTACCCATCCACCCATCCATCCACCCATCCACCCATCTACCCATCCACCCATCTACCCATCCACCCATCCATCCACCCACCCATCCATCCACCCACCCATCCACCCATCCACCCACCCACCCATCCATCCACCCATCCACCCATCCATCTACCCATCCACCCATCCATCCATCCACCCACCCATCCACCCATCCACCCACCCACCCACCCACCCATCCATCCACCCATCCATCCACCCATCCACCCATAAATCCATCCACCCATCCATCCACCCATCCACCCATCCACCCATCCACCCACCCACCCATCCACCCATCCATCCACCCATCCACCCATCCATCCATCCACCCACCCATCCACCCATCCACCCATCCACCCACCCATCCGTCCATCCACCCATCCACCCATCCACCCATCCACCCATCCATCCACCCATCCACCCATCCACCCATCCATCCACCCATCCACCCACCCATCCACCCATCCATCCATCCACCCATCCATCCACCCATCCACCCATCCATCCACCCATCCATCCATCCACCCATCCACCCATCCACCCATCCACCCATCCATCCACCCATCCACCCATCCATCCACCCATCCACCCATCCATCCACCCATCCATCCATCCACCCATCCACCCATCCACCCATCCACCCATCCACCCATCCATCCACCCATCCACCCATCCACCCACCCACCCATCCACCCATCCATCCACCCATCCACCCATCCATCCATCCACCCACCCATCCACCCATCCACCCATCCACCCACCCATCCATCCATCCACCCATCCACCCATCCACCCATCCACCCATCCACCCATCCATCCACCCATCCACCCATCCACCCATCCATCCACCCATCCACCCACCCATCCACCCATCCATCCATCCACCCATCCACCCATCCACCCATCCACCCATCCATCCACCCATCCACCCATCCATCCACCCATCCACCTATCCACCCACCCACCCATCCACCCACCCACCCATCCACCCATCCATCCACCCATCCACCCATCCATCCATCCACCCACCCATCCACCCATCCACCCATCCACCCATCCACCCATCCACCCATCCATCCACCCATCCACCCATCCACCCATCCACCCATCCACCCATCCACCCATCCATCCACCCATCCATCCATCCACCCATCCACCCATCCACCCATCCACCCATCCACCCATCCATCCACCCATCCACCTATCCACCCACCCACCCATCCACCCACCCACCCATCCACCCATCCATCCACCCATCCACCCATCCATCCATCCACCCACCCATCCACCCATCCACCCATCCACCCATCCATCCACCCATCCATCCATCCACCCATCCACCCATCCACCCATCCACCCATCCATCCACCCATCCACCCATCCACCCATCCATCTACCCATCCACCCATCCATCCATCCACCCACCCATCCACCCATCCATCCACCCATCCACCCATCCACCCATCCATCCACCCATCCATCCATCCACCCACCCATCCATCCATCCATCCACCCATCCACCCATCCACCCATCCACCCATCCATCTACCCATCCACCTATCCATCCATCCACCCACCCATCCACCCATCCACCCATCCACCCATCCATCCACCCATCCATCCATCCACCCATCCACCCATCCACCCACCTACTCATCCACCCATCCATCCACCCATCCACCCATCCACCCATCTACCCATCCACCCATCCATCCACCCATCCACCCATCCACCCATCCACCCATCCATCCACCCATCCACCCATCCACCCATCCACCCATCCATCCACCCATCCACCCATCCATCCATCCACCCATCCACCCATCCACCCATCCATCCACCCATCCACCCATCCATCCACCCATCCACCCATCCGCCCATCCATCCACCCATCCATCCACCCATCCACCCATCCGCCCATCCATCCACCCATCCACCCATCCATCCACCCATCCACCCATCCTTCCATCCACCCACCCATCCACCCATCCACCCACCCATCCACCCATCCATCCACCCATCCACCCATCCATCCATCCACCCATCCACCCATCCACCCATCCATCCACCCATCCACCCATCCATCCACCCATCCACCCATCCGCCCATCCATCCACCCATCCATCCATCATCCATCCACCCATCCACCCATCTACCCATCCACCCACCCATCCACCCATCCACCCATCCACCCATCCATCCACCCATCCACCCATCCGTCCACCTTTCCATCCCATTCATCCGTCTATTTAACCAGTTGATGGATTTGCCAGTCATCACTTCCTTCCTGGAAACCTCTAGGTGCCAGGCCGCACGCTGCTCCTGAAGTTTACAGACTGAGCAAGTCAGATACAGTCCCTGCCCTGAAGGAGCTCGGAGGCCAGCGGGGCTGTTGAATGAGCGAGCAGACTTTTGTCATCGTTAACGGCCAATAGAGATTCCTGTCCTCCTCGCTCCTTTCCCTCCACAGCTTTTAATGTGACAAGCCAGCGTGCTGCGTGTCTGGCCTTTACCGTCTCCACATTCTAGCTCAGTGAGGTCACAAATTTTGCTTTGCGACCACTGCATCTTCCATTCTGGAAGAGTATTCGCTCAATACACAATGATCGCATTAATGTATGGATGAGAACAGGGCCTCATAAAGCTTGCGGCATCGGAGGATCCAGTTGCTAGGGACATACTCTCAGTGTGTGGGAAGCATACAGTGTGTAAGAAGAGCCCACAGTAGGGATCTTTGCTGGGCCTAAAAGTTTCAGGAAGGCTTCCCAGAAAAAGAGAGGCTTCCCTGGAGTCCTGAGGAGGTGTCAGAGGCTTCCAGGTGGAGGGACTGGATTGCGGCAGGTGCACAGGGAAAGGCGGCACGCAGGGGGCTCTGAGATGCAAAGGACCTTTAAGATAATCAGATGCTACCCATGCCTACTCCACTCCTAAGACCTTTTTTGATAAGACCCTTTTCTTCTTGGTCTTCTTGGATATTCCAAGGACATTTAGGAGGCTAGGCAACCATCATTCCGTATACAGGGACCATTCTGCCACTCAGTATTGTGGTCACTGGGCTGGGACTCTATGCAACCTGTAGAAAGTCATGGCTGCTCCCTCTCATTAGTTGAGATACTATTGAATGCTTCTTAGATGGGCGAGTGAGCTGTATCCAGGGGAGGCAGAGGTGATGTGATGCAGACCCCACAGTCAAGTGCGTGGAGTTCAGAACCCAGCTCTCCCCCTTCCTCTTTGTGCTGAGGGACATTTATGTAGAGTGCAGAGGAAGAGCCCGTGAGTTATTTTTCAGGAAACATTGCATTTCATTGAACAAATGTCAGAGCCCCTGGGCGGTGCGGCCTCTGTGCTGTGGTCTGGGGAAGCTGCAATGCCTGGGACGAGATGCTGGTGTTGATTCTGCACCGAGGGACTCCCAGAAGCCCTGCCCCTGGGGGTTCCCCAGGCAGACGTCGCTGGTCCCTTCTGCAGGGGAGCCCGGGATCGCTGAGTGACTGGACCAATCTGGGCCTCCATCTCTCACGTCCCCAGGAATCTCTCCAAGTCAGACGCCCGTGATTGTCTGATCTCCAGTGACAGCCTGGTGGCATGAGAGACAGTGGCTTTGTGTCCCTAGAGCCCTGGAGGAGGGGGAGGCTGCTCTTGGTCACAGGTGACACTGGGTGGTTCCAGCAGAGGCCCTTTGTCCTGCAGTGGCCAGATATCCCAAGAGAGGGGGCAGCGAAAGAGCTTGATTGGGAGACGAGACATTCGGAGCTCGGAAAGCATTTCCCGCTGGAGGAGCTGGGGGTTGAGGCCGCCCCTCTGGCAGAGAGGGGTCCTCCTCTGGCCTGTGTGGGGGGTCCAGGTAGCACTGAGGGAACTAGAGTCCCCTGAGAAGCCAGGAGTGGAGGAGAGGGGCCCTCCTGAATCACCACCCAGATTTGGACCTCTGATCGACCCTTCAGCAGACCCTGTTGTTCCGTCTCCACATCTTGGTGTATCTCCTGGGTCTGACCCCTCGGCAGCATCTATGACCCCCACCTGCCCACAACTAACCCCTGGGAGGCAGCAAGGTGACCCCCTGGTCTCCATGCTGACCTTTCTCCCGAGCCCACCCCTGCGTTTTCTCCAGTAGCCCAATGGACCCCTCTCCTCAGAAGATCAACTGAATCCTGTCTTTAAAAATGCTCCAGTAGCTTCCCAGGGATGGGGTTTCATCTCCTGCCCCGACACAGAGGCCAGATCTTCTTGTCACTCACCCTGACATAGTACTGCCCCCACTCCCTCACTTCCCCGTCCCCAACACACAGGTCTTCTCTTATTTCCTTAAATACACTGAGCTCTTCCCTACCACAGGACCTTTGCACATGCTGGGGCGGGATTCGTTCTCCTGGTAACCTTCCATTGCCCTGATCACTCCACAGGAGTAATAAGGATCTTTTCTAGATCAGCATCCAGTTTATGTTATGATGAATGAGAACACTAAACAATTTGGAATTAATTTTTGTTGACCTGTCTCCTGTCTCCCCCTATGAGACTACAAGCCCCGTGAAGACGGGCCACGTCACATCTGCCTGCTGCCCTGGCTCCAGCACCGGTCTGCACGCGCGCCAGTCTCCCGTCAGCACAGGGATCCTAATGGCCTCATTATCTGCATCCCAGTGAAGGCACCAATGTCCCAACGACCCTGGTGGAATCAGGGACGCGGGACTGTTTGCAAAGATCAGGGCGGCACGCGGGATGAGGGGAATTCCGGGTAAACCTCCTGAGAGGGTCCTGATCTGCCACCTCTATTTGTTGAAGTCACTCTGAGTCCAAGAAAATGGCCTCAGTCTGTCCTGAGGACGGGGCCGCATCTGGAGCCGGCCGGGCCTGGTACGCGTGTGCGTCCCGCCCTCTTCCCCCATGTGCCCTTGGACCAGGGGCTGGGTGTCACCGAGCCTTGGTTTCCCTTATGCTGGATGGGGACAGCGGCACCCGCCTCTAGGGTTAACGGAAGGGTTAGTGGATGCAGCGTCCGGAGGGGCCACGGAACAATCTCCATGAACATCAGCTTCCTGTCCCTGTCCTTGGGCTGACCCTCAAGGAGCCCCCACGTCTGCTTGTGTGACCACAGGCCCTGCCGCCTGCCGTGTTTGAAAATCATGCTAATAATTGATTTTAAAATTCTCAGGAGTCCAGCCTAGAAGTCCCAGGGACAAACCAAACACAGCGCCTCCCGGAAGCAGAGGAGGGGTCTGGAAGTCGTCTGGGGACTCGCCCTCCCTGCCCCCTGGTTGCTCTCCCACCAGCAGGTCCTGGTTTCTGCACCACCTTCCCGCGTGAGAGGCCCGTGGGGGCCCCCGGGTCCAGCAGGTGGGACCTGTTCTGCCGCTTCGCAGCTGTGACCACGTGTGGTCAAGGGCTCGTCCCCTGACACCTGCATCTTCCCGGAACCTCAGCCTGGGCTCATCTTTGGAGCTGGGTCCCTGCAGGTGTCAGGAAGGAGCTCGAGATGAGATCAAGCTGGGTTAGGATGAGCCTCCAGGCTAAATTCCTCAGAGCAAGAGAGAAGGGGCAAAAAGAGGGACCCAGAGGGGCAGGTCCCGGGAACGGAGAGACATGTCCACCAGCCCAGGGTGACCAGCAGCTTCACCCTCAGCCTGCCCCTTGATTTACGACCTCCAGCCCCCAGAACCAGGGAGGGTGCATTTCTGGTGTTTTGAGCCTCCCTGGTTGTGGTAACTTGTTTCGACAGTCGGTGACCTTGGTCCACTTGGCTCGACATTTTTGTTTTTTGGTACCAGGGATTGGACTCGGGGCGCTCCACACCTGAGCCACCTCCCCAGCCCCATTTTGTATTTTATTTAGAGACAGGGTCTCACTGAGTTGCTTAGGGCCTCGCTTTTTGCTGAGGTTGGCTTTGAACTCGAGATCCTCCTGCCTCAGCCTCCAGAGCCGCTGGGATGACCAGCATGCGCCACCATGCCTAGCCTTGATTAGACTTTTGAGCCTCGGTCTCCTCATCTGTAAAATGGGTGTCCTGGTCATCTTGATTCTCTGGGAGAGCTGGCACTACCTGGCTTAGGTGATGGCTGGGTAAATGGCACCTGTCACTCTTACCTTCCTGCATGGCTTGCTCCGGGGCCTCTCCCTGCCAGAGCCCAGCAGGTCTGTGGAGGAGAAGCCAGGGAGCCGCCAGGGAGCCACTGTCCTTGAAGCCAGCTACACCAGTAAAAGGACCGCAGTCTCCCTGATGGGAGCCCAGTGTCCCTGCCCACCTCCACTTCCTGAGCTGCCAGGACCTTCCCCTGGGGACCCTCAGCCTTTCCTTCTTGCTCCTTCCACGTCCATTCTCGGCCAGGGGCACCCTTTTCCCAGGACCCAGCGCAGGGAGAGTTAGAGAGACGCAGCCTTGGGTGACAACGTGGGGGACCCTCTCTGTCTCTCTCTTTCTCTCCTCCTCCTCTCTTCTCCTCAGTCCCTCTCTTTAAAAATCAGAAATGGCCATCTTTGGAAGGTTTCCCAGATTGGTGGAAACAATTCCACCCCAGGCCCCGACTCTGCCGCGGGCGCCCCGCCGCGCGCCCTGCATCCCCCACCGCAGCGCCGCCCAAAGTCACCACTCTGTCCTCCCGCCTGCCGCCCGCCCACTCCCTGGCCCCGGGCCCAGGACCCTTCTATTTTCAGGAAGGCTCCCTTGACCCGTGGGTCCTTCAGCCACAACCGAGGTGGCGCCGGCTGGAACCCAGGCGTGAAATTATGAAAGAATGAGGTCCCGCGGCCTCCGGTGGCGCTCCGGCCTCAGATGTGAAATTGCCATTTTCCCCTCCCCCCCTCGCACCGGCCTGTCGCAGGCGGGGCGGAAAAGATTGTATTTATCACCTGTCAGGATCTGCCAGAGCTGAGTTACGTGAGGCAGGACAGCATAAAATTATCATACACAAGCATGAAATTACAAAATCGCTCGGAACTGAACAACAAAATTATTTCATTTCGAAGGGAGGCTATTCCATTTTTTAGCCTTGACACCTTGACTGCCAAACTTTGAATTGAAATTGAGTGTGCGGACCATGGAATAGAGACAGCAATAACAAGAAGTAGCATGTAAACTAGCCATGCAGACACACTACATTAATGGCCCCTGAAACCTCCCACCGGAGACATGTAACTAAATAAATGTCACATGTCCCAGTGACTCAACTCGCCTTCCACAACTAGAAACAACTTAAGTCAACGTTGGCCCTTGGGTCCAATATTGGGGGTCCCTGGGAGGAGCTGGGTCCAAGCTGGCTCTTCTCATCCACAGATCCATGTCCTCGTGAAAGAACGTCCAGGATTTGGAGTCGTGTGTGTGCAACATGGGGTAGCTGTGTGACTATGAGTGAGTGTCTCAACCTCTCTGAGCCTCCATTTCGTTATTTGTGAACATGAAATGGATCGCTGTTTTATGCAGTTGTTATGAGGACAAAAGCGGCTCAGATACAGAGTCAGACTCACGGTAGGTCTACAGAATCACGGGGTTGGGATGAGTCGATTATCCACCCTCTTTCTTGCCCCTTTAAAGTTTCTGTGTACTGGAAGCATTGACCCAACATGCTTGACTGAGCCTAGCAGAGAAAACGTGACAGTGACTTGTGTTTGAAGTTGGGTTGGATTCTTCATTCTTTTTTTTTTTTTCCCCTGGTACCAGGGATTAAACTCATCATCGACCACTGAGCCACCTCCCCATCCCTATTTTGTATCTTATTTAGAGACAGGGTCTCTGAGTTGCTTAGTTCCTGCTGTTGCTGAGGCTGACTTTGAACTCGAGATCCTCCTGCCTCAGCCTCCCCAGCCGCTGAGATTATAGGCATGCGCCACCGCACCCCGCTTGGATTATTGGTTCTTAATCCCAGTTTTTCATCCTTTAAGTGCCCACTTAAGCCCCTCCCACCGGAGGCGGGGCTTATTTTCTCATCCAATTGTAACTGGGCATGGCCACGTGACTTCATTTGACCAATGGTTTGTGTGCAGATGTGACGTAAACAGAAGTTTTAAAAAGAGAGTGGCTTGCCTTGGGTTCTGTCACTCCTATGTGCTTGGGAGATGCTGGTCATGGGGGACAGACAGACGAAGCAGCCAGGAGCCGTGTCCAGCTAGCCTAAAGGGTCCTCCCGGAGCAAAGGAAATAATGTTTGCTGCTGTCCTCTGACAGTGGTGGGTGTATTTGTTACGCAGCAAATACTGACTAATAAAACAGAGTTGGATGGTTGTAAGCAGAGGTTCGCCTTCATGAAGACTCTGAAGAACATTGAAAACCCACTTGAACTTGGAGATTCTTGATCAAGTGCAACTGGTCTGGGAATAACAGTATACCTTGGGTCTCTGCCTTCTACCCCTGCCATGCCAGCCTTGCCCCATAAATACGGGAACCCATCTGGGACAGTGAGAATCTACCTCAAACGAACCTGCAGTCCCTTTCCATGACATATGTTTTATAATACCCATTTTTAAAAATTTTGAAATGAGACTCACACATTCCATCTACATACAGACTTAATTTCGAAAAAAATCAATATAATGCCCTAACCGTAATATAAAAGGTGAATAAAATGAAAGCAATTTGTAATAAAATAATATCTATTTCAATATGTAAATTATCGAGACACCGTTCTGTGCTGGGAGACATAATGAAGCTGTCTGATGCTTATACCTACTTATCACGAGTGAGTCGAGAATTTCAGACAAATATTCAGTTGAATATTGTCGACATTTTTTCTCTCTATTTGACATTTTGAAATAAGAGCGAAATTAGCGTATTCACGCGTAAGGGTGGCATTGCCAGGGTTGGACCGCCAATCTCCACCGACACAGGTGGGCTGGGGTGGTGAATGGAGTTTCATGAGCAGCTTTGAGGCCAGTGCCCGGATGTTTCCAGAATGGCAAACAGTCTTCAAGAAGGTTTTGGATGAACAAAGTCCTGCCTCTCCCTAATTCCTCCGCAGGGCTATTCCAGGAAAATTCCAGAAATGCATTGTCGTGTATGAGGTGGTTTTGGTCCCTGGCTCAGGTACGAAGGGGGCGGAAGTTTCAGCTGCACGCACGTTCAGAGGGTGTCAGAATCCCCGTGGGTCCATTACTGGCGTGGGACCCTCCGGGTCGCCTGCCTAGTGTTGCTGGTGGAATCTTTCTCAATCAGTCGTTACAGTTTTCATCCTGGGTGCAGTTGATATTTTGGGTCAGAGAAACCTTTCTTGCTGTCCTTGTCTTATGGGATTTTTATGGCATCTGTCACCTCTACCCACTCAGTGACAGTAGCATCCCCCCCGCACCTCCCCTCCCCTCCCATCAAGTTGTGACCACTCCAAATACCTCTGGATTTGTCTGCTGCAGACAATGGGTGCAAAGATCCCCCTCTTGAAAACCACTGGACTAAGAAAATTCAAATGCCCCGTCGCCCTACGTTCCCCTGAAGTTCCCTCAGGAGAAAGTTACCTCCATTAAGAAAGCTTGTGCCAGACGCAGTGGCTCACGCCTGTAATCCCAGCAGCAGGGGAGGTTGAGGCAGGAGGATTGAAAGTTGGAGGCCAGCCTCAGCAATTTAGCAAGACCTTAAGCGACTTAGTGAGACCCTGACTCAAAATAAAAAATAAAAATGGCTGGGGATGTGGCTCGGTGAGGAAGTGACCCTAGGTTCAATCCCCAGTACCAAAACAAACAAACAAACAAACAAAAAAAAAAAAAAACAAACAAGATCCAAAGACAGAAAAACATGTCCAGAAAACCCCGGGTTTCCTTCTGTCATTTCATCCCATAACTGATGTTGGGGACCTGCTCTGTGTCAGACATAGGGATGGTGGTGGACATAATTGTCCTTTGACTCAAGGAGTTAAAATTGCTCAGTCACCCCGGCCCCTCTCTGCCCTCTTGTCCCCACCCGGGACCCCCAGCCTCTTTCTCATGCTGTGTGTTCCCACACTGGGTGGCATCCTGAGTCCTGCTGCCTGTCTCTGATCCGGTCTCCACCTGCGGCTTGAGTGACCTCATTCCATTGCAGCTTTGGAGCTGGAGCCTGTCACTCCTCCCCTGGACACACCTGGTCTCCTGTTGCACACTGGGAAAAACAGGACCCAGAAGTCTCCTTGCCTGCTCTGGTCATGGTCCTGTCCTGGTGTCCCCTCTACTGTCCTCACTCGGTGCAAAGTCGGCCTCCGTGAGGGCGAAGCCTGGGGCTGGGTGACGGGAGGCCTTGGAGTTCAGAGCCGGGCGATCCTCGGGAAGCATCCGCCCCTGCCGTAGGTCAAGCCCACCAAAGCCAGGTCCTCGGAGGGGACGCCGTCCCCCGTCAGTTCTTTATAAAGGATGGCAGTGGCTTAGGTCATCCGGGGATCCAGCTGGGGGTCAGCGGTGCGGAGGGAGCATGCAGGGTCCAGGGTCAGAGGCAGCACCGCCTCCCTGTGCTGGGCTCTGAGCTGTAGGGTCTTCTAGCACCTTCTAGGCACCCCTGTGGTGTGCAGTGCAGTCCCCCTCTGTTGATCATGGTCCCCGTTGGATGCTGCTGCTGCTGAGCCTGAGAGAGCAGGTCATTTGCTGACGTCGCTGAGCCACAGAGGTCACAGCGGGCTTGGCCAGGCCACCAGCGTCTCTTCCACGATGACTTCCAGAGTTCCCGCCATGACTCCTGGAGTCCGCTCTGGCTGGCTGCCCACTGACCTCCCCTCTGCCAGCACAGGGCTGTCCCACAGTGCAGCTCTGACCTGGGTCCTCTCTGCTCTCCTTATTTTCATTTCATCCAGGGTGAAGCCTGATCCACAAAGTCTCGTGAGATTTTTCCCGCTGCCCACCTCTTCAAACGCACCCCTCTCCATGCCTGGCTCAGTGGCTGCGCCTGTGAGCTGTTGCTTGGCAACCTGATCTTGCCGCAGGACCTTGGCACATGCTGCCCGCTTTGCCGATTGATGCTTTTTGCCTTGTTCAAACTGCAAATCAGCTGTGCAGGTCCCTCCTGCGAACCCCCTAAGCCCCAGTCTGGGACAGGAGCATTGGACACACACACATGCATCAGTGTTCCTTTCCTCTTTGCAGGGCTAGGTTTTAATCTAGTCTCTTCCTCTGGACTGGGAGCCCCACGAAGGGAACAACCCAGCTTGCTTTGCTCATATTAGCTTAATGCACGGCACATAGTAGGTGCTAATTAAATGACTGCTTGTTGACCGAATAAATGAGTGTCTGGTTCAGAGTTATGTGCTGCGTCTTCTGCACCTGCCATCTCAAAGCTTGGGTGGTCTTGCCCCTGGGGGAGGACCCTTCCTCTGTCCCTTGCAGGTGTGGCTGGTACCCATGCAGTCCTCCTGCAGAGGACCAACGACCTCCAGCCTTCTCCACGTAAACCCCGCACTGGCATCTGTATATCTTCTATCACACGTCACTTATCACTGCGAGTGACTTGCATGGTGGGCTGCACGGCACTTTGCTTATGCACACTCCTGCAGAGGGGTGGTCTTTCAGCCCCTCTCTTCTTGCATTTGATCTGTTTTAGCTCAGAGGATCTTGCCCCTGGGTGCCAATTGGAAGCAACTAGAGACTTTCCAAAAAACGTCCCTGCCTGGCCTCCTGGAATCTGTGCTGTGAGCTTCCAGGTGACTCCAGGAAGCAGCCCGGGCTGAGAACCGCCGTCTGGAGCTACCAGCGGTTCCCGCGCTGGAGAGAGACGCGGGCCCCAGGAGGGTGCCCAGCATGGAGGGCCTCTCCCCTTGGGGTCCTGCAGCGGCAGATCAGAGTCAGCGTTTCTCAAACGCCCCACGCCTTGCGGGTACTGCCGTGCACCAGGTCCTCGACCTTGGCACCCTGCTGTCCGGACATCCTGCTGCAGGACTGTGCCGTGCGTGGGAGGAGGTGTAATGGCCACCCCGACCTCCACCACCAGATCCCAGCAGCGCCCCCCTCGCCTGCCACCACCCGACATTGTGATCGCCGAAAACATCTCCCGACACCGCCGGATTCCTCAGGGAGGGCAAGAGCAGCCCAGGTGAGAATGAGGGAGTCACCCCAGAGCAGTGCCCTCCCCTGCCCCAGGACCTTTGCCTGTGCTGTTCCTTCTGCAGACGACTCTCCCCCAGGCTTCCCCTGACACCTCTTGGTGACCCGTCACCTCCCCCAGGAAGCCTGTCCTGATCGCTACCCCACCCAGCTCGGGGGAAGCTGAGCAAGGAGCTGTGTGTGGTGTGCGTCCTGGAGAAGGAGCGTTCTCTGGGCGGGGCCAGGGTGACAAGGCGCTGGGGGCGGGGCTGGGGACCAGGAGGAGGCGCCCAGCATGTGCGTGGGGATGGCAGGTGGCCAGCGCTGTCCTCTGGCTGGAGCCGTGTCAGAGCGGCAGGGAGGAGATGAAGAGGCTGCTTGTTACGCGGCAGGCGGGAGCTGCCCAGGACGCGGGGCTGGGCGTGGTGGGCGGGGAGTGTGGGCGCGGGGCGGCGCCCGGGTGAAGGGGTGGATCCCAGGAGGCCCCACCCAGAGGGCGAGGCGGCGGGGCGGTGGAGTCATCGGGGCAACGGCGGCACAGAAGCCGGGGTCGCCTGACCCGGGTCATGAAGAGCCCAGGGCTCAGGTCCGCGCGTGAGTCACAAAGCTGACCGTCCAGGAGAGGCTGATGCCGAGCAGACGGTTGTCACGGTCACGGCCAGCCCCCCAACAGGAGCCTGGTCACCCTTGAGATGCGGCCCTTTCTGGTGACACTGAGGCTCCGGGAGGTGAGTGACTTCTCCAGGGTGGCGGATTTGGTGACTGGCAGGGCCGCACTGGAACCCCTACAGGTCCCTCCTTCCGTCCAGCAGCCCCTGGACCTGGTGAAGCCCCGTCTTCCATCCAGACGCGAGAAGGCAGGAGAGCGCTCGGCGGGAGGCAGAGCCATGGTCTCCAGCCCCCTTGCCCTGTCCCCTGGCTGGGTCCCCAGCACGGCCCTCCCGGGCCACCAGCCTCTGCAGTAGGAAGGTGCTCAGACCACGCTGGTCGCCCTCTGACCTCCTCCTTTCTTCCCTCACCATTAACTTTCTGTGCTACGTATTATTTTTCTCACTTCGCTGAGGAGAAACAGATCTGGTGAGGTCACACAGGGAGGAGGTGACCGAGTGCCCTCTCTGAACCCAGGCCTCTGGCCACAGCACCCGTATTGTCTGGTTTGTGATATGTCGTCCCTCAGTGTGTTGGTCAGTAAATTCTCATTTTCCTCCTGGCTTTTGAATTTAGGATTCCCTGCAGTCCTTCTGAATTTAGGCTTTTCTGGACTCCAAGATGGTTCCCAGCAAAACTGGCACCTGCGGATAAAATAAAATAAACCCGGGTGCGGGGACGCATGCCTATACTCCTGGTTGATGGGGAGGCTGAGGCAGGAGGATCTCAAGTTCAAGGCCAGCCTCAGCAACTTAGTGAGGCCCTAACCAACTTAGTGAGACTCTGTCTCAGAATAAAAAATAACAGGGCTGAGGAGGTGGCTCCGTGGTGGAACATCCCTGGGTTCAATCCCCGGTACCAAAAATAAAAATGATAATAACAAAACCAAAGCAAGTACGTTCAGGAAAACTGTGTCTGACAGCAACGCGACCTCCCAGCCCTGAGCTTTCTCTGGCAGCCGCATCCCGACTGGGACACCTAGGGGCACGGGGGGCCCATGCAAGGCCTCTATCTGTGGAAAGCTCTGTGCCAGTCACCAGCACCTCTCCTTGCGCCCCGATGCCAGGCACCACAGCCACCTGGAGACCCTCTTTGGCTCACTAGCCCTGGGGACCAGAGTGGCTTCCCTGCGAAGCTCAGCCTGGGGTTGCTCCCTGCCATGTTTCCCAGAGACGCAGGAGCTGCTGAGACCTGCCTTGGATATTTGGCACAGAGGAAGGAGCCCTCGAGGAGTTGGCCAGTGGCTTTGGCCTTCCAAGTCACCCTCCTGGCCCCTGCCTGCCTTCGGCTGGGGACCGCTGGGTGGTGCTTCTGGCCGTATGGACTCCCGGATGGAAGGCCAGGCGTCTTGCTATGGAGGCTGAGGAGGGCGGGCACTGTTTTGGGTCCTTCCCCGGGTGGTCCTGAGCCAGTCCCTCCTCCGGCCAAGCCTCGGCTGCTCACCTGTAAAATGGGGATGCTCGGTGGCCCGCAGGGTGCCGTGCCGTGTTCACCCAGGGCAGCCTTTGCAGGCCCGCATGCAGCAGCTGCTCTGTGCACAGCAGAGGCCTGCCTTCTCCTCTTCTTCTCCTGTCCCTAGGGAGAGGGGCGATGGCACCTCAGCACAGGCTCCCACCTGACCGGGAATCCCTGCCCAAGCATTGGTGACATGCTGCTTGGATCCCCCAGTGAGGAACGGGTGCCGACCTCTCAGGAGGACCTCTGGACAGAAGCGCTGGGCACGCAGCTCCCGTGCTGGGGTGCACGCCAGTGGGTGGGCTCAGCACTCCTGCATGTCCACGCCCTCGTGTCCAGGGCTCCTGCCACCATCAGGGCCTCAGTCCTGCCACCATGGAGAGCTGAATTCTGCCAACGGCCCCAGAGCCTCCAGGAGAGGACATGGGCCTTTCAACATCTTGATTTTAATCTGGGGAGACCCACGCGGCCCTTTCGACCTATGGAACCCGGAAAAATCAGAGTGTGTTGTTTGAAGCTGCTGAATCTGCAGCCATCTGACACCAGGGCTCTGGAAACTCCCCTCCCGTCTACCTGCCTCTCACACAGGCCGTGAGAGAAGTTGGCATCCCGGGCCAGACCTCGTGCTGAGCAACTGATGGGGCCCAGCCACTCGATTCCCCCTCCTGCCTCAGACATAAGCATTTACCCATCACTGGTTGGGGTCTGGCAGGAGCAGGGCCAGAGGACCAGTATTGGGCCCATCCCGGGACATCGCAGGCCTCTGCCTGGAGCAGCCTGGTAGGTCAAGGATGCGTGGGGTGGATCAGTCAGCTTTGTGCTACTATAATGAAATACCTCAGGCAAGCTGCTTATGAAGAAAAGAGGTTTATTGCTGTGGGGTGTGGTGGCACAGCCCTGTCATTCCAGTGGCTTGGGAGGCTGAGGCAGGAGGATCACAAGTTCAAAGTCAGCCTCAGTAATTAAGCAAGGCCCTAAGCAACTCACAAGACCCAGCCTCAAAATAAAAATAAATTAAAAAAAAGGGCTGGGGAAGTGGCTCAGTGGTGAAGTGGCTCAGTGGCTAAGCGCCCCTGGGTTCAATCCCCGGTACCTAAAAAGAAAAAAACAAAGAGGATTTTTTTTTTTAGCTCAGTTTTGGAGACTCAGCCTCCAAGATCAGAAGGTGCCCTCACTGAGCGTCTGGAAGGGCCCCTTGGAGGCGTCACATTCCAAGGGGGTGTGAGCAGAAGCAGGGGTCACATCTCATGCCAGGAAGCAGAGAGCCGAGGAGCCAGGCCTGACCCTCTGGAAACAGCCCTCTTGAGAACCACCCAGGGGGCTGGTGGGAAGGACCTTTGCCCGCCCGGCCCCTCCGGGTGACCCAAGGACCTCCCAGAGACCCCTGTGAAAGGTCCCATGCTCCTTCCGACAGCACCACCCTGGGGACCAGGCTCCCCCACATGGACCCTGGGGACACCCACACCACAGCCAAACCTTAGCCGAGGGGCCGAGGCCTGGCTGAAGTGCGGTGGGCGTGACCCTGGCCACATGAGCAGGCAGCTGTCCTGCGGCCACCTTGTCCTGCCCAGGGGGACAGCCTGGGGCCCAGGCCGCCCATGGGGCCGTCCTGGAGGTGCTGCCTGCTGTCCCTTCCGCACCCAGGCTGAGCCCGGCTGCTCACCGAGACCCCAGCAGCCGAGGGCACCGCCCGCCACTGCCAAGTGCCATCTCCATCCGCCGTCCCTGCAGCCGTCTCCTTCGGGACCCGCGGCGATGTGACGTCCATCAGCCTTCGCTCTTGGAAGGAGACGTGCACATTGTGGAAAAGGTGCGGAAAGAAGTCGCCACCCAGGTAACAAGCAGGTGCCGCCGTCTCGCGCGCGCAGAGCCGGTGGAGGAACGGGGAGGGGTTTCTACCTCCCGGAGCAAACGACCCTGAGTGTGGGCGACATCGGCCTCCAGGATCGTTTCCCCGTAAAACTGAGACCTCACACACGCTTGAACAGGGGCGTCTTTAACGGAGCGTCCGGCCTCCCCGCGACCCGCGGCCCGCTTCGCTTCCCCGCTGCCTTTCCTTCCTCCCGCCTAAACCCTGGTGTGAGCAGCGGGTCAGCTGGACGCACGTCCTACCCACCATGGGCGGAGGGCGTCGCCCTGGGCCGGCATTTCTGTTCTTGGAAAGATTGATAAGGACAGGGGAGGTTGTGGGTGGGGATGGAGGACGTGAGCCCAACTCAGTGTTGGTCACCCGCCAGGATGCAGCCTCACCCACGCGGGATCCGCTGGCCTTCACTCCTAAAGGCTGAGCCTCTCCACCCAAGTGGCAGGTGTCATGGTCTTTGGGATATTCCAGTTTAAATGGTGTTTTTTTTTTTTTTTTTTTTTTTTCTTTTTTCTTTTTGGCACTGGGATTGAACCCAAGGGGTTGCATAACCACTAAGCCACATGCCCAACCCTTTAAATTTTTCTATTTGGAGACAAAGTCTCGCTATGTTGATTAGGACCTCGCTAAGTTGCTGGCCTCAGACTTGCCATCCTCCTGCCTCAGCCTCCCAAGCCGCTGGGATGACAGGCACGCGCTGCTGCACCCAGCTTAATGTGGGTTATTGAAGGAGAGACACACATACTCCTGGGCAGGGGTGGAACGCACCCCAAGTATGAGGTTGCCTGGGTTGTCCGCTCTGTCACCCCGGGTCCAGCTCCAGACCCGAGAAGCAGAACTCAAGAGAATCAGAGCTGGGAGGGGACTCGGAGGGCCCCTGGACCCACCTGCCACTGAGACCCAGAGAGGCTCACACGGTGCAGGAACCGAGAGGGATCGCCCCGCCCCGCCCCCACCCCCACCCCCACCCCCTTTCCCAGGCCCCTCAGGGCCCAGCGCTTCTCCCTGGGGGAGGAATGTGTCATTTTTTCCTTTGATTTTTTAGTCGGCTCTTTTTAGTTATACGGAACATCGGGATTCATTTTGCCATAATTATAAAAGCGTGGAAGATGATTTGCTCTACTTCAGTCCCTGGGACCTCCCACCACGCCACC
The DNA here is from genome assembly GCF_902686445.1 of Sciurus carolinensis. NCBI lineage: Eukaryota > Metazoa > Chordata > Mammalia > Rodentia > Sciuridae > Sciurus > Sciurus carolinensis. Next base: position 126,933,624 of record NC_062220.1, read on the forward strand.
CGCCTCTCTTCCTTCTATCACTGATCTTCCCGCTATTAATGTAAAGTTATTTTTCTGACTATTGTCTTATGGATATACGTGGTGCTGAGATTCACTGTGGTATGGTCATGTATGTCCACAGGACGGTCACATGCATTCCACTGCTCTTCCCTTATCCTGTCCCCTCTAGCCCCTTCACCTAGCCCACCGACCCTTGAAGGAATACCCTCCCTCTTTTTCCTCTCTCTCCCCCCACCTCTTAGTTTGGATTAGCTTCTGCAAATTAGAGAAAATACTCGACCTTTGGGTTTTTTGGGGGAACTGGTTTATTTCACTTAGCACTTCTATCCATTTACTGGTAAATGCCATAAAAGTCATTCTTCTTTACGGCTGAATAATATTCCATGGTGTATATGTACTATATTTTCTTTATTCATTCATCTGTTGAAGGACATCTAGGTTGGTTCCACAGCTTAGCTATTGTGAATTGAGCAGCTATGAACATTGATGTGGCTGCGTCACTGTAGTATGCTGTTTTAAGTCCTTTGGGTATAGACCGAGGAGTGGGATAACTGGGTCAAATGGGGGTTCCATTCCTAGTTTTTAGAGGAATCTCCACACTGCTGTCCCCAGTGGTTGAACTAACTTGCAGTCCCACCCACATTGAATGAGGGTACCTTTCCCCCCACATCCTCGCCGACACTTCTTATTATTTGTATTCTTGAAAATTGCCATTCTGATGGGCGAGGTGGAATCTCGGTGCAGTTGATTTGCATTTCCCTGATGTGAGAGATGCTGAACATTTTCTCACATATTTGCCTGCCGTTTGTATTTCTTCCATTGAGAAGGGTTACTTTAGCATTTCAGAAACTTGCACCGAGTGAGCCACCCAAGGCAGACACATTGCAGGAAGGCGCCATTGCTGAGGGGTGGTGCCCGCGAGAGCGACTGAGAGCAGAAGGAGCAGCCACCTTCATTCAAAGCCCTTTGGCTGAGGGGCTGCGTTCTTCCAGCTGGGAGGGCTCACAAGAAGGAAGTGCATCTGTCCAGGGAAGGATGGTGGAGAGCTCCCCTTTCTAGTCTCCACACCACGGTGGGGTGAAGCCGCAGTCCTGCGATGTGCAACCTGAGTGCGGATCTGAGATCTAATGCGTCCTGGCTCTGTGACCTTAGGCAAGTGTGCTCACCACTCTGAGCCTCTGTTTGCCATTTACAGAACAGGCTCCTCCACAGGTAGTGTAGAGCTTGTAGATCAAGCATGTTAAATGCCTCCTCTCTGGGAGGGGCTCAACTGAAGGTAGATATTGGCAGAATTAATCACTAAGAAGCAGTGAGACTTATTTTTATGCTTTATAAGGATATGCCAGGTGGTGTGAGCTGACCGGAGTTCTTACCTTGGCTCCTGTGTGACCCTAGACAACTTAGCTAACCTCTCTGGGTTTCCTTTTCTTCTCTGTGAAATAAGAATGTAATAGAATGCGTCTCACAGGATCGCAGACAGTAATTAGGGTAGTCGATACATGTAAGGAACGTAGCCCAAGGTCGTGCACGGAAGGGGTGCTCAGTTCATGCTACTTCTCTTGTTGGTGACCTTGCCGTCATCATGATTGTCCTCTGGAGACCTGGGAGGGCTTTGCCCTGGTTCAGCAGTTCCAGCCCATGGCTCGGGGGGAGATGGTTAGGGACCTGCGTTCACTGAGCATCTACTATGTCTGGTGCTGAACTAGGTGATGCCACAGGCTTATTTCCAGGTAATCTTTCTGAAATCCTCTGGACCAGGGGATCTTCCTCAGTCTCATGGGTACAGGCGGATCATGTCACAGAGCAGTGCAGAGGCTTGCCCAAAGTCTTGGCCCTGCAAAGCGCAGGAGCTGGGATTTGAACCCAGCTCAGCATGACTCCATGGCTGCTGGCCCTGCACCACACCCACCAGGCCCATCTACGGCCCATCCTCCCCTCATTCCCCGGGTGCCTATTCCTCAAGTGAGCACCTTCCATCTACCCAACCACCTATCCATCCATCCATCCATCCACCCGTCCGTCCATCCATCCACCCATCCATCCATCCATCCATCCATCCACCCACCCATTCATCCATCCTTCCTTCTATCCATCTACCCATCCACCTATCCATCCATCCATCCATCCACCCGTCCATCCATCCATCCATCCACCCATCCATCCATCTGTCCTTCCATTCGTCCATCCATCCATCCACCCGTCCATCCATCCATCCATCCACCCATCCATCCATCCATCCACACATCCACCCATCCATCCATCCACACATCCACCCATCCATCCATTCATCCGTCCTTCCGTCCATCCATCCATCCATCCACCCATCCGTCTGTCCATCCATCCATGCTATTGTGGAAGGGAAGTCTCAGAAACCAGGGCTCCTCTCTCTCAGTCAGGAAGGTCCCTGCATCTGACATGCTTCTCCCTGGCACCTCGTCGTTATTCCTGAATAACTCTTCAGCCACGGTGATCGCAGCCGGCCTTCCAGCTTCTGGCAAACCCGCTCCACCTGGCCCTGCCCTAGAATTCTCCCCCAGAGGCAAAATGATCCCAGTCACTGCCCTGCTGGGGACTGTCCACGGCTCACCCTTCCTGTTCAGGTACAATCCAAATGGCACCTGCCAGGCCAGCGGGTCCTCTGCCCCAGGTTCTGCCCCCTCCCCAGGCTCCCCGCTGCACATCCACCCACCTTCCAACCCAGATGAACGGGCTGTGGGCCACCTGCCTCGACGCACTCTGGGTCTTGGTGTTTGTGGTCCCTCTGATCTGATGCCCTTTGGACCTTTGATGGGCAGACAGACTTGTGGACACTTTGTTCTGCTGCTGTCACATATGGAAGAAAGGTGTCCAGTCCTCCATTAGCCAGTGACAGAGAGGTGGGTGGGTGGGAACAGGACGTGGAGGAAGAGAGTGAAGAGGAGGGCAGAGAGGGAGGAAGGGAGAGAGGAAAGGATGGGGCGGGAGAGAGCAGAGGAGGGGGAGGAGGGAGGAGGAGGGAGGAGGGGGAAAGAAGGAAGAGGAGGGGGAGGAGGGAGGAGGAGGGAGGAGGGGAGAAGAAGGAGGAGGAGGGGGAAGAGGGAGGAGGGAGTGGGGAAAAGGGAGGAGGAGGGAAGAAGGAGGAGGGGGAGGGAGAGAGTGGAGGAGGGAGGAGGAGGAGGGAGGAGGGGGAAAGAAGGAAGAGGAGGGGAGGAGGGAGGGAAGAGGGAGGAAGAGAGAAGAAGGAGGAGGAGGGGGAAGAGGGAGGAGGAGGGAGGAGAGGGGAAGGAGGAGGGGGGAGGTAGAGGAGGAAGGGGAGGAGGGGAAGAGGGGGAGGAGGGAATAGGGGAAAAAAGTCTTATTAAGTAATTATCCTTGGGAAGAGGGACTTTGGGGGATCTTACTTTTAATTCTGTATCTTAAAATTATTTGTCTTAGTCCATTGATACATTTGCCAAAATGGACAACCCTAAGAAAGTGACTTTTGTTGGTGGGGGGATACCGGGGATTGAACTCAGAGGCACTCAGTCACCGAGCCACCTCCCCAGACCTATTTTGTATTTTTAAATTTACAGACAGGGTCTCACTGTGTTGCTTAAGGTCTCATTTTTGCTGAGGCTGGCTTTGACTCTCCATCCTCCTGTCTCAGCCTCCGGAGCTGCTGGTGTGACAGGTGTGTGTCCCTGCACCAAGCAGAAAGTAACTTTAAACTACGACCAGGGGCCTCAGGTGCAGGTCCTTTGTGGGACCCCTTGCTCAGAGTTACGTGCACCTTGCCATGGATGGATGGCTAGCTGTCTCCTGGGAGGAGCGGAGGGCAGGTGGGCCCCTCCTGTGCCTGGGTCTCCGCTGTCCCACGCACGGCCTGGTCAGGACCAGCTGGACCTTGGTCTTGTAAATGTCTGACTAATGACCAGAGGAAAGGGACTCATTCTACCACCACGGATGGTCCGGGTCAAATCACATAAAGGACCAGTACAGCAGTGGGACCGCAGGGTGCCCTCAATTAGTCGTGGCCGTGAGGACGGCTGGGACGGCCAAGGCCACCAGATCGAGGACCATGGAAAGGCCCTCATGTTCGGGTGATGTGGGTCATTAAGGCTGTTGGCTTCTTCCCAGAGACGATGACCCTGCAGTGGGAAGCAAAGTGGTCCCCAAAGTCTCGTCATGGACATCACCGTCCAGGGTCTGGTTAGGAATGTGAATCTGGACCTCCACTGTGGCCTCGAGGCAGAGACTCCGAGTTGAGGCCTGGAAACCTGTGTTTCAACAAGTCTGCGGGAGAGGCTGGTGCGTGGTCGAGTTTGAAGTCCATGAACTTGGAGGCAGACCCTGCTGCTTCAGCCCTGCTCCTGACTGGCTGTGTGTCCTTGGGATACTGTTCTCACCTCTCTGGTCTCTGTGTCCTCCTCTGTCATGTGGGGACGTCAGCAGGGCCCACCTCATGGTGGGTGTGGATGGGCGGTGAGAATTACATAGAGCAGATTGGGGTCCAGACGGAGCCCCAGCCCTGTTACCCAGGACCCCATTTCATGGGGTCAAAACTGTCTTTGGTTGTCAGACTCATTCAAATAGTAAATGCAGGCGGAAAGTTTGTCTTTACACCGGTCTCTTCAACTTCAGTGGCACGAAAGTCACCCGGGGTGTGGTGGGGGTCAACATTCTGATTCAGGAATTCTGGGTGGAATTGCTGCGTTTCCGGGGAGCCCTCCAGTGGGAGATGCTGCTGATCCTGGCACTTGGATCCCAGGCCCACTGGGCTTCCATTGGGCTCCCGTAATGAGCCAAGGCCACAGGCTGGCCCTGGGAAGGTGGGAGCACCCACTGCAGAGCATCCGGGACATCGTCTCAGGACAAAGCACCGTGAGCCTGGCATCGAGTCCTGGAGACGTGGCTTGAGATCCCCGTCTGCTCTCCAGGCTAGACCCAGCCCTTCCCAGGCTAGACCCAGCCCTTCCCTCTCTGCCCTCGGAGTCCTCTTCTGCCATGTCCACCCCTCAGTGCCCACGCCCAGGACACGTGGGAACAATCACATCCTCACTTTGTAATGAACGCATGGAATACGTTTCCTCGGGATGAGGGTTTTGCAGAGTTCCAAGATGGCGACCTGCCGTGGGACAGTACAGGAGTCGGGACAGGGCGTTGCTGAGGATGCTGACCAGTTCTTGCTGTTGGCCTGAGACTCACTCCTGCAGTTGCCCTGAAATCCAGGTGGCTCCAGGGGACGCTTGTTGGGCCGCCTCTCTGGGTGGGCTCTGCAGACACACGTCCATGTAGAGGACCTCCCAGGGTCCCCCCCCCACAAGCCTGATTTCCTCCACCGTCTGCTCTGCAGCCCATCCCAGAATTCAAGACCCCGTTCACTTCCAAAGGGATGTGCTGGGACTCGGGGGGAAGGGGTCAGACCCACGCGATTCGGGGGGGAACAAAGAATACTTTGGAGGGAGAGGAACTCGGTCCCCCTCCCGGCCACGCGGAGCCACCCCCCACGCAGGAGCATGCACACGCGCACGCGTACACACGCATGCACACGCACAGCCTGCTCGGCCGCATGTCACCAGCCATCAGCTCCTTCCCCATTGCCGTTTGCAGGCAGAGTCCCCTACAGATGTGCCCCAGGGCCGGGAGAAGGCGCTGGAGCCGGGGCTGGGGAGGGCTGGAGGCAGAGGGGCCCTCAAAGAGTTAAACCTCGCCTCGCCAGACTGTGAACGCGCCCGACTCTCCCCCACCGCCCCCCTCAATCCAGCCAAACAACAGCTTGACATTTTCCATCCTTCACGAGAAAGACAAAGACGGGAAGATATTCCCATGATCCCTTTCTGCATGCCTAACCGTGAGCTCAGGTGCCGTAGCGTTTGCCCCTTGCCGGCCTCATCAACGTGAAGGGCGATCCCATCCCTTCTGCATCTTTCGCTCGCCACTGCTTGATTAATTGGCTGGCGACGACGCGGGCGGAATACCTAATGCCTCTCCTTCCCCTGTTCTTCCTTCGCTGCATTTACATATACTTTATATTCCATAATTTTCACCCAAAAAGAAAGAGAGAGGGAGAGAGGGGAGAGAGGAGAGGAGAGCGGGGGCCCATCTCAGTAATTTGATGTAATGACGGCATGTCACCAAAAAGAGGAATTAGAAAAATCTGTAGGTATTTAATTTATTCCTGGTTTTTTTTTTTTTTTCAAGTAGATCTCTCTGAGAGGAGCATTAATATTCATGGACAAGGGGAAAAAGTATACTCAATAGGAAAATTCCAGATTTTTTTAAGGGGGGGAGGTGACTAACTTCAATGCATTTTTAAGCACTATTATTTAACTAATAGCGCCGAGTGCGCCGGACCCGGTTCCCCGTCAGAGAACAGAAGTGGGGCTGGGTCTGCCATCGAGGGCTCAGCCTGCTGGGCTCACGCCCACGCTGAACAGCGGCCTCTGTGTTCTCCTCTCCTCCCGGGAGGAGGCGAATAAAGAAGGAAAACATAAATAGAGCCCTGTGCAGAGTCCCAGGCTGGAGTTTCAGTCCCTCTCCAGCCTCCTCGCCGATGGGAACAGTGTCCGAGGGCGGAACAGTCTCCTGGGGTCTCCGGCTGGGCCACCTCCTTGCTGTGTGCTTGGGGTCTGGTTTTGTGCCATTCGTGAACTGCTGGATGATCAGAGCTGGATCGTGTGAGGCTGTAGTCACAGAGTTAGGGAGGAGCAGGGACCACAGCCTCGGAGCCCCTGGATGGGGTGGCCGATGGCTGCAGTGGGGGGAGGGGTCCACTCTGTCCAAATGACCTCAGAGGTGGTAGATTCTCCTGGTCATGGTGATGTTTGTGGAGTCCCAAGTGGGTCAGCAGGAAGGTGGGCCCTTAGCCACCAGGGACACGGATGCCCAGCTCTGTCATAACCAACGAGGTCAGAAACACACTTGAGCTTGTGGGTCCTGAGTCCCAATCATTTGTGGTGCTACAACTAAGAGCAATAATGTTACGATGAGCACTACCATGCATCACTATTTTTTCTTTATATTTTCTTTCCTTTTTCTTGTACGAGGGTGCTTTTCCACTGAGCCACATTCCAACCCTTTTCATTTTTTATTTAGAGGCTGGCCTCCAACTTACCATCCTCCTGCCTCAGCCTCCCAAGCCGCTGGGATGGATGACAGGCATGTGCCACCGTGCCTGGTTGTTCGTTCTATTTTCTTTTTGAGTTCAAACTCTCATACAATCAGATAGGCTATTTCACCCCTGTTCATATCCTACCTGAATCAAAATAGAATTTCACTATCTGAGCAGGAACTCTGGTACTCCCCCCAAGTCAATGCATCCTCTCCAAAGAGGGCCCCCTTCTGCCTTCCTGCACCGTGGAAGAGTTTTGCTTACCCTTGAACTTTATGCCAACAGAATCATGCAGTGTATATTCGAGGTTTTTTCCCCAACCATTGAGTTTTGGGGTTCTAGCCACGTCATGGTGAGTAGTTGTGGTTCATTCTTCTTATGACCCTGCCGTCTCCCAATGTGCAAATAGAGCAGGAGTCAATGACCCACTCGCCTACGGTGGCCCTGGGACTGTTCCTGAGCTCTTAGGAACAAAGCTGGCGTGAACATTCCTCTCCCTCCCTGCCTTTCAGGAGCCATCCACCCTCATTCCGCTTCCAAAGATACCCAGGCATGGAATATCCGGTCACAGCGCAGACACCCCTTTAGCTTCAGCAGGGGCTGCTAAACGGTCTTCAGAAGGGTTGCCCCGGCGAACACGCCTTCCAGCAGAGCCTGGGGTCCCAGTGGACCCCATGCCTTCTTGCTGTTGGCATCATTTCTGTTATCTTCACATGAGGGTCATGAAGATGGGGCAAGAGGAAACCCAGAGACGGAGTGGGGACACTCACTCAGAGCCAGACAGAGAAAGACTCAGAGAGGGAAACCCAGTCGGAAGAACCAGAGAAGTCCAGGTGGAAACCCGGACAGAGAGGAACTCTGAGAGCAAGGTCAGTGGATGCAGGAAAACAGATTCAGAAAAGAGAGAAGAGGAAGATGGAAATGAACTTGGCGATGGGCGGGCGGAGGAGGCAGAAGCCCAGGAGCGAGGCGCAGAGGAGGGGCGAAGGGCGGAGGGACAGACGGCTCGGGAGGCGGCCCCGGAGGAGGGCGGCTGGAAATGGGTCTCTTGGTAGTTTATGAAACACGGCCTTTTTAAAAAAAGTGCTTCTTGATATTTTTATGTTTATATGTTTTAACTTGGACCCGGCTTCATGGAAAATGCATGAGGAATAAGTGGTTTCTGGGAATGTTTTATACATGACCCGGGAGCTGCCAGGAGGCCGAGGAGGTGGAGGCAGGGAGGCGTGCGCCACGTCCTCCTTGGGCCTCGCGGGCAGGGCATGGGGCCGGGGCCGACGTGGCTTCTCGCAAGGTCACGTGCAAGGCAACCCTGGGTGGGGGGAGCTGGGGAGCCTGGACGCACCCCTGGCTCCGCCCTCCCGGGGACATGGACCATCCTCATCCCGCCTCTGAGCCTCAGTTCCCTCTGCACCCTGGGGTGCCCACAGGGCGGGTCTGGGGAGAGGTGGATCCGACCCGGGGCCAGGGAACCCGGGCTTGAGTAACGGAGGCCACCGGCAACTTAAGCTCAGCCTGAAAAGCACCCTGCTAGCCGAGCGCGGGAGAGATGCCACCTGAGCGCGCGCCGATCTCCGCGCTTCCGCAGGTGCAGCCGGGACCCAGACCTGCAGGGGCTGGGGGGCTGGTTTGTCCCCCAGTGTGGCCGCCACCCTCCTAGCAGCCCCGTCCTCTGGGACTCTGTCCTAGCATGCTACCCGTGCGTAGCCCCTGGCTTTTGATCGAGAGGCTCCCTGAGCTTGCACGGCAGGCGGAGAGGACGCACAGCCTTCGTGCCACCACTCTCTCCCCCGGAAGAAGAGGCGCGGGTCCCGCCGTTTTGCGTGCGATGCCTCCCGCTTCCTGGAAGCTTTTATTCAGATTGGCCCTCAAATAGCACCAGCCTCTCCCCTGAGACGGGTTTCCTGAGCCTGGGGACTTGGTTGAATCTTGCTCCTGAGTCCAGCAGGGAGGGGCGGGCTGTGCCTGTCTCTGCACCCCAGGAGCTGGTCCCCGGGAGGCCTGCAGCGAGGTCACGGGAGCCCTTGATCAGGTCTCTGTCGGCAAAGTCCGTGGTCAGGTATCACAGGAGCTGCAGAGGTAGAGTACATGGGAGCCTTCTAGAACTTTCCTTCTGGAGGCTAGAGTTTGACTCCTTGCCAGGGTGAAAGCAGGCTCTAGAGTGAGCTTTGGAAGGGAGGCCAGTGTGTCCCTAAAGCGGGGCTCACCCGTTCCCCAGAGTTCCCCAGCCTCTGAGCGTCCTTTACTAACAGAGGCAGGAGCAGGACTGGGTGCCTTTCCTGCTCTGTCTCTGGCCTCCTGTGGGATCCTGGGCAAGTCACTACCCCTTTCTGGGCTTTAATTTGCGCGTCTGTTAACGGGGGTTGGTGTGAGAAAGGGTGGGGTGGGGGATGGTCAAGGTCCTTCCGATTCTCAGACTTGGCACCTCGGAAGCTGCTCTTTGGGAAGGCGTGACTTCCAGCCCAACCGTGCAGGAGAGGTGCAGTCACTGATTCTCCCCGCAATAGGATCGTGTTCAGAGCTCTCCAGGGAGAAAGGAAGGGGCGAACCCTTTTCGAAGGACCAAAATGGAGCAGAGGGCCCCTTGCGAATCTGTCACCTTGAGAGACCTACGCTCAAGTTCATTTACCTTGCACACTGTCCTCTGCCTAAAATCTAAGGAAGAAAAATCCTCCCTGCGATGTTTTGGTTCACAGAGGAAAGGAAACACATACTCTGGAGGAAAATGTGGAAAGTATAAAAAATAAGAAATAAAAGGACAAATATTCCATTTGTCGAACAGGTATTTATTTAACACCTACTTTGTGCCAATCACAACACAAGGAAACCGGTTTCCATACAGCTCCCCTACATATTTCCTGTATATAATATCTATATATATGCAGAGGAGATAACACTTGAATTTGCAATTTTATTTAAATTCCCATTATATTCATTTTGATATTAGTGGAGCTAGTTCCTCAGATAAACTCAAGATTTATAAACTGGCTTTCTTTTTTCTGATTGTAAAAGTAATGTGTGTGTTTACTGAAGCAAATGTGGACGTTATAGGCAAATAAAAGAAAGATTACTTAAAACCCCCACCCAGACTTCTCGCTGTGCATCCAGGATTCTTTACATACCTCTGTGTAACCTGCTTCTTCCTGAGACCATGGACCTCCTGTCCCCTGGTCATTGTCCCTCACCAAACTGAAACACACCAGCAGGCAGCAAGCTAGCAGGAGTCAGGAATTCTCGTCTGTTCAAGTCACTTATATTCAGAAAAGTACCTGGCACGCAGTGGCACTAGATGTTGCCTAAGTAACACATGCTCTGTGTAATGGAAAGAATGAATGGAATATTACTCAGCCATAAAGAGAATGACTTTGAATCTTGCCAGTAAGTGGATGGATCTGGAGACTGTTAAATGCTAGGCAAAATAAGCCAATCCCCCAAAACCAAAGGTCAGCTGTTTTCTCTGATATGCGGATACTAACCCACAACAAAGGTGGGAGGGGAAAATAGAAGTTCAGAAGGTTAGACAAGGGGGAATGAAGGGAAGGGAGGGGGATGGGAATAGGAGAGACAGTGGAATGAATCTGACTTAACTTTCCTGTGTTCACCTATGAATTCCTGACCAGTGAAACTCCACATCATGTTCAACCACAAGACTGGGATCCTAATTAGAATAAGTTGTGCTCCATGTTTGTATAAATATGTCAAAATACACTGTACTGTCATGTATAACCAAAAAAACAAATCTTAAAAAAGAAAAAAAGAATGAATGGGACGGAATTAAATGGAACTCACAGTTGTATAATCTGCTTTTAAAAGAGTGCTAACATGTAATCAGTGTTTTCTACTATGAAATAATCCCCTGGAACATGATTGGTGACACCTTTATACACATCATACACGTAAATTGTAGCTTTTCCAGTCTTATCTTGTGACCATCTAGACATCTCTGGAAAGATCCTGGTAGCTATTCTATGCAGCAATGCATGGTTGTTTTCTTGGAATAAAAGTTCAGAAGTGAAATCAGAGGGTCAAAAAGCAGATGCACAGAGTGGAATATTATTCAGCCATAAAAAGGAACAAAGTATTGATCCACAAACAGCTTCAGTTCTGCTCTTCCTAGCTGTGCTCCCCTATCACATGGATGAGCCCAGAAAATGACGCAGTAAGCAAAAGAATCTAGACTTGAAAGATCACAGGATCCATTGGCAGGAAATGGAGATGGAAGGTAGCTTCCCGGTTGCCTGGGGCTGGGAAGAGTAACAGGAGTGCCTGCTGGGTGGACACGGGGTTTCCTTTCAGTGCGAGGGAGATGCTGTGGAATTAGAGCTGAAGGCCACTATGCCATGGGTGCACTAAACGGCACTGAAATGACTCAGTTGTTTGAAGTGGTTGATTTTACGCTGTGTGACTCTCAGCTCGATTACCAGTGGAAGCAGGCACCACACCGCGGCCAGCTTGCTGCCACTCTGTGCGTCCACCCGCACTGCCCCTGAGTGCCCCTGTGCTCGAGGCTGGCCGGGCCCTGCTGGCTCTCTGCACGCCTGGCCGTCTCTGCGGGCGGACGTGGGGCTGGGCGGTGGGGCTGGCCTTCCCGGAGCCAGCCTAACACATTCCACGGCGGGTTCATGTCCTTGATTGCCCCCGAGGGTGGGTCCCACCGTTCCTCAGGCACGCGTCTTCCATTGACGGGCTCCTCCCTCGTCACGTGTGTTAGCTTTGCGTGGCTGGGACCCAAATGTCGGGGAAGAACAACTCAGAGGAGGGAGGATATATCTGGGGCTCATGGTGGACCAGAGGTCTCAGTCCACGGTGGGCAGCCTTGCAGCTCTGGGCCTGAGTGAGGCAGAGCATCATGGCGGAAGGACCTGGAGCAAAGCAGCTGAGCTCAGGGCAGGTGTGGGGTGGGGAGGGAGGGAGGGAGGGAGGCGGGAGAGGCTAGACCCCCCCATGGCGTTACCACAGCGACCTACTCCCCCAGCCAAGTCTCACCTCTCAGCAGTCCATTTAGCCACGAATGGATTAATCCATCATGTGGATTAATCCACTGACAAGGCCATAGCTCTCATAATCACCTCAGAGCCCCACCTCTGAACTTGGCTGCCCTGGGGATCATGCCTCCGACACATGAGCTCTTGGGGGAACTTTCCGGTCCAAACCATAACATCACGTACATCTTGATCACCCACTCAGCATTTTCCTTCCCGTTTTAACATCATTCTAACTTTATAGTCGTCGTTCACCTACCAATCAGGGACGGACTCATCCTGTACCATGCCTGCCTTCCTCCCCCTGAGAAAGCCCAGGGCCACCATCCTTGGCCAGAGCCCTACGCACTGAGTGGTCCCTGCCTGATTAGTCCAAGCTCAGAATCTCCTTTCTCATTTCAGTTTTGGTTAAGACCTGGGCACACAGCACAGTCACAGGAAATGAGATAGAAGGAAAATTTGCTGGTGTCCTCCCTCTGGAACATGCTTGGCTCTTGCAAAGAGATATTTATAAAGCCATGCCCCTGTTCTTCTCTCCACGTGGCTGGATCTGGCAGTGAGGCTGGAACCTCTGCAGCCATCTTGTGTCCATGAGGAGAGTCATTCCAGACACAAAGCCAACATGCAGAAAAGGACAGAGATTGTATCAGTGGACGCTCCCTTTGAACTTTCCCCGAGGTCAGATAACAGACCTACTAAGCCTTTTAGGCAGCTGAATGAAGATACCTGTTACTGCATCTCAGAGTATCCTAAAGCACGAACTTCATTCAGGGGAAGTTATTTCATTTTTAATTTTTTTAAAATTTATAAACTGATGCTCCAATAAGCACTTTTAAACATAAAACCTGATCATTTGACACATATCCTCAGATATTTCCTAGAAGAGGATTTACAGAATGAAATGATAGGGATTTTTAAAGTTACCTGATTCATGTTTTCATTTCCTGTCTCATTGGAGAATGTGTGGGTTTTTTCAGTCTCTGAATAGAAAATAGGGGGACAGGGATTAGACCCCAGGCCTTCCGATGTCACACCCAAGGTTAGATGTTAAAAGAGAGCTGGCCCTGGGCTCTGGGAACTCCTTGCAGTCTGAGATCTTGGCTCTTGAATCCCGTTTGCCTGACGGATCATCCTCTCCTGGAAAACCTGGCCTCCTCCCTTTGAGTTTCTGTGCCTTACACTTCATTACCTGGGACGCTACCAGGTCAGAGTGGAAGGACCTTAATGGTCTTGATTTGGGTGAGGTGGGTCCAGAACCCCACTCATAACCTGACGAAAGTCCTGGACCATCTCTTAGAAAACTGTGCCCGCCCGTCCTGGTCTGTTGGGTCACAGAACAAGAGAAGCAGCACAGAACAAGAGAAATGGATTCTCTCGCAGTCCTGGGGACAGGAGGTCTGAATTCCAGGCGGGACCTGCGGGCTCCTTCTGAGGCCTGGGAGGGGGCTGATCCAGGTCTCCCTCCTGCCTCTGGGGCTCGGGTGTTCCTTTCAGGTGGCCACCTTCTCCCTGCGTCTTCAGACCCCTTCCCTCCATGCCTCTGGGTCCAAAGTCCTCTTTTCAGAAGGAGTTGGTCATGCTGGATGAAGTTCCTAGGACCTCACCTTAGCTCACTCATCTGCAGAGTCCCCAGTTTCCAAATAGGGTCCATTCCCAGGTCCTGAGGTTGGAACGTCACTATTCCAACCTGAACAACATTCAAAACACACGAGGAGGTATGTGGAATGGCCAGGTCAGGGACCCCTGAAGCCTTGCCTAGAGACCTGGAGTCAGTCTCCCTCCCTCCCTCCCTTCCCCTCTCTCTCCCTCTCTCCCTCTCTCCCTCTCCCTCTTTCCCTCTCCCTCTCTCTCTCTCTCCTCCCTACCTCCTTTCCTTTCTTTCCAGAGCTGGGGATCAAACGCAGGGCCGGCACATGCTAGGTGAGCGCTCTACCCCTGAGCTCTATCAATCCTGAGCTCTAGATTTTTCTTTTTAATTAACACACAATCCTTGTACCCACTTATGGGGTACTGTGTGGTATTTCAACACACACACGATGCACCCTGATCCAATTAGGGTGATCAGCGCCTTGGCCTCATTTCTGTGGCTTCTTTACGTTTGGCACCTTCTCCTGGGACTCGCTCATGAGCAATGAGAGGGAAGAGATGGGGAGAGCCAGGCGGGGTGGGAATGCGCAGGACCAGAACCCACGTCTCCCCAGTCTTCTCCAGGTGTCTTGCTGGGCGCCCCTGGGTCCAGTCCTCTGGCCAGCGAAGCTGAAGCTTAGAAGAAGCCAAGCCTAACAAGGACAGGCGCCCACTGTGGTGGGGGCAGCCAGGGCAGGTGGGTGGGGTGCTGCAGGGGACACGGCCTCCCTGGCAGGGGAGGGGCCAGGTTGCTGGGAGCCCAGGGCAGGGAGCGGCCTGCCCTGTGAAGCCACTGCAGATCCCAGAGAGCGTGGGCGGGGTCCTGTTCCCCCTGCCCACTGACTTGGTGACGCAGGGTGGAGATTGGCACCGGTTCCCGCTGGCCAAGACCCCTGGATGTTTGAGGGACACTTAGGATGGGGCCCGAGAGCCATCCTCTCTGCTGCTGGTGCCAGCTGCCCGTCCATAGGAGGCCAACGTGTCAGCCTTCCTGCCCACCGACGCCAGCCCAGAGGTGCCAAGGCACCCGGCGCAGCTGAGCCAGCTGGCAGCTTAACGGAGAGCCGCCGGCCCGGCCGGCCCATCTGCTCCTCGCTGCCAGCTGCATGCCTGTGGGAGGCGGGCGGGCAGCCCATCCGAGTGACCGAGGTGCCAGCCACCGGGAGCTCCGGGCCAGCTGGCAGGCTGGCAAGACTGGCCAGCATACCCATCTGCCCGCCGGCGCCAGATGAACGCGCAGGGGAAGTGTGCCGGGGACCGGGGGTGCCAGCCGGCTGGAGTTCCAAGGCATCGGAGCCCTGGTCCCCTCTCCCGCTCTGCTCTCCTGAGTGTGGTGGCACAGAGGCGGCGCTAACAAAGGGAGGCCCGGAGCGGGGCGAGTGGGTGGGAAGGCAGAGCTGGAGTCGCAGCGCACGGAGGCCAGGAGCGCACGCCGGGAGCAGGGCTCAGGGGCGGGTTGCCTGAGCTGAGTCCCCGCTCTGACCCTCATCAGCAGCATCACCTCCTAGAGCCTCAGTTTTCTCATCTGTAAAATGGAAAGTGAGGCCTGATCCGATGTCATCATTTTCAAGTTGGGGGACCAATGTCCACGGAGGGGAAGGCTTTTCTCAAGATGGCAATTACACCGACGCTGGGGTGCAGGGGCTGGATTCCAGGGTTCCACCGCCTTTCCTGGCCCCTGGCCACGAAATGCTCACCTGAAATACAGGTGATGGAGAAGGAGGTCCTGCGGAAACCACCAGAGGCCTCAAAGGCTCGGTCACCTAGGAACGCACTGGGGGAGGGGGTTTGCGAACACGCATGCGCAGACGTGTGTGCGTGGGCGGGGGGCTGGGTGTTTCCGTCCACGTGATATCTCTCCTCGCGGGGAAAATGCCTGGTGTCCCCACATAATAGATCAAGAGCTCAAGGGCAGAGACCCTGTTTTGTTCAAAGGCACCTCTGCCATCCCCGCCTGCCTGTTGGGAACCTCAGGTGCCATAAGCAGACAGCTCTGGCCTCTCCATCCCTGTGCTCAGAGCGACATCTGGAAGGAAGCTGGGTCTTCGGACCTGCGATGAATGAGTGAGTGAAGCCTTCCTCCCGCCTCCTATGGCTGCTGTCCTTGAGTGGACCGGGGCCCACGCAGCGACCAATCAGAGGAAGAATCTCGGGGTTCCAAATCCTTCACCCTCGCCAACACCCCGGTCCAGCTGCTCTGAGTTTGCACGCAGCACTTCCGAGGGGGACAGCTGATCTTCTGGTCTTCAGCCAGTGAAGACGGGAAGGGGCGGCCACTTTAATAAACGCAGATCACGTTGCTGCCGATGGAGGAGGAAGCGACAGGATCGTGCAAAGAGCCTCTTGATCTAAGACTCCCTCGGTCCAGGCCCAGTTTGCCAAGGGGCGGACACTCCCCACGCATGCTGAGGAAGTCTTCCTCTCCTGTTGGAAAATGAGTGATGCTCCTGGTGATAGATCTGAGATTTAGTTCAAGGGCTCCTGTCCAAACGATCACAGAACAGAGTGCGTTTTGCAGAGATTTCTTTCCAAAACGTAATTTTTTTCCGATGGTAATTAAAGAGCGGTGATCTTCTGTCAACCAGAAAGCTTGGCTCTCTCAAAGGATTAGGTCAGGGAAAGTTACGTAGTGCTAGGATCCATGGCTCTTTGTAAGGAACAGAGCTGACAATTAGAGAATTCAAGGAAAGCAAAGGGAAGGGTGGGGGGAGGTCAATCCAGGTTGCTTTTCACTCTGGACATGAGTGTAAACATTTGCTGGCTACCTAGGTCCAGGGATGGACAGTTTCAAAAGTACTTCACACCATGATCTGTCACTTCGTTACTGGACTTACCTACCACAGAGGAAACACATGAGTATTCGCATATGCAAATGCAGATATGCATATGTAAATGTTTGCAGAAAGGCCTGGCCTGGTGGCACATGCCTGTCATCCCAGCGGCTCGGGAGGCTGAGGCAGGAGGATCACCAGTTCAAAGCCAGCCTCAGCAACAGCGAGGCGCTAAGCAGCCCAGTGAGACCCTATCTCTAAATAAAATACAAAATAGGGCTGGGGAGGTGGCTCCATGACTGGGTGTCCCTGAGTTCAATCCCCGGTACCAAAAAAAAAAAAAAAAAAAAAAGTCTCAGCCAGCTCCAAATGCACATGGGGCCAAGAAAATCGCCTCAGCTGGAACCTGGAGGCCAGGGTCCCAGACCCACCTCTGCCCCTTGCTTGGCATCTGCTCTCTTTCCTGCTCTCTCCCAGGCTCTGCCTCTGCTGACTGAGGGCTTTGGACTTGGGAGGTCCTGGAGGGAACCTAAGAGTCAGCATCCCAGATCCAGACCCACGCCTTACAGAATCGGCCACTCGAAGTGACGCAGTGACACACCTCGACTCTGTCTCCCCATCCATGGACTGGAAAGGGCACTACTCACCGGGCAGCTGCTGCTTGTGAGCTGTGGGCATGTCCAGGCAGAGATGGATGCAGGCTCAAAGGCCTGTGGCATTGGGCATGGTCCTCTGTGGCCACCAACTGCCTCTTCTGATGGCTGATCAATGCAGCTTTACTCACAAGAGGACCAGCGTGACCTCCTGACTCACTTGGGGTCACAGAGCTATCTGATGGAAAACCAAACAAACAAACCAAAAACTGAAACCAGCCAGGACCACAGGGAGGTAAGTGTTTGGCACAAAATTTATGGGACACCAAAACAAAAACAAACAAACAAACAAACTCAGTGGTCAAGATAAATCACACTTTAATGAGATATTGTTTCAGTGAAGTTTAGTGCAAATAAATCTCTGATGAACACGTTACCAGGAAGTTTTAAAGACAGCATTATTTAAAAAAAATTTTTTTTTTAGTTGTGGACGGACACAGTACCTTTATTTTATTTATTTATATGTGGTGCTGAGACTCGAACCCAGGGCCTCACACATGCCAGGCAAGCGCTCTACCACTGAGCCCCAGCCCAGCCCATGACAGCATTATTATTACAGATTTTTTCCTTTGGCTTCAGATTCTCCATGGCATTTGGTTTGAACTTTTTAGACTTTGCTCATCATGGATTTTCTTTTTGCAGAAAGTTTGATTTTTAAAAATTTTGCATTAAAATATTTGACTCAGATCCTGAGGTTTCGGTGTTCCTTGAATTTTGTACCTAAAATGTGTGTCCAGCTTGCTTATCCTAGCCCTGGCCCCACAGATCTGCCAAGGAGGACAGCTTGCTCCTTTCCCTCTGTGTCCATTCATTCATTCATTCACTCATTCATTCACTGGTTTGCTTCTTTGTTCAGTCACTTGACAAATATTTTTGGAATGCTGGTGATTCTGGAACAGGCCAAGTAGCAGAGAAGAAGATAGTCATGGGCCCTTGCCCTCCTGGAACCAGTTCAGTGGGGAAGACAGATAAGAGTAAAAAAAAAAAAAAATCACAGAAACCAATATAAGGTTAGAAATGTAGCTAATGCACACAGCCAAGGGGCAGTGCCGGGGTTTGACCAGGAATGGCAGCCGATGCAGGCTTCCCCCAGGAGGTGGCCAGAGAATTAAGCAGCCGGGGTGGATGGGAGGTACTTGGCGAAGAATGTTCCAGGCAGAGGAAACAGCTCAGGCAGAGGCCCTGAGGTTAGGGAGGGTACTTGGAATACAGAAGAGGCCTGAACTGGCAGGTCAAGAGCTAGGAGGACCAGGGGGCCAAAGGAGGATGGAGACATCAGCAGCACTTGGAACCCCAGCGGGGGAAGGATTTGGTCTGTGGTCCATGGGTAATCGGGAGCCACAGGAGGATTTGGAGCCAAGAAGTGGCATTATCAGGTTTGATCTTTGCAATCATTTCCCTGACTGCTGGGTGGAAGGCAGTTTGGCATTATGGAGAGAAGCTGGACTTCCCAGGGTTGGTGTTTTATTTGTTTGTTTTTCTCTTGTATCAGGGATTGAACTCAGGGGCACTTAACCACTGAACCACATCCCTGGCCCTTTTTATTTTTTATTTTGAGACAGGGTCTCACTAAGTTGCTTAGCACCTCTCTAAGTTGCTGAGGCTGGCCTCGAACTTCTAATCCTCCTGCCTCAGCCTCCCAAACCCCTGGGATTGCAGGTGAGTGCCACCTGGCGCCACTGGATGTCCCAGGTTTCTAACCTGCCTTTCTCCTTTCTTGCAGCGTGACTTCGGGCATGACCTCCCACCCCTGTCTTCACACTCCTTCCGTTTATGCACCTGTAAAATGGGCTCCTGGCCTCTGAGCATTGCTGAGGGACTTAAAGGAGACCATCTGTGTCGGTTTCTAGAAGAGTCCTGCCGGGGGCTTAAGCGCTGTCTAACTGTTGCCATCATTATGACTAAGAATAGATTTTAGCAAAATAAACACAGTGAGAAAGCAGATCCTGCCCTCAGGCCCGGGGCCAGCTCAGCCTGGCTCCTCTGCCTCTGCCTGAAGCTCTCTGCTCCCCTCATTAGAAAGTGGCTTTGCTTCCTGCCAGCGTGCTCCTGGGAGGAGAGGGCATGGTGGAGGCTGCGGGGACGCTGTGAAGGTCTTAAAAGAAATTATAGCCTGCATAAAAATATTCACTCCGGTGGAGGACCTTAAACCATTCCCTGGGGCATTGAACAGTGACTGAGAGTATATTACTGTGCACTTAAGGCGACTGCAGTCACCCAAGGTCAGAGCGAACGGAAGGGGAGCGTTTAAGCATGGAAGTGCCCCTAATAGGAGCATGCTTCCTCCCGCGTCCGCTCCCCCACCCGCCTGCCACTGATCCGCGCCTCCTACCAACAACCAGGGCTTGAGGGAGTCCCTGAGTCCCGGCGAGGGGGCGGGAGGACAGAGGAGAGAGGAGGCTGGGAGGGTCGCAGTCTCAGCTGAGGTCTCCAATGGGAGCCCGGCCCCCTGCTCTGTTCCAATTCCAGCCGGAACCGAGGACCCCCAGGCCGGAATGTCACATGGCCAGTAGCTCAGAGAGGATCCTTCCTGCCACTTCCGTCCTTCCCAGGCATTCTCCCCCGCCTGAACCTCCAGGTGACCTCTCTTCTCGGCAGGGGCGACCATCAAGCCAAGCCTCAGTCTGCTCATCTCGGAGGTGGGTACAGGAGCAGGAAGTGCTCGCAGGCTGATCCTGGGGACTGAGGCGACGTCCAGCGGTTGGAGGGTCAGATCTCCCTGGTCAACTGCCCGGGACCCCTTTTCCACCCAGCTGACTCTGGAATTTCCTGCCCAAGGTCCCAGTAGTGTGGAATCACAAGTGGCCTTAATCCTGGACCTTAATGGACCCCCAAACCATCTGCATTTGTATCTACCAACTCATGTCCATAAAGGGGGACCCCTGGCATTCCCAAGACCGGAGGAGCGTGACGTCACGCACCGGCGGAGGTGGTCTAGTCTAAGGCCCAGAATCCCTCTGCAGGCGCCCAAGGGCTCAGGGAGACCCCACCTGGAGCCAGCCGGGGTCCCCACCGCCTAGGGCATTCCTGGGGTGTGGGGCAGAGGGGAGCTTTCTGCAGGTGTGCAGGCTAGTGGGGCGTGTCCTGCAGGCAGGCGGCTGTGCGGGTGCGTCCACGGCCCAGCAACCGGAGAGATCTAGGTCATTCATGTAGCGTTCACCCCAACTCCTGTGGCCGGAGAGAGTGCTTTTGGGGGCCATCTTTCCTGGCTAAACCTCTGGGTATCAACTGTTTTGGGGGGCCATAACCCTTCTCTATCGGTTCTTCTAGTACTTGGTTGATGCCTCTGTTTTTAAAAAAGGTATTTCGTTTGCTTTTCCTTTAAATACCTCTTCTCCATTCTGGTCCCGTGCTTGGCTTAATGAAATTTGCAGTCAGTTTGTTTTTAGTGTGGGGATTGAACCCAGAGGCTCTTAGCCACTGAGCCACATCCCCACATGTTAGTTAGAGTCAAGGAATCTCTGAGTTGCTTAGGGCCTCGCTAAGTGGGTGAGGCTGGCTTTGAACTCACGATCCTCCTGCCTCAGCCTCCCCAGCCACTGGGATGACAGGCAGGGAGCCACCGCACCAGGGGGACTATCAGAGTTTAATTGACCTTGTTTCCTGATCACAAAATAATTCCGTGTTTGTGACCTAATGGTGTCTCTTAAGAAGTTTGTCCCAATCTGCACCCCTGGCCCTGTACCATGGGGGAAGCCCTGTCCCTGCGGCCCCTGCCACGGGAGGGGCCGGGCTCCGCTCCGCCGGGTGGTGATGAGTTGGAACCCAAGACAGCAATACAAGGAGTGTCGATGGTGGGCGTGATGGAGTGTCTGCTGAGTGGGCCGGAGATAAGGGCTTGATTTCAGAGGACGCTTCATCATTTCGCCGTAAGAACATGTTAACGGGTGATTGTTTGAATGTCTCCGGCTAATAGGATATTATTCATAACACTCGGGCTAGTTGGAATGGAAGATGATAAGAAATTAAATCCTTAATGGCTTTCTTTAGGGGAGGACTTTTCCCAGGGGAATCAGGAACACTAGGAAACGGCTGCCTATGCCCTGGTAATCTCTACAAGGAGGGAACTGGCTCTCAGTGACCCTCCTGGGGAGACGGAGGGCGAAAAGGAAGACATAGAACGTAATCTGCATTACCTGCACACCTACTATGTACTCGGGGCCTGGTCTCTAGACCTGTCTGCTGCAACCAGGCATAGGTAAGCCCATTGCAGAGCCTATGGGAAAACAGGGGCTCAGAGAGGTGAAAGGACTTGCCCAAGATCTCATTTCTAGAACTGAAGTCAGGACGTGAGTTCTAAAGCAATCTTCTTTTTATGAAATGCAATCTGTGGAAGGGGGGGTGTTCAGAAGAGCAGTCCTTCCACAGATTTGAAAGATGGAGAAATCGTGCTCCCCGCAGGTCCCATAGGCAGGTGCCTGGGGTAGTCGGAAGGGAAACCTGGGTTCTGTAGGTGGCTTCTGTTAATTTTTAGGAATCGTCTGCTTCCAGCATGCGCACCACCAACATTCTCCGCAGCTACTCCTTGTGATTTCAGTGATTCTCTATTTCCTGGAAGCTTTCCTGAACTTCAGGGTCAGCGTCTGCAACAATCAAGGAAGTGTGGAATTCCCTGTATTAAAACCCTTCCTGCTTGAGATACCTAGAGAATCATTACACACCTGCACAGGTACACACGCACACAGACACACGCAGCCAACTCACAAAGATAGAGTCCCCTGTGGAATCAGAGGCCGTGAGTCATGCATTCTGGGGACATATGATATTCGAATAATTATATCTGCTTTGCAATGTGGAAACCATTTCTGGGACCAGCGCTGGAAACCTGGGAATCCAAATTCCACACTACCTTTTGAAAACAACTGCTTTTTCCATGTGATTAAATCCTTCTAGATGAGCAGGGCAGAAATGTGAGTGAAATTCTTCAACAGGCCAAATTCCCTTTCAGTGGGAACTCGCCACAGCAGCTGGCGGTGAATATTTACAAGTGAATGTATGTTTGTTTGTTTGTTTTTAATTTTCTCCGAGTGCAAACATTCAGCTTTCTCCCAGGCTGCCCACCCTCCTCTCTTCAGGTCTCATCAGTTCCCACCGTGGAAGCCAGCTTGGTTTTCCATTTGCAAAGTTCACAATCCGCCCAGCCATGAGCTGTGCCTTTAACCACCACTAAATTGTTTCCTGACAGCCCTCGCTACAATTTTCTCCCCTGACATTTGATTTACATATGATCTTTAAGAACTGCCATGGCGGTAATAGCGATTTGGTTAATATTCCAAAGCCTCCGCCAAGCCCGTACCTTGCGGGGCGTTTCACTTCTGCAGCCTGGCCAAACGCATGTACCAAATAAATGTATTGCTAATGAAATCAGCGGATTATGGGGGAGAATCAATTGCTCTGCTGCTGGGATGAGGCACCAGGAGTTAATTTTGTCTGGATCTGCAAGGGTGGCTGTTAATAGAATAGGCTTTTGACCTAATTGGAGGGAAAGTAATGAAGTACAGTAATATTCCATGATGCGCTGGGTGAATTTACCTCATTTCCTCTTAGTCTTGCTTGATGAGTGTTTACAGCATAATAGAAATTATGATCTTTTTCCTTCCCTACTTTTCTTTTCTTTTGGTTTCTTTCTCTAGTCCTCATTATCTTCCTTTTCCTCACTTTTGCATCTTATTTTCTTTTTTCTCTCCTCTCTTTAGTCTGTCCTTCCTTCCTTCTGCTCCCTCCTTCCCTTCCTTCCTTCCCCTCCCTCCCTTCCTTCCTTCCTTCCTTCCTTCCTTCCTTCCTTCCTTCCTTCCTTCATTTCCCTTCCTTTTTTCCTTCTTTCCTTTCTTCTGTTGATTGATCCATTCATCCGTCCACCCATCTGTCCATCCACCCACCCACCCATTCATCCATCCATTCATCCATCCACCACCCATTCATCCATTCACCCATCCAACCACCCATCCACCGACCCACACATTCATTCACCCATCCAACCACCCACCCATCCATCCATCCACCTATCCAACCACCCATCCACCCATCCATCCACCCACCCATCCATCCACCCACCCCATCCCCCACCCATCCATCCATCCACCTATCCAACCACCCATCCACCCATCCATCCACCCACCCATCCATCCACCCACCCACCCATCCATCCATCCATCCATGCACCCATCCACCCATCCATCCACCCATCCATCCACCCATCCACCTACCCATCCATCCACCCACCCACCCATCCATCCATCCATCCACCTACCCACACATTCATTCACCCATCCAACCACCCACCCACCCATCCATCCACCCATCCACCTACCCATCCATCCATCCACCTACCCATCCATCCATCCACCTACCAACAAATTCATTCACCCATCCATCCACCCACCCATCCATCCACCCATCCATCCACCTACCCATCCATCCACCCACCCATCCATCCACCCATCCATCCACCTACCCATCCATCCATCCACCCACCCACACATTCATCCACCCATCCACCTACCCATCCATCCACCTACCCATCCATCCATCCACCCACCCACCCATCCATCCACCCATCCACCTACCCATCCATCCACCTACCCATCCATCCATCCACCCACCCACCCATCCATCCACCCATCCACCTACCCATCCATCCACCCACCCACCCATCCATCCATCCATCCACCTACCCACAAATTCATTCACCCATCCAACCACCCACCCACCCATCCATCCACCCATCCACCTACCCATCCATCCACCTACCCATCCATCCATCCACCTACCCACACATCCATCCACCCATCCACCTACCCATCCATCCACCTACCCATCCATCCATCCACCTACCCACACATCCATCCACCCATCCACCTACCCATCCATCCACCTACCCATCCATCCATCCACCCACCCACCCATCCATCCACCCATCCACCTACCCATCCATCCACCTACCCATCCATCCATCCACCCACCCACCCATCCATCCACCCATCCACCTACCCATCCATCCACCCACCCATCCATCCACCCACCAATCCACCTATCCACCCACCCATTCACCCACCACCTATCTCTTCATCCAGTTAATGAACTAGGATCTCATAGAAACGATGTCTTCAAGATCCACTAATCCAGACGAGTGAATCTCGGTGAGCCCGTGGCAAGTGGAGCCACACCATTTGCCCTCCTGTCTCCATCACCCTGTTGCCATCTTCATCATCCTCATGTCCCTCATCTGTCAACCTGTCTATCCCTCTTGTCTTCTGTGCACTCACGGCTGAGTAGCTCGTCCAGGCTGCTAACCTCTGTGAGCAGCATTGCCGGAGAGGTCCTCCCCTTCCACATTCTTGTCTGTCTTCCGACGTTGGAGATGCTGAGATTCCATGGCACCCAAAGGATCTGAACTGGAACCAGGGTGTGTTAGGTGAAGGCGATCAGAACGGGGGGCTCTGGAGTAGAAGAGACCTCTGAAAGAGTCTGAGAGAAGTCTGGGTACATTTTGGGTCTTGGAGGGTCTTCTTCCTAATTTGGGGTCATGTAAGATGATCAGACCCCAGTGGAAAGACAGAACGTGACTTACTGAATGCAGAGGTCATGAGTCAAGGACCAAAGCCCAGGGCAGTACCATGGACAGCTCCAAAGCCTTCCCCTCCTGTAATCTCTCCAATGGCAACAGTCCTTGGTGGCATTTACAGAATGCTTACTCTGCTTGACCGTCCCATCCATCATCTCACTGAATCCTTCAAAGCGAGCTTCTTAGAGGTGAACCAAGTTACCCAGCTGTGGATGAGGAGACAGACACCCACACTCCAAGGGCATTGTGTCATGCTCTGCAAGGTCACGGGATGAGGGTTCAAATCCAGGACTCTCAGTCCATTGTGATCCTCCAACTTCAGCCTTCAGAACTGCTTCAGGACCTCATTTCTATCGATTCTTGGAGAATAAACGCAAGTATCTCCGTCTGTAACAACCTTCCTGGGTGATCTGGATGCGGATGTTTTGCGGAGAAACTCAATGTTTTGTGGGGCTTGTGGAGAGAGCCTCATTTTACTTGGGGGATGACCCTGCGCCACTCAGTACCATGAAGGAAGTTCCAAGAATGTCAATGGGAGGCTTTGGAAGGGCCAGGAGTGGCAGGTAGACATTTTCGTTGTTGTTCATGACAATTTCAAGTTCTACGTCAAGGGCAGGACTTCCTCTGCTCTAAGGGCGTGGTCTCCTGGTCTGTTGAGGTCCAAACTTTGACACGAGCCCAGGACCTAGATTTAGATTTCTTGTCAAATGCTGTCCAAGATTAGTCACGTCCTGAATGCCTACCCTGTGCCAGGCACCGTGCTAGACTCTGGGGAAGCAGAAATGAATCCATCACGGTTGTGACCCTTCGGAAGCCCAATGTCAAAGCCATGGTCTGCTCCCTGTTCTGCATCTGGCTGGCTGGGGTCCCTCTAAAGCATTTATCATCTTATTCAACTGTCTCCTCTTTCCCCGCTTCTCTTCCTGCTGACTTTTGCTTATGTAAACTTTGCTGAGAATTTGAGCAGAAATTGTAAATAATGAAACTCCAGAGGGTTGTACTAATTTCCCAGACATTTAATCAATACGGGGCTGCCCCGTTCATTACAGCTGTCAAAAATATGCAAAATCGTCCATCTGGTCCTCTCAGGTACGAGGCTCTGCACCAGAGTCACCAGTTGCTTGGCTAATTACCACGCCCCATTCCCTGCCCCCCCCCCCGCATCTCGAGGCCTCCCCATTAACCACGAGCTACTAGCTGAAGTATAAAGACAAACAATAAATATTTGAAATGGCATGGCGTAGTCTGGAGTCCTCCGCGGTGGTGGGTCTAGGTGGCTGCCGATGAGAAATACAGATGGAGTTGTGTTGAGGGGTGCAGAGGCTCCCCAGGTGCGCCCCCCACCAGGACTCTCCTCCATCCCTGGCCTCCTTCCCTCGGAGGCCCCTCCCTGCCCCTCGATATTTAGACCTATTAAAAACCATTGGGGGGAAAATGATCTATACAAAAGCTTTGCATAAAAAAGTGATCAATGCAAATTCCTCTGAGGAAATTGCTTCAACAGATGGAAACGGCCCATTTGCAACAAATGCCGCTGGCTGTGCAGATGGTAATTATGGGATGTATGTAAACATGCAAGCTCTGGCAAGCAGAGCTCACTGCACGGCTGAACCCAGCCTGCGTCGGGCCCCCTGCTCTGGCAGCGTCCCTGGCCCGCGCGGCCCACGGGCCAGGAGATCAAGAGTCCAGAGACACCTCTGGCTTTCAGTTTGGGTCTGCAGGATCTATTAGCCTGCTGGCCGTTGGATGGCAGGCCTTCTTGAACCGGTGACAGAGTAACGCATTTGCTCACCCCTGGGTGGACCGAGGGGACTTCGGAAGTGACAAATCAGCACGGCACCCAGGACCCTGCTGTTCTCCTTGAAGGCAGGCTCTTGTTTAGTCTTTGCAAAGTGTCTGGGAATTGGCTGTTCTTATCATCTCCACCTGGGGAGACGGAGACTTGGTGAGATGACATGATATCCCTGAGATCACAGAGCTTGACAGTAAGGGAACCGAGGTGTCTCAGTTAGCTCTTGCTGCAGAACAAACATCCCTAGAGCTCAGTGGTTTCACATCATAAGTTTTTTTTATTGCTTTCAAGTGGGTGGGTGGGTTAGACAGATCTAGTGGGGCTGGGCTGAGCCGAACCTGGGCTCACTCATGCCAACAGGTGATCTAGAATGGACTTGCTTAAAGCTGGACGTTGACTGACCATTGGGCTGAGATGGTGGGCTTAGGGCCATGTGTCTCTCACCCTCTGGCAGAATCATGATGGGCAGACAGATTCCAACTGTCTTGGGAAGACTTGGGAAGTCACAGCACCTCTCCCACCTTCCATGGTGAAAGCAGGTCTCACGGCCCATCCAAGGGGAAGAAGTGGAGGAAGATGGCACCGTTCAATGGAAGGAACTTTGAAGACACACTGCAAATGGCAAAGAACACAGAAAAGGAGAGAAAACTTTCAAGACTTGAACTTAGAGCCAAGCACAATGGCACACGCCTATCAGCCCAGCAGCTCAGGAGGCTGAGGCAGGAGGATTGTGAGTTCAAGGCCAGCCTTCGCCACTTATTGAGGCCCTAAGTCACTCGGTGAGGCCCTGTCTCTAAATAAAATATAAAATAGCGCTGGGGGTGTGGCTCAGAAGTCGAGGGCCCCTGAGTTCAATCCCTGCTACCAAAAAAGAAAAAAAGATTCCTAAGAGTGCTAAGAGGTTCTCTGGTCTAGCTCAGGCCTACAAGTGTCCTGAGATCCCCACCGTCCCTTCACCCCTCAGGGAGACAGGCTCCAGAAGGCCCACGGAGGCTCCCACGTGCGTGTAAAGCGTTCTAATCGGGAGGGGACAGAGTGTGATGGGCTTGGGTTCTGGAACCAGAGGGGCTCCAGCTCTGTCTGCTGGCTGGTGGCCTTGGGGGACCACGCCACCTCTCTTCCACCAGGCTAGCCAGGGCTTGTGCTCCTGGTGGGTGGCTCCATCCCGGGACAGGGAGCAGCGCTCTTGAGATCCGGGCTGGACCCCAGCACTGACTCTCTTCTGCCACTTCCTCCGAGCTTCCATTTTTTCTCATCTGCTCAAAGCGATCAGGTGGGTAAGTGGCCAGTACCGCTTAGCAAACACGCGGGCCGCGGCCGTGGCTGTTATTCCAATCAGGGAATTCGCCTTCCTGGACATTATCTCAGGGAGATGATCACACGAGTGGGGTTTTAGTACCACTTACGGATGAAGAAATGGAGATCCCCAAAGAGGAAGGAGCTTGTTCAACAAAACACGGAGTCCCCAACGTGCTGGAGACCGGGGGAGTCCATCGGGCCTGGCCCTGCCTGTCCTCTGTACTAACTTGGGGGCCCACTGGCCTCAACTCTGGCTCCTCCTGGGGATGGGCTGGGAGCCCCAGGGGTAGGAGAGGGGAGGCGACAGAGGGACGGAGCCCTCAGAGAGCAGCAGAGCGCTCAGGCCCGGGTGTCACGCAGACACGGGTTTGTAGGGCAGATCCAGTCGTGTGACCTCCATCAGCCTCAGTTTCCACACTCAAGGAGGATAACATGTAATCTACACGTCACGATCTTACTTCTTTTTTTTTTTCCTAGTTACCATTGCCAGACTCCTGGGTCAGTCATGAAGAAGAGATGCTCAGGGGGAAGGTCTAATACACCATTCTTCGGCCTTAAGAGGTACTGAATTTTTCTGAAGAAATTTCCAGAATTCTTCCTCTAGAGAAATCTGACTCAAAACGGTTGACTTCCCACCCCCGTTCTTTGGCGACCCGCCGTGTCCACGGTTCCTCCTACCACAGGGCCTTTGCACCTGCTGCTCTGTCTGCTTGGGAGACCCTGCCACCCTCATCTTCTAATCTGAGCTCATCTCTACTCCGTCACTTCCCCAGAGAATTTTTTTCCTAATCTCCCAGACCAGGGAAGCTAGTGTAACCTGCCATATCGACTCTGTGGTTGGGATATGACACATATTTATAAGTCTAGGTGGTGAAGATCCGTCTCTCTCCTACAGAGTGTAGTCCCTCTGAGGGTAGGAAGTCCACCACATTGCTCGACTCTGTATCCAGTGCCCCGTCAGCGTCCAGGCTGTGGAATAATTGAACAGACCACTGAACGATCAGAGCAAACAGCTCCAATGTCCATGCAGGTTCCAGAGGCTCAAAGGCCTCCCGTGTCCATCCCTGGAGTCTGGGTTGAGACACCTCATTTAGAGCCCTCACCCCTCTCTCTGGCCTTCTGAGTCCTTTCACCCGCTACTGTGGATGGACAGGAGGAAACGGCTAATCTCTCTCCCTTTAGTGACCACAAGGGGGGCAGCCTGAGAAGGGACTGGAAGGTCAATGTGGTCCTCTCCCCGTGGTAGCTGCTCCCCCGGAGCTGAGGGTCTCAGAAGGTCGCACCCTCTCCATCACTGGATGTTCTGCTGGTTCTGAGTGTGAGTCCTGCATCCCACTCTTGGAAAAGCCGCTTTGATCTCGGAGGACCCAGGACACCCAGGGAAGGTAACGAGTGTCTTTCTTTTCCTTTTTTTTTTTTCTTTTGGCACCAGGGATTGAACTCAGGGGCACTCGACCACTGAGCCACCTCCCCAGCCCTGTTTCGTATTTTATTTAGAGACAGGGTCTCTCTGAGTTGCTCAGGGCCTCGCTGTTGCTGAGGCTGACTTTGAACTTTCGATCCTCCTGCCTCAGCCTCCCAAGCCGCTGGGATGACAGGCGTGGGCCACCGTGCTTGGCTGCAGTATTCTTAATGGTGATAAAGTCTCCCATGGAACAAGCGTGGGATCCTCATTCACTCACTCAACAAGTTCGTTCTGGGGCGTCTCCCCCGTGCCTGTCGTCAGAGGTAAGAGGGATCAATTAAAAGGCTCCCTGGCTGCTGAGGGAGAATCATGCACACAGTGACAGCTCAGGGCACCAGCGCCAGGTCAGGGAAGCCTGAGGGGACAGAGAACCCACAGCGCTGTGGGCCCACCCGGGAGGGCTGCCTGGAGCGGGTGCTGCTCCAGCCGATCTGAGGTGGGAGAACTGGAGCCGGCCTTCCAGGCAGAGCAACTCCAAGGCAAAGCCCAGAGGCTGCTGGGGAGACAAGGGGGTTCGGCAAAGAGATGATAAGCGATGGACGTGTCCGGAGTGCGTCCTCCAGGCCGCCATCATGGAAATAGCAGGGAGAGGGCGGAGAGGGAGAGAGACCGAGGTGGGGCAGAGGAGACCGAGGCAGACCCTGGTGGCGCCGAGGAGGGTGAGACCATGGGAACAGGAAGCAGCCGAGGGAGAAGAGGGATCTCGTCCAATGTCCATCTTGAGAAGGGAAATTCATCTGGGACCAGAGAGCAGATTGCCATGGGGCTCAGAGCCGCCCAAGACCCCCGCCCTGCATGGTGACCATCCAAGCTGCCTCAGGAGCAGCCCTGGACCAGCCTGCTCTGGTAGGGAAGAGCAGCACCTGGTAGGGAAGGGTCGTTCCATCCTCTGGGTAGGAACTGTTTCGTTTTCCTCTGGGAAACTGAGTCCAGAAAGGCACAGTAAGTTGCCCCAGGCCGCACGGTCAGCAAAGGGCAGTGACTCAGAGAGTCCCGCTCCGGAGTTCAGAGGCTGTGGTGATTCTGCAAACGCAGACGCGTGAAAGCAAATGGCTGAGGGTAGTGCCAAGAAAATGCAGAGGCCCGACACCCCACAAGTGGGTTGGCCACGGGAGGCTTGAAAACAGGAGGCCCGTGGGCTGTGCCTGACCCGCAGATGTGATTACTTTTCGCTCATGCAGAGATGTGCAGATTCTGAAATCTCCCATTCCAATCCAGAAATTCTGCTTCCCTTGAATAACCCAGTCTGCCAACATTAGGCAGGCATGCGTGCATGGCAGCAGTTAGCAGGAGGGAAAGAGCAGAGCTACTTCCATTTTGCCGCAGTCCCCACCATTCCCTATTACCCTCCAGCTGGTCTGCCTTCCTGTACACATCTGCTCAGCTCTGGAAGGATTGGATGATGCAGCTTCTGGACTCAGGATCCTCTGAGATTCTCTGAGTCTTCTCTAGCTCAACAACCCTGTGAAGAAGATAGCATTATCTTGATGCCCATTTTGCTGAGGAGAAGACTGAGGTTGAAAGAGCTGAAGGAACCTGTTTAAAGCCTCAGAGACTCTATCTAGGTCTGACCCGGAGAGAGATTGCAGCACTCTTGACTTCCAATCCACCCAGGCGGGTGCAGAGGAACAAGCCGGATGGCCAAGCTAAAGCTGGCTTCTGTCCCAGGCTGCAGTCTCTCCCTTGCTTCCCAGTTCTGCGGAATCATCCGGTACCCTCATCCGTGAGGCATTGAAAAGAAGCCAGATTCCTCTCTGTGCTGGCCTCAGCCCCCGTCATTGATCCTCAGCTTTACGAGGGTGACAGGCCAGACCTTTTAATTGCGTTATTACATCTTTATAGTCCTCATTGAGCAGCCCTCCTCCGCTGGGCAGCTGGGCACTGGAATTTATATGCGGAACTGAAACATTTATTGGAATCATATTGATAAAGGCATATTGAGAAAGGCCGGAGGCTCTTAAGCAGAACCTCGGGTCCTTAGGAGGCACAGGGAGGAGGCAGGTCAACAGACTCCAGGGAGTTAGTCGGTCACTTGTGAGATATGAGGGCCCTACTGCCCCCACGCCCTGCCCAGCCCTGGAATATGTCCCCTTTTGTCAGCCCGGTGAGGACAGAAGAGCCCGGAACGGTACAGGGGCAGGGGCTGGGGGAATCTCTGCAGAGAAGCCGTCTTCCAGGTCCAGGGACGAGCTGGGGTGGGAGCTGGTGGCTCCTGAGATGGGGAGGGCCTTTCAGGTACAGGTGCTGCGTTAGCCCAAAAGACCTGAACGATTAGAGGATGGAACGCTTATTTGGGCTCAAGGTTTCGTAGGTCTCAGTCCACAGACGGCCAACTGCATACAGTTCTGGGTCCAAGGTGAGGCAGAGTATCATGGCGGAAGGGTGGGGCAGGGGACAGCAGCTCAGGATGTGGCAACCAGGAGGCAGACAGAGCTGTGCTCACCAGGGACCATGCGTATCCCCAACATCACCTCCTCCAGCCACACCCCCCTGCCTGCTGTCACCTCCCAGCGAGTCCCTAGCGGATCATGCACTGATGAGGTTACCACTCTCATGACCCAATTGTGGACCTCCAGACTCTCTTGCACGGTCTACACTGGAGCTTTTGGGGGACACATCAGGTCCAAATGACAGCAGCTGCCTTGTGAACCCAGACGTTCCACAGACGCCACCAAAGCACAAGGACTAGACTTTTCGTGGAACACAGGATGGATGAAGGAACTATCTGGCTGGCTTCCCGACTCTACCTGGGGATCTGATAGGCATTTCAAGCTTGGTGTGCCTCAAAGAGAACGGCTCCTACCCCCTCGGTCCCCAACTGTGCTCGCCTCGGGTAACAAGCAATCAGTCTGGAGGGTCAGGGTAGCTTGGAACCGTCTTTTTCTCCTGCATTTATTCTGTCCATTGCCAACAAGACAGGGTCTACTTTAAAAATATTTGGAGACTCTGACCTCACATCTCCATGAGTAGAACCCTCATCAACTCCTTGGACAGTTCCTCCTTGGAACGGAAGTTTTGGTTCACCTGTCTTCTCAGTAAGATCTTCCCTGATCACCCAACTTAAAGCCACAATCCCTGACAGTCAGTCCTGTCTACTGTCTGACCCTGCTGTGTGTTGCTGCAACTATCTAATAAACAGTATAATTCATTAGTAGTGCTAGCTACATCTCCCACCAGAGTGTAAATCCCGTGACTTTTATCTGTTTTCTTTGCAGTCATGTTTCTGGCACCGGGAACAGTGTCCAACAGATAGTAGGTGCTCAGTAAATCTGTGCTTAATGCATTCATGAGCGGATTTGGTTGGAGCTGGATCCTGAGGGGGCCTTCGACGCTGCAGAGGGGGCTCAGGCTTGTACCCTGAGCCCTGATTTCCAGCCTGCATGAGACTGCATTAGCGGAGTCCTCCGCACGTCTGAAGCAATCAGTGAGCCTTCCCGGAGCTCTGAATTAGTAATATCACGCGCCACGGAGTCGACCCTAAATGGAGAATTTGGAAGAGGAATAGCTCAGGGGTTAATTTGAATGTATTTCCATGTCTCGAAATCAGCACATTGTAGGAAAAAGGAAATCTGCTTAGCATAGTAAATGGTATTTGATGCGTAGCCTCTTTCTTCACGTCCGACCCAGGTCATCTGTCTCCTTGATTTTGCGAACATCCTGGTGCTAAGACAGGGGATGGTGCCACATTAAATTGGTGGCAACTAATTAGACCTAGTTCGTGACCCTCCCGGGCCATAAGCCGTGGTGCTTTGGCTGGTGGGGTAACCGGTCGCTGTCTTTTTCTAAAGTGCTTCTACTTTTGATGAGAGACGGTGGCCCGTGCCCAAAATGCACCTCCAGAAATCTGTTCTCAACAAGAGGAGGGAAGACGAGCGTTTCAGGGCTTGGGTCCCTCGTGGTGACAGGTCAGATGTCTTGGGTCATTAGCTTCAGCTACTCGCTTGCTGTGTGGACTTGAATGAGACCTTCCTGTGCTGGGCTCAATGGCCTCATCTGTGTAATGGGTATGATAAGCTTTGAAGGAAGTCCCTTAAGGCAGGGGAGGGGTGGGTAGACAGGCTGGTGTCTTGCTAAGGCTGGATGAACAGAGAAGATCCTTCTGAGAAAGACAGCCATCTTGAGGTCCAGAGGAATGGAAGGGTCCAGGGAAGGGCTCGCCAGGAAGAGGAAACAGCATGTGCAAAGGCCCTGAGGCAGGAATGAGCTTGGGCCAGTGGAGGAACAGCAAGGGACCTGGAGGAGGGTAGTGGGCAGGGGCCAGGGCATGCAGCAACATTTTTCAGAATAAGGAACTGAGTTTGTCTAAGCAAGAAGACCATAGGAAAAGAATCGGCCATCCCTCTTCAGTGTGAGGGTCTTAGCAATGACGCGGGTCCTACAGTAAGGACAGGATCTGTGGAGTCTGTGCTGGAGAAGGAGGCCCAGCAGAAGGTCGGTGGAACATTCAAGGGCATCCTTAGTTTCAAGGTCACCTACCCTCTCTACCCCGACGTGCCTCGGATGCCGGATGTGATATGGCAAAACCAGGTGGTCTGATCCATTGGAAGCGAAACCGTGGATTTCCTGCCCGCCACCTCCCAGGGCCTCTGAAGATGCAGGTTCCTGTGTGACAATAGGGGAAACTGAGCCCTGTCATCAGTCCCAAAGACGTGGAAGGAGGGAGACAGCGATGACTGCAGAGAGGAAGGCCGCTATCACCGGGTGGCACCACCCGCCCAGGCAGGTCTCGGATGCGAGCGTTTGCAGGTTTGCCGGGCTGTGTGGGTGAACCCAGCCGCCGAGCTGCCCCGCGCATGCGCACCCGTGAGTTGCCGCTAAGCGCCAAGAAGGCCACAGCTGTGTCTCGGTCCTCCGCTGCCGAGTTCCCAGCACCTGGCGCCTGGTGAGCTCAATAAACATTTGCGGAACGAATGAATACGTGTGTGCTCATGTGCAAAAGTGAAAGTTATCTGTTTTCTCCCTTGACAATCTGTTATTGGAGTTTTCTGTCCTGGAAACGCATGGAGAAAATACTTGGCATCACCAGATCCTCCGACTGTTTCCTTTTTATTTATTTTTAAGTTTGTATCGGCGAACACGTGCGTGTGGGAAAGCGCACACATCACCCATGTACCTCCGGGGGATCGTGCATGGGACCCACACCCAGGCAGCCACGGCCTGGATCAAGGATCAGAATGTCCCAGTGCCCGGGAGCTCCCGCCTGCCCTGATCCGCCGCGGATAACCGGGAGCCTGCGTCCAGGAGCATCCGCGAGTCCCACCGGTCTTTGCACTTGATATAAATCTGCTCGTGCAACAGGTACTCATTGGTGTCGTCTTCTTTCCCTCAACCTGATGCTTGGGAAAATCACCCACATTTCTCAGGGGCATCGTGGGCTGTTTATTTTCATCGTTCCGTAGCAGGAATTGGCAGATTTGTTCTGGAAAGGGCGCGAGATCAAATGCGGTAGTCGCGGTGGGTTCCGCGGTCCCGGGTAGAGCCGGGATCTGTCACAGACAGCGGATGAGTGGATGCACGCAGCTGTGTTCCAGTAAAACTTTATGTAAGGAACAGGGAGAGAGGGCTTTGGCCTCAGGGTGGATTTGCCAACCATGATGTACGGTCTACTTTCTGGGGTCATGGCATGATGGATCCATGACCTGTGGCTGGACATTTGGGTCGTCCTCAGTTTTAGGGGTCACCAAGCGTGCTGCAGTGTCCTGTGCCTATGGGAGCTGTGTGTTGTGGGGTGTCTGCCTGCTGTGGGATCTCCGAGTCACCGTGTGCGCATGTGTGCAGATGTAGGAGCCAACGTGCAACAAGCCAGCCATTGCGGCTCTGCTGGTTATTAATTAGACAAGCTTTTCCCCTTCCGGACCGTGTGGTTTTCTTCTTATTTATCTTATTTTTGCAGCACTGGGGATGGAAGCAGGGCCTGGGGCACGCTTGGCAAGCACTCTCGCACTGGGCTACAGCCCGGCTCCTGTCTTCTTCATTTCCTGCAGGCTGCTCCTCTGGTCTGCGCCTCCAGCCGTCTCCACTTGCTCTTGTGACCAGGACCTGTCCTTGGAGGGACGCAGAACAGACAGCCGCCTCCTCTCCCGAAGCGTGGCTGGTCCCGGTCACACTGTGGAAGCAAGGGGCAGGCACAGGAGGACCCGGGCCCGGCCCGAAGGACTGGCTTGGAACAGAGGCCTTTCCAGCTACCCCTCCTCCTGGTTCTTGAGCTTTCCACATCTGTCCATCAGCCACTCTTCATCAGGATCACTCCTATACTGGGGCCGGTCAACAGATCTTCCCCAGGAAATGGAAGAAAGCGTGTATCTTCTTGCTTGGAAAGAGACACGGAACTGTTGTGAACAAGCTGACCCCAGGGTGTGAACCTGATGTCGCTCTGAAGACCTCTGATCCCAAGCCCTGTGAGCAGCTCAGCCCCGAGCTCAGACTGGGACGACTGTGCTTTCCTAAGCGCCAGCCACGGGTGGACCTGTGATTCCACGGCAGATTGGACGCACCCTGGAGTTCAAACCCCACCGTTGCCGTCTCCTTCCTGGGACTCTGGGCAGGCCATTGAACCTTCCTGCGATTTAACTGCTCACTTCCTCTAATTCCCCAGATGGAATAATGAAGCAGGTCCTCTTGTTATGCCCACTTCTCAGATCTGGAGACTGAGGCTGACAGGCCCCCGAGGACTTTGCTTGGGAACACAGAGGCCCCATCCAAACTTTAAAGACCACCTGTTGCTCTGAAGCCCCGGCTCTGGCTCTGCAGCCAAAGGGTCTGCTTTGGACACGTCACCGTCTCGTGTCTGGGGAGCCTGGGCCGGGCTGGTCAGGAGCCTGCTCTTGGAGACATAATTCAATCTTGGACTCGGTTGTACGGAAAATGTGACTTTCTTCCAAATCCTCTTAATGAGACAGTTCGATTGGGCACTGAGGACAAACGATTGAGGTCTTTTGAGGAGATGGCATCTCGTCAGTAAAGGGAGGTTTGTAATTTTTAGAGTTTTCTCTACAAAGTCCTTGCTGTTTCCAATTTCTAGCAAGTGGCTCACGGTTTGAGTGTTGGCATGGATGAGTTTTTCATGCCGTGGGTCATCTCAGGGCTGATGAATTCCACCAAATTTGAGCACCAAGTCTATCAGAAATGAAACTGATGTTTTAAAACTGTATTTTCACTTCCTCTGAAATTTAATTTTTTTTTTGGGAGGGGGAACCAGGGACTGAACCCAGAGGTGCTTACCTGCTTAGCCACCTCCCCAGCCCTTTTTATTTTTTATTTTGTGATAGAGTCCACTAAGTCACTCAGGGCCTCACCAAGTTGCTGAGGCTGGCTTTGAACTTGCGATCCTCCTGCCTCAGCCTCCCGATCCACCGGGATCATGGGCATGCCCCACCACACCCAGCTGAAAAAACGTTTGAAAACGATTAAAGTCACATGATCTATTATTAAATGGAAGAGAGAAAGCACCTCTGGTCCTCCATCTGCTGTCCACCATTTGCACGATGGCGTGCTGTTCTGCCCATTCATTTTATCGAGATTGCTTAGCGCTCTGGTTGGCATCATTTAGCAAGGATGGAATTTACCTATGGAAGGGAACAGGTGGATTTCTGGCTGGGCCATTCGTGACTTCACCTGGTTTAAGACTGTCAAGAAGATCTGAGATCGAAGTTCCACCAGAAGACCTGCCCAGGTGATATTCTTTGAGCGTGGAGGAGGCCATTCACTGTACATCGATGCTGGAGGAAAACCAAGATGGCGCCCCATGGGGCCCAGAGTGGCCATTTATACCCATGAGCATCTGAGACTGGGAGGTCGAGGTCCTGGAGCAACCTGGACACTAACCCCACAGTTCTGAACGAGTCAGAAGCTGCAGAGAGTGACTTCTGTATCGGGAACCCCAAAGGACCCCAGTGGAAAACCCAAAGCCTAAGAATTCACAACTGTCCCACAGATGGAGAAGGGGGGATTTCAAACTGGGTGCCGTGTGGTGCCAACCCTGTCTCAGGGGACTTAGTGAAATAGCAAATGAAGCGCCTCTCAGATGCTGGCCATAGCCTGCCAGCTGGGGTTGGGGATAGGCTAACCTTTGTCCTTGGGTCTTGTCGGGACTTGGGGGTACCGTCGGGAGCAGGGCTGCCTGGGGGGAGACAGGAGGCAACCCCACCAAGGAACGGATTGCCTGATGGCCGGATCGCTCCTCAGCCTTGGGAAACCAAAGCTGTTCTCTCACATCCAACCCAGGTTGGCTGCAGACGTGACCCCAGAGAAAGCAATCCATGGTTCCCCAGGTCCCGGGATCCGCCGGCAGCCTGTGATCCAGGCCTTGCCTGACGAGCAGCCGGGTGGGCGAATAAGGTTGGGAGCTGAAATCCATCTGAGGCCGCGCTCCCCGCCGGTGTCTAGAGCTTCGTAATTGCTTCCTCACTCCCTCGGCATCCGGGTTCAAGAGCAGCACCAGCCCCTGCAGCAGCATTATGCAAATCGGGCCCACTCCACTCCCAGGGCAGATAGAATATGCAAATTCACGGTGGTGGCGGAGGCTGCTTAAGACAGAAGATTTCTCAATGATGAAATTAGATTTTCTGGAAAGAGGTTCCCGAGGACCTGTCTGTTCCTCTGCCTCGTGCTGGGTCGTAGCCACCAAACCGGGGCTCTGGGAAATAATTAACTGAATTACAGGCTCAGACCTACTTATAAAGAAGGGGCCGGGGGAGGAAAGGAGACTCGGAGCAGGTTTTGCGAGGCCACAACAAATCCATACTTTGCGGAACGTGTAAACAGAAGCACAGGCTGGGAAGGAGGGAGGGCGGTGGGAGCCTCCAGCTCGGCTTAGCAGGAGAAATTGACGCAGGGTGGAGAAGGCTTTGCCTGCGACCCCGTGGCCTTCCGAGAGAGGCACCAGGATGGACCCAGGCAGAGCCCTGTTGTCTCCACCCAGCCCAGCTCTGAAGCCTGGATCCGCCCCACATGCCTGCCTCCTGTGATTCTGGTAAAAGTCCTCCTGTCATTTAAAAAACTGTAAAGTGACCCACCTAGACCAGAGGCTCTCAGATTTGAACGTGCACGGGCCTCACCAGAAGAGGCTCAGCCAGGCTCCCTCAGGGAGTCTCTGGGTGAGGCGATCCAGGGGTTCTGGACAATTTGCATTTCTGACACACTGTGAGGGCTGCTGTCACTAGCTGCCCTCTGCTCCAGTCTTCTTTTGACAGATGAACTGTTGGATAACCAGCCTCCCCGTGGTCTCCCTGCCTCTGTCCTCAGCCCATTCAATCTACCTTGTAAATATTTCCAAATGACAACATGATTCTATGCTCTCCCGCTCAAACTCTCCATGGCTCCCTATTTCCCTTCCAACCTGATGTGGGAAACGGAGGCTCAAAGAGCTCAGCAATTTGCCTGAGGACACACTGTGGCATCCAGGGTCTGCCTCTTCTGTCGTATGGCCTTGCTCACTGTCATCTCCAGGGTCATTTGCTGAGTGTTTTCAAGGTGCCAGGGTCTGGGTTGGGGGCTGGTATGCCTGGCTCCGCCCCCACCCGCCGTGGTTCTGCATGGGGACTGCATCCTCATCCCTGGCGAGGGCCCAAGACTCAGCTTCAAGCTGCTTCGTCTCCTGAACTTCAGATCTGTCATCTCTCTGGGGCGGGGGGCGGGGTTCCCAACCTTCCAGATGTGGCAGGGTTCAATGAGAATTTGCGCTCATCACGGAGAGCACAGATTCTGGCACCTGGCGGAGGCTCCGTGACAAGATAGGATAGGAATTATTATGCTAATGTTTATTTGTCATCAAATTTGGACGGATTAGGAGATGAGAGTTAGGTGGTGGAGGGAGCGTTGGTTTAGGGATACTGATGACCTCAGATCTGGTCCTCAGCCCTGGGCTGTGGAGCACGTCACTCACCCTCTCTAAGACCTAGCTTTTGCAAAAAAGGAGTAGATAAAACTTAGAGACCCCCAGGGCACTTCTTAACTGTATAATTCCAGGTTCCACAATTCCAAGTGTGGAGCTGTTTCTTGTCCCCACATGTCCCAGGGGGCTGTAATTCTGTTCTAGGACTGTTTGATAACCAGCCTCCCCTTGGCCTCCCTGCCTCTGTCCTCAGCCCAGCCAATCTACCTTTTAAATGTTCCCAAATGGCAACCCGATTCTATGCTCTCCCGCTCAAACTCTCCATGGCTCCCTATTTCCCTTGCATGGATCAAGTCCAACCATCTCAGGTTGGCACCTAAACCCCTTTATGTCTGGATCCTCTAAACCCCTCCTCTCCTGCTTCTCCTTCTTCCACTCCATTTTCCAATAAAGTCTGCTGGGTCTCAGGCAGCATGTGATCTCCTGTCTCTCTGCCTGCCTGGGACTCCCTCCTTTCCCTTCCTCTCTTCATGGACAAACCTTGACCTTCTGTGCTCAGCTCACATACTGTGCCCTGAAAGCCTTCCCTCGCCTGCCTCCTCCCTCCTTCCAAATGCAGCCTGTAACCACCTGCTGGAATATCATTCCATGCTTAACGGTTGGCATCGTAAGGACCTGCAGACTTTCCTGTCTTTTCCACTGGTCAGTGACTTGTCGGAGGAAGAAACGATGTTCTGGTGGGTTTGGGGGGGTTTCTGTTGTATTGTTTGCTTGATCTGCTGTCTGAAAGCTGCATGAATGCAGAGTTCATATATTTTCTTTGCCACTGTAATCGTAGTGCTTATTATGCCTGGCACACAGTAGATGTTCAATCCTTGAAATAATAAATCTGAAATCTCTGCTCATTTTCACAGATTTCTTATTAACGATTATATCCCTGCTGCCTATCAAAGCACCTGGCATGGAAATGCTCAGGAAATATTTGCTGAATGAACAAATACCTGAATAAAATGAATGACTTCATCTATAACTGTATCAGTCAGCTGTTGCTGCATAACAAACAGCCACTAAATCTCAGTTGCATCAACAATAAACATCTATTTCCCACCTAACTTTATTCTGCAAGGTACCCGGGGCAGCTCTGAGCCACAGGCTGTGTCTGGTACGGCTCCACGGATCCGTCCTGGGACAAGCAGCCTGGCTCCAAGATGTTGCTCTCATGGCCAAGTCAGAGGTGCATGAGAAAACTATAAGGTCCATTCCAGAAGCAGCCGACTGGCCTTTCTGTCCATAGGCCATGGACCAAAGCCAGGCATGCGATCAAGCTCAAAGTCAAAGTTCAGGATATGCCGCAGAAGACCTGCAGAGTCCCACCCCGGATAAACGGAGAGTGAAGGATCGGGGCTAAGAATTCAGTTGACTCCAATAATCAGCCCCAGCACCAAGGCTGGAGGGTCCCTGGAACTCAAGCATCCTCCTCCGTGAGTGGAGGACTGTGGCACAGAGGGATCGTGCGCAGACCCCGAGGTGGTTGCCCTCTGCTTAAAAGCCTAGAATATCTTTGCATTTTCCGCCTTCGATACCCTCCTTCTCCGCTCACCGGGCCCTTCTCAGTGATTTCGCCAGCCCTCATTAAGCCACCTCGGCATCTCAGCCCACGGGGCACTGCGGGGCGGGGGCAGGCATTTGCGGTGCGGGCTCGGGCAGGCACCTTGGATGCGCACGGGCGCGCACGTGGGCGCACGCACATACCCACACCCACACACCACTCAGGATAAATTAAGCGGCAAGACCCTGGATGTCAAAGCACAGAGAGTCTTGCCATATTTAAGCAGGTAAGGACCTGAGTCCAAAGGCTGTCATACCGTGTTCCCAGAGTCCGAGGGATCCTAAAAGAGCAGCCGAGAGTGCGCCGGGGTGAGAGGCACAGGGTTGGAGCCGCCCCGCTCCGCACCCCAACCTTGCTTCAGGCGGAGCCCGTTTCCACCTGCCGTGTACACGGAGGTCTGCTCAAGCGTTATTGCATTTG
The DNA here is from genome assembly GCF_902686445.1 of Sciurus carolinensis. NCBI lineage: Eukaryota > Metazoa > Chordata > Mammalia > Rodentia > Sciuridae > Sciurus > Sciurus carolinensis. The sequence continues at coordinate 126,974,706 of NC_062220.1, forward strand.
TCCTGCAAAACATGCCCTGCGTCTCATCGAACTTGAGCCAAGAAGGCTGACGCAGTTTTATAGGTTGCTTGGGTGACGACACGGAGTAACTTGCAATTTTAAGACTTAACGAGGGCTTTTTTTTTCTTGGCAAATAAATTGAATGTTTTTTCATATCCCTTTGCGAGTTTGTGGGAGGGAAAAGAAAAGGGGGAAATAGTGCTTACTTTTTTTTTTTTTTTTTTTTGAGTGCAAGAATCTTCATTTCCTCTCTCTTTGGTTTCAGAAATGGACACCAAGTCTCAGAGACCCTGAGTTGAACGGTAGGGTGATAGGGTGTGTTCAGTTTTGTTGCTGCCTCCTGATTCAAAGCAATGGGGTTTTTTGTTTGTCTTTCTGCAAATAGGGTATACCTCAGGATGCCGAGCATCTTTGAAAATTGGTTTGATCCATGAGTTCATCTCCCTAGCCAGCGACATGGATGCTTGTACCAAAGGGAAAAAGTAATGTGTGTGGGGGGACCCTTTCCTCGCCCCACAGGGACTTTAGATGCCTATTATCTAGTGGAAATCTCATCACTAGGGGAAAATCGTTATTTCTTTCATGACAAATGAGGAAATTGAGGTTTAGAACCTCTTCAAGGATCTTTGTCCAGGACATAGAAGAAATGGGATTCAAACCCAGGTTCACCTATGCTGAAGAATCCTCAAGGACTTTAAGAGCCAGAAATATTCAAATGATGGTGCCTGGTGACAGTGACCACAACTGCTGCCAGATATTGAATGCTTATCCTGAGCCCAGCATATGCTGAGTGCTCTACCTGCAGGGTGGCTAGGTACAGTTGTTCAGGGTGTGCACTGCAAGAACTCCTGACCAATGAGTCTTCAGGCTTTCTCTGTAGCCCCTAACAGAAGGCTGTATCCACCTGGAGGAAGGGGAAGTAGCTCTCTAACCACTCTGCCTGCAGGGACTGCCTTTTCCACATTCCCACAAAAGCATGCAAGAGGTATGCAAGTTGTCATCCTGTTTGTGCCTATGAGCTATGACACCCCAGACTTTGGGGTGGCTTTATTACCAGACCTATCTTACGGATGATGGAATTAAGGCACAGGGAGTGAGGCTGCTTGCTCTTTTACTGACGGAACCCCACCTTGAACCCAGCGCTCTGAGTCTAAAACTCAGGAACGCATAGCTATACCCGCCCACAAGTTCCCCTCCGCTCCTCAGGGGTTCTAGGGATGGAATCTGGGGTGCAAGGTTCAGGGGCTCCTGGAAGGAGGTGTTCTCCATCCTGGGTAAAGAAATCAAGTAGAATGCCAAGGCAGGGACACATCCGGTTATGCTCTCTCAGTCTCTGGCTCGTATGCCTAAGCCCCTCCCCACCAGCCCACCCCCAGGAGAGCACCTGCAGGGTCGGAAGACCCCCAGATTGTGCAAACCCCACCTTCCGTCTCCCTCCTCCCCTGTCGGGTCCCCTCTCTCTAGGAAAACCCTAGATGTAGGAGAAGAGTCCCCTGGCGATAAATATCTACATAAAGAAGACTGTCAGGCTGTGTCCCAGAGTCAATGACTCATCCCCAGGGGCCCCCGAGGTGGCTCGCGGGATTGAAAACTAAAGAGAAAATAATTCACAATTTGCTGTTTACACAGGATCAAGGTGTGTGAAGAAGAAAAGAGTGTCACTCCTCCCCGTTCCCCATGCCTTATTTTAATGGTCCCCTAAATCAATACATCAGCAGAGAGAAGAGGGTTGGTGGGGGGAATATCGGGATTCCACTCAAGGAATGAAGGACGTCTGTCAACACAGCCGCCAGCCAAAGAGGAGTGCGTGGGACCCTGTCCCCCATCTCCAAGAGAGCCGATCACCAGGAAAGGCAGGCCCAGGGCTCTTCTTGCCAGACGGTGAGGGGGGGACCACGGTCATTGTGGGAATCTTCACGTCCACAGGGCGAGCTCGAGTCTACTTTGAGCTCCATGTTGCAGGTGGGCGACATCGAGGTCCCAAGAGAGGGGGGCTCCTTATCCACACCCCTCTGCACCCGCGGAAACCAGGACCAGCCTCGGAACCAGGGGATGCTGGGACCCAGGACGGCTGTGGCCGCAGGATGGAGTCTCCCTGAGTTTTGCTGTAGGTTGTCTATTGGGGGACCGTGGAGGAGCTTCCAGAGGCTTCTTCTCTAGAGAGCAGTCTTGGGCTCCCCTTCAGCCGCCCTCAACTAGGGAGACGGCAAGTAACTCTGTAAGTGGGACGCAGGAGACCCCGGGGAGGGTCGCCGAGACGGTGAGGGGGGAATTCAGAGGAGAGGGCCACCAGGAACGTTCCCGGCTCTGGGTCCTTTGGAGTCCATTTTTCTCTTCCTTGGTCCCCGCCAACAGCGGTATTCTAATTAAGTTCACGGTCTGCTCTATGCCCAGTGGCTCAGGACACTAGATCTCGGAGCCCTAGGGACCTCCAGAGTGGATCTAGTCCAGCCCCAGAGGTAAGGCCGAGAAGGTGACCTCAGTCCCATTTTATAAACTAAGCAACTGAGGCCAAGCGCCAGGTTCCGGTGCAAAGCAGGCTGACAGCGGGCTGGGACCCACACCCAGGCCCTGGAGACCCCGGGCAGCCAGCTGGCCCCTCTCTTTGTTCTCGGTCTGCTCCGGAGTCTCCTGGCTGCGTGCGATTTGCATCTCGCGCCCACATTTGCATGAAACCCGCAGACGGGAGCAGAACCGCCACTCCTGGCTGGAAGAACCGCGAAGCCAAATGCCGTTCGCGTCTTTCCGGGGAGGCGCGCACCCATCCGGGTTCCATCCTTGCCAAATGTGCCATACGTAGCAGACGTGCATATATTCCGCGCGAATTTCCTTAATCTCCCTCACAGCTGTCCCTTCCCGCGGCCTCTGCTAGAGCGCTCCCAAATCACTGCCTTCTGGCTGCTAGAGCAGACTGCTCCCTGCCTCCCCGTCCTTCTACCAGGACAGTGACCTCGGAGGTGGTTTCCTGGGTCCCTCCTCTCTGCCCGATGGCGGGCTCAGTCCTGGACAGACTGCATCTTAGGTGGCTCTTTCAACAACCCGAGAGGCAAGCTCATCTTCCTGGCTCCATTTTACAGGTGAGAAGAATGAGGCTTCAAGGTTAAGTGCATCATGCTGGGCTGCACTCGAGCCGCTGCCCAGGGCCACCCTCTGATATCCAGGGGTGGCCCCATCTGCGCAGCAATGGCCACCACACAGAGGAGAGGTGGCCACCAAGAGAGAGCGCCGTTTCCACCTCTCACGGTGCCAGTTTCCCTCTGTGTGAACTTGGGAGAGGCTCTGAAGCTTCCTGAGCCTGCACCCACTTGGGGCTCCCCTTGAACCTGATCATACCGTCCTGCTATGGAAATGGCTAAGCCAAGCACTCCTGCCTGTCATGGCCAGAAGGTGGTGGAAATACTGGAAATTTTGTGGAATGGCCCATTTTTGTGTCTTGAAGCTCACTCGGGCTCCTTCGGGTCAAGTTGTCCTTCTTTCCACCTCGGATGCCCACTGCCGCCATCTTGCCTTCCCAACTCCGGCCAGCAGGAGCCCCTGGCTGGTCTCCACAGAGACCCCCATTTCTCAGGTGGTTTATTTGCTCAGGTGGTTCTCTCTGCCCATCCGGAGCTGGTTTGCTCTGAATGACCAGCTCAAAATCGACTCTTGCTAGGCAGCTCTCATTTCTTGCCGGTGGGAGGAAAGTCACCCTTCCCTCCTTGGACATGGCCTTGGGTTTTCGTGTGTTTCAGTCCTCACATCCTCCTGGGTGCACATGATCCTCCTGTGTATTCTTGTACAATCAGCTGCCCACAGCTATGGGTTCTGCATCTGTGGATTCAACCAAGGGCAGATGGAAAATAATTGAAAAAAAAAAAACTGAGCTGCACTGAACATGTACAGACTTTTAATCTTGTCATTATTCCCTAAATAATACAAGATAACAACTATTTGCACAGCATTTACATCATATTGGTACTGTAAGTCATCGGGAGGTGATTTAATGTATAAGGGAGGCTGTGGGTAGGTTATGTGCAAACACGATGTCATTTTTCTACAAGGGAGTTGAGCATCCTGGGTCTTGGTTTCCATGGAGGGTCCTGGACTCAATCCCCTGCAGATACCAAGGGGTGACTCTACTTATATGCCACTCGCTGGAAAGATCCTGGATCTCTGAGTGACTGTATGGAACAAGCCTTGTACCCACGTCAGACAAGACGTGACACAAACAGAACGGGAGGAACCCAGCTCTGGTTCGATCCTCTAACGAGGAGTGTGGAGGGAAAGGTGGAGAGTGGCTGGAGGAGGTTCTCCGGAGCGCTGAGGACCTTCCATCTCTGGACATGGGTGAAGTGCCACGGGTGTTCCTTTGGTGCATGATTTCTGCGGTTATGTTCTGTGTCATCTCAACAGAGGTGGGTCACACTTCAATGAAGAATGCACATATTCATATTCATCGAGGAAGGTTTAGAACTACAGCAAAGCTCAACAAAAATGAAAACCATGCTCAGCTCCGCATCTCAAGGGTGTCTTCCAGCCACATTTTGGTTAAGGTTGGATTAGTCACTTTTCTCTGCACAGAGTGGAAGAATCCAGAGGTGGAGTGTTCTAGTCATGGAGCCCTCTTCTAAACAGAGCCTGGAATGTCCAAGGTTCTCAGTAAACAGGTTGCATTAGAGATGATTTCATCCTGAACCTACTGTCCTTGGGTTTTTCTACTGTGGCTGAGACAGTTCTGTAGGTTCGCCAACCCTTTGGTTTTCCTCCTGGACACACAGGAAGACTACATTTCCCAACTTCCTTTGTGCTGGACCAGGGTCACGTGACCAAGTTCTGACCAATGGAATGGGAGTAGAGGCAATGTCAGCCATTTTTAGTCCTGGTCACTGCATCTCCTGAGCTATTTTTTATATGCTCTTTGTGGATCTCTTTAGAGGAACTCAAGTCCATAAGGATGGTGGAGCCACCTCGACAGAAGCAACTCTGGCACCCTGAATGGCTATGTGTGGCCATGCTACATTTGACAGTGCCACAGCATTAAATAAATCTCTGTTAGGTTGAGCCATTGAGAACTGAAGCTTGTTATAGCAGCTAAACTGCCCCCATACATCCAACTAAAATTGATCTTTCTTCTCATTCCCGTATTACTCTGGACAAATGTGAAGTCATTAAAAAAATTTTTTTTTGAATTAGAATAAAAGAAAATAGAATAAAATAAAAGTTTAAAAAAATTGATGTAGAAAGATAAAACGGGGCCAGTCACAACACTCAACAATTTCTATGCTGAAACCAACACCCAAACTACATGTGGATCAAAAATTTAGCTCTGAGCTTTCTAGCAGCCAAGGTGAAAAGGTAAGGAAGACCCCGAGTCCTTGAGAAAAATCAACATTGTTTGCTGAGGTCAGATAGGCTGTCAGTTACGGGATTTTCTTTTCTTTGCTATCTTCATAAAAATGATCCGAGCACAAGGACGCAGCCCTCCAAAATCACCCAGCACCTTTTCTGCAGAGCAAACCCTTTCCCACACTTGTATGACACGAGATTCTGCTCCTTGCACAGGGCTCTCAGGTCTCTGTCAGCCCGTTTCTCCGTGAGAGAGGACACTCCACTTCTTCATTCGGTGTCCACGACTCAGAGTGGCGTCTGGTGCAGGGCGGGACACACAGCAAGTGTGGGTACTCCTGACGGTGAATGTGTAATGTGTGCCTGAGTGTGCTGTGTGTGTCAGCCTAGGGCCCTGGGACTCCTGAGCACTGCTCTGGGACCACACGTGGGGTGTGTGCGCGTGTGTACATGTGCACACGCACATGTACGGTTGCTGGGCATGTAGTGTGTGTGTGTGTTGAGTGTGTATATTTTGCATGTGCGTGCATTGTGTGTCCATGGTGCTTCTGTCACCTGATGCTGTGGGTGTTGTGTGTGTCGTGTGCCTGCGTTTGATTTTGTGCAGGCCACGTGGAGTCTTGCACTCCACGTGCTTGGCTGTGGCTTGCACCTGTGCGCACCTGGTGTTTAGGAGGGGCAGTGGCAACGACGCACGTTGCGTCCTTGTGTTGTGTTGGGGGCGGGGCGGGGGGGCGGGGCTCGGGTGCGCATGCGTATCCGCACTTACGGACTGATATACACCGCCTGGAGGGATCTGTGTGCTCCCGGCGGTTCCTGGTAGGCGCGAGGTGTGAGTCGCAGTGGAGACATCTAGAAGGCGGTGACTCTCGTCTTCAAACAGAGAACAGCCATTAACACATTCATTAATTAGGATCATGTTGACACTTCTATTGCCGACTAAAAACATCTGTTTGTTTAATCAGAGTCTCCTTAACGCCTTGCACTTATCCTCTCGGTGAGAAAGGATGGGCTTGTTTGGCCACGTGTGCTCACTGGTGTTGGGAGGTGGGGGCGAGGCTCTGTCAATATTATCACAGGGTGACAGCTCTCGGGACGGACGGCCTGTGGTCTTCTAAGCCTGCAAACAACCGTTCCTTTCGACAGTGAATGAGGAGCGGTGCCCGGGTCGATTTCCCAGTGGCCAGCCCCTGCTCGTTGGTGGAACCTGGGTGACATAGGGCGCATCAGAGATCAGCGTGAGGACCCCCGCACCGCCCACGTCTAATGCCACCTCAGCTCCACGCGGTACACATCCGACCTAGGTTGCACCCTGGACCCCTCGGCAAGCCAGGAGCTGACCCGGGTCTCCGTCCTTGGCCATCCTTGGTGGGCAGAGGAGAGAGCTCGCCATGGAGACTGGGTGTGGACGACCACGTGGGATCTCGAGAAGATGGCGAAGAAGAGCATTCCTGGCAGCTGAGGTGGGAGGAGGCTGCGGGCTGGCGCTGGTTGGAACTCAGAGGGTGGAGGGAAGGGACAGCAGAGAGGGCATGCTCTGGGGTCGCCCTTCTGTTTTCTTCTGTTGGCTTCGTGCATCACTGACTGACACCAGCCGGCGTCTTCTTTAGTGGACACATGATTGCACATCACCCGTTCCTGCTTCCCCATGGATGTAGCCTGGTTTTCAGATCAGGACTGCATCCAGAGACCCTGAGGCTCTTTCCAGTTTGGCGATATCCCTCCCGATCTCCCAGAGTGCCTTGCCAGCGAGGGGTCAAAGGATGTGTACACAGGCGCCTTTGCAAGTGTTGATTTTCCTGTTACTATTTTTGGGGTTGCACATGTGTAAATGCAAATCAAAATGACTAAGATTCCGTCTCACTCCAGTCAGAATGGCAATGATCAAGGATACAAGCAACAGTAGGTGTTGGCGAGGATGTGGGGAAAGGTATGCTCACACGATGCTGGTGGGACTGCAAATTGGTGCAGCCACTCTGGAAAGCAGTACGGAGATTCCTCAGAAAACTTAATGGAACCACCATTTGACCCAGCTATCCCACTCCTCAGTTTATACCCAAAGGACTTAAAATCAGCATATTACAGTGACGCAGCCACATCAATGTTTATAGCAGCACAACTCACAATAGTTATACTATGGAACCAACCTAGATGCCCTTCAACAGAAGAATGGATGAAGAAACTGTGGTACATATACTCAGTGGAATATTACTCAGCCTTGAAGAAGAATAAAAGCAGCGATTTTTGAGAGAGTGTGGAGGGAGCCCTTCGTTTCCATCTTGAAGTGTGCCTGGGGACCAGCACTGGTTGCTGCATTCCCCTGCACAAGGGAACTGACCCTTTCACGAAGGATGGAGGGAGGACTCAGGAGCAGCAGGAGGAGCCAGGCTGAGAGTCTGACCCACGGTCAGCGTCCAGCGTCCGGCTTGGATATCGGAAACTGGCACAGCTCTGTGACTAAGAGCACGGACTCTGGACCCAGGACGGCCAGTCGTGTGACCGTGGGCCAGTCACCACATCTCTCAGAACTTCAGTGTTGTGCGCCACTGACCAGATCAGATCCACGTGTGACCGCCTTAGGCCTCTGAAGTTCAGGTTCGCTCCATGCCGAACCTCGTGGCTCCCAGGAGGAGACTTTCCCGGAGAAAAAAACTCTGGTGCTGACCTTAAAGACGGGTCTCTGGCTGCTGGGAGGAGGATGAAGACCGGCGAACCCAGCAGCCAGCTTTGGATCTTGCAGAAGTGCCCCGGAGAAACCTTAAAAGTCACCTCGGCCAGTGGAAAATGGGAGCACGTGTCCCAGCCCGCCTCGAGCCCGGGGACAGACCACGTGGCTGTCGGAGCCTCTTTCCAGTCCTCCTGTTGGGACGGCTCCAACCACGACTTATCGTTCTGGAAAATCCCCCAAAAGCCTGGGAACGGCAACCTACAGAAAATGCAGTGCCATCCGCCGGCTGCTCGCCGTTAATTATGGAACGTCTGTTGCTGGACCACTGCGGTGAGGTGGCCTTGGGCCACTCCCTCTGCTCTGAGGCACGGTGGAACCTGGCCTGCAAGGAGCTCCTGTCAGTCACATCGGGGACAGTTGCATAGCCCGCAGGGGAGGCTGGAGGTTCTGGGGCTTTGGGGTGAGGGTTTCTTCTTTGGCCCCCTAAGGAGAAGGGCAGCTCCTCAGGCCCGAGGGCGGTGGTCTGTGTTGAATCGCTCTACCCCCGGGTCAGCCGCCCCTTGGAGGTAGACCAACCTGTCTTCTCCACAGCTTGCCAGAAACTCCACCATGCGGTCCTTGCTCGGCTTAGGAAGTCACCATCAAGACCCCGGCCAACACGGACGTTCATTCTGCAACCGCTGTTGCAGACACGTGAGTTATCTCTTTTAAAGCAATTTTTGTTTTTTGGGTTTTTTTCCCCACTTTTTTACTTAACACAGAAAGAAGCAGGTTTAGAGAAACAGGTATACTGGAGACAGGGGCTTGGGCTGGAGCCCACTCCCATGAGCTCTGGTCTCTGAGGCTCGCCGCTGGACCATACATCATGGCTAAGGTCATTCATTTGCACATTAGCACAGGGACCTAGGGGGCTGGAGGCGAGGGCAGGGTGGTGAGGCCAGGTTCTCAGATGCTTAGTTGATTGCGTTGGCTGTCTGCTCCTCGGTCTCCTCATCTGAAAAGTGGGAAAACTCTAAGTGCTTCACATTGTAAGAGATAATTCACAGAAGAGCTTTAGCAAAGGCCCTAAGTAAATATCCAACAAATATTTCTGTTTCTTGGTATTTTTATTCACACTGACCACTCTGGAGACATGTCTGTGTGATGCATACTGTCAGCATCCTGTAAATGCTTATGGCATGAATTCCCATTTTTCTGTCCTCAGGGATAATCTTTGGCTAGACCATTGGGAATATTTCAGTCTGTGCCATGTTTTTATCTCTGTGTCAGTTAGAGTCACCCCCAAATAATAATGATGGTGGTGATGGTGGTGGTGGTGGTGATGGTGGTGGTGATGGTGGTGATGGTGGTGATGGTGATGATGGTGGTGATGGTGGTGATGGTGGTGGTGATGGTGATGGTGGTGATGGTGGTGGTGATGGTGGTGATGGTGGTGATGATTATGGTGGTGGTGATGGTGATGGTGGTGTTGATGGTGATGATGGTGGTGATGGTGGTGATGGTGGTGATGGTGGTGATGGTGGTGGTGATGGTGATGGTGGTGATGGTGATGGTGGTGATGGTGGTGATGGTGGTGATGGTGGTGATGGTGGTGGTGATGGTGGTGTTGATGGTGGTGATGGTGGTGGTGATGGTGATGGTGTTGGTGGTGATGGTGATGAGGTGGTGATGGTGGTGATGGTGGTGGTGATGGTGGTGATGGTGGTGATGGTGGTGGTGATGGTGGTGATGGTGATGGTGATGGTGATGGTGGTGATGGTGGTGATGGTGGTGGTGGTGGTGGTGATGGTGATGGTGATGATGGTGGTGATGGTGGTGATGGTGGTGATGGTGGTGATGGTGGTGGTGATGGTGGTGGTGATGGTGATGGTGGTGATGGTGGTGGTGATGGTGGTGGTGATGGTGATGGTGATGATGGTGGTGATGGTGGTGGTGATGGTGATGGTGATGATGGTGGTGATGGTGGTGTTGATGGTGATGATGGTGGTGATGGTGGTGATGGTGGTGATGGTGGTGATGGTGGTGGTGATGGTGGTGGTGATGGTGATGGTGGTGATGGTGGTGGTGATGGTGATGGTGGTGATGGTGGTGATGGTGATGGTGATGATGGTGGTGATGGTGGTGGTGATGGTGATGGTGATGATGGTGGTGATGGTGGTGTTGATGGTGATGATGGTGGTGATGGTGGTGATGGTGGTGATGGTGATGATGGTGGTGATGGTGGTGATGGTGGTGATGGTGGTGGTGATGGTGGTGGTGATGGTGATGGTGGTGATGGTGATGGTGGTGATGGTGGTGTTGATGGTGGTGATGGTGGTGATGGTGGTGATGGTGGTGGTGATGGTGGTGATGGTGGTGATGGTGGTGATGGTGGTGGTGATGGTGGTGGTGATGGTGATGGTGGTGATGGTGATGGTGGTGATGGTGGTGTTGATGGTGGTGATGGTGGTGGTGGTGATGGTGGTGATGGTGGTGATGGTGGTGGTGATGGTGGTGTTGATGGTGGTGATGGTGTTGATGGTGATGATGGTGGTGATGGTGGTGATGGTGGTGATGGTGGTGATGGTGGTGATGGTGATGATGGTGGTGATGGTGGTGATGGTGGTGATGGTGGTGGTGATGGTGGTGGTGATGGTGATGGTGGTGATGGTGATGGTGGTGATGGTGGTGTTGATGGTGGTGATGGTGTGATGGTGGTGATGGTGGTGGTGATGGTGGTGATGGTGGTGATGGTGGTGATGGTGGTGGTGATGGTGGTGGTGATGGTGATGGTGGTGATGGTGATGGTGGTGATGGTGGTGTTGATGGTGGTGATGGTGGTGATGGTGGTGATGGTGGTGGTGATGGTGGTGATGGTGGTGATGGTGGTGATGGTGGTGGTGATGGTGGTGGTGATGGTGATGGTGGTGATGGTGATGGTGGTGATGGTGGTGTTGATGGTGGTGATGGTGGTGGTGGTGATGGTGGTGATGGTGGTGATGGTGGTGGTGATGGTGGTGTTGATGGTGGTGATGTGTTGATGGTGATGATGGTGGTGATGGTGATGATGGTGGTGATGGTGGTGATGGGTGGGATGGTGGTGATGTTGATGATGATGGTGGTGATGGTGATGGTGGTGATGGTGGTGGTGATGTGGGGATGGTTGTGAGGATTATTGGTGGTGGGATGGTGATGGTGGTGTTGATGGTGATGATTGGTGGTTGATGGTGTGATGGTGGTGATGGTGGGTGGTGATGGTGATGGGTGGTGATGGTGATGGTGTGAATGGTGGTGATGGTGGTGATGTGTGATGGTGGTGTGATGGTGGTGTTGATGGTGGTGATGGTGGTGGTGATGGTGATGGTGTTGGTGGTGATGGTGATGAGGTGGTGATGGTGGTGATGGTGGGTGGTGATGGTGGTGGATGGTGGTGATGGTGGTGGGGATGGTGGTGATGGTGATGGTGATGGTGATGGTGGTGATGGTGGTGATGGTGGTGGTGGTGGTGGTGATGGTGATGGTGATGATGGTGGTGATGGTGGTGATGGTGGTGATGGTGGTGATGGTGGTGGTGATGGTGGTGGTGATGGTGATGGTGGTGATGGTGGTGATGGTGGTGGTGATGGTGGTGGTGATGGTGATGGTGATGATGGTGGTGATGGTGGTGGTGATGGTGATGGTGATGATGGTGGTGATGGTGGTGTTGATGGTGATGATGGTGGTGATGGTGGTGATGGTGGTGATGGTGGTGGTGATGGTGGTGGTGATGGTGATGGTGGTGATGGTGGTGATGGTGGTGGTGATGGTGGTGGTGATGGTGATGGTGATGATGGTGGTGATGGTGGTGGTGATGGTGATGGTGATGATGGTGGTGATGGTGGTGTTGATGGTGATGATGGTGGTGATGGTGGTGATGGTGGTGATGGTGATGATGGTGGTGATGGTGGTGATGGTGGTGATGGTGGTGGTGATGGTGGTGGTGATGGTGATGGTGGTGATGGTGATGGTGGTGATGGTGGTGTTGATGGTGGTGATGGTGGTGATGGTGGTGATGGTGGTGGTGATGGTGATGGTGGTGATGGTGATGGTGGTGATGGTGGTGATGGTGGTGATGGTGGTGATGGTGGTGGTGATGGTGGTGTTGATGGTGGTGAGGTGGTGGGTGATGGTGATGGTGATGGTGGTGATGGTGGTGATGGTGGTGATGGTGGTGGTGATGGTGGTGTGGGTGGTGATGGTGGTGATGGTGATGGTGATGGTGGTGATGGTGGTGATGGTGGTGGGGTGGTGGTGATGGGTGATGGTGATGATGTGGTGATGGTGGTGATGGTGGTGATGGTGGGTATGGGTGGTGGTGATGGTGGTGGTGATGGTGGTGAGTGGTGGTGATGGTGGTGATGGTGGTGGTGATTGTGGTGGTGATGTGATGGTGATGATGTGTGATGTGGTGGTGATGGTGATGGTGGTGATGGTGGGGATGGGTGGTGATGGTGTGATGTGGTGGGTGATGGGTGTGAGGGTGGTGATGGTGGTGATGGGGTGGGTGATGGTGGTGGTGATGGTGATGGTGAGGGTGATGGTGTGATGGTGGTGGTGTGGTGGTGGTGATGGTGATGGTGTGATGGTGGTGATGGTGGTGATGGTGGTGGTGATGGTGATGGTGATGATGGGTGGTGATGGTGGTGGTGATGGTGATGGTGATGATGGTGGTGATGGTGGTGTTGATGGTGATGATGGTGGTGATGGTGGTGATGGTGGTGATGGTGATGATGGTGGTGATGGTGGTGATGGTGGTGATGGTGGTGGTGATGGTGGTGGTGATGGTGATGGTGGTGATGGTGATGGTGGTGATGGTGGTGTTGATGGTGGTGATGGTGGTGATGGTGGTGATGGTGGTGGTGATGGTGGTGGTGATGGTGATGATGGTGGTGATGGTGGGGATGGTGGTGATGGTGGTGGTGATGGTGGTGGTGATGGTGTTGGTGGTCATGGTGATGAGGTGGTGATGGTGGTGATGGTGGTGGTGATGGTGATGGTGTTGGTGGTGATGGTGATGAGGTGGTGATGGTGGTGATGGTGGTGGTGATGGTGGTGGTGATGGTGGTGATGGTGGTGATGGTGGTGATGGTGGTGGTGATGGTGGTGGTGATGGTGGTGGTGATGGTGATGATGGTGGTGATGGTGGTGATGGTGGTGATGGTGGTGGTGATGGTGGTGGTGATGGTGTTGGTGGTGATGGTGATGAGGTGGTGATGGTGGTGATGGTGGTGGTGATGGTGATGGTGTTGGTGGTGATGGTGATGAGGTGGTGATGGTGGTGATGGTGGTGGTGATGGTGGTGGTGATGGTGGTGATGGTGGTGATGGTGGTGATGGTGGTGGTGATGGTGGTGGTGATGGTGGTGGTGATGGTGATGATGGTGGTGATGGTGGTGATGGTGGTGATGGTGGTGGTGATGGTGGTGGTGATGGTGTTGGTGGTGATGGTGATGAGGTGGTGATGGTGGTGATGGTGGTGGTGATGGTGATGGTGTTGGTGGTGATGGTGATGAGGTGGTGATGGTGGTGATGGTGGTGGTGATGGTGGTGGTGATGGTGGTGATGGTGGTGATGGTGGTGATGGTGGTGGTGATGGTGGTGGTGATGGTGGTGATGGTGGTGGTGATGGTGGTGGTGATGATGATGGTGATGGTGGTGGTGGTGATGGTGGTGGTGATGGTGGTGATGGTGATGATGGTGGTGATGGTGGTGATGGTGGTGACGGTGGTGGTGATGGTGGTGATGGTGGTGATGGTGGTGGTGATGGTGGTGGTGATGGTGGTGATGGTGGTGATGGTGGTGGTGATGGTGATGGTGATGGTGATGGTGGTGATGGTGGTGGTGATGGTGGTGGTGATGATGATGGTGATGGTGGTGGTGGTGATGGTGGTGGTGATGGTGGTGATGGTGATGATGGTGGTGATGGTGGTGATGGTGGTGACGGTGGTGGTGATGGTGGTGATGGTGGTGATGGTGGTGGTGATGGTGGTGGTGATGGTGATGGTGGTGATGGTGATGGTGGTGATGATGACAGCTGTCACTTCCTAAGCAGGCCTGTGGTTCCAGATTCTGTGAGGGGGTTAGGTGAGTGGGAATTGGTGAAGCCTTGCTGGGAGGGGGTGGGCTGGGGATGGAGGAGGACCCCACCTTCTAAAGGACCTTCAAATCCAAGCTCCATCTGTGAAATGATCCACGCCTTTGTGTCTTCTTCCCCTTGGCACCTCAGAGACCAGTGACCATGCAACTGTTAAATGACAGCATGCCTCAGCCTCAGACCCACTGTGCTAAAACCACAGGCTCCATTCTGCCTCTGAGGGTGTTCAGGTCCGGCCCCACCATCCCCAGGGCCTGTCTCCCTTCCTGCTCTCCCTTGCCTCCTCCATTCCCACTAAACCAGTCTTCTTTCTACTATGAACTATGCAACAGGCCACAGGGCCTTTGCATGTACTCTATGTGGTCTTCCTGAGATCCTCTGTCCCTGGCCTCTGCGTGACTGATTTTTTCTCATCATTCACATCTTAGTTTGCATTTCAGCTTCCCAAAGGAACCTTCCTTGATATTTCAATCTATATCAGCCCTACCCCACCCCGCAAGGGACCCTCTAGCCCAGCTGTAACACAGGATTAAACTGAGAGCCTAATTCTTTGCTTCTTGTTTTCTGTATCCTCCACTAGAATGAAGGGAGAAGAGGCTGTTACTGCTCTGTTCCCAGAATGCAGCACACAGCAGGGCTCAGCCTGAGTTTTTCGATGGAAGGAATGTGTCCCCGTTTGCAGTGGGCAGTGTTGGACGATGGGAGGCCACCTTTCCCCGGGGGTTCCCACTGAAGGTTTGGAGCTCGTCTACAAGGACAGATTGGCAGGAAGGGGCATGTCTGGTCATGGACCCCCTGTGCACTCAGAGGGAGCAGAGCGGAGTCTCCAAAGGTCTGGAGAGGAAGGGGGAACATGGGCTAGAGTCCATGCCTGCCCTCCAGCTGACAGCCCAGAGACAGGAGCTGTCTGGAGATAGGTCCACGTCTAGGGAGCAGCTGAGAGAAGGTGTCCTTTGTGGGCAAAGCCATCTGAGCTCAGGTGGGAGATTGGGAACCACGTGCACCCACCTCAGGCCAGAGTCCAGAGAAACCTGCCGAGCTGCTGCCCTCAAGTTTCAGCACCTCGGACAGAGACCTGAGGCAATTCCCCCCCCCCACCCCGCCCCTGTGGCTAAGCACCTGGTGACCTTGGGCAGGTCATTTCCCCATCTGGGTGTGGGCTTCTTAGCAGTCAGAGGGGGGCTTTTTACAGCTGTCACCTGGAGACTCAGCTGGAGGGACACAACCAGTTGGAGTCACCTGGGGAGTTTTGAGGAATCCCAGTGCACCAGCTCAATCTCTGGGTTATTTTTACTCAGGTTTGGGGGTATTTTTAAGAAACATCCCAAGGAAATCTCATTTCCCGCCTTCATCGGCAGGAAATTCTGAAGAAACCAGGACGGTTCATCCTTCAGCTCCAAAGCACTTGTTGATCCAAGAGAACTCGTGGCCCAGACAGGGACGGCACCCGGGATGGAAAGAAAGCCTGGAGGGACCCAGGACCTGTGCAGAGACTTAGCAGCACCCCCCCACCCCTGTCCAAGGCCCTCCCTGTCACCAGACTGGCTGACACTCCCAGCCCCACGGGAAATCTGCAGACGCAACTCGCTTCCTGCATGGATGAACCCCAGCCACAGAGAAACCCAAACACGTCAAATCTCCCCTCATTTGTCCGCTGACCCATTTCACATCTGAGCGATCCTCAGCAAACCCACCTCCTGTCCTCCGCCCCGGGGCCCGGGGAGAGGCAGGGAGGATTAAAACTGTCCTTCCCAGTGGCCTGTCGGCAAAGAGCTTCATGCTTGGGTTCAAACGTGACTTCTCCGGATGGCGGAGCCAAGAAGAGCGTGAGCCAAAAGAAGCGGGGGCCCAGCTCTGCAGGACCTGGTCAGCTGTAAAGCCCTTCTGTCAAGGAGGAGGGTCAGGGAGGGCTCAGTGGTGTGTTCTGCTCTCTGCTGCTCTGGTCATGTCTCTGGAGATCTCCGAGTGACTTGGGGCAAGCACCTAAATATGTCCAGCCTTGAACTTCATCATCTGGAAAATAGGGAATGTTGGCCCTTCTCGGGCTTCTTACAAACCCTCCTGAGGTCTGGGTGTGGTGCCGATGCTTAATCAATGTGAGCAGAGAAGGAGGGAGCTGAGGACGAGGTGCGGGAGGGGAGGAGACATGGAGGAGGAGGAGGAAGAGGAGGAGGAAGAGGACGATCATCTCTGTGAATTGACAGGACCCAGGATAGATGGAGTAACTAAGATTTAAAGACGAGTCGTGACTTGTTTTGGCTCATGGCAAGGCATCGATCCACACTCACCTTTCCTCACTCAATAGCCAATAAAGTCCGAGAAAGACGACCCTGTTTGAAGACTCTTGCAAAAGCCTGTTCCCCTTGGATTTGGCTAGAGTCCCAAAGACGGGTCTCTGGCTCACTCGCTGCTCCCCGGTCTTTGTGAGGAGGCAAAGGTAAACTGTGCAGAGAGCACAACCCAGCCTGCCTTTGAACCAGAACCTTCCCTCCCCGCGCCTCGGTTTCCCCTCCATTCAATAGGAAGGGGGCTGGCAGCGGAGGCTCCTGAGACTCCCGAGGGAGAGCTGCTCCGGGCTCCGTCCCTCCCATCCTGCCTACTGTCTACACTCCGCCATGGGTCCCCGGAGTCTCGGAGACTCTCTGGGGGCATTTAACAGCTTCCGAGTTCTGCATTTGGGGGATTGCACCGATGTCTGGGGAGTTCTCTGGTGGAAAAGTGTATTTCAATTGCTGGAGACTCAGGGGGTAGGTTCTCTGGAGACAGGGGAGGCTGGTAGGCAGAAGTCTCCAGGGCTTCCTGGGTCCCCGAAGGTGCACAAAGTAAAGGTGCGGAGGCACCTGGTCCCCAAGAGCCTGCTCTGTGACCAGCTCAGTGTCCAGAGCAATTGCTCTGGTGGTCTCACAGAATCTTCCCACCCCCCCAAATGATGCAGATGCTGTGACTCTGAGCTTGTAGGTGGTTCCACACAGGCTCATGGAGCTGAGTGGACTCACCTGGACCGTGTGTGGGGGGTCAGGAGTCCTGACTCAGAGTCCACGGCTCGCTGCTGGGGTCATCGCTGTTTTCTGGGGCTGGGTTCTCAAGGCAGAGACTGAGCCTCGCCCATGGAGCTCCCGGTGAAGTCCGCAGACACAGTAGCAGCAAGGTCAAGAATCATGGGTACCTGGAGGCAGAGGGTGGGGCAGGAAGACAGGGCCGCCAGACCTGGACGGCCATCTATGGTCTGTGTGCACCTCCTGGCTCCAACCCTGACTGTCCTTCGGACCTTGGGTAGGGCTCTGCTCCCTCCAGGGGTGACATCACCATCTTCGGCCACCCGCTTCCCCTCCAAGGGTCTCTCCTGGGCTCTTTCTATGGGGAGGACAGGAAACAGGTCAAAACAGATGTTCAGAGGCAAGATTGGAAAAGACCCAGGAGGAAAAGAGGTTTCCTTACTGTTCTCCCCACCTGCCCTGCCCTCCTGTGGGCACCCAGTGCCTGCTCACAGGAGAGAAAAGAAAACAGCAGGCATGTTCACACAAAAATGCCAAGAATTGCCTGGTATAGTGCTGCATGGTGCACGCCTGTCATCCCAGCGGCTCAGGAGGCTGAGGCAGGAGGATCGCGATCAAAGCCAGCCTCAGCAACAGCGAGGCCCTAAGCAACTCAGCGAGACCCTGTCTCTAAATAAATACAAAATAGGGCTGGGGAAGTGGCTCAATGGTTCTGTGGCCCTGAGTTCAATCCTAGTACCCACCCCCATCAAAAACCAAGAATTAAGAAAGGAGTTTTAGTTTTGAGGAATCTTTTTTCCACCTAGTGATTAGAAATGTGGGAACTGATATTAGAGGAACCTGGAAGTCCCACACCAGCTGTGGGACCTTGGGCAAGTGAGTCCACTTCTCTGAGCCTCAGCTTTCTTATCTATAAAATGGGAATGATCCCTTCCCGCCTGTGATCGGCGGGTTCCGTAAATACCGCTGCTAATGGCGATTTACCTACCAGCTGTCTCCTTTGCCTGGCTTCTTAGAGACGATCACAATGACTAACACGTGCCACCTGTCCTGTGTGCCACACTTGGTCCTTGACTTGCGGACTAACTCGCTAAACTCCTGAGCAAAACTGCGAGTGATGGGCACATGCCCTGTTGGCTGTCCCACCCATGGGGACATGGAGGCGGCTGTCCTTAGAGCGGCAGAGTGGAAATTTGAACTCAGGCTCACGCCTGAATCTGCGACCTCCCTGGTCTCCCAGCAGCCAGGACAAGGCTGGAAATGCGACCGCTCTGGGGACCCATCTGTCCCCCATCGTCCCCGGGCTTACCAGCTCAAGGTCCTTTCCCCAGCCTCTGCCCCTCCCCATCCAGCAATCCTGCTGAGCCTTCCACGGGACTCTGGCCAAGGTCCGGACTGATTATTGACAAATTAAAAATATAAGCTATTGACCAGACACTGGGATGGCGTCCCAGAGCTGCGGACTGGAATCTCAATGAGGCAGCTGAGCGTGGAGATCGATTCTGCAGGTGGAGGAGGGGCGGACAAATGGCCCCATGCATAATGCAAAGTCGGGGCGCTGCTTAATAACGGCCTGCCGGGGAGCGCTGGTGGGCTGCCTGAGTCAGCTCTTCCACCGCCGGCCAGTATGCACCCCGATCCCACCCGCACCAGCCTCTTGCCGCAGGAAGCTCTAACTCCACCGGATCCACCGTCGGTCCACTCGGACACGCACAGACGCAGCTCAAGGTCAAAAGCCAGTAAGTGTGAGGGCTGACGTTTCAACCCGGCTCTCCTTAATGACAAAACCTGCAGAGGAGAGGCTCAGGCTAACTCTTCTTTCTGGCCTCACTCCATCCATCCTAGCTGTGTGGCTTTGGGAAAATCACTATGCCTCTCTGAACCTCAGCTTCCACTCTCCAAAAAGATGCCTAGTAAAATCTACCTCCTGGGACTGTGGGAGGGAGGAAATGAGAAGTACTCTCCTTGCTGGACGTCCATGCGCTCCTCTTTCTCCTTCACCCACTCTGCCGGCGATTGGGTCGGCCGACCCTCGGGGCTGATGGGAGATCTCCCTCGCTTTCTGGCTTCCAGCATGACATGGGAAGGGAGGAGGACAGGAAGGTCAAGGTGTCCCTTCCTCAGCTGCCTCAGGGTCAGCCGTGACAGGTTGCTGTGACCACCGTCCCTCCTGCTGTGGGGGGACTCTCTCCTGCCGCAGCGACACAGCTGTCTCTGGGGTCCCCGAGGCTGGCATGGAAGGACCCAGCTCTCTCCTTCCCCTCCTGGAGTCCCTGGGGGCTGTGGGATCCCCTTCGTCCTTTCTCCTCCATGAGCTCACTAAGTGTCCCACTGTCACGCTCTCCTGATCTCCCCCGTCACATGCACCATCCTGATTGTCCACTTCAATAACCGTGAGGTCCAGTGCCCATGCCGTGGGCTCTGCTCCAGACCGCTGGCTCCGTGGTCACCTGGCAGCTGGCCTCTCTCTCCTGCGGGCGCCCCCTCGCTGGGCCCCCCTCGCGCTGAATGCAGCCACACCGCCAGGCTGTGCAGTGGCCTCTGAGCTGGGCTGCGACCTGCTCAAGGTGAGACCCTGGTGCTGGGCACGCCCCGGGCCAGAGGCTCGGGACAGCTGGGGAAGCGTTTTGCAAATGAACACAGGGGACTTCCAGGACTTCCCACCAGAGTCTGGTGTCGGCTTGGATCTTGGGTCTCCCGGGCCTCGAACCTGGAAAGAATGCACCGTGCCACCAGCAGGGACAGACTGAGGGTCCCCTTCCTTTCCTGTGACCTCGGTGGTTGTCAAGCAGGACAGCGTGGGCAACTCTTGGCTTTTACAACTGGCCTCTGGGGGCTGGAGCCCAGGGAGGCTGCTCAGGACGCCCCGTCCCACCCCGCTCACAACAGCCCTTGTTCTTGTTGTTTTGTGATGCTGGGCAGCTGAAGCTGGGCCTTCCACCCGCGAGGCCGGCTCTCCCCCACCGAGTTACGGCCCCATCAGTTGCCACGGTGCAGAGATGGAGATTTGGGGGGGCTCCTCCTTGCCCCAATGACCCCAAATTGAAGAAGGCTTTGGAAGCTCGACTGGATTGACCAAAAAATGTTAAGAAGCATGTTTGCTTTAAAAACATGCCTATGATACAACATGCACCCCATGCACATAAAATCTATGGAAGAAATAAACTATGACCCCCAATTTCCACTGTTAATTTTATGGCAAATAACTCTTGATATTTCTGCATCGATACAGTCCCACAACTCACTCACACATCAAGAGCTTTCCATTTATTTATTTATTTTTGCTACCAGGGATTGAACCCAGGGGCGCTTAACCACTGAAGCCAGCGTTTAAAAAAATATTTTATTTAGAGACGGGGTCTCACTGAGTGGCTTAGGGCCTCGCTAAGTTGCTGAGGCTGCCTCTGAACTCGAGATCCTCCTGCCTCAGCCTCCCAAGCTGCTGGGATGACAGGTGTGCACCACCGCGCCTCAAAATCATTTTAAAAATATGGTGTGGTATGTAATTTTTCACCATATCACACCTTAAGCATTTGTCTATTGCAGCTTTCCCTCCCTCCCTTCCTTCCTTCCTTCCCTCTTTCTTTCCTTCCTTCCTTTTCTCCCTCCCTCCCTCTTTCTTCCTCCCTCCCTTCCTCCCTCCCATCCTCCCTCCCTCCCTCCCTCCCTCTGTTCCTCCCTCCCTCCCTCCCTCCCTCCCATCCTCCCTCCCTCCCTCCCTCCCTCTGGGTGGTGGAGCATGCGTACTTCAAGACCTCGATGGGAAAGCAAGCACCTTCCAGGAGAGCGGTGGGGGACCAGGTCAGTCCCCTCGCCAGCCCGGAGGGAGTGCGAGCCACAGCCCCGCCAACGTCACCACTGGCTTCTACCGAGACTGGCCACGCACATTTTCCCACTGTGTCCAGCAGCCATTTGCATTTCTTCTCCTGAGAGCTGTTTATTTCCTGCACCTCTTTTCCTCTTTGGGTTTTTGTGTTTCCAACTTGATAAGCAAGAGCTTTATAAAAAAAAAATATATATATATATATATATGTATGTATCTCAGGGCACTAGCCACTTGTCTGTCGTCAGCATGGAGACATCTCTCCTGTTTGCGGTGGATTTGGATCTCACTTGCGATGTCTGCAGACACGCTGGTTCTTTCTCTCTCCCCCAGTTTAATTTCAGGTTCGCGCATCCCTCCGTGTCCCCCGTCTCTTTATGATTGATTTCTTTCTCTGCTTAGGAAACGCCTTCCTCTGTCTGCCGTCATTAATTACCTCTGGTCGTGTTCAGAGTTTTTATTAATTTTCGCATTTGATTCTGGACTTACAAACTCTGGAATTTACTTGGTTGTGGAAATCAGAACCTTCGCAACCCTCCTCCTTTCGGGGGAGGGTTTGCAGTGTGACATCGAGTGCAGCAGCCACGCACTGGAGCCCAGGGGACATCAGGAAGGTCTCCCAGAGGCCAGGGTGGGCCCAGCATCACCCCGGGCCCCAGGATGGAGGAACCCGCTTCTCCCTCCCCCCCAGGACATTCTGACACGCACCTCGTAGCAGATAACGCCGTCTGGAGGCTGGCACGTGCCGCCATGCAGGCCCGGGCAGCTCTGCCCGCGTCTGCTTAGCTTTGTCCTGTGTTTCCCTTGACAGTCACTCAGGAGCAGCCCTGGTGAGACACCTCCAGTGTCCACTGTAGAAAGTGTCCTGATCGCTGGGCACGGTGGCGCACGCCTGTTGTCCCAGCGGCTCGGGAGGCTGAGGCAGGAGGCTCGTGAGTTCAAAGCCAGCCTCAGCAACAGCGAGGCCCTGAGCAACTCAGTGAGACCCTGTCTCTAAATAAAATGCAACATAGGGCTGGGGAGGGGACTCAGAAACCTGAGGTCTGCACGTCATGAGAGACTGCCGCTGGGTCGCAGAGACAGAAGACGTCCCAACTGAGCTCAGCTGCTGGACTTTTGGAGTCAATGCCTTGGCGGGGGGGGCTCCTTAAACACCGCAGGTGCCCAGGTTGGGTGCGTGGGTTTCAGACTACAAGCACGGGAGCCCCCTTCAGAGGCCGCGCCTTCCACAAGACAATGGCTCCTCTTCTCTGTCAGGAGTCTGTGGTGGCGCCATGCACACACACGGCGCTGTGGTTGTTCATGTGCTGGGCGCTTCATCCCCTCATTCATAGTTGATGGCATTGGGGGGTTGGGGGAGGTAATCAGGGTGAGGTGAGGCCATGAGGATAGGGACCCCATGGAGGCATTGGTGATTCTATAAAAGGAGGGAGACCCAAGCTAGCTCGCTTGCCTTCTCACCATGAGAGGTCATGGTGCAGCAAGAAGGCCCATACAAGAAGCAGCACCATGCTCTTGGACTTCCTGGCCTCCAGAACTGTGAGACAAATGAACCTTAATACTTTATCAATCACTCAGTCTCGGGTACTTTGTTATAGCAACAGAAAATGGACAAAGGTGTGTGGTTTCAAACCCTTTGAGAATGCAATCTTCCAGTCCTGCTTATCCTCCCTCCTGGTGAACTCTTGGATCTGTCCACCTCTCTCAATCCCACTCAGCCCAAGCTTGGATGCTGCAGGGGCCTCCTCATCAGGTCTCCCAACTTCTGCTCCCACCTCTGTACAGTCCACATCACAACCAGAGAGAGTACTTCAGATCAGAGATACTGTCACATCACAGCCCTGAGGCGTTTCCTGTCTCCGGCTGCCCCTGGGATGAAGCCAAACTTTCTTGGTGTGACCCACAAGTGACCTGACTCCTGCTGACCTCCCCAGCCCCATCTCTGGATACCTCTATCCTCTCAGTCCCACTTTCCTGAGCAACATCACCATTTCATCCTCCAAAGTCATTCTGCTCACTCTTACCTCTGTGCCTTAGCATATGCTGTTCCCTCGCATGCTGTTCCCTTCCATGTGGTCCCCCAACTCACTCCAGCTTCTCAGTGGAGTCTCAGCTTAGTATTTGCTTTCTCCACAAATCTGTCCTGATCCCCAATACTGGTTTAAGCCACCACCTCTGGGGTTACCCTCATTACAGTGCGTATGACATCATAAGACAACTGGTTGCCGTGACCTTGTGTTTCTCAAAGTGTGTGCCATGGAACAACTACATCGAGTCTCATTCAGCAGCCAGTTAAAATGCAGGTTCTCGAGTCACCTGAGTCAGCATCTCTCGAAGGTGAACCCTTTAAAACATTGTTTTGCTGGGTGCAGTGGCACATGCCTGTCATCCCAGCAGCTCGGGAGGCTGAGGCAGGAGGCTCGTGAGTTCAAAACCAGCCTCCACAACAGTGAGGCCCTAAGCAACTCAGTGAGACCCTCTCTCTAAATAAAATACACAATAGGGCTGAGGAGGTGGCTCAGTGGTGCAACACCCCTGAGTTCCATCCCTGGTACTCCTCCCCCCAGAAAATTAGAAGAGAAAACATTGTTTTACTTTTGGGTTGTGGATATTTTCAAATGGACCCAAAATAGATGCGCGCAAAGCAGTTCCGTCCAAGTTCAGTTCAGCAGCGGCTCCGGCAGTGTCCTCCCGGGGCTGGTCAGACCCTCGGTCCCAGGCCCACACCTCAGCCCCTCTGATTTGTGGGGGTGGGGCAGAAATCCACATTTATCAGCTTCCCAGGAGGTCCTGCTGTCTGCTCAAGTTTGAGCGCCATGGGTATACAGCACTGCCACGGATCCCAGCCTGGACTAGAAAGCTGTCCACTCAGGAGCATCTCATTTCATCAAAATCCTCATTCCCACAATTTTCCATCTCTCCTCTTATTTTGGAGCAAATCTGGACGGTGCGTCATGGCACCCGGGGGGAGTTTCTAAGAGACAAGGACTCTTTTAAAACGTAGCTGGAATTCCAGCCGCTGAGCCGCCACACCCTGGGTGGTTCTCACACACATTTAAATTTGAGACGTTGCCGTGGGTGGTTTGCTGCTCTGTGAGGGCAGGGGTCTGGGCTTGTCCTGGTCGCCAAATACATTTGCCAAAATCCTGCCGGAGGCCAGCAGTTTGGGGTGGAAGCGGGGGTCCCTGAGGAACCCGGGGACAGCAAGAGTTAACTTCTCCCCGGGGAGAGAACCAGAATTCACTGGCAAAAGGAGGATTTTTTCTTCCTTTCCGTCTCTGCAGCCCAGAGAGTGGAGCTCCACACTCAGGGGAGGGCACCAATCAGAGTGTTGCCTGCGTGTTGGAAAATATTTATGTCACCTACCAAGCTGGGAGCAGACTCAGCAGGCTTCCTGGGGCCTCCTGATCGACAAGGTCGCATCCCAGCAGCTGTGAGGAGGGAGGCGTGCCGGCCTGGCAGCTGTGCCCGCTCCCGAGGCTGCCAGCCAATGTGGCATCCGCGGGAGAGGGAGACACACACCCCTGACCCCCGGCTCTCGGGCAGCAGGGCCAGGGATCCCTGCTGGTGGGGACAGCTTGGAGGAGCCACGGGCCAGCCAGGCTGAGGAGGCTGAGGAAGGATGAGAAAGGGGCAGGGGCAGAGCAGGGGGCCCAGCGGGGACAGGTGCTGGGACCACGCTGAGCTCCCCACGAGCAACACTTAATGAATTTCCATTGCTCTTCTGGAGATGGGTAGGATCGTGCCCATTTACAGATGAGGAAACTGAGGCTTTGAAAGGGTTGGTGAAACACGGAGCTGGACTCCACCTGAACCAGATGCTCAACTGGTCATAACCCTGACCTACGGAAACCACTAGGTGTCCACCTACCTGTCTGTCCCTCCATCCATCCACTCATCCATCCATCCATCCATCCACCTCTATCCATTCATCTGTCCATCTATCCATCCACATCTCTCTATTCACCCATCTATCCATCCACCCATCCATCCACCCACCCATCCACCCATCCATCCACCCATCCATCCATCCACCCATCCATCCATCCATCCACCCATCCATCCATCCATCCACCCATCCATCCATCCACCCATCCATCCATCCACCCATCCATCCATCCACCCATCCATCCATCCATCCACCCACACACCATCTACCCATCCATCCATCCACCTATCCATCCACCCATACACCATCCACCCATCCATCCATCCACCGATTCATCCATCCATCCATCCATCTACCTCTATCCATTCATCCATCTGTCCATCTATCCATCCACATCTCTCTATTCACCCATCCATCCATCCACTCATCTATTCATCCATCCCCTCATCCATCCACCCATCCATCCATCCCCCCACCCATCCATCCACCTCTATCTATCCATCCATCTGTCCATCTATCCATCCACATCTCTCTATCCATCCAGACATCCATCCATCTATTCATCCAACTCTGTCTATCCATCCATCTGTCCATCTATCTATCCACATCTCTATCCATCTGTCCACCCACCCACTTACCTTTCCATCCACGTTCATCTATCCATCCATTCACTTGCATCTATCCATCCATCCATCTATCACAATTTCTCAGTTTGAACTCCACAGTGAAGCCCATGCTACAGATTTGGCAGAAACTCCTATTTTGATCACAAGGAATGGAAAGACCCCAAAGTCACATATTTGAAAACACGGAGCTGGGACATTGTTTTAGTCAGCTTTTTTTTTTTCGTCACTGTGACCAAAAGACCTGACAAGAACAATTTAGAGGATGAAAAGTTTATTTGGTTCACAATTTCAGGAGTTCAGTCCTTGGTTGGCTGACTCCATAGCTCTGGGCCCAATTGAGGCAGAAAGTCAGGGTGGGAGGGCAGGGCGGAGGAAACAGCTCAGGATAGAGAGCGCTCTGCTCACCAGGGACAAGAGATAAATCCCAGAGGCACCACCCAGCCACCTGCTTCCCCCAACCACACCCTACCTGCCTACAGTTACCACTCAGTTAATCCATATCTGTGGATTAATCCACCAAGTAGTTTAAAGTTCTCACAATGTAACATTCTTGCATTGACACACAGGAACTTTTGGGGGACACCTCATATCTAAACCCTAACAGATATCCATGACCAACTTCATGTTCTCTCCACTACCATCAAGATGCAGCCTTCCCTGTCCAGTGGGTAAGAGTGTGAACTCATGAGCCAGACTGCCTGAATGCCAATACAAGTCCTGCCAGTTACTGTGTGGCCTTGGGAAGGTTACTTATCCTCTCTGTGCCTCGGTTCCTCACCTGCAAAATGAAGATACTAATAGGACTTCCAGGGTAAGTTTTGAAGATTCAATGGATGCATGTTTAGCTCAGTGCCTAACATCCAAGGAGTGCTATTTCGTGTCTAGCTATTGTCCTAGTTATTCTGGCTGTGTGAAAAATGACTCTAAAGTCCAGCATGGTGGTGCACACCTGTAATCCCAGTGGCTTGGGAGGCTGAGGCAGGAGGGTCAGGAGTTCAAAACCAGCCTCAGCAAAAGTGAGGCCCTAAGCAACTCAGTGAGACCCTGTATCTAAATAAAATACAAAATAGTGCTGGGGATGTGACTCAGAGGTCGAGTGCCCCTGAGTTCAATCCCTGGTACATCCCCATCAAAATAGAAATGAGAAGACTCTAAAACTCAGTAAAGTAACCAAAACGATTTATCATGACTGTATACTCGGGAGGTCAGTTTAGCCAGGCCTCTGTAGGCATGGTTTGTCCCTGTTCCATGATGCCCAGGAAGTCTTAAAGATTGGATGTTGGAATCGTCTGAAGTCTCACTCACTTGCTTGTCTGCCAGTTGGGGTGGATGAGAAACCGAGGCTGTAGCTGGGGCTCCCATCCAGGATTGTCCACTTATGGCTTCCTCATTGAGCTTGGGCTTCCTTCCAATATGGCGGCTCATTTCATGGCTGAGCCAGGGGAAGCTGCAGCTTTGTATGACCTAGCCCTAGAAGTCACAGAATATGACAGAATGTGCTTTATTTGCAGAGTGGCTGAAAGCTCTACCAGGTTTGGGGAAAAGAGAATAGACCTTACTTACTGATAGCATATGGTAAAGATTTTCAAGAGCATACAGGGTTGGGATTGTAGCTATGACAGTCTAGGAAATACCATCTGCACCAGCCTCCGTTGGCTGTATTCAAGTTGCAGGCATGGGGATCTTGGGGAAGGGGGTCTCAAGGAGCCTTGTACTTGAGAACCCAATTGTCTCTTCTGAGGTCTGGTCTCTTCTCCAAGTTACTCAGGTACCTTCCCCACAGTTCAGCCTCAACCTCATTTTGGTCTTGATATACTTGTCCTGCATCCCTGTTTGGTCTTGATGTATTCGTCCTGCATCCCTGTTTGGTCTTGATGTACTCATCCTGCATCCCTGTTTGGTCTTGATGTACTCGTCCTGCATCCCTGTTTGGTCTTGATGTACTCATCCTGCATCCCTGTTGCCCCCAAACATGTGCTCTTCCTCCTTCCCCCTTTGTCACATTCAGTGCTGTATTTTCAGGGACTTGGACACTTAACAAAGCACAGGAAGAGCCCTCGGCTTATGTACATGTCTTCCCAAAGAAGAGTGACTTGCATAAAAGGTGGGAAGAAGGTAGGGAATAAGCCCAGAGGAAGCATGTGCTGAGCCAGGCCCAGGCCCCACTCAGAGAAGCAAGCAGCACCTATGTCGTCTCCTCTCCGTGTCAGGGAATCTGTGGGGACCAGAGAGGGCCGGGTAAGAGGCACTGGAAGCCCTGCTGGGGACAGTCAAGGGTTGAACACACAGGTGGTAGCTGGGACCTGCCTCCACGGGGCTGGTGTGGCCAGGCAGAATGTCTTGGTGGGAGCAGTCGAAGTTCAGCTGGAGCATCTTGTGATTCCACAGCCCAGGCAACTGCCTCTCAGCCTGGCTGGGAAGGTACAACCATCTGGTGACTCTGTCTCCCTCTCCCCACCCACCCTGGGCTTCCAGGGACCGGGTGTCCTGTTAGGGGGACTGCATCTGCTACTCCGTGGAAGAAGTGACGGAGCACCGTATGATCTAAGTAAATGCTCACTGAGTAAATCAAAGGCCTCTAGGGTCTCAGGACAGCAGTGAATGAGTCCGGAGCGGCTCTGGCCAGAGCGGAGCTCGGTTCCAGTAGATGACAACAGACAACGGGCAACTGATGATGTCAGAGGATAGGGACCTTTCTGGGAAAATTCAAAAATGTGGGGAGAGGACAGAGTGGTCAGAGAAGGCACGTGGAGGCAGCAACATTTGAACAGAGACCTGGCGAAGGAGGGAGTAAGCCATGGAGTTGGGGGAGAAGCATTTCTGGCAGAGGTGACGGCAGATGCAAAGGACCTGGGGCACAGTGGAGGAGCTGCAATATCAGGGTGATCGGAATGGATGTGGGGGGTAGTGACAGGAGAGAGACCGGAGGCAGCTGTGAGGGGCCCTGGAGACTATGTCAGGGTGCTGGCTGTTGGAATAAGGTGAGTGTTAAGATCAAGTGAATGAGTAAGTAAACAAAGGGAGAGATGGATCGTGAATACGTGGGTATCTGGACAGATGAGTGGATGATAGGTGGATGGATGGGCCGTTGGACAGACAGGTGTTCGGATGGATGGACGGATGGGTGGATGCAGGCATAGAAGGAAGGTGGATGTGAGGGTGGACAGGCAGGTGGGCAGGTGGATGGGTCCTGAGTTGACAGGCTAGTACACAGGTGAATAAGTGAATTATGGATATGGGGACGGATGGACGGACAGACAGGTGGCTGGAGAGAGGGACCGGCGGTTTCCCGACACGGACACACTAAAGGAAAACGCCATTCCTTTCCAGCACCGCCTTCTCACTTCCTGGCCCACCTTCCGGCCCCAGGGCAGCAGGAGCTTGGCCGGGAAGAGGCCCTGGCTCAGCTGACACCCAGCTGCTCCTCAGGGGCCCAGGCGGAGCCTTAAATAACGCCCCCTCCTCCTCACAAGGGCCGCTCTGGTGGCGCGGGCACCGGAGGCGTGTGGGGCAGGCAGCCGTCACTAACAGATTCATTAAGCTCGCTCCAGAGCAACGATAAAAAATCAATTTAGTTCACCAGGCAGCTTGAACGGGCGCCAGGAGCAGGGGGCCCTCCCCTCCGCCAGCCGGGCTGCCGAGAGGTGCCCGGGAATTGGCGGAGCTGGAGCGTGGAGCTGCCTGTGTCGCAGAGCCCAGCCCGCCGCCCCCTCGGGGCTCTGATGAGGGCCGCCGTCCAGGGGCCTCGAGGGCCCAGGATGGACACTGCGAAGCACCGCAGGCAGCAGGCCGTGGCCTCTCCCCGCCCCACCTGGGCTGGCTGGTCCTGGTTCTGCAGGAGACTCGGGTGACGGGTCCTGGCAGCGACCCTGGGCTTCCGGAGCCCCCAGCCTGACTGGGAAGCAGATGGGGGCCCAGTCCAGGGCGGTGGGGTGAGCAGGGGTTTGGAGAGGGCGCAGAGGAGGAAAGAGGGGCCAGGACGGCCCTGTGGCCTGAGCACTGGCGGGTGCTGATCTGTCAATCAGGATGGGAACCAGGTGAGGACTCAGGGGCGATGGAGGCAAAGGCACCGTAGGAAGAGGGTGGGCGGAGTTATGTGGGCAGCGAGCTGGTGCCTCCGTGGGGTCCCTACAGCCGGGACTCCTTGGCGCCCAGACCTGGAGGGGGCGGGGCATGCCGTCGGGAGCAGCAGGGGGCAATGCCCTGCCAGGCCATGGGGACAAGGGGCCGAGGACGGGTGGCTGGCCGGGTGCAGATCCCCCGTCCACCTTCAGGAGCAGGAGATGCTGCCTGCAGAAGCTGCATGCTCAGGTCACAGGGCTTGGGGACAAGGACCAGGGAGAAGCTGGAAGGGCAGACGGAGAATAGACAGTGCAGCATCACAGACCAGAGCTGGCAGGGTCCCGCGGCCCAGTGGGGAGAGAAATCGCTCATCAAGCCTCATCAGGGAGCGCGGCGGCTCCCTGCAGAGTCCCGGCTGCGTCTGGGATGAATGGGCGCCAGCGGGCGGGGAGCAGGGACGGAGGGGCAGAGACAGACAGGAAGACCAGGATGCTGGCACCCAGCGGGACACACGCCAGGGACAGGAGTGCCCAGGACGGGAGGGTGGAGGGAGAGACAGGGACTGAGAGACCCAGAGAGGGCGGGGAGGGTGGAGGGGGAGGAAGAAAATAAACAGGGGGGTGTACGCAGTGAACAGAAGAGAGAGGACAGCAGAGGACAGAGGAGAGCAGGGGACAGAGCACCAAGGCCGGCAGAGGTGGCCACGCCTGTCATCCCAGCAGCTCTGGAGGCTGAGGCAGGAGGATCTCAAGCTCAAAGCCAGCCTCAGCAATAGCGAGGCCCTGAGCAACTCAGTGAGACTCTGTCTCTAAATAAAACACAAAATAGGGTTGGGGAGGTGGCTCAGGGGTCAAGTACCCAAGTTCAATCCCCAGAAAGAAAGAAAGAAAGAAAGAAAGAAAGAAAGAAAGAAAGAAAGAAAGAGAGAAAGGAGGAGCCCCAGGTACAGAAGGCGGAGTCTGGGCACACAGAAGAGGAAGCGACAGACAAAGAAGCCAGCGAATTCCCCAGAGCCCAGGAGGACAGGCGAGGTGGGAGCCCGGTCTGCGGAGCCGGGGTGGGAGGAGGCGGCTGCGCCCTCGCGGGTGCTCCGGGACTCCTGGCAGGTTCCTTCCAGGGCCGGGAGCAGCTTCTCCTCCGAGGAGGCTGGCGGGACGGCCAGGGTTCAGGGCGCAGCGATCTCCCACCGAAAGGGCAGCGAATGAGCCCGTGAAGGACACACAGACGCAGCCCCGCGGGCCAAGATGCCAGGAAGCAGCGTCCAGGCTGTTCCCACCGCCTCTCTCCTCTTCCTCTTGGTCCTGCTCTTGGGACCGAGGGGGACGTGTCACCAGAGAGAGGGGCAGAGGACGGCGCACACTCAGGGACCTTCCACACCACACGGACACGCGCCCCACGCGCGGGCACACGCAGGGCAGGCCGCAGCGGACCCCAGCTCTTACTGAGCCCCGCCGACGGGCGTGAGAACCGCGCCGGCTGCAGTGACCGCCCAGGTGGGCAGCTGGGCAGCACCGGGACCCCTGGCGAGGGCGTCCACATTCTCCACCCCTCCTCCAGCCCCAGGAGGCCAGAGCAGGGTCCCCAGGAGCCCCATCGATGGGGTGCAGGGAGAAGAGGAAGAAAGCAAGAAATGTGATCAGGAGAGCCAGGGAGGAGGCCGTGGGGTGGAGCCTCGAGGGGTGGGGATCGGCGGCGACACGCGGGGCGGGGAAACAGCACGTAGAACCCCGGAGTCCTGGTGATGGACACATGGGGCACGTCCTGGGTGCAGCTGGGCTCTCGCTGTGAGCAGCTGCCGCAGACAAGGCCTGACAGCGTGGGGAAACCGAGGCCGGGGACAAGAGGAGGCTCGGCTGCGGGCATCTGTCGGGCACCGGAGCAAGCTTGCCGCTAGAACAGGAGGGAGACCCTCTCTGCGACGCCCGCGGCGGGCCAGCCTTGCGCTTCCACTGACCTGGAGCGTTCCACGCCAGGCTGCGGGCGTGGGCGGCTCCTCTTCCCATTCCCATTTTCCAGACGGGAAGACAGAGGCCGGGAGAGCTGGGTCCATCCGCAGGAGGCCGAGTCTGGGCCGCGGTCCAGCTTCCTGTGGTGTGGGAGCGCTTCCCAGCACCCCCGCCGGTGTGCTGCCCACAACTCCAAATTCTCTGAAATGAAGAGGCCCGTCTGCGGGCGCTGGAGGAGAGAGCTCGCCATCATTCCTGCGGGCCTCCCTCCCTCCGCCAAGGAACTCGGCCAAAATTCCTTGGAATCCGTGGCTCTGAGCTGCGCACAGGGGAGATGGAATCAGACAGGGATGTTTGTAATGGCTTCCAAATGTCTGGCTGCAGCTGCCTGCCGCCCCAGCAGAGCGGAGGAGGCCCGGGAGAGGGGAGGCCCAGCCCTGCCTCTCTTCTCTACATGCGCATTTTGGGGGAATTGGCGTCTGTGGGACTCCAGGTACAGGGCTGAGCTGTTTTCAATGCACGTGCCCAAGAATGAATGAAGGGATGGACGTAAAAGGCAGACTGTCCTATCATCCTCTACCTCGGCCTCCTCTCTGTGGAGCCCTGACCCACGCTGGCCACCTCGATGAAGTCTCACAAGCATGCAATCAGCAGGCCCATTTGACAGACAAGCAAACTGAGGCTCAGAGTCAAGGCCTGGGTCTATGCCACCCATGGAAGCCAGAGGGAGACCTTGAATCTGGTCCCCATGGGTGTAGAAGTCACCGGGTAACGGGGTGAACGGCTAGCCCAGACCAGGCGTGCAATTTGGAGCTCAGTTTGAAAAATACATTGGCGACAGATAGCTTCCTGGTGGGGTCAGTGGTAAGCGCTGGCGAGGCCTCTGTGAGTCACGCAGACCGGTCTCCATGGGGCCACTGTCCTGATGAATCGCCTCCCTTTGCCGAGACTCAGTTTCCTCTTTTAGAGGGGACTATCGTGGCTTCCACCTGATTGGGTTGGCCTGGGAAGCCGGTGGAGCAATGGATAAGGGGACTTGTCCCTCCCTTTCGACACACAGTAGGCTGTTTTCAATAGCATTGATAGGAATCATATAAACAATGGTCCATTGGACTGTCTCCTCTATGTCAAGCAAAAGCCCCTAATATGACTTTTTTCCTCGTCGAATCCCCTCTCCAACCCTAAGAGGTAAGTTTGATCCCTGTTTGTTTCTTTCTTTCCTTTTGCTTTTTTCACTTTTCCTCCAGTGCTGGGGACAGAACCCAGGTCCTTGTACATACGGTGCAAGTGTTCTACCACTGCGCTACATCCCCAAAGCCCTGTTTTCTAGAAAGAATAAGGAGGATCAGAGAGGTTAAGTGGCCCGCACAAGGTCACACAGCGAGGAATGACTGAACTGAGGGCTGGCTGATTAACCCCTAGGTTTATCAGCTAACACCCAAATGTGAAGGTGTGCCAATCAGTGCTCGGCCAAGAGCAGCTTAAAAGAATGCCAGACGGACGCCTCTGTGCCCAGAGGAGTTTAGTCTGTTCTTGTTCTTTTTAGAGGTGAGGATCCAGGTCCAGAGGCAGGAAATCAGGCTGACAGGCTGCAACCATTTGACACGGTTGGTTCCTGCAGGCCAGGTGCCGGGTGTGCCGAGGGGACTCCGCATGCTGGAGTCCCCTCCCCACCCGTGGTCCTTCCCAACCTACCTTCGTTCACCACGTGCTTTCCCAAACGGACTTAGGACAGGTTTTGGGGAGGAAAAGATCAACCATGACACAGTTTAGGGAAAACCACGGCTTGGCATTTGGTGATTTTTTTTTTCCCCTCTTGGTACGACTGACATCTCTGGGGTCCCAGGGGACCCTCGGTTCTGCAGAGACTGATTTTTTTTTTTTTTTCTTTTCCTCAGCCAGGTCTATTGTTTTCTATTGATGAGAATCCTAAGCACAAAAAAAGAGAGATAAGGGGATAACGTCCTCCCCGGGGGGACAAGGAGCCATTGCGAATATTCTGGCGTGTATCTGGGCTCTCGCTGCGTGTGCGCCCGTGTGGGTCACGCATGCGCACACACGCACGCGCTTCCTGCGCGCCCTGGGTCCACTCTCCCCATACTTCAGCTCGGCCTGGGGATCAGAGCCTCAAACTCAAAAGCCCTGGTGGTCCCAGGAATGGAGGTGTGGCCAGACTCCACAGCCCCACCTGGGGGACAGCAGTCTCCCTCCACGGCCATACGGGGTGCCCCCAAGGAAGGCAAGTCCGAGTTGCAAAAAGCCTTCATCTTCCGAAGACTCTCCATCAAGCTGCATTTCCATACAAATGCTCCCCTGTTTTCAAAAAGATATTGGCAGCCAGTGTCTTTTAAATAAGGTCTACGGGGAGCTAGGACCGCTCCGTGTCGCCCCCTCCCCACCTGCACCCTGCCCAAGTTTCCTTGCTGCTTGGAACCAGCAGAGGTACAGGGGGCAGGTTCTTCTCCAGCCCGGGCTCAGCTGCCATCCCTCCCTGGTCTCTGAGGCTGGCCTGGGTCTGAAGGGCACCCTCTCTCCTCCCGGTCGCCTTCCTCTCTGGTGACTTCTTCTCCACGTCCCTCCTCTGCCCACTGCCCCCCCCCTTTCCTACCTTTCAATTTTATTAATGGCCGATTTTCTTTGTAAACTGTCTGGAGGCTGCCGGAGCTTCGTGGTGGCCAGCGGAGGATCGATGTCTTGGGGTGGGGAGTGTCGTTTCATTAGCTAAGTGCCATGTAATCTACTTGGTAAATCCCATCACCCCTCCCTGCTCTGCCCCGAGGTGAGGCAAAGGAGAAGTCTGGCCCGAGCTCTGAAGGTGCCGAGTTGAGGGAAGTGTCTGGAGACCCCTCGCCCACTCACTCACTCACACTGAGGGTCGGTCTGGGTTGTCTCATCCCTACGAGGTCCCCGTCCCGCGCTTTCCATGTGTCTCCGATCAATCTTGGTCCCCTGCCTGCAGAGCACGGTAGAGTGTTTCCATCAGCAAAGACTGAGCTCGCTGACCCAGTTCACAGAGGGGCAAACTGAGGCCAGAGCAGGCTGTGAGAACTGCCAACTTCCTGACTGGCAGATCCAGGATTCGAACTCAGGGCTGGCTGCCCTGTTGCCTGGAAGCACAGGACTCGGGACAGCCAGGAAAGAGGCTGTGGGAAGCAGCCTGGATCCCTGGCCCAGCCATTGCCGAAGTCTCTCTGGCCTTGTGAACAGTTTACTGCGTTCCTCTGGCTTCTCTTTATGGGGACTGGTGGCCCCAGATGCTGCTCCATTACGGAGTTATGGCCACCACCAGGGGCCTGGGAGTCCCTCTCCTCCATGGCTGGAAGGCGTTAGAGACACAAATGGTTTTCCTGGAGACAGAGGGCTTGTGGGAGGAGAGATGGCTCTACAGGGGACATCCCAGCCTGGGGACAGGCTGAGCCTGAGGGGCTGGGAGACTGACTGACTCAGGGGCAACCGAGACCCGGAGCACGTGACTCCCAGGGAGTTCAGGGGTAGTGATCCCACTGGTGAGTCCCAGGGGACACCCGGCAGTCCTGGGCAGTCCAGGGTCCAAGAGAAAAGAGAAGAGGGAGGAGAGGGTGAGACCAGGCCCGAGCATGCGGGCTTGGGAATGGCCGGAGGGAGCCTGTGCTCTGGGCCTCGGTTTCCTCATCTGTGAAATGGGCTCGCCTGGGTGCCTGTGTCGCAGGGCGGTGCAAGGATGCAGTGAGAGACCATGCCACTCAAGCGCCTGACACGGCCACTAACGCAGGCAGCCGGCGTCAGGTCAGGCTGGATGTCAGCCCTCGAGACCCCAGGAGGACCGGACATCGGCTGGGGGCTGGCACATGCCCAGCCCGGGGCCCCGTCTCTTCCAGAGGTCCCCTCCGCCATCCTTGCAATGACCCATTTGAAAGATGAGGAAATTGAGACTCAGAGGAGAGCCAAGTCGCCCCATGAACCGGTGAAAGCCCGAAGCCTGTGTCTGTCACCTCCCATGTGCCTCTTGACACCTGGGGATGTCGGTGAGGGACGAGGAAGGGAGGCAGGACAAGAGGGCCCTGGAGTGCTGAGGGACCGGGCTGCCCCAACCAGCTGAGGCAGAGAGAGCCAGAGAGGAGCCGCGAGTCTCCCCAGGGTCATCTCCCCAGGGACTCGAGTTGAGCGTGTCACAGTGCGACTTACCTGAAGTCAGCTAGACTGGGGGGGGGGGGCAGTCCCAGATCTGACATCCTCCGTGTGTGACCCAGGACAAGGCATGTCACCTCGCTAAGCCTGGGGTTCCTGACACTGGAAACAAGAAGCCTGCTGTGCAGAGTTGCCATGGCAACCAAGTAAGTGAATGCAAAAGAGGCTGTCATCTCAGGCTTGCTCCCGGGTGTGGCCTCCAGGCTCGGGGCTTGTGTGGGCTGCAGGGGCCCATGGGGTGCCACGTGGTGGGTGGGGGCAGGGAAAGAAGCAGGGTGGGGCCGAGAGAGTGGGGGTTTGGACCCGTCCCCCAGGAAGCTCTGGAGCAGAGGTGACGCTCCAAGGTCATCCCACCTCGAGGTCAGAGGTCAGGACGCGTCCCCTCTTGGTCCACCAGCCGCGGGCGGGAGGTCTGACCTTGGACAAGAACGTCCTGCAGCTGAGGACGTCCCTGCCAGCACTGGTGTAGTGCAGGGATGTCTGGGGACACCATGGCCCCCAGCAAGAGCCACCTGACACCCGTTGGGCACAAGCACGTTGGTCAACTGTCCCTCTACCAGGTGCCTGTCATTAGTGACCCAGGGCAGGCGGGCGGGAAGGTGCTGCTTCCAGGTGGGCGGGAAGCCAGGTGGGGAAAGGAACCTGGGTGGCAAGTGAAGATCCCGCCTGGCCCAGGTTTCGTGGGGCTGGGGTCTCAGGTGGGCCCGCTGCACGGGGGTGGGGGTGTGGGCGGTGGCGCGGGCCCGGTGGACGTGAAGCAGGAAGCTGGAGGAGCTGCCCCCTCGCCGTCACCCTGCAGGGCAGCGCCTTCCGGCCGGTGCTGGACCCAGCAGAACTGCTGCCTCTCCGCCTGACTGCGCCCCAGCCGGGCTGCGGGCGGGGCAGGCGGCGCCTCCTCATCAGGATGGATTTTTCTGCCTCTCTGCTTGTAGGAAGAGCAGAACAGGACACGGGAGGCTGCTCCGCCAGCGATCTGTGCCGAGCGGCGAGGGCATGTCAGGGGCTGATCTGTGATGGAGGGAAGCGGGGGAGGCAGGGGAGGACTCAGGCCCGGAGCCCCTGGGGAAAGTGGCTCGGGCTTCCTCCATCTGTACGGCTGCTCTCCCACCCTCCCTCCCCCCTCTTTCCTTTCTTTCTTTCTGCCTTCTGTTTATTTTTCTGTCACTCACCTGTTTTCCAACCAATCCACCTTCCTCCCATCCATCCACCCATCCATCCATCTGCCACATACCAACCTGCCCATCCACCCATCCACCTACCCAACCATCTACCCACCAACCCACTCATCCACCCACCCATCCACCCATCCACCCATCCACCTACCCAACCATCTACCCACCAACCCACTCA
The DNA here is from genome assembly GCF_902686445.1 of Sciurus carolinensis. Taxonomy (NCBI): domain Eukaryota; kingdom Metazoa; phylum Chordata; class Mammalia; order Rodentia; family Sciuridae; genus Sciurus; species Sciurus carolinensis. The sequence continues at coordinate 127,011,669 of NC_062220.1, forward strand.
TCCACCCACCCATCCACCCATCCACCCATCCACCTACCCAACCATCTACCCACCAACCCACTCATCCACCCACCTGTCCATCCATCCATCCACTCACCCATCCATCCATCCACCCATCCATCCATCCTCCCATCCACTATTCATCCATCCTTCCACCCACCCATCCACCCACCCATCCATCCACCCACCCATCCACCCACCCATCCACCCATCCATCCACCTACCCATCCACCCACCTGTCCATCCATCCATCCTTCTATCCACCCACCCATCCATCCACCCACCCATCCACCCATCCACCCACCCACCCATCCACCCATCCTTCTATCCACCATTCATCCTTCTACCCACCATCTACCCACCCACCCCCCACCCGTCTTACCTTCCTCATTCACATGCTGCAGACCCTTTCTTTCCCAGCACCTGTTTGCTCAGCATACCTTTCTTGGGGACCAGCCCAAGCCCAACCTGGCTCCGGCTCTGGTCAAGACCAGGTCCAGGTTGCTTCCATCCTGGATCTCACGGTCTGGTGGGGGAGGAGAAGGGTCAGCAGAAAGAGGAGCTCTTCTTGGATCCGTGTCCTTGGGGAGCACCCCTGATGTGTTGGCCAGGCTAGAGACCCTTGAGGGGACCCCAGGAGCCTTCCAGAGGGAGGAGCACTTGAAGATAGCCCTGCAGAGAGTCAGAGGCAGGGACGGCCAGGTGTGCGTGTGGGGCGTGGTGAGAACCTGGGTGCCGTAGGGTGCAGAGCGGTGAGAGGCGGGGGTGGGGAAGGGTCTGCACCTAGAGGAATGGGTTGGGACAGGATTCCCCAAAGCTTTGGGTACCAGGCTTTGCATTCAATGGTGATATTCTTCTCTAGGTAATGAGAATCCCTTCCACTAGAAATCTGTGGAATTCCAATCCGTGATCAAAGGTAAATGTGAAGCTGACCTAGCCAGAGGAGGGGCCCACTCCAGATAGTTTCCCCTTTAACCTTCTCGCACTTGCTCCCCACCACCAGGATGGTGGTTGGGGACTGGAACCCCCGGGGTTCCACGGAACCCAGTTTGAGAACTGGAGGAAGGGTAGAAGCCCCGCCTCCTCTGAACGTCCGTGAGACCAACGTGCTGCCGGTTCCATCTTTCGCAGAACCAAGAAGCAGAGTACAGGCACAGAAAAGGCTGCCTGGACTCCAGCCTGGGTCGTGCTCCTGTTCCTGACGGCGAGAAGGCCTGCAAGGGTCCCTCAGCCTCAGCGCGCCCCTCACCCGGTCTCCTCTGTGCGCAGCGTCGGGGTGCAGGATGCGCCCCAGGAAGGCGCCCCTCCTCCCACTGTTTACAGCATTAATTCATACGGTCCAATTTGCATTCTCGCTCCAACTCAGTACTTTTTATGATGCAATTACTACTCAGAGATGAATTTTTTATGAGTTTCCTTTTAATGTCTCCAGGGCTCTTTATTCTTGAGGAAATCTCCTCCTGGAAGATGGCTGATTTCTCCCGGAGGAGGCAGCGTGGCCACGGCGCTCCTGCCGGGAAGCCTCCCCTGGCCGGGGTGCACGTGGGGGTAGGACCCCCGCCCCCTCCAGGGATGGGCGGCGACATCGGTTGGTGGTGAAAAGAACAGACTCTGGGACGGACGCGACTCAGATTCAGATTCCACCCCAGCGCTCAGTAGCTGTGCAAACCCGAGCAGGTGGCTAAGCCCCTCTGAACCCCGGGACCTTCCTCATGCCTCCGAGACTTGAGAAGGGCATTAAGCTCACGTGCCGAGCGCCTGGCACGGAGGGAGCCCTCCTGGAAAACTGGATGTTACTAGAACCGCCAGCGCCACAGGGCCCTCTCGTACGGTAGCCCCCTCGGGTGGTGGGGGTGACGAAGCAGGTGGCCACTTTCTCCAGAGAAAGAGGGTGAGATGGGATGGTGGCCTTACCACTTCCTAGCTTCCCAGGCCAGGGCTTTTTTCCATTTCACAGATGTAGATTTGAGGTCCAGAGAGAAGAGAGATGGGACCTGCGGCCCCACCGCTCCGTGCCCCTCCCCCACATCCTGGGCATCTCCCACTCACCCTCCGAGTGCCCACCCTAGTGGCCCTTATTTCCTTTTATTGATTGATTGATTGATTTTTGGTACCAGGGATTGAACTCAGGGGCATTTGACCACTGAGCCACATCCACAGTCCTATTTTTATCTTATTTTATATTTCTTCATTTATTTTTGGTGGTGCTGGGGATTGAACCCAGGGCCCTGTGCGGGCTAGGCAAGCACTCGGCCAGCTGAGCTATATTCCAGACCTATTTTTGTTTTTTTGTATTTTAGGGTCTCACTGAGTTGCTTCGCAAATCACCATGACTGAGGGGCTGGCTTTAAACTTGCCATCCTGTGATAGGCAGGTGCCCTGTGCAAATGTCCCACCTTCAGGGAAACGTTCTCTGAACACCCAATACAGACGGGATTTCCCGTGCAAACTACCTTCCCAACTTCTTACAAAGGCTTTTTCCCCTCCTCAAACTTTACGCCTTATTTTTACTCTTTTTTCTCTCTTTCTATTTATCTATCATCTACCTCTCACGTCTCTTTTTTCTTCTTATTTGCTTTTGACAAATGAAAATTGTATATGCTTATGGTATATAACGTAACGTTTTGAAATACCACGGAATGGTTAAACCCAGCTAATTCATGTATGCATTATCTCACATGCTTATTTATTTGTAGCAAAACAACGTCAATTTTCTTAGCAATTTTCAAAAATACAGTACATCGCTATTAATTATAGTCACCATGTTATGCAATAAATCTCTTGAATTTATTTCTCCTGTCTGGCTGAAATTTTGTATCCTTTGATCAGCATCTCTTAAATTTCTCTGCCACATTGTTGAAAAAAACATTATACATTCAACAAATGAAACATTCAAATGGCACAGCAAGTGCTCTGACCCTCTTGGGTCCTAGTGTCCCAGGTACCTTGGGAGTTATCCATAGTCCCAACTTCTTGCAAACCCCATTAGGCAAATAAGAGTAAACGAAGCTCTAGCAAAGGTCCCTGTCTTCACAAATGGAAGCTCCCCGTGTCCACAGTCTGTGCCCTGACGTTTTAAGCTTCTGTGTGGTGTGCTGTATCACCTACGGGATCTGCTTCCCTGAAGGTCACGTGGAAGCTCATTTCAGGTCCAGCCAAACTGCCCGATTCCATTCATTAATGGACTCTCGGGTTGTTCCTCAACTCTTCAGCTATTGTTCCCTTTTTGATGTTTTCCTCCCAGGCTGTATGGTAGACTTTGTGAGAGCAGAGTGGTTTGTGTCTGTTTTGCTTATTTCTGTATCTTTGAAGTATGGGGTGGGGATCTGACAAATAGTAGGTGCTCAGTAAATGGTCCTTGGATGTATGGAAGGCAGATAGGGAGGGAGGGAGGGAGGATAGACAGATCATGGAAGAAATGAGGATGGCTGGATGGATGGATGGTGGATGGATGGATGGAAGGAAGGATGGATAATGTTTGGGTAGGTGGTGAATAAAGGATGGATAGATAGTGGATGGATGGATAGATGGATGGATGAATGGATGAATGGATGGATGAATGGATATATGGGTGGATGGTTTGATGGAAGGAAGGATGAATGGAAGGATAGGTGGATGGATAGATAATGGATGGATGGATGGATGGGTGGATGGATGGATAGATGGTGGATGGGTGGATGGGTAGATGGTGAATGGATGGATGGGTAGATGGTGAACGGATGGATGGATGGATGGGTGGATGGGTGGATGGGTGGATGGAAGGAAGGATGGAAGGATGGATAGAAAGGTGGATGGAAGGATGGAAGAAAGGGAACGTTAGTTGTGGAGTGTGGACTAGCTCCTTGGCTCTCCCATCTCTCTCTCATGCTCTGAAGAATCCATCCCCTTGATAACCTGGGGCATGCAGGGATCCCAGTGTGGAGTGCCTGTCTCCAGCCAGAGCGCATGGCGGTGAGCACCCTGTTCCCCAGCGTCCCCTCCAGCTGTAGCAGGCTCCCTTCCAGAGCTCTCCCTCCAACTCTCACGAACAGCATGGCTTTCTCAGGCCTGCGGACGCTGGGTGGAGTCGCACCACGTTATGGAAATTTCTATTTCTGCTTTATAAAAACAAAGTAGGAAAGGAAAACTGGCTCTGCTGGAGACACATGCTGGCCCTGTGAGTCATCTTTCCCCGGCGGGAGGAGAATGCCTCCCCGGCCGGGGCCTCTCGCTGCGTCTCCAGCCAACGTGACTGCGCCCCTCCTTCCAGCACCCTGCCACCCGCGGGGTCTCAAACTCAAACCCCCAGGGGACGGGCCAGAAATGTGCAAGAAGAAGCGGGAACAACATATGGCAGAAAGGGAGACACTTTTCTCATCTACACCAGGAATCTGGATTTTTGTGTGAAATCCCCAAGTTTTTATTGTTATTGTTATTATTATTATTATTATTATTATTATTATTATTATCATCATCATCATCATTTTTTGGTACTAGAGATTGAACCCAGGGGCACTTAACCACTGAGCTACACCTCCAGGGCCCAACCTTTATTTGTTTATTATTTTGAAACGGGTTCTCACTAAGTTACTTAGGTCCTTGCTAAGTTGTTGAGGCTGGCCTCCAACTTGTGATCCTCCTGCCTCAGCCTCCTGAGCAGCTGGGATGAAATCTCCCCAAGTGTTCAATGTTAGAAACCAGTTCAGAGGCGTATGTAGATCTACATAAAATGCCACAGAGGGTGTGCCGTTTTGTGGAGGCCTGACTTTGGCCAGAAAGCCACCAGAGTGACCTCTGTTGTATGCATTTCTCTAAGTCCTCAAGTCTGGGGACCCTGTGAGTTTCACTGTCCCTCTGGAATGGTGACCTCACTATGCAGCTCTGCACCCCTGAGGCCTGAGAAAGAGAGAGAGAGAGAGAGACAGAGAGAGAGAGAGAGAGAGAGAGCGCGCGAGAGCACGCTTTCTCTGCTTTTAATTAACGCCTCGATTATGCAGCGTGTGTCAGTCACTGGGTGACCGTGGAGCCCCAGTCAGACCCATTTACCTCTCTCTTCTCCCCTCTTCCTGTCCAGCTGGACCCTGGTGCCGACATAAACTCTCAGGCTCCAGCTTCAAATCGGCTGAGTTCAACTTCTGGCTCTGCGACTTCCTAGCCGGGCGACCTTGGGAGACCTTGCCCCTCCGGCTCAGGGTGCTCGCCTGTGCGGAGTGGGGGTCAGTACGATTTTCTCACGAGGAAGATGAAGGGAACCAATATCAGGGACAGTCTCAGCTGCTCCTTCAGCCCTTGCTCCAAGTGGCTGCTCCGTCACCCGCGTGCTCCTGAAACACCCATTTGGTGTTAAGTCCAGTGCTTGGCACAGAGGTTCCCACACAGTGGCACCCAACCTGGTACATGGTGGCACGTGACCCAGGGTTTGCCCCCCCCGGAAAAACCAACCCATGAAACCCTCAAGGAAATTCCATTTCACAGATGCAGAAACTGAGGTTCAGAGAGGGCCTGCAACTTTCCTGAAGTCACTCAGCTGGATGGCGACCAAGGTGAAATTTCAAACCAGTGGATGTGTCTGTCCCACCAAAGTTGAAGTTTTTCCTGGGGGTACAGGGAGCGGAAGGAGCCCCTGTTGTGGTTTAGATGTGAGGTGTCCCCCAGTAGCTCATGTGTGAGACCCTGCAAGAAAGCTGAGAGGTGAATTGACTAGGTAGGAGCGTCTGCACCTAACGTGCACATTAACCCTCCGGATGGAGGACCGGGCTGTGCGTACAGGCAGGAGGGTGGCTGGAGGAGGAGGGTCCCTGGGGCCGCGCCTTCAGCCGTACATTTTGTCCCTGATCAGGAGAGGTGACCTGCCCTCCTTCCCTCCGCCACACTCCTCTGCCTCCATCGTCTGCCTCACACCGGGCCCACAGCGATGGAGTGGGCCGTCTACAGACTGAGACCTCCAACACCGTGAGCCCCAGATAAACTTTGCCTGCTCTAAAATGGCTCTCGTCAGGTCGTTTGGTCACAGCAATGAAAACACCGACTGAAACAGCCTCTTTCCCCCAAATCTCTCTTCCTAAGTGAGGAGTTGGTTTCCATATCTGGGAAGTCCCTGAGATAGTCTGACCACTCACAAGGGGACCTGAGAAGAGAAGGGCTGGCAGATGCTGGTGATCCACGGCTGGGAGCTCAGCACGGTGCGCGCCTTCCTTACTGGGCATCAGATGGGCATCTGTAGAGGCTCTGACTTCTCCCGGGGGACCAGGCCATGGCACACCATAGCCACCGGATCCCATTCATGCAGCATGACGGGGAACGGCCACACGGGTGTGGGGTCCAGGACTGAGGGTGCTCACACCCTGCAGGGTGCTATGTTGTCACCTGGCCCAGAGTTGTGACCCTGGGGCAAGTCAGTGGCCACCGTTATTTACTGAATACCAACTACGCGCCAGTCCTGTTCGAAGAGCTTCGCTTTGGCTGACAGATTTCATCCATCGCCCCAGGCAGGTGACACTGTGGGAATCCCATTCTACAGAAGAGAACACTGAGGCCCAAAGACTGGAAGGACACTGTTGAAGGTCACAGTGAGAGACATTTTCCAGACCCAGCTCAGCAGCCACGCGGGAGCCCTCAGGGGTCCCTGGGCACCTTCCCCAGTGGACCTCCATGCCCGGCACACCGTCGTAGGCAACCCAGCTCCAAGGGCTCACCCAGCCGTCCGCTTACCAGCTGCGTGACATTGGACCCGTCGAGTCACCTCTGAGAGATCCACTTCTAAAGTGGGGCTCACCAGGGTGAGGGGCTCGCCTCTCTCCGGAGTGGAGATCCAAACAGCTGCATGGACACGCACCTGGATGGACGGGTAGAAAAGCTGCTGTCTCACCCACTCTGGTCGGCGGGGGACGTGTCTCTGAACCCCTGGGAGCCTTGAGACCCAGTCAGGCCAGCGGCTCAGCCGTGCTGGGCATGCAGTCTGCTCTGAAGTCAGATGAGCTACGCCACGCATGTTAATCCAGGGAAGACAGCGCCTGGCTTCCACCCATCTGCCGCCGTGTGACCAGGGCAGGTCCTTTCCCCTCGGGGGCTTAGCAGCTCTAGGACTTCAGAGTCTACTTCAGCTTGTTCCTTTAGGCTCTGGAAATCTAGTGGCAGAAAAATATCATCACCCTCGACAAACATAGATCCTTCTCTGGCACAAGGAAGCCCAGGGCTGGTTTACTGTGTCCACCGTCAGCGATATTATTATTGCCATCGTTGTTGTTGATACGAGCTCTCCTCACTGAACCTGATGGGAAGCTGCGTGTTTTACATGCAGTGTGTTCTAGAATGCTCCAAGCAACTTTAGGGGTCCCAGGGTGCCTCCTAGTTCACAGACGAGGAAGGAAGCGCAGAGGCTGACCGAGTAGCTCAAGGTCATCCTCAGGGCCAGGACGAGAAGCCACAGTTAGAACCAGGGAACTCCCAGCCGAAGGTCACCCGAGCTGGATCGGGAGCAGCCGGGCCCTCTCCCTTCCCGCGCCTGGAAGGCTCCTTGGCCACCCTGCACGGAAATATTCTGAATCCAGATGGCCAGGGAAGAAGGAAAGGCAAAACAAAGAAAGCGAAGAACACTTTGTTCCTTGAACTGTTCTCCACAGTTCTCCGCCAGGTCCCTGACTTAACTGCGGAGGTGACCCCCGGGCCCCTGGCTGCCTCAGCCACCCCTGGCAGCCCGGCGGTCACGTGATACCCAGGCAGCCCTGCTTGCTATTCAAGCGTGTCGGTGCGCAGCGGCTGGGAGGCAGAGCTGGTCCCTGGAGGGGGGCCGGCGCGGGCTGGAGTCGGCCTTGGACAGGTCCCTCGGCCCTGCGCCGGAGGGGCCCTCGTCAGTGCCCGCCGCCCTTCTGCAGATGCCGCCCGGGGAGCCAGGACGGCTGCATGGAAGAGCGGCCAGGGGCTCCTTCATTCACACATCAGCCACTCGCCCAGCAGACAGGGCACCCGCTGCTCCTCTCTGCACCAGAGATACAGCTGTAAGCGGAATCCATGCTCTCGTGGGTGGAGAGCCACGGGAGAATTAAATCCACAGTTAATTATTCCATTGCAACCATGCTAAGTTTTAAAAAGGAGGAATAAGGTGCATGATTGCACAGAGCAGAGGCCCAGAGTAGAAGCCCAGAGCAGAGGCCCAGAGTAGAGGCCCAGAGTAGAGGCCCAGAGTAGAGGCCCACCGTGTCACACGCCCAGTTACAGAAGTGTAGCTCACACCCTCTCCATCTCCATGTTGCACGGCAGGTTGGTGCAGGTGCCTAGAGACCCCCAAAGGCCTACTGAAGTCGTCAGAGTGCTGGGAGGAGCCTCCGGGGAGCTGGGAGGTCCAGGGATCTGACCTCTGAGCGGGATTTCTGGGGTGGAACCCCCTCCAATGTTGCGCGCCTGTCCCGCATAGTTGTAGAAGCCATTTTCCTTCGTACAAGAGGCTGAACAGAGGATGGGGCTGTGCAGAGATGTAAATGAGATGCCACCCTGGGCCACCCAGCACCGGCCAGGGCAGAGCGTCAACTCTCGTGGTTTATCTCAATGAGCCTTTGAGGAGGGGTCCACATGCCCAAGTGCCACCCAGCAAGAGCCTGTCGTGGAACCCAGGTCTCGGGACTCCCAAACCAGCGCTTCTTCCAAGTGAGGAAGAATTTTTTTTTTTTCTTTTTGGGTACCAGAACTCGAACCCAAGGGCGTTTAACTGCTGAGTCACATCTCCAGCCCCTTTATTCTGAGACAGAGTCTCACTAAGTTGCTTAGGGCCTTGCTAAACTGCTGAGGCCAGCCTCGAACTGGAGATCCTCCTGCCTCAGCCTCCAGAGCAGCTGGTTTTACAGGCCAGTGCCACCGAGCTGGGTGGGGATGAACTTTCACGATGGAGGAACCACCTTCTGGCTCCACCTGCCTTTTACCAAAGTCCATCATAAACATCTCAGAAACCTCACCCCAGAGTGAGTCCTGACACCCAAGTGTCCCCCTCTGAGACACCGTGGCACGACCTTTTTCTGGGGTACCTTTGTTCATGGTGGGGGGAAGAAAGCACCCCACTCGCTCCACCACGACAGAGCAGTAACTTCTAATTATTTCTCAGCTCCTGGATTCATTAGCGACCCCAGTATTAATTCAGAGCACTGCATTTATCCCCATCTGTCCCAGATTCGTCACCAAGACACTGACAATACTAATGCCATAGGTTTTAGCTAGGAAGGATGACTGCAAAGTTCAAGTTGTTGTTCCAAGCGAGGAAGGAACCTGGCAATTTGGAGTTTAGAAGCAGGAAGCGAAGCCCCTGCACAAAGCCCTGCCCAGCCCCTAGCCCGCAGCGCCGGGAGCCGGGCGGCCCAGGGCCGCGGGCTGATAACCTTCCGCCCTGGTTTCAGCATCTGAGAAATTCCTTTCAAATGACTCCGCAGCCTTCCCCACCCACTGCGTCCCCCTCTTTGGCTAACAGATGGGCTCGGCTAACCATCCCCAGCTTTCAGATAAAGCAGTGTCAGGCAGTGAGGCCCCTCGAAAGGCATGCTTGGATAATAAATTCCAAGGCACCCCGCCATCTGTGGGCTGCCAATCACGGGGGCGCCGGGCACACCAGGGCTCTCCGCCTGCTGCTGCGAGGGAGCCGGGGTGGGACCTCGGGGGTGCGGACGCAGCCCGCCCCTGCCCACCCTCCTGCCCCTTCTTCTGCCCTGCCTGGCTCGACCCGTCCCAGCCCCCTCCAGCTCTCCGCAGCCCTCGGATGATGCAAGCGCCACGCTCACCAGCTTCCAAGGAGCCAGATCTGCTGCCATAATGTGGTTCAGCCACATTCCAGTGCTTGACCTGGGGCCAGGCGCTTCTCCACCGGAGCCTCCATCTCCCTATCTGTAAAACTCAGTCAAGGACCCGGCGCTCCAGTAGATGGTGTGTGAGGATGTAAGCCTGGTCCCAGGGTGTGACCACTGTTCTCACCTCCACCGTCCCGGACAGGGTCACTGAGCTCGGTGTCACCTTGTCACTTCAATGCTGTTTCACCTAAAAAATAGACATCATGATCCTTCACATGATTTTTTTTTTTGGAGGGGATCTGTAACCAGGGATTGAATTCAGGGTCACTCGACCACCAAGCCACCTCCCCAGCCCTATTTTGTATTTTATTTAGAGACAGGGTCTCACCGAGTTGCTCAGGGCCTCGCTGTGGCTGAGGCTGGTTTGGAACTCACGATCCTCCTGCCTCAGCCTCCCGAGCCGCTGAGATGGCAGGCGTGCGCCACCGCGCCTGGCTTTCACGTGATTCTTCGTTGGAGTTGTGAACATGTGTGCGAATGTCTTAAGTTGGTACAAAACAGGCGTTTAGGAGATGAGAGTTACCCTTTCCCTCTCCAAAGCGACCCTTCGTGCATTCATTCATTGCTGCTGCAAGCGACGTTCATTAAACCCCACGGGCCCCTGTTAGGACTGGAGACGCTCAGAACAACCTGAACCAAATCCCCACCAACGAGTCCCCCAGAGCCTGGGGTGGGGGCTGGAGCAGCCTCTGCAGAGGTCCAGGTCTGAAGGCCATCTGGTTTGGGGGTGTTTGGCAAGAGGCCGTGCTTCTCAGATGAGCCCCTCCCCATAGAGCTTGGATCTGCAATGGCCTCCAATGGCTCATGTCCCCAGCCGGTGGTGCCTGCTACTGGGAGGGCGGTGGAAGTTTTAGCAGGCGGGGCCTCGCTGGAGGAAGGAGTCGCGGGGGTGCCTGTCAAGCATTTATTTTGCCCCCAGCCCCTTTCTTCCCCTCTCTGCTTCCTGGCCCCCCGTGGTGGCCCTCTGTGCCACATCCTCTCTGCCATGGTAAGGCCCAGGGTAAGGCACAGTCCAGGCAACCATGGGCTGAAATCTTGAGCCCACGTAAACCTTTTCTTTCTCCTTAAAATCGCTTCTGTCAGGCATTTTGTGTTAGGGATAAATAGCTGACCAACAAACTCCCGCAGAATCCCGGAGGCCGTTTGTGTTGAGTTGCAAGCACTTGGCTCTGCCTGACCACGAAGAGGTTTCCTGAGCCCGGGCTGCACACACGAGATGCAGCACTTGCGCTGATTTCTCCCCTCCTGTGCCCGGGCAGACATCACTCATCGATCCCCACTCTCTTGTGTCACCTGGAGTCAGGGTTCAGACTGCAGGAAGACTTCTTGCTCCATTTAGTTGCCGTTAGCTAATTAGAGCTGACACCGAGTTTTAAACAGATTTCACTCCATCCTTAGAGGAGGGTTCGGCTGTGTCTAGACCACTGCTTGTTTTTGTAAATAAAGTTTTATTGAGACACAGCCACACCCATTGGTCTACATATTTTCCCTGGCTGCCTTTGGAGTACGGGACAGCACTGAGTAGTGGTGACAGACCGTGCAAGCCCTTAAAGTCTAAGGTCTGTACCCTCTGGCCTTCTGTAGAAGTCACCTTGCTGCCGGGGGCTGGCTCTGAGGGCTGGCAGGGACGTGAGCTGGGTCATGGTGCACCTCCAGGAACCCCCACCTGTGGCCACTGTTCTGGCCTCAAAGGCTGCTCAGGTGTGTGCAGGGCAGGCTGGAAGGGC